>NC_056729.1:334941937-335546223 GCF_019279795.1 Protopterus annectens | reverse complement strand
TCCTACATCCAGGATAAACACCGGCGGGAAAAGTTTGCCTTATTTAAAATTCATGCAATGCACGCATGACTGTTGGGTCCTAAAACAGATCTTTGCAGCTGAAAAGTGCTATGGTTCCAGCGTCTATGCACAGATCCTTCCCGCGCACGTTTATATTTAGAATTCATGCGACGCACGCATGACTGTTGGGTCCTAAAATAGGTCTTTGTAGCTGAAAAGTACTATGCTTACAGCGCCTATGCACAGAAGACACAGGTGGCAAACACCTGTTGCGTCTGTGCAACTGGACGGGATGCAAAGGGCATTCTTAAAGAGGAACGCCCTTTAAAAAAGACAAAACTTTTTTTTTTAAATTAAAATAAAATTCATTTCTTGGCCAGCCGGTTCCAGGGGGGTGAAAGTGCACCCCCTTGCACCTGCCTGTGGGCACCCATGCCTGCTGGTTGATTAGGAGAATCTGTCAACCATAAGCAGTCCTGTTTTATTTAAAAAGGGGAAAATCCATTCTTGGAGTCAGCTTTTGTGCTGATTCCACTGGACTGAAAAGATACCACGGGGAAAGCCTCATCCTTAGTCTAAGGAGCTACTGGAATGGCAAATGCCATGAGGCTCAGGACTTTGAGGGAACCCCTGGCTAATAAGTGAGATATGCAGACTACAATCTGAAAAATGTTGGCTCAATCTTAGCGATAGCAACAACTGCAGTGTCCACTGCAGAGATGCGATTAGGAAGCTTCTAGAAGTGGTTAAACAAGGCAGTCATCCAGAAAAGGGAACACGTGAAAGTTCTTCTCCTTCTAGGCTTCATTAGCAACAGCCAATACATTGGTCAATACTATGACTCTGAAGAGTGACCAAAACAGAACCACAGTGCATGGAAAGTGATGTCCATGAAATGTAAACCATTGGGATCTCTTGTGAAGAATCCAAACAGTAATGTGCAAAAGGTATCCATCACTTGAAGCAACACCATCTGAGCACTCTCTGAAGAGATGGGTACAGGTCCTTGAAGGGTCACCATCCAGAACAAAACAGCAAATGTGCTGTGAAAGGACCAGAAAGGGATGTAAACCATCCTATACCTCGACAACTATGAAAATGTATGAGTTAAAGTTCAGGCTCGACTCCCAGTAAGGGAAAGGTTTAATGGTCTCTTTTGACAACAAATGTTTGGGCCACTCCCAACAGTTCCATTGAAACTATCTTATTCTTCAAAACAGCTCTTTCTGGGAAAGGACATGTGGGTCTAAGATGTGGCCAAAGGTGACAACATGTAGAATCATGTGATGACTCTCCAAACTAAGGCAAGCTCAGAGAACCCCCCCCCCCCCCACACACACACACACAAACACACAATCTGGGCCAGACGTTAGGATTACTGCAGAGAAACTGGCAGGTCATTTGCTTGAATGACTTGACAGACAGCAGAGGTTGTAAGATTGTGTGGAACTAAACAGCCTTCCTCAGATGAGAGGCTTCTCCTTATTTTGGCACTGTCTGGGTTAGAAGACAAAGAAATGAGAAGCAAAGGGGGGAGGGGGTCATAAAGGTCTTTCACGGTGGTGAAGACCTGTCTTCTCTTAACAGGATCATCCACCAGCTCTTTTAACGCTTAGCTGACTAGCATCCGACCTTAAACTGGGAATTCAAAATGTTGTTCATGACTTCCTCCTTGAGAGAAGTACCTCTCAGCCATACCACCTTGTACCTAGACACACCAGAATATGCAAAACTGGCAAAAAAATCCCATTGTAATCAAAACTATAGAGGGCTACATAAAAGCCCAGCTTGCAAGCCATATACAGAGCATCTATAAGGTCCTCCTTGATTCTAGAATCATGGAAGTCTAAAAAGATTTCCAGTCCTTGATTCATAAGGGAGGACTGGTATTTGAAGATGTCAGATAAATAGCTGAAGGTTCTAAGGTGACAGAGGATTATACTCTTTTCACTTGCCAAAGCTTTTGAGACCGTCTTTTGGCAGGGAATCAAAATCCTATGGTCTCCTGGATCTATGCCAGACCAAAAATATCATAAGAGTCAGCTCTAGGACTCCTAGTGAAGGACACCATCCACTTGTCTGTGAGCTTATAAAATATGTTCTCTTTTTTTCTAGGCCACAGAGAAAGAATCAGGGTTCTTTTAGAAAGATATACCAGTATGCTTGATGACTAGCTCTACAGACAGGATTACCTGGGTCTCTTTCTCCTTCTTCCTTAGACACTCTGATAAAACATTTATGAGTGGAGGAGAATGATGCCCAAAAGCCCAGTCCATACTGGACCTCATGAGCCTCAAGGACTCGCCAAAAAGGGGCATCTTGGGAAGAGGGATCACTGACCCTGTCTATCTTAGAGAAAGTGGCCTGAAAAGAAGGAAGTACTGAATCTACACATTGGTTACAGACTTATGTAAGTGTAAGCATTTACCAATCTCACACACAAAAGGTGGCAGATCAGATGGCATGAAAATGGAGAATGACCCTGCACTTACTACACATAACATATGAAGGACAGAAGCTTGTGCCAGCTCACAACTGGTATCAGATCATATTCCCTGATGGCACAGTCCCACATCCATGACCCAAGCTCCCAACTATTTGATGTTTCCAACCTGAGAAGCAGGATGATTTGGTGACTTTGTTGAGCATGGGGTAAATCTACGGAAGAAAGGCCAATCTGCCAAGAACCCTGACCTATAGTAATCTTTTATTAAGAAGCCTCTTCATTAGGTACCGTGTATACGCCATAAAGAGATAAATAAGACAACAGTATAAAACAAGCAGTTAAAACAAACATACACATCAAGATGGCGAATACAAGCTACAAATAAATACAATTATAAAAATACTAACATGAGCATTTATAAGAATCTGTAAAAACATGGGTCTAACAATCTGAAGAATGACCGGATCTAATACCACCATACAAGAGTCAACCAATCTGGTGAGACAAGGATGCAGAGCACAGGTTGAATAGATCCATAATGTCAGTGCAGTTGATGAAGTCAAACTCCTGCAAACACAGATCAGAACTGTCACTATTTCAATCAAATGCAAGCCTAACATAGGGAAAAGGAATTGTCTTGCTCTAGAGCAATTGTCTTTATCTGGAAAGAAAACAAATCATTTCCTCATAATCTGTGTGGTTGCAAAATCCACCCACTTTGTCATATCAAACAGGCTGTGCTGCAAAGCACATCAGTTAACTGCAGCAGATCTCTCTCAAGACAAAAATAATGCATTTTCCTTCAGATCTCACACTGGTACAATGCTTTGTCTAATATAAGCTTGTTCTCTGATCAAACTGAACTTCTCTCCATTGGAGCAGAGAAAGAAGCACTACATGACATCAGACAAAAGCTGACCAGGAAGTGAACCAACAGACATGTTCCACCATCAAATCAGACGTGACCACTCCTGACTGGAAGACTGCATCCAATGACTGGCCTCTACAATGAGTTGGGGAAATAATACCCTAAAGAAACCAACCTCCCAAGTGATGGAACTAAATTCACAGATAAGAGCTACTGACACACCAGCCAACACTTACCAGCCGTGTTGAATTAACAGGGAAGACGAACTCTTGTAGGGAAGCTTTCATGTGGTTGATAGATGGTAAATGACTAGGGAATTAAAGATAGATTCTTTCGATAACAGCTATTCCAAGAAAGGACCCCTCTTGCTAGGTCCTATGGTTGAGTTCATGCACTCAGTGAGATGTCACTCACTGATTACATACAGGTGGGTGCTCATCCCTCATGCTTGCCAGTTTGCCTTGTTGCCACTAATAAGCACCTTTCTGCAAAACTAGATACAACAATGATAACTTGGCATCTCGTATGCTAACAGACAATATACTAACATATACTTGCCTGGCTTATATAGAATGTCAGCATCTGAGGCTTGGCTGGGAGGACTGCCACCTGACCCTAAAGGCAATTGAGTATTCCTGATCAATTAAGGATAGTCCTCTTGTAAACTAACTGATACAGTACAAATATATATGTTATGTCTAACATCAAGAACTCACTTTCCTACTGAGAATATGACAGCCTCTAACATCTAAACCTGTCCCTAACCCCACCAGTTTTGCTTTGTCAGATCATGTGAAGAGACAGAGGGGTAAGGGAGAGGATTAGAAGATGAGGGGATGGCTGAGAAAGGAGTTATAAACAACTGTCAAAATCAGGTGGTGATTAATCTGGAAAGGTGCTTCCCTGCCTTTACAGCCTCACTCAATGCCATGCTACAGGAAGGAGACCATCAGAGATAACCATCCTCAGGGGTTAAGGGTGGCATAAAGTACGGACTAAAAAAGATATCTTGCTTTGCACCTTGGGTGATGATGAAGTCCATTCTCCCTCTTAGAATAAAAGGAATTAAAAGAATAGAGAACAGATGTAAGATGGTGGAGCACTCCCTCTTTGAAAGAGGCATCCTAAACGATAGCAGCTGAGCCAGTTCTCAAAGGAGGATGACCACACCATTCTGTGGAGGCATCCCAGTGTCTGCAGCAGTAACTACATCTATGCAGTCCACCAAACCAAGGGTCGTCTACCAACCCACTTGAAGAGCCATAGACAGGGTCTCCAATAGAGTCACACTACTAAAAAAAATCTTACAATAACCTACAAAAACATTTTGTGGATTGCTAGCCAGATTTAAATTAAAAAAATTCCAGTCACTATTACTTCCCAGTTAAGTGGATTGCTTCCAGTTAGCCTCAATCACTTACAAGACTCCCCCCCCTGCCCCCAGATGATTTCCATCAGGAGCAGGAATTAACTAGAGTTAGCTTTCCAAGCCAGCAATGGAGGACATTCTTGGCTATGAAGAGAAGTGCTTTCTGTATTACTACAGTAATCACAGCTAACATTACACCATCTCAGCCACCAAGGGACAATGAAAATGAGATTTGGTCTTTGTATTCTGAAATGGTTGGAATTAGCAGAAATGACTGGGCAGCAAGTGCATCCAACCACACATCTACCATGCCCTGCTGCACTGAGCAAAATGACTGCATTCTACTGACTGACAAACAGATCACTACTTAGAGTGTTCTACTCCTGTAAGTCCCTGGACAGGCACAGCCTTAGAATCTGAAGCTCCAGGAGAGGAATGGAGACCTGGCTCAGGGCACCAGCCACCTTGTTAACTTCTCCAGGGATGTAGACCACCAACAGAAGGAGGCCACTCTCTATAGCCAAATGCCACATGAACATGGATCATTTGCTTATGCCCCCTTGCTAATTTAGATATCACATGATTGCGTAGTTGGTTGACTGAATGAGGAGAGGCCTTGGAAGCAGCTGTTTCTCGAGTCTTTCAGGACAAGAGGCTCTGTCTGAGCTCTGGAGTAGTCAATATGCAACCTCAGATTCAGTACAGACCACACATCATTTACCATGAATGAGCCAAGGTAGGTTGCCCAAATATCAGCTTTGTATGTGTTATCAAAATCTCTGATGAGCAGGAAGGGAAGAGGGTTGCACACTGATCAGCAGATTGATTAGAACTCTCTCACTGTGAGAAGTAAAACCCAGAAAAAAAGCCAGTACAATGCATCAGTTAGGGTAAAATTCACTAACTGGCTAGTAGTTACACAGGCTGGATGTCAGCAAATAAGAAATTTGCAGTCAGTAAGAGAAAAGCAACCAGAAGTGGAGAAGGGAAAAAAGAAACACTGGCTGGGAAGACTATTGTAGCTATTCAGTGAAAAGCAGTTCAAATTTCAGATTTGGGCAGGAGATGACTTCCAAAAGCATAAGAGGAAAAAATAAATCAAATGCACACAGTGGTGTATAAAGTAGGTGAAGCACGGAAGCAGTATATACAATTAAACAAAAAAGTCAGAAAAATTAGAACCTTTAGCCAGGTATTCAGATGAAATGATAAACTTCAAAAATTAAAGGTTGAAAAAAAAACTGTGTGAGCCTGAAACTTCAAGAAGAGCTGTTTTGAAAAGGTGTAGTTAAAAGACAGAGCACAATGAGATTTTCTGCTGTATCAGAGAAACTAGAAGGAACAGACTATATTAATTTTATGAAAGTACAGATAAGGAATTGGATTTGTGTACCACAGCAGGATTTGTTAATTAAGAGGACACATTGTGTGTGTATGCCCTAAATCAAGCCATGAGAAAGCAGCAGAGACCTATATTAGTAAAGGTGCAATCATGGCAGCAAACAATAGCTTCTGACAAAGTTGCAGCAAAAGTGTAAATTATTAAAAACTGGTGACAGTAGAGTGTTTGTGGAAAATGATTATTCACTGTACATCTGGCAGAAGAGAACCATGTTTTTCCAGAAATCAGGTAAAATGGAGAGGCAGGTGCAAGTTTGAACGGCTATATCCAGCTTTCTTCAGAATAGGTTCATAGGTTGGTACTAGGCTATCAGCCCTAGGGCCTATACAAGCCTAGCCATAACAATTCCCTGGCTATTTCTTCCCACAATATTTATTTCCCTGGACCCCTGTCTAGCAGGGTGACAGACATGATCCCCGGGGTGAATTTCCTATCTCCCATCCAATCGTCAAGATTCCTTTTGAAGAGGGCCTAAGAGGCACTCTGCTTGACATGTATGGGCAGTCTATTCCAGAGTCTGGGGAGTCTCTGGGTCAGGAACCTATCCCTCCAGCATGTTTTGCTCATTGTGATGACAAGGTTTAGATCCCTGGAGCGTGTGGCTCTGAAGGATTAGGATTTCTTTAAGTGTAGCATGTCCAACAGCTCTGGGTTTGACATGGTCTTGTATGTTAAGCAGAGATTCCCTCTGAGTACACGATATGTGACAGGGTATAGCTGGAGTTTTTTTAGACGGTCAGCATAGGGCATCTGCTTTAGGCCTGTGATTCTTTTAGTGAGGAATTTCTGTGGCCTTTACAGTTGTTGCAGATGTCTTGAGAGGTACATACCAAACGGGCATTGTATTCTATAATGGGTGTAATGAGGGATGAGGACAGTGGGTCAATGACCTCCTTTTTTCTGGATGAAAAGCCCTTAGTGATGAGGTGTGCCACATAGAAGGATTTCCTGACTGCCACATAGAAGGATTTCCTGACTGTTGTGGTGATGTGGTTATCGAAGGTGAGACCACTGTCCACCTGTGTCCCTAAGTCTCTTATCACACTTTTGGTGTTTAATATACTGCCATCTATGTGATAATTCACGGGTACATGTTTTTTTCCCAAAGGGGATAATTATACATTTCTTGGCATTGAACTTGAGCCCATGGCTCTGGCACCAAGCATCTGTTTCTGTAAGGCCCTTTTATAGAATATCCACATCATTTGAGGATTCAATAATGGCTCCCAGTTTGCCGTAATCTGCAAACTTTGTAAGCCAGAGTCCCTTAGTATTGGTCTGTACTTCAGAGAAGTAGATGCCAAACAAGAGTGGGCCCAGGACTGAACCCTGAGGTACTCCACTTGTCACTTGTCTGGAGCTGGATTTGGAGTCCGCTACTTTTACAGTGCGAGTTCTGTCAGTAAGCCAGTTGGCAACCCATCGAGTGACATAGGGATTAATGCCCAGCTTAGTAAGTTTATGATCCCAGAGTGGGGGATGGTGTTGTAGGCCTTGGCATGGTCCAGATAGGCTGTGTGGACCGCCTCACCTTTTATTTTTATTTCATTGAGGATCAAATACATTTTTGAATGTAGAACATACTAAAAAGAAATAAAAATAAAAAAATAGCCAAAAAGGGTGAGCCAGCACAGGACTGTACATCTCATTCTTCTAACAATAACAAAGCCAGAGAGATTTGGCCAGTGAATTCTTTTCCATTGTTCTAAAGGAAAATGCCTGAGCAACAGGAAAAAAAAAGCACATGAGTTGACTAGAAGAATCAGGAATACCTTGTACATGAACCAAAGACCAGTGTTGGGAGATGGAGAGGATCAAGAAGACCAGCAACAATGAGAAATTACTAAATATGTTGAAGACTATAATGCATCAATCCCATTAGATACAGGAATAGAGAATTGAAATGTGGCTTTGCAAGAGGTGGATGAGAAAGACTGGAATTTTGTTGACCATGTTAAAGTGGGTGAATTGTAAAACATATACCCCACTTTATGCCATTAATGCTTCGATGGTCACTGAAGGGACTAAAGAAGTAACTATAAGTAAAACAGTTTTTGTTTTAACTATATTTGTGTAAAAATGCCATTATGTAAATTGAATATTATATTGTAAAGCAGTTCTGTATAGTGTGTAGTCAGAGGTATTTTAAATATGAGGAGGGGAGAGTCTCATCAGTGACTGTTGGATGTGCTAAAGATATTAAAGCAAGAAAGTACTTTTTATTTATTTTAGGGTATGTAAGGCATCCAGGCTTTACACTGTAACAAGGTAAGAAAGGCTGGACAGCAGCAAGTTGATGACATTATATGTAGCAAATAGGTTTGAAAAATAAGATAAAATGGTGACAAGCATGGAAAATCATAGTTCATTTTTTCTATTTGCAAAGTCATTAACTTTTCTTTTATGGGAAACAAGTTTTCAGATGCAAGCAGTTAATCATGATAGGGCTGAGCAGTGTGTTCTGGGTGAAATTTACAGAGATTCCTTCAAGCACCTGCAAAGCCAATAGCTGTTTTTTTTCTTTATCATCTTATAGTGTAAGCAATTAACCATGAGAAGTCTGAACACTGCCTTTTGAGTGAACAGCTCAAAGCATGGGGTAATTAACATTTAAAAGTACACTGACAAGCAGTTCAGTGAAAAATAAATGAAGTATAAAACTACAGGAAGTTAATAAGATATACATGTAGTCCGCCCCAGCAGCCAAAGTACTTTAATCCATATAATATAACATTGCTCAATTTAGTTTACTTATATAAAGGAAGCCAGTGCACTTTTTCTTATGGCTACAAGTTAATGTTTACTAAAAGAATGCAAGCTATTATTCACAACTGGGAGTGGTACAGAAGTAAAATAAAAAGAGCAGATAGCAATTATTGTAAGTGGGAATACAGGTTGCAGTATGTGCTTTAGCACAGGTAACTTACATTTTAGATTAGGCAATGCCTGTGGGTCATACCTCTCAACTGTACAGATTTCCACAGAATGTCCAGATTTTTGCCTCATATTTCTGGTCCATTTTTCATAAAATTGTGGTTTCCTGGCAAATTAGTGGAAACTATTAAAGATTGAAGTCAGAAAACAATGACATACATTTGTGTTTCAGACCTCATACCCTTCAGAAAATTCATGCTAATGCAAAATATTTAGCAATATTTAAAAACTGTACCTATTTTTGGGCCTTTGTCCCACCATTTATGGCTTTGTCCAGATTTTTTGCTTTAAGAGGTTGAGAGGTATGCTGTGGGTGCTGCCATTGATTTGGGGCAACTGCTTGGATCTTGAGAAATGATTTTTTATTGAAAATGTACATAATTTTGTGTGTTCTAATTTAAAAGGGGATGGGGGTTAAAATACATTTAGTTTTTGAGTGTTTTTCATTGAAGCAAAAAGTCTTGAAAATATGACAAAGGTTCAAATGAAGATCAGAAGAAACAACTACACAAGAGATCTTCCTACCAACATTAATGTGTGCATATGAGCTAAAAGTTGTAAACATACATTCAAAAGAATTGCCATGTAATAGCTGGGACTAACAACTTTCCATCATAGCATTTACTCTGTCCATATTATTATGGAATGTAAATGGCTTTACAGGTATAAACAAAAGGTAAAGTGTATTGAATTATATTAATAAGTGCAGGGTATAAATAATGTTGCAGGAGATGCATCTGGATATAAATGGCATGTAAATTTGTCAAAAAAGGATTTCATAGTGGACATTCAGCAGAATATCAGGGACAATGGAAAAGGGGAGCAATAATGCTGACTGGGAGAGGGGCTCCAATAATATCGGAAGAGAAAAAAAGGCAACAAGAGTATATTTGTAGTAGTAAATGATCACTGGTAGGGGAGGAGTCAAAATGGCATGCCTTTATATTCCACCTAAAACTGCATTTACGAAGCTTAAGATACTTCTGGGAGAAATCATACATTTTCAGTATTTTTGTGGTGGGGATTGGACCCTGATTTGCAATAGTGATGATGTATCGGGGGACCCAGGAGGGAAAACATTGCAAAATAGTGTAGAATTCTGAAGAAATATATGAGAATGTTTGGGAGGAAGAATGTGAATTCTGCAGTAGAAACCCAGACAGAATTTACATATTATTCCTGAAGGTACAATAACTGGGCTACACTGAATAAAAATTATATTTCACAAGACGTGTATTTAATTGAAAACTCTGATATACATCCAATAAATACTACAGAT
This sequence comes from Protopterus annectens, assembly GCF_019279795.1. Classification (NCBI taxonomy): domain Eukaryota; kingdom Metazoa; phylum Chordata; order Ceratodontiformes; family Protopteridae; genus Protopterus; species Protopterus annectens. Next base: position 335,535,925 of record NC_056729.1, on the reverse strand, counting down.
CATGCACCAATAAAGACTAAGATAAAGATGCATGCTAATGAACTAAAAATGGAGATTGGCACATTCCTACTTATCTGTTAAAGAGAAAAGATTTCAATATTATACAAGAGCTATTAGGGAAAAAAGACATTTCTCCAGAAGGGATAGCTAGTGAGTGGGATAAGATTAAAATGGATTTTTAAAAAATGGTAGAAATAAGACAGAGACAGACAGAAAAATATATGTGAAAAAAAGTAAAATTATTTAGGTTAAAGTATTGCAGAATAAAGGGAGTTTCACAGAACAAGTAAAGCAGCAACTGCAAAGTGCTAAAGGGGAAATAAGGGAGTATAGTTTAGAATGGCTGTTAAACAACTAATTTGATAATTTCAGAACATAAAATCTTTTAGCACAATGACTTATGCAACAAAAGTAGAAAGGGAGGCTATAACAAGAAAAATAACCAGAGATCCTATACAGATGTTAGAGATATTTCAAACATTTTATGAAAATTTGTATAAAGCAGAGGAATGTGGAAACTGAGAAAAGGCACAAATGGAAATATTTATGGAAGACTTCATTATGCCAAGGCTAAAGGCAGATGAGGATCAACAATTAATAGATAAGAAATGAAGAGATTAGACAAAAATGTTGAGTTATAATCAATCAACAGGGAAGTCTCTAGGAACATATGGAATTCTCGTGGAAGTACGAATATTGGGAGGGAAGAAAGTGAGAAAGATCTGGAAGTTTTTGTTTAACAATATTTTAAGGGAGGTGGGGGGACCAGCATCTTGAAGCAAAATTATGGCGGCAGAATTAACCAAAGAGGATAAAGACCCTTCAGACCCAGCTTCTTAGAGACCCAATTCAATTTTAAACCATGATTATGCAGTGTTTGCATCCATACTATGACAATGGCAAAGCTGTTGCCAAATTTGATAGATATGAATAAGTGTGTTTTTTGCAGGTGAGGCAAATATTTAGCACCATTAATAGAAAAATGATGATCCAGAGGGAAACGGATTGTAAGAAAGTGCCACTACTGGTTGTGAATCGATGCAGAGAAACTAAGAAATAAGACTATTATGCTAATTAAAAAATTCATTTTTTTCTCAGATGATATTTTGTACTTGATAAATCCAGAAAATGATATTTCGGTATTGCCGCACATTCTGACACAATGTCAGTTTTTAAAAGATATAAAATAAATGAAAACAAAACAGGCTATACTAGTAAACTTATGTACCTTCACATAAAAATGGGTACTGCTAAACCAATTTATGGGAGAAGTATTTAGGTGCATGGACTTAAAATGGATTCTATTATGGCAGCTACATACATGTGGGAAGAGACTACACAGAAAATAATACAAAGACTGAGAAGCTGGAAGCTTTTTGTTACAGCTATTGATAATAAAATACAAGCAATGAAAAAGTTTCTAGTCCCCTTAGTTTTAGGTCAGGCATATTTTATCAAGCACAGCAGAAGTCTAAACCATAATTAATAAAGAGTTGAAATAATGTATTTGGGGGGGGTGACATGAGTTAAGTGGAATAGGTTTAGTGTGAATTAAACATCACTCTAGGGGCCATCAATAATGTTCCAACACCAAAAGAAGGCCTGTGAGTACAAATAATAGGAGAGGACTTTTCCTTCCTTTCCTTTTGGGACTAAGAAAAGTGGGAAGTAACATAGCAAATTATTTTCCTGTACCACAGCAGCTCAGAATGAGGTCTTGATTCAGTTAATCTCTTGACAAGGGACAGATCTACTACTGACTCGCTTTATAAATGAGGGCCTATGGCATCAGAAAAAAATTCCAAAGGTTATGAAGTCCAGAATCTAACGATCCTTTGAGACTGTGATGATGCTTGATGTTGGGGCAAAGTGGGATACCTGAACCCTCTGCCCATGAGAAGGACCCAGGATGCCGTCAGGACTGCTGAGAGTTTGCCAGAAGAACCAACAACCTGGACAAGTCTGCTGCATTGGAAGGAACAAGACTGTGTGGAGCTTAAGGACTTTACAGATGTTTGGAGGTCTCTTCCTTTTCAGAAATGGTCATGTTTTACAGTAAGAGAACAGAGGTGGAAAAAGGGGGGAAATTACACAGCCACAGAGGTGAAAGCTTGCTTTTTCTTCAAAAGGTCATCAGTTTAGTCTTAGGCAGGTTGACTTCACAGCATATACCTCAGAATATCATCATTCAGGAGCTCTTCCTCTTTCAGTGAAGAAAGCCTCAACCATATCATCTTGCTCAGTCATAAATCTGAGTTTATGGCCCTTGCCAAAGCAAAATTGCAACAAAAAGGTACAGTTGGCATAATAGTTAATGTGTTCATCTAAAATACAAGATACAGGGTTTGATCCTGAGCTCTGGCCAATACTACTGTAAAGTCTGCATGTTCTCACAGTGCCTCTGTGAGCTTGCTCCCCAAAACAATGTGGAGGTTTCCACCTCAGACTCACTTAAAATTGCCAACTGAGTCAAAGGTAGCAGCACAGAATCTAGGTGATGCCTATTGGGGAAGAGTTGTGTAGGCCAATTGCTTTAGGTATCAACTGTTGGGTGCAGTATCCTCTAGCTAGGAGAACATGGATCACAAACTGTGCGCTGTTTCAGAGTTAGCCACTAGATGGCATAAAAATTGGCTCTAGGTGATTTGGTCAAGCAGACTAGTGTGGCCAAAAAAAAAAAAAAACAGGGGGCATAAGTATTTACTAGTGAGTGGAGGATCTAGCCTACTCTGATCTATGCCAGGGACCCATGCTAACCATGGGCGAGATTTATGTGTTTCTATTGGCCAGTGGGTGCCCATCATAAAGCCCAGCCCTTGGTCAATAAGCTACCAGTTGGCCAGCATCCAGTTGCCCAGCCTGGGCTATTCAAGATAGCCCGGTTGAATGAACAGTGGCTGTAAAACCAATTGATCTGCCAAACAGGAGGTAAGGATTCCTACAACAAATACAGGTCATGGACAGAACGCAAACTTGGAAGTAGATGACTATGATAAGGAGGCTGGACATCCCATGTATCCAAGAGAGAAGGGAGACGTGCAATGCAGCAAAACTGACTGGCATGGGATCCAGAGTTGACTACTTAGAAGGAAGACAGTCTGGATATGCTGAGGGAAATGTGAAGAAGGGTCTTCTGAAGATAGGGATGTAATCAGAATTAATGACAGATTCATGGCACTCAGACCCCACTAAAAAGATAATGCAGTATTCATAATCTCAGCCTATACCCCACAGCAGAGTTGTGACAAAGAGGAAAGGAATGCATTTAGGCAGCATTTGCAGGACCAACTAGATAAAGCAAGATAACACGAGATGGTGATGATAATAAGGGATCTGAATACTCATGTTGGGACAGGCAGAAAATGATACGAGGGCTGCCTTGGTCCACATAGGTTGGGTAACAGGAATAAAGAAAGGCAGGCCATACTAGCCTTCTGTCTGGCAAATGTCTTGATGGTGGCCAACACACCGTTCTGCATGAGAAGAGAGAGAGGGTCACAAGATCACATACAACAGTGGCCAACACACAACTCAGGCAGACATTCTCCTAGTAAGGAAAGGGCATAAAGATAGCACAGTCATTCCTAGTGAGAGAGTCAGCTCATAGCATAAACCACTGGTGACCATAGTTAGCGGCAAGCGGTGGTCAGAGAAGAGTCTAAGGTCAACAGTAACTAGGCTGAAGACCTAGAAGTTGACTGGAGTGAAAGCATAAGAGTTTAAGGAAATACTCAAGGTGTGAACACTTCAGGAGGAAGAGGAAATAGGTAAAGTCAAAGAAGAACTGTAGTGCCTCAAAGCAGCTTTTATGAAACTATAGAACAGATATGCAGTCGAGCCAGATATGTAAACACGTTACATAAGGAAAGCTGGTGATGGAATGCAGAAGTCCAGGAAGTTATCAAAAGAAAGGAGTGCAGGAAAAAATGGGAGTATGGACCATGCTAAGAAGGAATAATGGTTGGTTAACAAACAGGCTAAGATAGTAGTTGTAATAACAAAGAACAAGATATCAAAGGCAACCTGCCAGCTTCTGGAAGGTGACTCAGCAGATGACAAAAATAAAATTTGTTGTGTCACAATGAGAAGACAGAAAGACAATGATAGTCATCAGGCACCATTCATAAGGGGATTCCAGCAACAGCCAGCTCACTAGTCCAAAGGACATCAAAGGCAGAGGGAAAGGGTACTACAAGCAGTTTATGACTGAAGAAAATTACTCAGAAACTGTATACACAGTCTATGATAAAAAATGAAGAGGGGCCCACCTTAGAAGAAAGAAAAGCACTAAGGAAAATGAGGTCAGGGAAAGCATCATACTCAGGCAGATATTATCCACTATCACCAGGGAACAGGTCTTCAATGCTTTCTTTAAGGCCAAGAACACTGCATCAATGGGCCCAGACAATATCCCAGGCTGCCTTCTAAATAGCATGAAACAAGACCTATTAGGCCCACTGGAATCTCAATTTAATCGCAGCCCCCAAACTGGCTTTGTGCATCCCTCTGCACAAAGGCAGGCCATCTACAGACAATGGAAACTACAGACCCATACATCTCACTAGTCTCATAATGCAAGGCTATGGAAATGATCGATAATGACAAAGGAAACCTTCAGACACTGGACCCAACCCAGGTAGTTTTTTGTCAAGGGCAGTTCATGCCTACTCAGCCTGGTGGAATTTAAGAAGGTCACCAAAGCAACGGATGAGGGCAAAATGGTTTACATTGCCTACATTTACCTGGTCAAGACACTGACACAATACCCCAACTAGGGGATTGTTGATAAACCCAAGAGATTATATATAAACCCTTATGTTACCTGGTAAATAGCCAAATGGCTCACAGACAAGACCCAAGAAGTTAGAAACTCTAAAAAGAGGCCAGTCACAAGTGAAGTCCCTAGGTGATCCCTCCTGGGAACACTCATTTTGGCATTTATTTCTCTGAGATCAAGGCCGATGTCAAGGGCATCTGGCTGACCAAATTTGCAGATGATTGCAAATTAGGAGCAGTCACAGAATTCCCCAATGACACTAATGTTCTCCAGGAAGAGCTGACACAGGCATGTCATGTGTCAGAGCCATGGACTAAAACTAAATGCCAAGAAATGCTTAATGGTATGCTTTGGGAAGTTGTCCACCCCTGGTAACTATCACATTGACAACACATCCCTAAGAATCTACCCAGGAGTTAGGGACCTGGGCACACATGCAGACAGTAATCTAGCCTTTGACCGTCATGTGTCTATTAGCACTGAGGAAATCATGCTATGTTTTGCAACTTACAAACATATGTATGGCATCTAGGTCCAGAGAGGTCATTGTTCCACTGTATTTGGCATTCATCAGACAGCACAGTTGTGTACACTTACCATAAATGTAGATGTTCAAGTGTATTCACTGTTGCAGTCATCACATTTGGGTTATCCCTGCCAGGGTAGCCCTCGGCCAGCCTGAATACCAGAGGCTTAGTATTTCTGCGTCAGTTGCTGTCACTTCAGGACTGACGTCAGGTTGTCAGTAGTATAAAGTAAGGCAGCCGACGCCATTACATCAGTTTTTCTTACCCTAACCTGTCCGGAGCCCCCAAGTAGGAGACAGGTTCTGGTGGAAGAACCCCCACCAGTAGAAAGTAAATACCAGCATGTCCCTTGTAAGGAAAGAGTAGAAAAAAGGGGGATGGAGGGAAACCAGGACTGCAACAGTGAATACACTCGAACATCTACATTTATGGTAAGTGTACACAACTATACTATGTTTTTTGTGTTTCACTGTTGCTGTCATCACATTTGGGTTGAGTCCCAAAGCTGAGGAAATGGGTGGAGGCAGTCAAGGAAACTAGGGGCTAGCTAGAATTCCCTGCAAGACTGCAGAGGAAAACGCTGCTCTGGATTTGGAGAAGAGAGACAGGTGGTAATGTTTCGTAAAAGTGTGAACAGATATCCAGGTGGCAGCCTCCAGGATGTCCCTGGTGGGGACTCCTCTGAGGAAAGCTGCAGAGGTGGAGGCTGCCCTGGTGGAGTGAGTCCTGACCCCCTTGGGGGAGGCTTTCCATGTTGTCTGCAGCAGAAATGGATGCAGTGTGCTATCCATTTGGAAATGGTTTATTTGGCGATGGCTTTGCCTTCTGCCCCTGTAGCAAAGCTAACCAGCAATTAATCAGACTTTCTGAAGGATTTAGCCCTGTCTAGATAGAAGCTTAGCTGTCTGTGCGCATCTAGAAAGTGCAGGATCCTTTCCCCCTTGTTCTGGGGATTAGAAAAAAAAGGTGGGCAAATGAATGGATTGATTGAGAGCCACACTGGACACCACCTTGGGCATGAAGGATGGGTTAGTCCTGAGGGATACCCTGTCAGCATGGAAGATGATGAAGCGTTCCACAGCCATGACTGCTTGCAGCTCAGAGACTCTTCTGGCTGAAGTGATGGCCAGAAGGAAAGCTGTCTTCCAGGAGAGAAATTTTAGCTCTGCAGAAGAAGCTGGTTCGAAGGGGGGCAGGGAGAGCTTTTCAAACACAAAGTTAAGGTCCCAAACTGGGGTTGGAGCTCTTCTGGGTGGCCTCAAGTTGCTAGCCCCTCTTAGGAACAGTTTGATCAAGGGGTGTGAGAAAAGGGGCTGCTCAGTGGGAAAATGAGCAGAGATAGTAGAGGCATTAGTTTTAACAGAGGAAAAAGAGGCCATTGTGTAGTAGGTACGCTAAGTAATCCAGGATGAGAAGGAGGGAGGACTGTGCTGTATTGGCTCCCTTAGCCTGAGTCCAGGTGTAAAACCTTTTCCATTTGTCAGCATAAGCCTTTCTAGTGCTAGGGCATCTGTCCTCACGTAGACCATCTAGAACCTGTTTACTGAGGTTGGCAGATTGATTGAGGGTTAGGAGGTTTGGAATCTGAGGAAGATGCCATGGTGGTAGTGGGGACAGGCTGTGCAGGAAGGGGTACCAGTGCTGGCGAGGCCAGTCTGGAGCTATAAGAATTGTCCTTGGTTTTTCCTCCTTTATTTTGAGCAGTACTCTGGGGATGAGAGGTAGTGGAGGAAAGGCATAGACCAATAGATTGACCCAGGGGGAAAGACAGGGCATCAACTTTCCGCGCCATGCAGTGATGCTCCCTGGTGCAGAATTTGCTGAACTGATGGTTGGTGTGGGAGGCAAAGAGGCCAACCTTTGGGGTGCCCCATTTCTGAGTTATTAGGGTGAAGGTTCTTCTGTTGAGCTGCCACTTGTGTGGGTCCAGACGATTTCTGCTTAATTGGTCTGCCAGAGAGTACAGAGAACCTGGTAGGAATTGTGCTAACAGTTGGAGTTGCATGGCAGAGGCTGTGTGCCAAAGGGTCATGGCCAGCATGCATAGAGGGTAGGAGTGAGTCCCCTACCTGCTTGTTGATATACCACATTACAGTGCTGTTGTCTGTTTTGATCAAGACAGTCCCTAGGGAGAGAAGGGGCTTGAAAGCTAACAAGGTGTGCTGGACAGCCATCATCTCTTTTTAGCTGATGTGCAGAGGGATTTTCTGTGGGCTCCATTGGCCCTGTATGCACCTGCCATCCAGGTGTGCACCCAGGCATCGTCTGATGAGTCTGTGGTGATGGTCTGGTCGGCAGGGGTTGGTGAGAAAGGTAGTCCCTTGGTGTGAGAGCATGCTGTTGCCCACCAAAGAAAATATTTTCTGAGGCAAGGAATTATAGGTTTAAGAGTCTCTAGGTCTTGAGAGTGTAGACACCAAAGGCTTTTTAGGTACCACTGAAGTTTCCTCATGAATAGTATGCAAGATGTCATGAACCCCAGAGCTTGCAGGATCTTCCTTGCAGATAGGTGGGGTCTGGTGGCTAGTTGAGAGAAGTAGGCTGTCAGGAAACTTTGCTTTTCTGGTGTAAGGAATGACATCTGGGATGCTGTGTCCAGGCCTGCTCCCAGAAATAGAATCCTTTGGGTGGTCACCTGTTTGGATTTCTTTTCATTGATTGTGTACCCTAGGGAGGTTAGTAGGGACTGTACAAAGGCCAGGTGCTTGAGCAGCTTTTCCTGGCTGCCCGCCTGAATCAGGCAGTCGTCTAAGTATGGATAAATCTGGATATTCCTTTGTCTGCAAAAGGTAATGACCGGAGCCAGACATTTTGTGAAAACTCTGGGAGCAGTAGATAAGCCAGAGGAAAGTGCTGAGATCCTGTCCTGAAACAGAGATATTTCTTGCACGATTCCCTGATAGGAATATGGAGGTAGGTCTCTCTTAGATCTAGGGTGGCTAGCCAAGCATCCTTGGAGAGTATGGGTAGCAGCTGCTGGAGGGTGAGCATTTTGAATTTTGGGATCACCAGGAAGGTGTTCAGAATGGACAGATCGAGGATGGGGTGCCAGGTGCCATCTTTTCTGGGGATCAGAAAAAGTCTGGAGTAGAAACCTTGGCCTCTCTGTTCTGCAGGAATGTGCTCTACTGCCCTCATAGAGACCAGGGAAAGGACTTGCTTTTGCACTTCTGCCCAGTGGTTTGGAGGTAGATCTGGGAAACCTTTTGGGGTATGAAGGGTGTGGAAAGAAAATTTGTATCCCTGGGACACTATGTTAAGAACTCAGCGGTCGTTGGGAATGGTGGCCCAGGTGCTTGCATGAAAGGACAGTTTTCCTCCTAGGGGTAAGTGAAGGTAGGCAGAGGGAGGGGGTGGGGGAGGGGAGTCATTCTAAGTTTTTAGCATAAGGGGGTGGCTTAGAACTCCCTGCTTTTGAAGTGGAGGTAGTCCACTGCTTAGATCTCGGCATTCCCTGTGGATGTTGTCTGGGGGGTCTGGTTCCCTGGGGTCTGGGCTGGACTGGCTTAGTGGGAGCAGGAAAGGATGAGTGCTTGGTGGGACAATGCCTGCTGAACCTGGGTGGCTGGACCTTACTTAACTGTCTGCACAGATTTTGCTTTTTCTTCCATCTTTTTTAAGACCTCTTCTGCCTTAGTGCCAAATAAGTTGTCTTTGTGCAAGAGGGCATCCAACAATTTAAATTTGACATGGTCTGGCAAATTAAGCCATGCATGCCTTCTAATGACAGATCCGGTGACTGCTGCCCTGCAAGAAGCTTCTAGGGCATCAAAACCACAGTGCAAGGTGTGTTTAGTTACTTGACTTGCAGAATGCATTAACTCTTGTAACTCTTTAGATTCTGCACAAGCAGGAAAGGAAGACATTTTTTGTTTGAGGAGTTCCAGGGTATGTTGCTGAAATTTTAGCATATGGAACTGACAGTTTAGAGCCCTGACAGCAAGAGTAGCTGAGGTGTATACTTTTTTACCCCATTTGTCTAGTGCTCGGGAATCCCCATCTGAGGGCGTGGGATTCTTAGCAGAGGTTGCTTTAATCCCTTTAGGCCCTTGAGAAATTACCTCAAGGTTAGCAATAGGATTTTTAAAAAGAAATTTGTGTGAGTCAGGGCTCTATTGCACCTGTATGTTTTTTTGGGTGCAGAAGATAGGGTGTCAGGAGTCAAGCTGGATTCCATGAAAACATCCTCCACAACATCCAGGACTGGAAGGATGGCCAAGGGCCTATGCTGGTCTAAGAATTCTCTGAGTCTCTTTTTAGACCGAGGGTAGTCCAGACTCTCCCATTGGAAATGCTCCCTTAAGGTATGAAGGGTTTCCCCAAAGGAAAAATCCTCTGGGAGAGAGGCGGAAGGGATGGAATCCTCTGCATCAGAATCCTCATAAGTAGAGAGGGGTTGCACGTCTTCATATTCAGATGCATCAGAGTCATCTGACTCATGTTCAGACAAAACTACAGGGGACAGATCTCTTTTCCTTTTGGAGGGGGTAGCTTGGCTTCCCCTGATCAGCATGATAAGGTCTTCCGCCACTGAGGCAAGGAAGCAGGTGCCTGAGATTGGGTCATTGGTTTCTTGGTTGTGGTTCGTACCCTGAGCCAAAGAAACTCGGTAGTTTTCGAAAGAACGGTGGTCACGAAAGAAGACTGTTTGTGTCGAGAATCGGTAGTGCGAAGGACTTCCTCGGAAGCCGGTGCCTGCTCAGCGGCTCTGGAACCATCAAAGGTTGAGACGACCGCAGCATCCTTAGTCGAAGAAGAGTTTTGTGGCATACCAGACTCTGAAAGGGTCTCGGTAGCGGCCTGTGAATCCACAGAAGTGGGCATCAGGGGCTGCAAAAGCACCTTACTGAGGACCAGAGAACTGATGACTAGCTTAACGGAAGCGTCGTCAGTAGGTTTGGACCTGAGGGGTCTGTCTCTGTCTTTATCTTTACATTTTTTCAGAAAATCTGCTATCGGATGGCTTAACATTGTAAGCGAAAATATCTAGCTACAATAAGGGCCTGACGACAGACAGTTCTGGCGTTGAACAAAGCACACAAGCAAAAGCGGGGGACGTCATGGCCCGGGCCTAAACAAATGACGCAGCAAGAATGAAAGTCTCGGTGTGATATTTGCTTTCCACAGGTGAGACAATTGTTAACTTTTTCTGACATCGGTTAGTGCGAGAAAAAAGGATCCCCAATGGGTACTTAGCTTTAGAAGACTTCAGCTTCAAATCGGTAGACAAAACTCAGGTAGCGGCCGACCGGCACTTGTGCGAACTGCTTCTGCTTCGGGCTTCACGGCAAGAAAGACTAATGTAATGACGTTGGCTGCCTTACTTTATACTACTGATGACCTGACGTCAGTCCTGAAGCAACAGCAACCGATGCAGAAATACTAAGCCTCTGGTATACACGCCGGCCGAGGGGTACCCTGGCAGGGATAACCCAAATGTGATGACTGCAACAGTGAAACACGAAGAACATCTATTGTTGAATACAATACCCCCCCCCTTTTGTATGTACCTAACCAGGCAAATCTAACAAGAAGAACATCCAGTTAGAATACAGAGTGTAAGTAACATGTCCAGTGTAGACTGTCTCAAAGTCCTATCCCTGTATTCTGTTTCCTACAGGCTATTGAGGGGAGATCTATTCCAGGCATACAAGGAATTGCTGGACCACACCCTGATGGACTTCCTGCATATCTGCAAAACAAACAGCACCAGAATTATCAGTTCTAAACTTAAACCTTGTCTGTGTTAGAAACAGGACCTGTTGGACAGACAGATATGTATCCCTACAATTACCCCTTCTCTGGAACAGGGTCCCCATCCATGTGAAGCAGAGTTCCTACATTACCCAACTTAAGTGCAACTTGACAGTTGGATGGAGAAAATTAAATTCATCCCTGGTTTGGCACCTAATTCTATACTGGACACAGGCAGCCTGTAAAGGGTTTATCTCCCAGGCCACTGCTTATAAAGGTTTAATTTCCAGGCACCTGCTTACAATTATCAAGGGTACCAGAACTTGTCAGAGATTTAGGATTCATGGCTAGGCTTAAAAAGGCCTCGCACATTGTTACCCTAGTATATAACTATGAACCTACAAGTTAAAGGAGAAATGTCTCCAGGGGGTATTCATATGAACCTATGAACCTACAGCAGTATGGAAATGGAAGCATACCCCAAATGAATGGAAAATAAGCATTCTAGTACCAGTTGTACAAGAACAAAAGGGACGTTCACAACAGTGAACAGTATAGAGGTATCAAATTTCTGTCACACTACAGGCAGCCTGTAAAGGGTTTATCTCCCAGGCCACTGCTTATAAAGGTTTAATTTTCCAGGCACCTGCTTACAATTATCAAGGGTACCAGAACTTGTCAGAGATTTAGGATTCATGGCTAGGCTTAAAAAGGCCTTGCACGTTGTTACCCTAGTATATAACTATGAACCTACAAGTTAAAGGAGAAATGTCTCCAGGGGGTATTCATATGAACCTATGAACCTACAGCAGTATGGAAATGGAAGCATACCCCAAATGAATGGAAAATAAGCATTCTAGTACCAGTTGTACAAGAACAAAAGGGACGTTCACAACAGTGAACAGTATAGAGGTATCAAATTTCTGTCACACTACACGAAAGTTTTGCACAGGGTGATTCATAAACGGATATGCAGAGCAGAAGAAAGTAAGACTGTAGGTGAGACGTTTGGATTCACATCAAGATGCAGCAAAACCAACTTGATGTTTGCTGTGAAAAATAATAGTAGTGAAGAAGCAAGAGATGAAGCTGGGCATTCCAAGACTTAGAAAAAACACGACAAGGTCGCAAGAAAGCTGATTTGGACAGTCTTCTGATAGACTGCAGTACCAGAAGAATTGGTAGAATTACTGCAGGCTATGTATGAGGACTGAAGGACACAAGTATAAATGGTGCTTGGTCTCACAGAGGGGTTCCCAGTTGGAGTGGGGGTTTATCAGGATTCACTGCTGAGCCCACAACTATTTATACTGGTGATGGACTACATTTAAAAACAGACTCGAGGAGACACATCAACAAAGCTGCTTATGCAAATGATGTGGCATCACAAGCAGACTCTAAACAGAGACTTCAGAAAATGATAGGGGAATAGAATACAAAACTGAAGGCACACTAGATGAAACAGAGTACAGATAAGACAGGTGTCACAACAGAAAATGTGGGGAATCAGAAACAAATGCAAACCTGAGAAAGAAGAAAAAACTGTGGCGTGGTTAACAACTTTGAATATCGGGGAGGGGTGGTTGAGGAGAAAGGAAGTCTGAATGAGAAGGTTAATGACAGAATCAGAGTAACTACAGCTAACTGGTATTGCAAGACATAAGAGTAGATTAATGAGTGATTACTAGGCTAATGACCCTTTTGGGCCTTTTTTAAAACCTAGCCATGATTCCGAAGATGAGAACAGAACCCTGTACCTTGTGTCTGTGAAGTAAACACCTTAACCATTATGCCAAAAACATACTGTGTGACTCAAGAATGGCAAAGAAGCTGGAAGGTAAGGTGTACAAAACAGTGGTGCAACCAGTTCTTCTGTTTGGTACAAAAACCTGGGCAGTGAAGGTAAAGCAGGTAAGGAAGCTAGAGGTAATGGAGATAAAGTGCCTGAGACAGGTGGTATTATATACACTGTGGGGCTAGAAAAGAATAATAATATTAGAGCAGAAGAGTTGCACAAAAAGTCAAACAGAAAATGTTACAGTTGTTTGGGCACATGTAGGAAAGTAGATGATGATTTGGTGAAGATGATTTGTGAGAGACATTAAGAAGGCAAGAGAAAACGAGAAAAGGAGGACATCCAGCAATGGATGGATTGTGTGAAATTACCTGTGACAGGCATAACTGTTGAAGAAGGTAGGAGTGTGGTACTGAATTGAGACAGGAGGTGACAACTGAGGCAACATCCTCACTCTTGGTAGAAAAAGGGGGCTGATGATGATGGTGGCGGTGATGAACAGGACACAAAGTATCTTAATACTGGAGGCCTAGAGAGGGTCTCGCATAACCTCTCTTTATGCCCAGGCTCTGGGAAATCCTGTAGTTTAACCAGCGCCTTCCTTATCATGTGTACCTAGAACTGTGACAGACAAAAGAAAGCAGGAATGCTTTAACCCCCGAAGTGACACAGAAGGACATCCTCATACCACACCTGTCTAAGGCCTTATAGTCCTTGCCCAGTGGCAAGCTGCTGAAATGCTACTGTATCTAGAACCTAAGCTGGGCTAAAGACATCATAAAGGAGTCAGCAATAGGATGCGTACTGAACTGTCCACTCTGATGGCAACTTGTAAAGGGAGTCAGCCTTTTTCAAGCCTGACAGAGAAAAATTCAAGGGTTCTCCAGGCTGATGAACTGTTCTAATAGCATTTACAATAATAGGCTCTAGGAGAGAAACAAAAGAAAGAGAGAGATATGGTTAATCAACAAGAATTACTTAGAGGGACTGACAAATGTTAAAGTATTGCACAATAGGGGGAATCTCAGAACAAAAGAGGAACAATTGCAGAGTGCTAAGCAGAAAATAAAGGATTACCTTCGATAATATGCATGAGTTTAGAAAGACTGCTGTTAAACAACTGTTTTTTGATAATAATGCCAGAGCAAAAACAACTTTTAGCACAATGACTCAGGCAACAGAAAGCAGAAAGGGTTGTCTACAAGCTTAGGGAGCCTACAACAAGGAAGATAACAAGAGATCCTGTTGAGGTACTAGAAATATTTCAGAAATTTTATGAAAATTTGTATAACGCACAGAAATATGGAGATCAAGAGAAGGTGCAAATGGAAATGGTTATGAAAGAATTAAATATGCCAAGGTTAGAGGTAGATGAGGCTCAATTACAAATATGATAGGAGGAGATGAGATACAAATGGTGATGTATAACCAATCAACAGGAAAGTCCCCATGAATAGAAGGCTAAGGGGAAAAACTGATAAAGATCTGGAAGCTTTTGTTTAAAAGTATTTTAAGAGGAGTAGAAGCACCAACTTCCTGGAAGAAAGTGGTGATGGCAAATACTCAGAAGATCCAGCTTCATACAGGCACATTTCAATCCTAAACCATGATTATAAAGCATTTATGTCTATAATGGCTAAAGAATGGCTAAGGTGATGTCAAAATTGATAGATATGGATCAATGTGGTTTTGTGGACGGGACGGAAAAATGTGACAACATCAACAGAACACTGATGATCCAGAGGGAAGGACAATGTAAGAAAATACCACTGTTGTTGATGCAGAGACAGCATTTGACAGACTAAGCTGGGAGTTGAGTAGGACAATGGAAGCATTTGCATTCCCTGATAAAATTATAAGGTTGATTAGGAAGACATACAAGGGATCAGTGGTGAAAATTAAAGTGGGTGGGTTCCTCTCTGATAACTTCTGTTTGAGGAGAGGAACCAGGCAGGGATGTCCTTTTTCCCTTTATTATTTGTACTATATTTAGAATCAATGGCAAAGTAAGTAAGAGACTCAGAAAAAAGAAGTTATGTCTAACCATAACGTTCCATCTGTGTTGTTCATCTTCTTTCATTCATCACTGATGGGTTAGGATCCAAGCCCTCAGAACCGAGTCGGCCTTTTTACCAAGCTTGCACCAGCCAAAAAAACTCTCTCCCTGTTACCTCAGATCAAGTTTGCTAGAGAAAAAGTAGTAAAGTTCACCAGTGGCAGTGTGAAGCTTAGAGCAGTCTACCTATCCCTGGAGGAGTGTTCCCAGCACAAGAATCTGGTAGTCTATTGGCCGTTTTGGGCCAATTTCTAGCTCTTTCAAGTCCCTCTGTATAAAACCTGCTTTGGCGCGGTTTTTGCACTTGTTACTACTCAGCCAAGCTCCTCGTGGTCCTGCAGAGTGGTGCTAGCAGCAGAGAGGCTAAAAGAGCTACTGCTAACCTGATAAAAGTGTTTTTTTTTCCTGCTACTACCCGGGCGACTGTCTGATCTATCTAAACTGCAAGTATTTCTGCTTCTTGAACTGGTTTAAACTGTTTAAAGTTGTTTTTGCACCTACACTTTTAAAGTTTGTCCTGTTTGTTGCATTTACCTGTTGAGGCTACACACTCAAGTGCGCTAGCCTGTGTTACATATTTATTGCATTTTCCTGCTGTTTGTTGCAAAAAAGAAAAAAACAAAAAAATATCCTTGTTTCCTGTCTTTCCTGACCTAGAGTAGTCCAAATACAGGTTTTGCTGTATTCTGGACTTTTGGAAAGTTCCTGTGTTGCCCATTTCCTTTCCTGGATAAAGGGAGGCTTCTTTGTTCACCAGTGGCAGTGGGGAGCTTAGAGCAGCCTATCTATCCCTGGAGGAGTGTTCCCAGCACAAGAATCTGATAGTCTATTAGCCGTTTTGGGCCAATTTCTAGCTCTTTCAAGTCCTCCTGTATAAAACCCGCTTTGGAGTGGCTTTGCGTGATTTTGCGCATAGCGCACCATCGGGCAGCTCTGCTTAATTGGGTTTAAACCATTCTCGGTTCCACAAAGTCTGCTCTTCACTTTTTCCCTTAGAACTGATAGCTCTCATAATAAACACCCTATTCCTACTCTAAAGCCTGGCACTTGCTCACTAAAGCAATTATATAAGTCAGCACTAAAAAATTAAAAGCACTACACCCTCACAACTCCCCTTGAGTACTTTGTTCCCTATTGGCACTTTTTTTCAATTATAAAGGAATTCTCAATACTATTCTAGCATGTCCAAAGGTCAGTTGTCAATCTCCTCTCCGGTCCAGCTGGTGAATCTGGGAATCTTGAGGCAATGTTACAACTGCCTCATGTACACAGACAACTCTCTCCTCCTCCCAACAAATTCCAACACATGTGAGAGATGCAACCATATAGCCAAACTGCAGGCTAAGCTCTCTCAACTCAGTACTGGCGTAACCAGTCAGGAGGAGAAGGAAACCACACTCACTACAATTCCAGTCTCACATAGACCTACCACGATAGCAAACCAAACACATAAACGCATAAAAACATACTCGGAGGCTCTAAATAAAAATCTGCCTAAGCAGCAGAGACCTCCAAAGCAGACATCCAAGCAACCGCTACCCCAAAACAAAACACGTGCAACACATAGCTCACAAAGCCAGTGTGCCGAACAGTCACAGCTCTTAAGGCTAAACAACACACCTGATACACCTGTAATAGGTGACTCTATCGTCAGGCACACTGACGTCCTGCTCACCAGGCTGAACAAAGAGAAGGTCACGGTGAGCTGCCTGTCGGGCGCTAGAATCCACCACATAACACAAGCACTCAGGTCACTCCAAGGCAAGTACAAATACGACTCAGTCACTGTCCATGCTGGTGTGAATGACCTGAGACATACCTCCCTGGACTACATGAAAAGAGACATAGAGGAGCTCTCTGAGCATGTAGCCCAGGCCGGTATGACCCTGACCTTGAGTAGCATCTTACCCTCACCAAGAATGATGCCACAATATGAAGACAAGATGATCAATTTCAATAACTGGCTTAAGTATTGGTGTCGCTCAAAGGGGATCCAATGCCTGTCAGCCTGGGATGGCATGCTTGACAAGCTACGATGCTTTGCTAGGGACGGCTTGCACCTGTCACCCCTGGGCTTTCGGATATTGGCAAAGGCTCTTGCCACCCCCATAGTGCCTTTTTTAGGCAAGGCTCAAAAGACAAACCCACCTCCATAGGTATCACAAGGGATAAGAAACCAAGAGTAATGCTACTCAACGCCAGAAGTCTAAACCTCAAGATGCACGCACTCAAAACTCTCCTTAGCATGGAGAACATTGATATATGTGCAGGAACAGAAACCTGGCTCAAGGCTCCCGAGAGCACCCTAGCACTACCAGGTTATACCTTTACCATGCTTTTCGGCCCCAAAACTTGGACCGGACCACAAAAGGAGGGGAAGTATCAATATTCGTCAAAGATACCCACACCTCCAGGTTGGTGGCACAGCACAAAGCATCAGAGACTATCCATGTGCAACTAAAAGTGGGTAAAACTGCCTTCCAGTTTATAACCTGCTACAGACCACCCTCCCAAACCCAGGAACCCCACTCGACCTTCCTGAGAACACTGGAAAATATGAAGGTCTCTCCAAACACCATTATATTGGGCAACTTCAACTACCCAAACATAGACTGGGAGCATTACTCTAGCTCCAACACCCCAGCCCAAAGGTTCCTAGAATTTATAAACTCAAATGCTATGGAACAACTTGTTACCACTCCCACAAGAGGGGAAAACATACTGGACCTGATCATCACCAACATGGGGGCTCTATGCTCCAGACCAGAAGTGCATCCCTCACTGGTAAGATCAGACCATAAACTGATCTCATTGGATATTCACATCCCGACCCCACCCCCTGCCCAGAAAACCACAGTGAAAAACTTCTCTAAAGCAAATTTCACACTCCTAAAACCGAGGTGGAATCCTTCAAAGCCCCCGGGCCTGTGGGAAATATGGCCCAGACCGCGAATCCTTTATAAATGCATTCTATGAACACCTTCAGGAATGCATGGATCATGCAATCCCAAATAAAACCAAGACGCAATCCTCCAAAGGCAGGCGTCCTGTCTGGTGGACCCCAGCCATAAGCAAACTATACAATAGAAGGAGGAAGCTACTACATGATAGAGCAAAATCCCAAAAAGGGAAGGCATCTCTGATCAGTATTAGCAAAAAATTACGGGCACCCATAAAATCGTTTAAGGCCAGCTTTGAGAGAAAAAATGCGCAGGACACTAAGGATACTCACAAGGCTTTCTTTAGTTAGGTTAGGAACCTGGGTGGGAATTCCCAGATATGCCATGAATTAGTCCAAAATGACAAACAATACACCGAACCCACAGACATTGCCAACATCCTAGCTGACAGGTTCAGCGCAAACTCCCCGCCCCACCAAAAGGGCAAATATCTATCCCAGCAGAGTGCTGCCCCCCTGACATCTCAGATGCTCAGGTAAGAGCCGCCCTCTCCAAAGCAAAAAACACAGCATCAATGGGACCAGACGGTGTCCCGGGCTGTGTCCTACATGAACTCTAAGAAGAGCTAAACCCAAACATAAAACTACTGTTTAATCTCAGCCTTACTACAGGATATGTACGCAAAGAGTGACGTACAGCAACAGTGGTCCCTCTCCGCAAAGGTGATGCCTCAACGGATCCTGGAAACTATTGCCCCATAAGCCTGACTAGCTTGGTCTGCAAAGCTATGGAAAGGATCATCATGGACCTCATAAATAAAGATATTGGGGATCTACAGACACTGGATCCTACCCAGTTCGGCTTTGTTAAGGGCAGATCCTGCCTCTTAAACCTGGTTGATTTCTTTGAAACAGTCACCAAGGCCATTGACGAGGGGAAGGTGGTCCACACAGCCTACCTGGACCTCGCAAAAGCCTTCGATACAATACCCCACTCAGGCATTATAGATAAGCTCACCAGCTTAAATATAAACCCCTATATGTCACTAGATGGGTTGCAAACTGGCTCAAGGACAGAACCCACATGGTTAGAATTGCTGGAGCCATGTCAGACTCCAAACCAGTTACAAGTGGCATCCCACAAGGCTCAGTCCTGGGACCTCTCTTGTTCGGTATATATTTCTCGGAGGTACAGGCCAACACGGAAGGACTGTGGCTGACCAAGTTCACAGATGACTGCAAACTAGGCGCCATAATCGACTCTCCAGCCGACACAAGCATCCTACAAAAGGGCCTCATAGAAACAGACAACTGGTGCCAGAGCCATGGCCTCAAGCTAAACGCCAAAAAGTGTATAGTCATCCCCTTTGGCAAAAACAAAGTGCCCACAAATTACCAAATAGGTGGTAATCCATTAAGTACGGAAGAAGTAATTAGGGACCTGGGGACCCAAGTTGATAGCAATCTCTCATTTGAAAACCATATGGCCAAAGTGGTTTGAAAAAGATTTTATATAGCCCACCTAATCATAAAGGGATTCACATCTAGATCAGGGAGGTCATCGTGCCTCTTTACTCATCCCTCATCAGGCCCATAATTGAGTACAATGCCCCTTTTGGGATGTACCTTACCAGACACCTGCAGCAACTGGAAAGACCCCAAAAGTACCTCACCAAGAGGATCAAAGGGCTCAAACAGATGCCATATGCTGCCCGGTTAAAGAAACTCCAGCTCTACTCAGTGGCATACCGCCTGCTCAGAGGCGGTCTGTGCCTGACGTATAAAGCCATGTCCAACCCGGAATTAGTGGACATGCTACACCTCAGAAAATCCAAATCCCATCGAGCTACACGCTTGAGAGACTTGAAGTTCAGCACTGAAATAAATAGGACATGCTGGAGGGACAGATTCATAACCCAGAGGCTCCCTTCACTCTGGAATAAAACCCCAGTCCAGGTTAGGCAGAGTCCCTCATTGACTCTCTTCAAGAGGAATCTTGATGAGTGGATGGGAGATCATAAGTTTACCCCGGGTATTACTTCTGTGTCACTGTTAGACAGAGGCACAGTATACTAATCTCGAAAAAGGGCATAGCAAATTTCATTTAAAATGGGTGGCGAAAGCCAAACACACTCTGGCTAGGCTTATAAATGCCCTAGGGCAGATAGCCTAGTATGAACCTATGAACCTATAAAGCCGAGGCCACTTCTGCGCAAATACCCTAGGGCACCACTTAGACCCAAAGCATCCCCCAGGAGCCTTTGGAGGGGGAAGGACGGTGGGAAGTGATGAATGAAAGAAGATGAACAACACAGATGGAACTTTATGGTAAGACATAACTTCTTTATCTGATGTTGTTAATCTTCTTTCCACTCATCACTGATGGGACAGAATCCCAAGCTACCTTGAGGGCCATGGGCGGCCCTTATGGAAGAACATTCCTGAAGACCACTGTACCAAATGCAGCTCTCCCTCTGGAAACCAAGTCCAATTTGTAATCTCTGATAAAGGTATGAGGCTTAGCCCAAGTAGCTGCTGCGCAGGTGTCATCCATGGAAGCCCTGGAATGGAAAGCTACAGATGTTGCCATAGATAGTACAGTTGTGTACCTACCATAAATGTAGATGTTCGAGTGTATTCACTGTTGCAGTCATTACAATTGGGTTATCCTGCTGGCAGGCTACCCGCAGTCAGCCTGAGTTCCAAAGTCTAGGTCCGGCGTCGGTTGCTGTCGCCTCTTCCCTAACGTCAGTGTGCCAGGGGTATACAAGATGCAGCCGACGCCATTTTCTTCAGTTTTTCTTGCCCCAGATGTCAGGTGCCCCTAAAATGGTAGGCTAAATTATGCCAATAAGCATGCATGCACCAAAAACAACTTTTCCTTCGTCTACAAGCAAATACACCACATAGGTTGTATAGAGTAGAAAAGTACAGATAGGTCCCAGCAAAGAAAAAAGAGGGATGGAGGGAGAGTAACCCGGACTGCAACAGTGAATACACTCGAACATCTACATTTATGGTAGGTACACAACTGTACTATGTTCATCGTGTTTCACTGTTGCAGTCATTACAATTGGGTTGAATCCCAAAGCTAAGGCTGGGAGGCTGGAGCTAAACAGGATTAGGAGAGGCTATAAGGCCCTGCAGAACTGCAGTGGCAAAGCCTGCTCTGGATTTAGAGTAGAAAGGTAAGTGATAGTGCTTTGTAAAGGTATGCACTGAACTCCAAGTTGCAGCCTCTAAGATGTCTTTGGTTGGTACTCCTCTGAGGAATGCTGCTGAAGTGGCTGCTGCTCTGGTTGAATGTGGCCTAATGCCCTTAGGCACTGATTTGCCATGCTGTGAATAGCAGAAACGAATGCAATGGCCTATCCACTTTGAAACAGTCTGTTTTGAGATAGGCTTTCCTTGTGATGCTGCAGCATATGCCACTAGAAGTTGATCAGTCTTTCTGAAAGCTTTAGTTCTGTCCAAGTAGAAGCGTAGCTGTCTGTGAAAGTCCAAAGAATGCAGAATTCTCTCACCCTTATTCTGTGGGTTTGGATAAAAAGTAGGCAAATTAATTGTTTGGTTAAGGGCCACACTGGACACTACCTTAGGCATAAATGTAGGGTTTGTCCTCAGTGAAACCCTGTCAGGATGAAAAATGATAAAAGGTTCCACAGCCATGAGTGTCTGTAACTCTGAGACTCTTCTAGCGGAGGTAATTGCTAGGAGCAGACCTGTTTTCCAGGATAAGAATTTCATGTCAGCTGCAGAGGCTGGCTCAAACGGAGGCAGTGTGAGTTTTTCAAGACATAGTTGAGGTCCCATGCAGGTATTGGTGCTCTCCTTGGAGGTCTTATGTTTTTGGCCCCTCTGTGGTACTGCCTCAGTAATGGATGAGAAAAAATAGGTGGTTCTGTATTGTAATGAGCTGAAATGGCAGAGGCATGAATTTTAATTGATGAAAAGGAAAGGCCTTTATCCAGCATCTCAGTTAAGTATTGCAAAATCTGAGGAATGTTTGGAGCAATCATGTCAATACCTTGTGCTTGGTTCCAAGCACAGAATCTCTTCCATTTGTCTGCATAAGATTTTCTGGTGCTGGCCTCCAAAATAACATCCATCACTGCTTTAGAGAGAGGTGTGTCTTGAGAGGCTATATTATCTGCCATGCTACCAGGTTTAAGGTTTTGAGTTGGCTGTGCAGTATCTTGCTGTCTTGTTGGGTCAATGTGAGGATTATTTTGAGGTAATGTCCAGGCTGGGCAGTGAGACAAGCTCTTTAGGATTGCGTACCAGTGCTGGCGGGGCCAGTCTGGGGTAATCAGTATCATTTTTGGTCTCTCTTGTCTGACCTTGAGGAGAACCTTGGGGAGGAGAGGCAGAGGAGGAAAGGCATACACTGTTAGATTTTTCCAACTGAAGGATAGAGCATCCACTTTCCATGCTTACTTGTGATAAGTGCTTGTGCAGAATCTTTGTAGTTGATAGTTGTGAGGAGAGGCAAATAGGTCTACGTCCGGGCATCCCCAGGTCCTTGTTATCATGCTGAAGACTTGTGGATCCAATTTCCACTCGTGGGGATCCATTAGGTTTCTGCTTAGTTCGTCTGCCAGAGTATTTTTCCTTCCTGGCAGGAATTGAGCTTGCAGATGTACTTGGTAAGTCAATGCTGCGTGTCACAAGTTCATGGCTAGCCTGCAGAGGGGGTAGGAAGGTGTGCCTCCCTGCTTGTTTATGTATCACATGACTGTAGTAATGTCCGTCTTTATTAGAAGTTGTCCTGGATGTAGTTGATCCTTGAAGGCTGTTAGGGCATTCTGAACGGCTAGCATCTCTTTTTGATTGATATGTAGATGCATTTGACTTGCGGTCCATGCGCCCTGAATACATCTTCCTGCCATATTGGCCCCCCAGGCATAATCTGATGCATCTGTTGTCAATGTCTGCCTGGCTGTGGGTAAGGTGAATGGCTGTCCCGTGTTGTGGTGACAGGCTTTTGCCCACCAACGAAACTCCTGTTGCAGGCAGGGAATGAGGGTAATTATTGTTTCCAGGCTGTGGCAATGTTGAGTCCAAACACTTTTTAGATACCATTGAAGTTTTCTCATATGCAGTCTTGCATATGGAATTAGCAGAATGCAGGATGCCATGAAACCCAAGGCCTGCAGAATTTTTCTTGCAGATAACTGGGTCTTTGATGCCAACATTTTGAAATAAGTAGTCAGTTGTCTGTGTTTGTCTGGCGTGAGATAAGCCATTTGGGCAGTTGTATTTAAGCTTACACCCAGGAATATTATCTCGAGAGGGTACGAGTTTTGATTTCTTCTCGTTTACTGTGTACCCTAGACTTGTCAGTAATCTTTTTACAAACACCAGATACTGTAGTAGAATGTCCTTGTTCTCCGCTTGAATAAGGCAGTCATCCAAGTAAGGATATATTTGTATTCCTCTTTGTCTGCAAAATGCAATTACTGGTGCCAGGCACTTTGTGAAGACCCTGGGCGCAGTAGATAAGCCAAAGGGCAGTGCCGAGAATTGGTAGTGCACTGAGCCAGCTTTGAATCTGAGGTATCTTCTGTATGTTTGTCTGATTGGGACATGCAGGTATGCCTCTTTTAGATCTAAAGTCACAAGCCAAGCCTTCTTGCCCAACATGGGCAGAAGCTGCTGTAGAGTCAACATTTTGAATTTTGGAATATCCAGATATGCGTTTAGAATAGATAGGTCTAGTATTGGTCTCCAGACTTTGTCTTTTCTGGGTACCAAGAACAGTCTTGAATAGAATCTGTGACCCTGCTCTTGTTCTGGTACTTGTTGAATGGCCCTCATGTCCATGAGGGATGAAACTTGTTTTTGTGCCTCTGCCCATTGATTGCGTGGCAGGTCTGGCATACCGTTTTGCCTTGGCAGGGTGTGAAAGTGGAACTTGTAGCCTTGTGAAACTATACTTAGAACCCATTTGTCCTGGGTGATCATATGCCAATTTTGTGAAAAAAGTGCTAGCTTTCCCCCCAAAGGGGCTGCCAAAAGATAAGTGCTTGGTGCTGGAAGTGGAAAGTCATTGAGACTGTTTCCTGTATGGCTGTGATTTTTCTTCTCCGCTCTTGGAGGTAGAAGCACCCCATTGTTTAAGCCTGTATGAGCCTTGGGGCTGTGATCTGCCTCTGGGGCGTCTGTATCTGCCCCTTTGTGGTCTATCTGAGACTAGAAAGGACCAATTTTTGTAGGCCAGTTCCTGCTAAATCTGGGAGGCTGTACCTGCAAGAAATCCTTGACTGTTTGCATAGATTTAGCTTTGTCCTCCATTTTCTTCAGCACCTCTTCTGCTTTAGCACCAAAGTATCATGCTGTAAAGGAGCGTCTAATAGTTTTGCTTTAACATGATCAGGCAAATTTTGTTCTTTTAACCAAGGCCTCAAGAGAATCAAAACCACATTGCAAAGTATGCTTTCCCACTTGTTCAGCTGCATGCAATAAATCCTGCATTTCTTTATTGCATGCATATTCTGCATTTGCTGGCATTTTCTGTTTAAGCAAGGATATAAGATATTGCTGAAACTTAAGCATATGAAATTGGCAATTTAAAGCTCTTAAATTGGCAATTTAAAGCTCTTACAGCCAAGGTAGCAGAGGTATAAATCTTTTTGCCCCACCTGTCTAGGGCCCTAGAATCCCTATCAGAGGGGATAGGGTTTTTTGCAGTAGAAGCCTTGACCCCTTTGGGACCCTGACAGATGTTTCTGGGTCAGCTGCAGGGTTCTTATAGAGAAATTTATGTGAATCACGAACCCTGTAGTATCTTTCTGGCTTAACAGGGGCTGGTTGTAGAGAGTCTGGAGAAAAACTGGACTCTAAATACATCATCTACAATGTCTAAAACAGGTGGGATAGCAAGGGGCCTGTGCTGGGGCAATAAAAGGAAATCTCTGAGCCTTTTCTTGGATTCTGAGTAATCCTGGCTCTCCCAGTGGAAATGCTCCCTCATAGTATGCAGTGTTTCCCCAAAAGAATAATCCTCAGGAGGAGAGGCTGAAGGGATAGATTCTTCAGCATTAGAATACTCATAGGGAGGAATAGAGTAATCCTGTTCAGAGGAGGAATCAGAGGAAATGGAAACCTGGTCTGAAGATTCATATTCTAACTCTTGCCTAGGCCTCTTTTCAAGAGGGGGATGGGAACCCCTGATCAAAGTAATAAGGTCTTTGGCCATTTTAAGCATAGTTTTTTTTAGTTTTGGAGGCCTGTCCAGGTGAATGCTGTACTTGTTTCTTTGTCTTTAGAGCTGCTTTAGTCTTTGTCTTTGTAGCTGAAGTAGGTTTCACATATAACTGTGTAGGCCTGAAAACACCCTCAGAAGCCGATGTCTGCTCAGCGGCTCTGGACCCATCTGAGGGAATAGTTTCTGAGTGTCCAATACCTTGAGTTTCCAGAGGCCCAGTCGGCTCCATGTGGGAGTCGGAAGCGGCCTGTGGCTCTGAGATAGCGGGCATCAGGGGCTGCGAAAGCGCCTCACTGAGAACTGGCGAAAGGACTAGAAGAAGCCTCATCGTCGGTTTTGGATCTCGGATGCCTGTCCTTTTCGTTTTTTGTAAACTCCGGTAGTCGGCTGATCCAACGGCATTATATAATTAAATCTTCTGCCAAAGTAATGAAATGCAAAATCGTACCAATGCTTAATAGTTGGTTAAATCTAGCACAAAACCGGCAACGTTATGGTCAGGGCCTAGGCAAGGAATACAGTAAGAATGAAATTCCTTATGAGGTATTTGCTTCCCACAAGAAATACAGTTATTAACTTTTTCTGACATCGGTCTGGTGCAAGAAATAAGTTTCCCCAATGGGGTACTTAGCTTTAATGAAGACTTCGGATCTGAAATTCGAATTTGAAAACTTCAGGAGTCGGCCGACCAGCACTTGCGAACTGCTTTGCTTCGGGCACCGCGCGGCAAGAAAGACTGAAGAAAATGGCGTCAGCTGCATCTTATATACCCCTGGTGCACTGACATCAGGGAAGAGGCGACAACAACTGACGCCGGACCTAGACTTTGGAACTCAGGCCGACTGCGGGTAGTCTGCCAGCAGGATAACCCAATTGTAATGACTGCAACAGTGAAACACGATGAACATCTAGTGGAGTGAGCTTTAACTTTTGGCATAGGTTCATTAGAAGGAATAGATGAAACGTATGCAGTCCTTTAGACATTTTGATATTGTAACCTTGGAAACCGCCTCTCCCATTCCGGGCCCAGAAAAAGAGATGAAAAGCTGTTCAGATTTACAGATAGGTTTGGTCCTGTCTAGGTAAAATTTCAATTGTCTATGTACATCTAAGAAGTGAAGGCAGTACTCTCCTCTATTGGCAAAATTCAGAAAGAACACTGGTAGATCAATGGCCTGGGTATGGAGAATTCAGAAACAACTTTGAGGAGGAAGGATGGATTTGCCCGAAGTAATACTCTGTCTTTATGAAAGAGCAGATAGGGCCTCTTGATACACAATGCCTGCAGTTCCAAGACTCTTCTGGCAGACGTGATAGCTACCAAGAACAAGGATTTCCAACACAAAAACTTTAGATTACACTTAGTAGCAGGTTCAAAAGGTTTTTGGGTCAAAGACTGAAGGACTAGAGTGAGGTTTCACTGTTCCACCAGCTGACAGGGGGCCTGATATGAGAGGTTCTCTTGAGGAAAGCCTTGCAAAGGCGTAAAGAGATAAGAGGGGTGCCATCTATACCACTGTGGAAATTGGAAATTACCGCTAGGTGTACTCGTATGGTAGAGGCAGAGGCTCCATTATGAAAAAACTTAGCCAAGTATTGAAGCACTGTAGTAACTGGAGCCAAATACAGATCTAGCATGTTACCTTGGATCAGATCGAGAACCTCTTCCCATTTATCCTTATAAAGTCTTCTGGTGGATGGTTTATGAGACGCCAGAATGACATCTTGAAAAGACGAAGAGAGATTAGCTTGCCTGGTGACTAGTGGAAGTGGAGAAACCAAGCTGTCAACTTGAGACTGGACAGATTTGGGCGACTCAACCCTTGGGGTGAGTAATCAGATCTGGTAGATGGTCTACAATCCACGGCGGGTATACTAGGTGAGGCCAAAGGAAGGGGAACCAAACTTGTCGAGGCCAGAATGGGGCTATGAGGATCACCTTGCATCTCAACCGAAGAGCTTTCTTTAGATATTGTGGAATCAGGGGGATGGGAGGATAAGCATAAAGAAGTTCCATGGGCCAATCGTGGATCAGAGTGTGCCTCGGTGACTCCCCCTCCAGGGGAAGTAGGGCGAAATAGCTGCTGCACTTGTTTGATTGTTTGATGGGGAGGCGAAAAGATCGCAGCAAGGCTGGCCCCAGTGGCTGATGATTTCTGACGCCACCTCGGGGTTGAGAGACCACTCGTGAGGTATGAGGATGCATCTGCTCAGTTTGTCTGCAATCATGTTGGAGCTCCCTGGGATATGCGTTGCTATCAGAAAGCGGTTGGAAGCTATCGCCCACTGCCAAATTCTCATGCCTTCTCGACACATGGGGTAGGGCTTGGTTCCTCCTTGTTTGTTGATATACCAGACCACTGACGTATTGTCTGACTGAAATGCAATTGTCCCGGAAGTGAGAGCCAAATGGAAGGCCTACAACACTAACAACACAGCTCTCAGTTCCAGAATACTGATATGCAGGTGGGCCTCTGAGGGGGACCATGTGCCCTGGACAGTCTTTCCCTGGAAATAGCCCCCCCCACCTCATCAGGGAAGCATCTGTGGTCACAATGGCTGTGGGCTGAGGGGATTGAAATGGGTGACTCCAAAGTTCTACGTCTGGCCTCATCCACTAAAGGAGGTCCTGTTGTTAACTGAGGGGATGACAGTTAGGGAACCATTGACAAAGAAGGAGCCATTGCAGGATCCGCATATGTAGCTTTGCAAGAGGAACCATTGGGATTGAAACTGCCATAGAGCCTAGAGCCTGAAGAACTTCCCTTGCTGAGACTGTTGTTTGACAGAGTATCACCCAGAGTTGAAGCCTCAATCGATGGAGTCTGTGAATTGGGAGTGATACCAGACAGGACTGAGTATTGAACACTGCTCCAATGAACTCAATTTGTTGTGTAGGAGTAAAGTTTGATTTCTCCCAATGTATCGTTATTCCCAACAATTTTCCCAGAGAGAGAGAGAGAGAGAGAGTATAATGCAGTGCTGTTACCAGAAGATGCTCGATGGGGGCGGTGAGGAGCCAGTCGTCCAGATATGAAAACACCCGGAATCATTTTAGTCTCAAGTGAGCTGTTACCACAGACATGCATTTCGTGAACACTCTGGGGGCTGTAGAGAGATCAAACGGCAAGGCACGGAATTAATAATGACTGGCCCCTAGCCAGAAGTGAAGCAGACTCCTGGAGCATTTGTCCATCTTGATGTGGTAATACGTATCCTGGAGATTTATAGAGCACATCCAATCGCCTTCTCTTAAAAAGGGAAGAATGGACTGAACAGTGACCATCTGGAATTTGGTTTGGGTGACAGACTTGTTTAATCTGCTGAGATCCAAAATGGGCATCAAAAAGAATCTTTAGTAAAATCCGGATCCACGCTGGTCTGGTGGGACTGGTTGGATGACTCTTTTTTTTGAGACAGCTTTATAATCTCTGAAGCTGCTTCTTCCTGACGTTCCACCCAGTCAAAGGGAAGTTTTCCTGGAAGATTTGTCTGATAAGAAAGGGGAATGGTATAACCTCTGGAAATGATACTCTGTACCCAAAGATTGGTGGTGATAGATTGCCAGGCCGCTTGGTGTAGACAGAAATGACCCCAGACTTCTTCCAGTGGTAAGCAATTGGGCTGCTCCTCAAGAGCGCTGATAAGGCTGTCAAGAGAAGGGATCCCTGGAGCCTTGGTAATGAGGACCCCCTCTGCCTCTATAGGGTCATCTTCCAGAATTGTTACCCCCCCCCCTCTGCCCCTGTGGGTATCATCACCATGTGCGGCATGGATAGGCCCCTGAGATTTTTTATGCCACATTTTTCCACTCCTCTGATCCCTGGAGAAGGTATGTTGAGGGTTGGAAAACCGTAGGCCTACAGCAGACAGAGTCTTTCCATCTTGCTTGCACTTAGCTAGTGTGTCCTTCACTTTGGAGCCAAAAGGGGACAAGGCTTCGATGGGAGCATTCAGAAAGGAAGACTTGAAGGGGTGCGCAAGGTCACAAATGCGCATCCAGGCATGACGCCTCACAACAATCCCCGAACCCCCTGCGCTAGCCTCCCCTTCAGTCGCATGTCCGATCTTGTAGCCTAGGCAGGTATGACCTTAGCCTTGAGTAGCATCCTGCCATCACACAGAATTATACCACAGTACAAGGACAAAATGATTGACTTCAACAATTGGCTAAGCTTCTGGTGTCATTCTAAGGGGATCCAGTATCTGTCTGCCTGGGATGACATGGTCGACAGACCACAATGCTTTGCTAGAGATGGCCTGCACCTGTCACCCCTGGGATTACAGAGGGTACCTGACAAATCTTCAAAAGCTCAAAATTTCGAACGTTACATAGTCGAGACCAAACGTTTGAAATTTTGAGTGTTCGAAGATAGAATTTCAAGGGTGCCATACAGTGCAGAGAGGGTGAATTTCCCTTATCTCTGCACTGAAGTTCGGTCTTGGAGTTGGTATATTTAACTAGGAGGGGTGTGGGGGGTGCAGGGGGGCTTGCCCCCCTTCCTACGCTGTTAAAGGGTTTTTTCTTTTTTTACTTTTTTTTTTACATGATGTTCGAACATCCAAATATCGAACATTTGGTCTCGACCATGTAATGTTCGACATTTTGGATGTTCGAACATTTAACATAGACCTGATACCAGATACTGGCTAAGGCTCTTGCCACCCCTATAGTGCATTTTTTAGGCAAGGTTCAAATGACAAATTCACCACCGTAACATGTACAAGCAAGCAAAACCTGAGGGTAATGCTACTCAATGCTAGAAGTCTTAACCTCAAAATGCATTCACTCGAGGCACTCCTTAAAATGGAGAACATCGACAAATGTGCAGTGACAGAGACCTGGTTTAAGGCTCCAGAGAGCACCCCTGCATTACCAGGCTATAATTCATACCATATATTTTGGACACCTAACCTGGACCAAAACACTAAAGGCGGAGGCATGTCCATATTCATTAAGGATATCCACACCTCCAGGCTAGTTGCTCAGCATAATGCATCCGAGATTATCCAAGTGCAACTAACTCTGGGCAAGACCGCAATCCAAATTGTTACTTGCTACAGATCCCCCACCATGCCCCAGGATTCCCACTCCTCATTTCTTGATGCACTGGAAAACATTAGGGTACAACCTAACACCCTAATAATGGGCGATTTCAACTACCCCACCATTAACTGGGAAAACTACTCATGTACCAACTCTTTTGCTCAAAGTTTTCTGGAATTCATAAATTCCAACGCCTTGGATCAACTTATCTACACTCCCACCAGGGGCAGCAATATCCTAGACCTGGTCATTACCAACATGGGCGACCGGTGTTCCACACCAAGGGTGAATTCCTCGTTGGTCAGATACGACCGCAAGCTAATCACCCTAGACATCCACATCCTGCCCCCACCCCCCATTAGGGAAACCACCGTAAAAAATGTCTCCAAAGCCAACTTCATGCTTCTTAAGACAGAAGTGGCAAACTTCACGTCACCCATGCAGACGGACAGCAGAGGTACGACTGCTGAATCCTCCACAAACGCACTTTGTAAGCACTTACACGAGTGCATGGATCGTGCTATACCTAACAGAACCAAGATGCTATCCTCCAAAAAAGGAAGCCAATCTGGTGGTCCCCTGCCATAAACAAACTCTACAACAGAAGAAAGAAACTGTTGCAAAAAAGAGTAAAATCCCATGATTCATAGGTCCATGTCTACCTGGGTCCCAGGGTCTCTTATCACACATTCGGTGTTAAGTAGATTGCTGCCTATGTGGTAGTTCATGGGTACAGAGTTTTTACCAAAGGGGGATGACACTGCACTTTTTGGCATTGAGCTTGAGGCATTGGTTCTGACACCAGGCATCTGTCTCAGCGAGGCCCTTCTGTAAGATGTCCACATCATTTGGGGACTTTATTATGGCTCCTACTTTGCAGTCTTCTGCGGACTTCGTTAGCCAGAGGCCTTCTGTGTTTGGTATCTACTTCTCTGAAGTACAGGCTAACAGGAGGGGTCCCAGGACTGAACCCTGTGGTACTCCACTTGTCATTGGTTTGAGATCAGATATGGAGTCTGCAACTTTTACAGTGTGGGTTCTGTCAGTGAGCCAGTTGGTAACCTATCTTGTGACGTAGGGATTTATACCTAGTTTAGTGAGTTTAGCTATAATTCCAGAATGGGGGATGGTGTTGAAAGCCTTGGTGAGGTCAAGATAGGCTGTGTGAACCACCTTACCCTCATCTATGGCTTTGGTGACTGCCTCAAAGAAGTTGATCAGGTTCAGAAGGCAGGATCTGCCTTTCACAAACCCGATCTGGGTGGGATCCAGAGTTTGGAAGTTACCAATGTCTTTGTTTATGAGTTCCATGATGATACATTCCATGGCCTTGCAGACCAGGCTCGTCAGGCTAATAGGGCGATAGTTCCCGGGATCAGTGGTGGTTCCCCTTTGTGGAGTGGGATAACTGTTGCTGTGCACCATTCAGTGGGCACAAAGCCTGATGCGAGGCAATTACTGAACATGGTGCTTAGGTGGGGAGCCAGTTCATTCTGAAGTTCGTGTAAAACGCAGCCTGGGATGTTATCTGGTCCCCATGGATGCTGTGCTTTTGGCTTTAGAGAGTGCAGCTTTTACCTGCGTAGTTGTGAGTACAGGGATTCTGCATTCTTCCTGTATAGATATGGGCCCTTTAAGGGGTGAGGTTAGCATTGAACCTATCTGCCAGGAAGTTGGCAATATCAGTTGGTTCTGTAATTTTCATGCCGTTGTGCTGTAACACAGAGCAGATAGTACAGTTTTGTACCTACCATAAATGTAGACGTTCGAGTGTTCACCCTGCTGCAGTCATCACACTTGGGTTATCCTGCCGTCAGGCGGTCCCGCAGTCGGCCAGAGTTCCAAAGTCTTGGTCCGGCGTCGGTTGCTGTCGCTTCTTCCCTGACGTCAGTGTGCCAGGGGTATATAAGAGGCATCCGATGCCATTTTCTTCAGTTTTTCTTGCCCCAGATGTCAGGTGCCCCCAATAGGTAGGCAATACATATTGCTATATAAAAATATATATATAAAAATAAAACAATACCTTCAGTCACAAGCAAATACACCACAGAGGTTGTATAGGATAGAAAGGTATAGATAAGTCTAGTTAGTTCAGAGGGGATGGAGGGAGGGTAACCTGGACTGCAGCAGAGTGAACACTCGAACGTCTACATTTATGGTAGGTACAAAACTGTACTATGTTCATCGTGTTACCCTGCTGCAGTCATCACACTTGGGTTGAATCCCAAAGCTAAGGATGGGTGGTGGAGTTAAACAGGATTAGAAGAAGCTAGCAGGCCCTGCAAAACTGCAGTGGCAAAACTAGCTCTGGCAGTTTTCCATGAAAGAAATTTTAAATCAGCTGAAAAAGCTGGTTCAAAGGGCGGCAGTGTAAGCTTTTCCAGAACAAAGTTGAGATTCCGAGTAGGTGTTGGAGCTCTCCTTGGTGGTCTTAAGTTCTTAGCCCCTCTGAGGTACTGTCTTAGGAGTGGATGTGAGGATAAAGGAGGATCTGTGCTGTAATGAGCTGAAATTGCTGAGTCGTGGATCTTAATAGATGAAAAGGAAAGTCCTTTGTGTAACATCTCAGTTAAATATTGTAGAATCTGAGGAATGTTTGGATCAAGGGGATTTTGGCCTTTAGCCTGGTTCCAGGCGCAAAATCTTTTCCATTGTTCTGAATAGGTTTTCCTAGTGCTGGGCCTCCTGGCCTCCAGAATGACATCCATAACAGCTTTGAATAAAGGTGCTGGCTGGTTGTTTAGGTAATTTGCCATGCAGCCAGGTTTAAAGTCTTGAGCTGGCTGTGTAGAATCCGATTGTCTCGCTGGGTGAGCAGGTGAGGAATTTGTGGCAAAATCCATGGTGGGCCGTGGGCCATGTTCCTTAAAAGTGGATACTAATGCTGGCGTGGCCAGTCTGGTGCAACAAGTATTCCAAGCTGTGGCTGTGCTGAGTCCATACGCTTTTCAGGTACCATTCCTCATATGCAATTTTGCAAATGGTATTAGTAGTATACAAGATGCCATGAATCCCAAGGCCTGCAGAATTTTTCTTGCAGGGAGTTGGGTCTTTGTTGCCATTATTTTGAAGTATTGAGTCAGGTGTTGTTGCTTGTCTGGCGTGAGATAAGCCATCTGGGCCGTTGTATTCAAGCTGGCACCCAGGAATATTATGTTTTGTGAGGGCACTAGTTTTGATTTCTTTTCGTTTACTGTGTACCCTAGGCAACTTAGAAGGTGTTTGACAAATGCCAGATGCTTTAAAAGAATGTCCTTGGTTTCTGCTTGAATAAGGCAGTCGTCCAGGTATGGGTATATTTGAATTCCTCTTTGTCTGTAGTATGCAATTACTGGTGCCAGGCATTTTGTGAAGACCCTGGGCGCAGTAGATAAGCCAAAGGGCGGTGCAGAGAATTGATAATGGGTTGAACCTGCAATGAAGCGGAGGTATTTTCTGCAATTTTGTCTGATAGGGACATGCAGGTATGCCACCTTGAGGTCCAAAGTGACTAGCCAAGCATTCTTGCCCAGCATGGGAAGAAGCTGCTGTAGTGTTAGCATCTTGAATTTTGGTACTTGCAGATAGGTGTTCAGAATTGAAAGATCCAGAATGGGTCTCCATGCTTTGTCCTTTCTTGGGACTAGGAAGAGTCTTGAGTAAAATCCTTGTCCTTGCTCCTGTGTAGGTACCTGTTGAATGGCTCTCATGTCCATGAGAGCTGTAATTTGTTTTTGTGCCTCTGCCCATTGATTTGGTGGCAGATTTGGCATTCCTTTGATCCTTGGTAAGGTATGAAAGTGGAATCTGTATCCTTGAGAGACAATGTTTAGAACCCATTTGTCTTTTGTGATGATGTGCCAGTTGTCTGCAAAAAATGCTAGTTTTACTCCCAATGGAGTTGTCAGGAGAGATTTGCTTGGTAGTTTGAGGATGGAGTCATTGTGTTTGTCTTCTGCTAGCTTGGGGCCTGTCTTCTCCTCCTTTCTGGGTAACTGTACCCCATTGGCGAGGTTTGTAAGGGCCCTGTGACTGACCTCTGCCCCTTGGGCATCTGTATTTGCCCCTTTGTGATCTGTCAGAAGCTGGAAAGGACCAATTTTTTGTTGGCCAATTTCTGCTGAAACGAGGGGGTTGTACCTGCAAAATATCCTTGACTGTTTGCATAGACTTTGCCTTATCCTCCATTTTCTTTAAAACCTCTTCTGCTTTGACACCAAATAATACATCCTGCTGTAAAGGTGCATCCAATAATTTTGCTTTAACATGATTAGGAAGGGTTTGTTCTTTTAACCAAGCATGTCTATGTATGACAGAGCCAGTAACAGCTGCTCTACAGGAAGCTTCCAATGAATCAAATCTGCATTGTAAAGTATGTTTGCCCACCTGTTCAGCTGCATGCAACAGATCCTGCATTTCCTTGAATTCAGACTGTTCAGAATGTGTGCTCATTTTTTGTTTTAACTGAGACATTAGGAATTGCTGATATTTCAACATGTGAAACTGGCAATTTAATGCTCTCATAGCCAGAGTTGCTGAGGTGTACATTTTCTTTTCCCATCTATCTAGGGCTCTGGAATCCCTTTCAGAGGGCTCAGGATTTTTAGCCATAGAAGCTTTACCCCTTAGGGCCCTGGGAAATTGTTTCTGGGTCAGCTACAGGGCTTTTATAAAGGAATTTGTGAGAGTCAGGTACTCTGTAGTATCTGTCTGGTTTGGCTGGAGCAGGAGGTAGAGAGTCTGGATTTAAACTAGACTCCAAGTAAACATCATCCACAATATCTAAAACAGGAGAGATAGCAAGAAGTCTGTGCTGGGGTAGTAAAAGGAACTCTCAGAGCCTTTTCTTGGAATCTGAGTAGTCCTGGCCTTCCCAGTGGAAATGTTCCCTCATGGTATGTAAAGTTTCCCCAAAGGAGTAGTCTTCAGGGGGAGATGCTGAGGGAATAGAGTCTTCAGCATCAGAGTCTTCATAAGGTGGAAAAGTGTAATCCTGTTCCTCAGAAGAATCTGAGGAGAGTGAAACCTGTTCAGAGGATGCATAATCCTCCTCTTGTCTTGGTCTTTTATCAGGAGGGGGATAGGAACTCCTGATTAGGGTAATCAAATCTTCAGCCATCTTAAGCATCTGTTTCTTAGGCATGGGGCCTTGAACTGTAGACTGATGTACAGTTTTCTTAGGTTTTAAAGGAGTTTTAAGCTTAGCATAAGATTTAATGGTGAGTGTAGTCGGTCTGAAGACACCTGCAACCGAAGGTGTTTCCACTGCACCGGTGTCTACTTCTGCACCGGTGTCGGAAGATGGGTGCGTCGGCCTAGTAGGCTCCGCTTGGGAATCCGCAGCTGTCTGGGGTTCCAGTTCTGCGGTCGTCAGGGGCTGCGTAGGTGCCTCACTGAAAACCGGAGAACCGGCAACAGGCCCAGCTGAGGCCTCGGAGTCTGGCTTGTTCCTAGGCTGCTGTCCTTATACTTGCGTTTTTTATGTATGGCGGTCGTCGGCTGCTCCGACGGCATGATATAATTAAATTTCCTACCAAAGTAATGCCGTGCGAAGTCAAAATGGCATTTGATAGTTCGTTTATTAAACCTAGCACAAAACCGACAACCTGTGACGTCGTGGTCTGGGCCTAGGCAAGGAATACAATAGGAATGGAAGTCCTTATGAGGTATTTGCTTCCCACAAGAAATGCAATTGTTAACTTTTTCTGACTGAGGCAAGAAAATGTTCCCCAACGGGGTACTTAGCTTTATTGAAGACTTCGGACTGAAATTCAAATTGAAAATCTCAGGTGTCGGCCGACTGGCACTTGCGAACTGCTTCTGCTTCGGACACCGCGCGGCAAGAAAGACTGAAGAAAATGGAGTTGGATGCCTCTTATATACCCCTGACGCACTGACGTCAGGGAAGAAGTGACAGCAACTGATGCCGGACCAAGACTTTGGAATTCGGGCCGACTGCGGGACCGCCTGACGGCAGGATAACCCAAGTGTGATGACTGCAGCAGGGTAACACGAACATCATACCCTGTTATGCAAGATCATTGAACAGAGAACAAGAGTATAAGCAGAGAGAAAAAAATTATATTCAGAAATGTTAGAGAATATTGTAATACTCAGAAGAAGTATAAAGAAATGTAGAAGTAGTATATAATTAATGTCAGCACAAACTTAGTCCACAAATGACAGATTTTGCACTTCTCAGTTAATTAGCACTCTATCTTCTTCTTTACCTAGAGGAAAACAGTTTTTGTACTTACTTTTCTCACTTGCTTAGAGAAAAACAGCTCTTGTACTCACTTTCCTCACTTATCTAGAGGAAAATATTTTTTATTCAGGCATGCCCAAGGGTCAGCTCCCAATGTTCTCTCCTATCTGATGAATCTGGGCATCTTGGGGCAATGTAGAAATTGCCTCATGTACACTGACAATCCTCTCCTCCTACCACCCAACACTACAACCTGTGAGAGATGCACTTATTTAGCCAAACTGGAGGTAAAGCTCTCTCTAACCAAGACTGAACTTGATAGTCATGAGGAGAAGGTAAACATTTGCACCACACCACACTCATCACATAATCTCACTATATCTACACCACCAAAATCCACACACAGTAACACAAAAACATTTGCTGAGGCTCTCAATAATAATCTGTCTAAGCAACAGAGACCTCCAAAGCTGAAACACAAGCAACCTCCATCCCCCAAAACAACCCAAATGACACACAGCCCACAGACTCAGTGTGCCACTCAACCACAGCCAATAAGGCAAAACAACATACCCAACACACTAGTCATAGGTGACTCTATAGTCAGGCACACTGATGTCCCACTCACCAGGCTAGTCAAGGCGAAGGTT
Organism: Protopterus annectens; assembly: GCF_019279795.1. Taxonomy (NCBI): domain Eukaryota; kingdom Metazoa; phylum Chordata; order Ceratodontiformes; family Protopteridae; genus Protopterus; species Protopterus annectens. Next base: position 335,499,089 of record NC_056729.1, on the reverse strand, counting down.
ACTGTCAGCTGCCTGTTGGGTGCCAGGATCCGCCACATAACCCACACACTCAGGTCACTCCACACCAAGTACAAATATGACTCTGTCATTGTCCATGTTGGTGTGAATGACCTGAGATGTACCTCCCTGGACTACATGAAAAGAGACATGGAAGAACTCTCCGATCTTGTAGCCCAGGCAGGTATGACCCTAGCCCTGAGTAGCATTCTGCCATTGCCCAGAATGATACCACAGTACAAGGACAAAATGATTGACTTCAACAATTGGTTAAGCTTCTGGTGTCATTCTAAGGGGATCCAGTATCTGTCTGCTTGGGATGACATAGTCGACAGACCATGATGCTTTGCCACAGATGGCCTGCACCTGTCGCCCCTGGGATTCCGGATACTGGCTAAGGCTCTTGCTGCCCCTATAGTGCCTTTTTTTAGGCAGGGTTCAAATAACAAATTCACCACCATAACAGGAACAGGCAAACAAAAACTGAAGGTAGTGCTACTCAATGCTGGAAGTCTAAATCTCAAAATGCACTCACTCGGGGCACTCCTTAAAATGGAGAACATCGATATCGGTGCAGTGACTGAGACCTGGTTCAAGGCTCCAGAAAGCACCCCTGCACTACCAGGCTATAACTCAAACCACAGTTTTCTGCCATGTAACCTGGACCGAAACACCAAAGGCAGAGGTGTGTCCACATTCATTAAGGATATCCACACCTCCAGGCTAGTTGCTCAGCATAATGCATCCAAGGTTATCCAAGTGCAACTAACTCTGGGCAAAACTGCAATTCAAATTGTAGCTTGCTACAGATCCCCCACCATGCCCCAGGATTCCCACTCCTCTTTTCTTGATGTACTGGAAAGTATTAGGGTTCAACCAAACACCCTAATAATGGGCGACTTCAACTACCCCACCATTAACTGGGAAAACTACTCGTGTACCAACTCCTTAGCTCAACGCTTTCTGGAATTCATAAACTCCAATGCCCTAGATCAACTTATCCACACCCCCACCAGGGGCAACAATATCCTAGACCTAGTCATTACCAACATGAGTGACCGATGTTCCACACCTGAAGTCAACTCCTCGTTGGTCCGATCCGACTATAAGCTTATCACCCTTGATATCCACATCCCGCCCCCGACCCCCATTAAGGAAACAACAGTAAAAAATTTCTCCAAAGCCAATTTCATGCTTCTTAAGACAGAAGTGGTGAACTTCATGACACACGTGCAGATGGACAATACAGTTACAACTGCTGAATCCTACACAAATGCACTCTATAAGCACTTACACGAGTGCATGGATCGTGCTATCCCAAACAGAACCAAGAAGCTATCCTCCAAAAAAAGGAAGCCAATCTGGTGGTCCCCTGCAAAAACAAACTGTACAACAGAAGGAAGAAACTGTTGCAAAAGAGAGTAAAATCCCATGAGTGGAGGAGCTCCCTGGTCAGCCTCAGTAAGAAGCTGAGATTCCTTATAAGATCTTCCAAAGCTAGCTATGAAAACAAAATTGTCACTAAATCCAAGGACAACCACAAAGCATTCAATAGCTATGTCAAGAATATAGATGGCAACACCCAGATCTGCTCTGAGTTACAGCACAAAGGCACGAAAATTACAGAACCAACTGATATTGCCAACATCCTGGCAGATCGGTTCCATGCTGACTTTACCCTCCTCTCACCCCCTAAAGGGCCCATATCTATACAGGAAGAATGCAGAGTCCCTGTAATCACAACTAAGCAGGTAAAAGCTGCACTCTCTAAAGCCAAAAACACAGCACCCATGGGACCGGACAACATCCCAGGCTGCGTTTTACATGAACTTCAGAACGAACTGGCTTCCCACTTAAGCACCATGTTCAATAATAGCCTTGCATCAGGCTTTGTGCCCACTGAATGGCGCACAGCAACAGTTATCCCACTCCACAAAGGGGGAGCCACCAGTGATCCCGGGAACTATCGACCTATTAGTGTATCATCATGGAACTCAAACAAAGACATTGGTAACCTCCAAACTCTGGATCCCTCCCAGTTCGGGTTGGTGAAAGGCAGATCATGCCTCCTGAACCTGATTGACTTCTTTGAGGCAGTCATCAAAGCCGTGGATGAGGGTAAGGTGGTTCACACAGCCTATCTTGACCTCGCAAAGGCTTTCGACACCATCCCCCATTCTGGAATTATAGCTAAACTCACTAAACTAGGTATAAATCCCTATATCACAAGAAGGGTTGCCAAATGGCTCACTGACAGAACCCACACTGTAAAAGTTGCAGACTCCAAATCTGACCTCAAGGCAGTGACAAGTGGAGTGCCACAGGGTTCTGTTCTGGGACCTCTCCTGTTTGGTATCTACTTCTCTGAAGTACAGGCTAACACATAAGGTCTCTGGCTGACGAAGTTCGCAGACGACTGCAAACTAGGAGCCATAGTCAAGTCCCCAAATGATGTGGACATCCTACAGAAGGGCCTCACTGAGACAGATGCCTGGTGTCAGAACCATGGCCTCAGCTCAATGCCAAAAAGTGCAGTGTCATCCCCTTTGGTAAAAACTCTGTACCCATGAACTACCACATAGGCAGCAATCTACTTAACACCGAATGCGTGATAAGAGACCTTGGGACCCAGGTGGACAGTAGTCTCTCCTTTGATGGTCACATCGCCACAGTAGTCAGGAAGTCCTTCTACGTGGCACACCTCATCATAAAAGGGTTCTCATCCAGGAAAAAAGAGGTCATTGTTCCCCTCTACTCATCACTCATTAGACCCATTATAGAGTACAACGCCCATTTTGGAATGTACCTCCCAAGACATCTGCAGCAGCTGGAAAGGCCACAGAAATACCTCACAAAGAGGATTACTGGCCTCAAACAAATGCCCTACACTGACCGCTTCAAAAAACTCCAGCTTTACTCCGTAGCATATTGCCTACTCCGAGGTGATCTCTGCCTAACATATAAAGCTATGTCAAACCCAGAGCTGTTGGACATGCTACACCTAAAGAAATCCCAATCACTCCAAGCTACACGCTCTAGGGACCTAAACCTTGTCACCACAATAAACAGGACACGCTGGAGGGATAGATTCCTGTCCCCGAGACTTCCTATACTCTGGAACAAGCTACCCATCTATGTCAAGCAAAGTTCTTCATTAGCACTCTTCAAGAAAAATCATGATGAGTGGATGGGAAATAGGAAATACACCCCGGGGATCACTTCTGTGTCTCTGCTGGACAGCGGCACAGGAAAATAACTTTCTTGGGTGGCGTAAGCTATGGTACCTTGCTGGCTAAGCTTACGTAGGCCCTTGGGCCGATAGCCTAGTACCTACCTATGAACCTATGTAAAGTGCATATAAAGGTGTAGCTTTATTGTCAATATTTACAAGTGATTTTTTTTTTTTTACTCCTTGCAGGACATCACCTGATGGTTCCTCTGCTTGCATCCCAGTTAAACCATTTATTCCAAGGGGATGGGAGACGGGCATTTCTGGGCTACGACAGAGTCCTAAGGCCCATTCACACCTGTCGTGGAATCCCAGTCAGTATTCCATTCTCTGGCAAGAGTCAGGTGGTAGGAAGCAGGCTGGCTTTCTGGCCCTGCAGGGCAGCCTACCCTCTTCACTGGAAGCACTTTCCCTCACCACCTCTTCTGAGCACCACTATTGCCTATGCATGCCGGTTTCCTTTTGGCTAACAATGTGAATGTACTGGGACAGTGCAAGGCTTAGTAGGTTCAAACTCCACTGGGTGTAACACCTAGTTCTCCTGTTAGGTGTCACCCATGTAGTGAGCCAAAGCAGCCTCCCTTTCCCCTAAGATGGGCGAGCCAGCAGTGGATTCACTCTCATCCTCCTGAACCAGGTGTTACAGGCATTCAAGATACTAATCAAACTCAGGTTGCCTATGCTCAGGCCTTTATTTCTCTATTCCACAAAGCTGGCTTCATTACCTGTGAGTAAATTTTAGTCTTAAAGGACACCAAGTCCTTGTGAATAATTAGCTGTGTTACCCTACATATAAAGGGTCTGAATTTCTGAGATCCTAGAGGCAGAGGTGATGGCCACAATGAAGCAACTCTTTATAGACAAGCTTTTTATCCTTCACAAGCCATTGCCAATTCATTAACCCCTGCTGCTTGCTGCAGGACAGCAGATGGAAGAGGGATGTCATCTAATCAACCACAGGTAGATTTTTCTGATACATGCCCTGATCCCACAACGTATGGCAGCCAAGTTCATAGGTTCATACTAGGCTATCTGCCCTAAGGCAGTTGCAAAACCAGGGGCCACAAGTACATACATCTTAAACTGCTCAGACCTGGCTACAAGCATGCACAAATCAAGACCTTCAGTGCTACTTCTATTTCCACAGTGACTCTAGCCCTCGAAGTGTGTCAGTAAAACTGTGAGCCTTGCTGCCTCTCTCACCCAACATGGGCAAGCTGGCACAGGCCACTCACTCCCACCCACCATGGATTGCTCCTCCAAGTGCTTGTGTCAGTCACAGCCTCACCTCTCTGCACTACTGAACCAAAAAACAGGAAAATTACAGAGCTGTTCAGCTAGCAGGCTGCAAGACTGGTCAAGTCTGCTTGTTAGTTACTGAACTCAAATGCCAAAAATGGAGTTTACTTAAAGGAGATTAGAGATACAGAACCTCCTTTAAGAATTTACCTGATAAGCCAGTGCTGGGCTACAGGTAATAAAGTGCAACAACATCAAGATGGGCAATACTAATAAATATTAAAAAATGCATTTTTCACTAAGCATAGAGCATCTGTGGCTTGCAAGACATCAATCACTTAAGGCACCCTGGCTAGGAAGGCCAGCAGGACTTAGGGGTCTAAACTAGAACTGATGTATTGATATGGAGCTGAATGATAACCCCCACTTGGGGGTAAAGGTACCAGTAGTGCTAACCACAAGAGAAAGGAGGAGATAACATCCTTGCTGGCCATAAAATGGACAAGAGAATGAGTTTTTGTCAATCTTCTGTGAATTCTGCAAGGAGGAACAGTATGAGAAAGAATGAATAGATCACTGACACCTCAAAAGCCAGTGTAATACTTGTATCCTCAGGCACACAAAAGGCAATGTGAAGATTGCAACTGCCATCAAACCAGAAAGATGCAGAATGGTCTGATCCTGAGGCCTTCTTATCCATAACCTAAGGGCCAAGGTTATAGCTTCAGGACTTCCATACACAAGAAGAAATGAAGGCTAGGTAATTACATTCCAAAATAAGGTAATATTCTGAGATGGCATCACAGAGAAAGTACAGTTGTGTACACTTACCATAAATGTAGATGTTCAAGTGTATTCACTGTTGCAGTCATCACATTTGGGTTATCTGCTTGCAGTAGCCCTCAGTCGGCCTGATTATCAAAGTCTTGGGTCCTGCGTCGGTTGCTGTCTCATCTTTCATGACGTCAGGTAGTCAGGGGTATAAAGCATGCAGCAGACGCCATTACATCAGTTTTTCTTGCCCAGATGTCAGGTGCCCCCATAATGGGAAGCAAATAAATATATATAAAAGGTTACACCTCCAACAAAAAAGCAAATACACCAAAAAGCTTTAAGCATAGTAAAAAGGAATAGAGGTATAGCCAAAAGAAGTCAGGGGGCTGGAGGGAGGGTAACCAGGACTGCAACAGTGAACACACTCGAACATCTACATTTATGGTAAGTGTACACAACTGTACTATGTTCTTTGTCTTTCACTGTTGCAGTCATCACATTTGGGTAGATTCCCAAAGCTAAGGATGAGAGAAGGAAATTAGATAGCATTAGGACCAGCTACAAAGCCCTGCAAGACTGCAGTGGCAAAGCCAGCTCTGGATTTAGAGAAAATTGCAAATGGTAATGCTTGGTGTAAGTATGTACAGAACTCCAGGTAGCAGCTTCTAGGATGTCCCTGGTAAGGACACCTCTGAGAAAGGCTGTAGAGGTAGATTCAAGCCCTGGTTGAATGTGGTCTTATCTCCTGTGGGATAGGTTTTCCATGGTGCATATAGCAGAAATTAATGCAATGGCCTATCCATTTAAAAATGGTTTGCTCTGAAATGGCCTTCCCTTCTGCCCCTGCAGCAAATGCCACCAGCAGCTGTTCAGATTTCCTGAGAGATTTAGTCCGGTCCAAGTAAAATCTAAGTTGTCTGTGCACATCTAAGGAGTGCAGTATACATTCCCCTTTGTTCTGTGGATTAGAAAAGAAGGTTGGGAAATGAATGGACTGATTAAAAGCCACACTGGATACCACCTTGGGCATGAAGGAGGGATTGGTCCTGAGGGAGACACTGTCCACATGAAAGATGATGAAAGGCTCCACTGCCATAGGGGCCTGTAATTCAGACACCCTTCTTGCTGAAGTGATGGCTAAAAAGAAGGCTGTTTTCCAAGAAAGGAATTTCAACTCTGTATTTGCAGCTGGCTCAAAAGGAGGTAGAGTGAGTTTTTCCAATACAAAGTTAAGGTCCTAGGCTGGAATTGGGGCTCTCCTGGGTGGTCTTAAGTTTTTGGCCCCTCTGAGGAATTGCTTGAGTGGTGGATGGGAGAAGAGGGGTGGTTCTGTGTTGTAATGAGCTGAAATGGCTGAGGCATGAATTTTGATGGAGGAAAAGGAAAGGCCCTTGTGAAGCATCTCAGTTAAGTATTGAAGGATCTGAGGTAAATTGGGCGCTCCTGTGTCGATCCCCTGAGTTTGGTTCCAGGAACAGAATCTTTTCCATTTTTCAGCATAAAGATTTTCTAGTACTAGGCCTCCTTGCCTATAGAATGACATCCAACACTTGCTTACTGAGGGATGATAAAGTACAGTTTTGTACCTACCATAAATGTAGATGTCCGAACAGGATAGCATCTGCAGTCCTTACAAATGGGTTGTCCTGTCGTCAGGCAGCCCTTCGGTCGGGCGGATTCCAAAATCTGGGTCTGGCCTCGGCTGGTGTCGCACTTCACCCAACGTCATCTCTGCTGGTCTTCAGGTATAAAGGCATCAGCCGACGCCATTTTCCTCAGTGTTTCTTGCCCCAGATGCCAGTTGCCCTCTTGGTAAGCTAAATTTTTGGATAAATGCCAATGTTTCCAAAAAAGTAGAAGGCAAACACAAAAAATAAGCATGTATGTACTATATACAAACAAATACACCATAAGAGATCCCCCCCCAGCTAGCTATTAGGTGGGTAAATACCCTAGGAGTACCACAGAGGGGAAGGAGGGAGGGTAATCCTGACTGCAGATGCTATCCTGTTCGGACATCTACATTTATGGTAGGTACAAAACTGTACTATGCATCTGCAGTCCTTACAAATGGGTAGAATACCATAGCCAAACTAGGGGAGGAGGAAGAAGAATTATGGTGTAGTTAGGATCCCTTGCAAAACAGCAGTGGCAAACCCTGCTCGGGATCTAGAGTATAGAGGTAAGTTATAATGCTTGGCAAATGTATGCACGGAGGTCCAAGTAGCAGCCTCAATAATGTCCTTGGTAGCCACTCCTCGTAAGAAAGCTGTGGTAGTGGCTGTAGCCCTTGTAGAATGAGGCCTTATGTTCTGTGGAATTTGCTTTCCATGGTAGGAGTAACAGAATCTTATGCAATTTCCTATCCACTTGGAGATTGTCTGTTTGGAAATTGCTTTTCCTTCCCTTCCTGTTGCATAAGCTACTAGAAGCTGGTCAGTCTTTCTATTGCCCTTGGTTCTGTCCAGGTAGTAGCGCAACTGTCTATGTACATCCAAGGTATGCAGCAGTCTTTCCCCCCTGTTCTGTGGATTGGGGAAGAAGGTAGGTGGGTGGATTGCCTGGTTTAGAGACACTCTGGATACCACCTTAGGCATAAATGTAGGATTAGTTCTCATGGACACTCTATCTTGATGGAAGATTAGGAAGGGTTGTACTGCCATTAAGGCCTGTAGTTCGAAACCCTTCTTGCTGAAGTAATTGCCAGTAGGAAAGCAGTTTTCCAGGATAGGTGTTGAAGATCTGCTGTTGCTGCTGGTTCGAATGGAGGGAGTGTCAATTTTTCTAGCACAAAGTTCAAGTCCCATGCTGGTAATGGTGGTTTCCTAGGAGGTTTTACATTCTTGATTCCTCTGAGGAACTGCCTGAGTAAAGGATGTGAGAAGACAGGGGGATCGAAGCTGTATTCTGCAGAAATAGCTGATGCATGTATCTTGATGGAGGAATAGGACAGGCCTGTATGGAGAAGCTCAGCCAAATACTCCAGGATGTTGGCAATATCTATCTTTGACACATCTTTCCCTCTTTCAGTACTCCAAATGACAAACCTTTTCCATTTTCCTGCATAGTTCCTTCTTGTTGAGGGTCTGCGGGCCTCAAGGATAATGTCTTTAACCCTTTGGGATAAATCTGGGTTAGTTGCTCCTATGTAATGTTCCAGGCAGTCAGTTGCAGAGTTTTCAGGTTTGGATGCAGGATGTTGTAGTCGCTCTGAGTTAACATCAAAGGAATCAGGGTAGTGTCCACGTTCCCGAGACATGCTCCTCAGCAATGGATACCAATGTTGTCTTGGCCAATTTGGAGCTATCAGAATTATCCTTGGACGTTCCTCTTTGATTTTCAGTAGTACCTTGTGCATCAAAGGAAGAGGTGGAAATGCATATGCTGTCAGGCCTTTCCAACTGAAGGATAGAGAGTCCACCTTCCAAGCAAGTGGGTGGTATGTCCTTGTGCAGAATTTCTTGAGCTGGTGATTGAGTGGGGATGCGAATAGGTCTATTTGTGGCATTCCTCATTTCCTTGTGATGGCCTTGAAGATGTCCGGGTGTAGCATCCATTCGTGAGCATCCGAGGTAGTTCTGCTTAACATGTCTGCTAGGATGTTTTCTTTTCCCGGTACAGATATTGCCTGTAACTGAATGTTGTAGCTCAGAGCCATATTCCATAGGTCCAGAGCCATTCGACATAGGGGGTATGAATGAGTGCCTCCCTGTTTGTTGATGTACCACATGACTGTGGTGTTGTCTGTCCTTATCATCAATTGGCCTTCTTTGAGGAATGGTCTGAAATTCTGGATTGCTAGTTTTACTGCCAGCATTTCTTTTTGATTTATGTGCAGGTGTAGCTGATCTGGAGTCCATAAGCCTTGAATGCATTTGTCCAACATGTGGGCCCCCCAACCTAGGTCTGAGGCGTCCATTGTGATGGTTTGGCTTGCTTGAATGTTGTGGAAGGACAAACCTGGGTTTGCCTGGCATGCTTGAGCCCACCATAGGAATTCTTGTTTCAGGCATGGGATTAGTGGTATTTCGGTTTCTAAGCTGTGCCTGTGTTGAGACCATAAATTCTTTAGGTACCACTGTAGCTTTCTCATATGCAGTCTGGCATGGGGGACCAGGATTATGCAGGATGCCATGAAGCCCAAGGCCTGCAGAACTTTCCTTGCTGTTAGTTTGTTCTGCTTTGTTAATGCCAAGAAGTAAAGAGGAAGTTGTTCTTGTTTTTCTGCAGTTAGGAATGCCATCTGTTTTACTGTGTCCAATTCTGCACCCAAGAATGTTCTTGTTTGGGATGGTATCAGTCTTGACTTTTTTAAATTGACTGTGTATCCCAGGGCTTGTAGTAAGCAAATGACTCTTTGTAAGTCTTGTGTCAGCTTGCTTTTGTTGTCCGCTTGTATCAGGCAGTCGTCCAGGTATGGGTAAATTTGGATTCCCTGTAGCCTGCAAGAAGCGATTACTGATGCCAGGCATTTCGTGAACACTCTGGGCGCAGTAGATAAGCCAAAGGGCAATGCTGAGAATTGATAATGCTCTGATCCTGCAAGAAATCTGAGGTATCTTCTGCAATTTGGTCGTATGGGGACGTGCAGGTATGCCTCCTTGAGATCTAGAGTTACCAGCCAACACTCCTTGCCCAGCATGGGAAGAAGTTGCTGTAGGGTCAGCATTTTGAATTTTGGAGCAATGATGAATGTGTTTAAAGCGGACAGGTCGAGAATAGGTCTCCAATTTTTCTCTTTTCTTGGTACTAGGAAAAGTCTGGAGTAAAATCCTTTGCCCTGTTCTGTAGGTGGTACCCTTTCCACAGCTCTCATGTTTGTTAATTGAGCTATTTGTTTTAGAGCTTCTGTCTTTTGATTTGGTGGTAGGTTTGGCATTCCACTTTTTACTGGTAAGGTGTGGAAAAGAAACCTGTAGCCTTGGTCTATAGTTTGCAAAATCCACTTGTCTCTTGTGATATAGTGCCAATTTTTTGAAAATAAGGCTAACTTTCCGCCTAAGGGTGCTGCTATTTGTTCCCTGGTAGGCGGTGTCAGAGCCAAGTCACTGTGATTGTCCTGTTGCAGTGGTAGTGGTTGTGTCTGTGCCTCGTTGGTTATTGCCTTGCCACTGACGTCCTCTGTAGGCACCTCCTCTGGACTGATTTCTGCCTCTGGAATGTCTATTCCTGCCTCTCTGAGATTTAGAGGAGTCTGGAAAGGACCAATTTTTGGAAGGCCAGTTCCTACTAAACCTTGGGGGCTGAACCTGTAAGAAATCTTTAACTGTTTGTACAGATTTTGCCTTCTCTTCCATTTTCTTCATTACTTGTTGGGCAGGAGGACCAAATAGACTGACCTTATCCATAGGAGCATCTAATAGCTTTGTTTTAACATGATCCGGTAAGACCTGCTCTTTCAACCATGCATGCCTTCTTATAACTGTGCCAGTCATGGCTGATCTAAATGAAGCCTCCAGTGCATCATAGCCACATTTTAAAGAATGGTTACTAACCTGCTGAATGTTATTCACCATTTCTAAAACATATTTCTTATCTAAGGAATCATCAGAGGACAGTTTCTTAGTTAACTGATCAAGCATAAACTCTTGGTATTGGATCATATGAAACTGACAGTTCAAAGCTCTAGCTGAGAGAGTAGCAGAGGTGTATACTTTTTACCCCATCTCTCTAAGGACCTGGATTCCCTTTCAGAAGGGAGAGGGTTTTTCGCTGAGGTCGAGGCTACTGCCTTAGGCCCCTGGGAGATAGTCTCAGGATCTGCAAGAGGAGCCTTGTATAAGTGGTGATGAGTGTCCGGTACCCTGTAAAACCTATCGGGCTTGGCAGGGGCTGGAGGTAAAGTATCAGGAGCAGTGCAAGCATCATTGAATGCATCATCCACAACAGGAAGAACTGGAGGTATAGCTAAGGGCCTATGTTGCGGTAAGTGTAGAAAGGTCCTAAGCTTTTTTCTTGAATCAGAGAAATCTTGTCCCTGCCATTGGAATTGCTCTCTCATGGCATGTAAGGATTCCCCAAAGGAAAATTCCTCTGGTGGAGAGGCAGAAGTTATAGATTCTTCAGCATCGGAATCTTCATAAGTAGAAAAAGGAGCCTCTGGATGGTCTGTATTGTCTGAATCATCAGAAGAGTCATCTGAGGACACTGGCTCAGGGGGCTCTGCTCTAGGTCTCTTTTCTGGAGGTTGAGAGGCCCTGTCTGGGTGAGATTGGGATCCCCTTATTAAAGAGATGAGATCCTCTGCCAGAGTAAGCATTTGGGAACTGGAACTGGGCCTGTGAGAGGGGGGCTTAACAGGCACAGACTTGGCAGTTTTGGCTGCTTTAGCCCTGGCAAAGGCCTTTATAGACATGGCTGCAGGAGGCCTAGCAGCACCACGTGCTGGGGTAGAGACATCCAAAGGGATGGTGTCCGATAATTCTAGAGAAACCACATTAGTAGGCAAAATTTCAGAGGCCGATTCAACTAGGGTAGCAGGGTCCTCGGTAGTAGTCATGGATTCGGCTGAAGATTGACCCGTTTGCTCAGTTTCGGCCGAAACCGAGACACTCGCGGTTTGCTTAACCGTGGTTTCGGCCGAAACCGCGGACCGCGAGTGTCGGTCTTTTTCTTTGCGTTTCTTAACAATTTGAGAAGTCGGAGGATCCGACGGCATAATGTACGCAAAGTCTGAGCCGAAAAACTGTTCAGCAAACTCCGACCGACGCCTAAGCGTTCGTCGGTTGAAGGAAGCACAGGCTAAACAGGCTGCTACGTCGTGGTCTGGGCCTAAACAAGGTAAGCAGTAAGAGTGGAAATCTTTATGAGGTATTTGTTTCCCACAAGTTACACAGTTATTCACTTTTTCTGACATCGGCTGAGGCAAGAAAGAGTCCCCAACGGGTACTTAGCTTTTAGGCGTCTTCAAGTAGTATTCGGTAGTAGTAATCTCTGGATCTGACCGACCGGCACTTGCGAACAGCTTCTGCTTGGCCACGCGGCAAGAAAGACTGGGGAAAATGGCGTCGGCTGATGCCTTTATACCCGAAGACCAGCAGAGATGACATCGGGTGAAGTGCGACACCAGCTGAGGCCAGACCCAGACTTTGGAATCCGGCCGACCGAAGGGCTGCCTGACGACAGGACAACCCATTTGTAAGGACTGCAGATGCATCCTTGAAGGACATCGGAGAGATCAGGTAATTACCCAGGCTGCCAGGTTCATGGTTTGAAGCTGAGGGTGCAGAATCTGGCCCTCCTGCTGGGAAAACAGGGTAGGGGTCTGAGGTAGGTGATATGGTGCCAGCAGTGACACACTGCGTATGAGGGGGTACCAGTGTTGGTGTGGCCAGTCTGGTGCAATCAGTATCATCCTTGGTTTGTCTTGTTTGATCTTTAGTAGTACCTTGGAGAGGAGAGGCAGAGGAGGAAAGGCATAAACTGATAGATTTTTCCAGGTGAAGGACAGGGGATCCACTTTCCAAGCTTGTTTGTGGGGAGTTCTTGTGCAGAATTTGTCCAATTGGTAGTTCTGGGAGGAGGCAAACAACAGGTCTATCTCTGGTCTCCCCCATTTGTTTATCAAAATGTTGAATGTCTTTGGTTCCAGGTTCCAGGTTCCACTCGTGTGGGTCTATGAGATTTCTGCTTAGTTCATCTGCCAGTGTATTTAGCTTTCCTGGCAGGAACTGAGCCTGTAGGTGCACTTGGTAGCTCAAGGCTGTGCTCCACAGAGCCATGGCTAGTCTGCAGAGAGGGTATGAGTGGGTTCCTCCCTGCTTGTTTATGTACCACATAATAGTGGTGGTGTCCATCTTTACCATTAATTGTCCTGGAAGAATGTGGTCCTTGAAGGCTGTCAGAGCATTCTGTACAGCTAGCATTTCTTTTTGATTAATATGCAGGTGCATTTGACTTGGGTTCCATTTGCCCTGAATGCAATTCCCTGCCAAGTGAGCCCCCCATGCATAGTCTGATGCTTCTGTTGTTAGGGTTTGGGCAGCAGGGGGTAGAGTGAATGGCAGACCTTTGTTTTGGTGGCAGGCCTCTGCCCACCAAAGGAACTCTAACTGGAGGCAAGGTATGATAGGAACCATTGTTTATAGATCCTGAGAATGTTGACACCATAGGCTTTTTAGATACCATTGTAGTTTCCTCATATGCAGTCTTGCATATGGAATTAGGAGAATGCAGGAGGCCATGAACCCCAAGGCTTGTAGTATTTGTCTTGCAGATAGCAGGGTCTTTGTGGCCATTAGTTTGAAGTAAGCTGTCAAATGAACTTGTTTCTCCGGTGTGAGAAAAGCCATCTGGGAAGTTGTGTTCAAGCTTGCTCCCAGGAATATAATTTGTTGACAGGGTACAAGATGTAATTTCTTTTCATTTATGGTGTACCCCAGACAAGTTAGCACCTTTTGTACAAATGCCAGATGATTCAATGGTATGTCCTGGCTTTCTGCCTGAATTAGATAATCGTCCAGGTAAGGGTATATTTGAATATTTCTTTGTCTGCAAAATGCAATGACTGGAAGTAGGCACTTTGTGAATACCCTGGGCGCAGTAGATAAGCCAAAGGGCAGTGCAGAGAACTGATAGTGCATGAAGTCTGCTTTGAAGCGTAGGTATCTTCTGCAAGATTCCCTAACTGGGATGTGCAGGTAAGCTTCCTTTAAATCCAGTGTTGCCAACCAGCCATCCTTGCCTACCATAGGAAGCAACTGGTGAAGAGTTAGCATCTTGAATTTTGTGATCACCAAAAAAGTTTTTAGGATAGAGAGATGCAGAATAGGACGCCAGGAGTTCTCTTTTCTGGGCACCAGGAAAAGTCTCAAGTAGAAACCTTGTCCCCTTTCCTCTTCTGGGACAGTTTGAATAGCCCTTATACTTAAGAGAGAGAGAACTTGCTTTTGAGCCTCTGCCCACTGATTTGGGGGTAGATCTGGCAACCGTTTGGGGCTGGTAAAGTGTGGAAGTGGAATCTGTATCCTTGGGAAACTATATTTAAAACCCATTTGTCCTGGGTAATGATTTCCCAGTTTTTTGCCTGCAGAGCAATCTTTACCCCTAAAGGAGCAGTCAGTTGAGAAGGGCTTGGAAGTTTTAAAGTTAAGTCATTGAGACAGTTTACCATTGGGGGGGGGGGTCTTACTACTCCCTGCTTCGAAAGTGGGAGCCCCCCACTGCTTAGTCCTGTGCGTACCTTGGGACTGAAGCCTGGGTGTTCTGCTGGTTCTGGGTTTGGACTGAGAAGGCCTAGAAGAGGCAGAAAAGGACAATTTCTTAGAGGGCCAACCCCTACTAAATCTTGGAGGCTGTACTTGCAGGAAATCTTTCACAGTTTGCATAGATTTAGCTTTTTCCTCCATTTTTTTAAGTACTACTTCTGCTTTGTTGCCAAACAGGCGGTCCTGATTTAAGGGAGCATCCAGCAATTTAGCTTTAACATGATCTGGCAAAGATTGCTCCTTAAGCCAAGCATGCCTTCTAAGTAGAGACCCAGTGACAGCAGCCCTGCAAGATGCCTCTAGTGAATCAAAACCACATTGCAAAGTATGTTTTCCAACTTGTTCAGCAGAATGCCTTAAATCCTGTAAATCCTTATTTTCAGCACAGTCAGGAATCAACATAATTAAGTCATCCAATAATATGCTGCTGATACTTTAACATATGAAACTGGCAGTTTAAGGCCCTAATGGCCAAGGTTGCAGAAGTGTATACCTTCTTACCCCATCTATCCAGCTCCCTGGAATCTCTACCAGAGGGGGTAGGATTTTTCACAGTAGTAGCATTAATACCATTGGGTCCCTGTAAAATGGTCTAAGGATACGCAGTAGGATTTTTAAAGAGGAACTTGTGAGTCAGGAACCCTGTAATATCTATCTGGTTTTCTGGGAGCAGGAGGTAAGGAGTCAGGGGCCAACAATGTCCAGTACAGGGGGAATAGCTAAACGGCCTGTGTTGGGGCATGAGTAAGAAATCCCTAAGCCTCTTTTTTAGAACCAGAGTAATCCTGGCTTTCTCCAGCAAAAATGCTCCCTATGCAAGGTTTCATAAAAAGAGAAATCCTCTGGAGGGGAAGCAGGGGGAATAGAGTCCTCTGCATCAGAATCCTCATAGGTAGATAAGGGTAAATCCTGGTCATCAGAGGAAACAGAAGTTTCAGAATCCTGATCAGAAGAATCATAATCAGATTCAGTCCTAGGTCTCTTAGAGGGGGAAGGTTGGCTTCACCTGATTAAAGTAATAAGGTCTTCAGTTATTTTTATCATTTGTTTTTTAGGCATAGAGGCCTGACCATGCGGTGTGGGTGTCGGTTTTTAGACACGGATCAAGTTTTAGGCCTTGAAGAAGAAGATGGGGTCGGTTTAATATGCAAGTCAGTAGGCCTGAACACACCCTCAGAAGCCAGTGCCTGGACAGCGGCTTCGGACCCATCCAAGGTTGAGACATCCGCAGGTTCCACAGTTGAAGCATCTCGTGGCATACCGGACTCCGAATAGGTCTCAGTAGAGGCCTGCGAATCTGAAGTAGCGGGCATCAAGAGCTGTGAAAACGCCTCATTGGGTACCGACGAACTGGCAACTAGCTTAGGAGAAGCGTCATCGGCAGTTTTGGACCTAAGTGGCCTGTCTCTGATTTTATCTTTGCATTTTTTTGGAAAGTCGGTAGTCGGGTGGCTTACCAAAGCTACAGCTGGGTAACTGAACATAGTACCAAAATATTTAGAAGCGCAAATATACCGACGATGAATAGTTTGTTGTTTAAATAAGGCACAAAACAGACAGCGAGGTACGTCATGGTCAGAGCCTAGGCAAGGAATACAGTACGAATGAAAATCTTTATGAGGTATTTGCTTTCCACAAGAAATACAATTATTGACTTTTACTGACATCGGTTTAGAGCAGGAAAAAGTTTCCCCAATGGGGTACTTAGCTGTAGTTGAAGACTTTGGTTCTGAAACTAGAAAACGAAAATTTCAGGAGTCGGCCGACTGGCACTTGCGAACTGCTTCTGCTTTGGGGACTGCACGGCAAGAAAGACTGATGTAATGGCATCGGCTGCATACTTTATACCCACGACTACCTGACGTCATGGAAGATGAGACAACAACTGACGCAGGACCCAAGACTTTGATAATCAGGCCGACTGAGGGCTACTGCAAGTAGATAACCCAAATGTGATGACTGCAAAGTGAAACACGAAGAACATCTGCAACTAATTTGTGGAGAATGCAGAAGACTGCAGCCACAGAGTGCTATAACAGGAATGCTACCAGTGAGTTTCCCGATGGGGTCACCATAAGCCTGTCAAACAAAGAACACATGATGTTCAATTTTCAGTAAGGTTCCAGTAAGGCTAGCACCTTTGTAAGCACTCAAATTTCCAGACAACAAAACAAATATAAACATTTTGTAATGAAATGGCAGCCATGTTCCCATCAAATCGAATGAACCTCCTATGGGGATGCCAAAGAAGGATGTGCGCAGGGTATTCATAATATCCAATGACACCTTCATGACACCTTGCAGGATGATTGGTACAAGAGTCCCTATCCTGAAAGAAAGCATACATTCCTACTGCATAGAAAAAGTGACTCCCCTTGACTGGTCAGTGACTTTACTCATTATTGCTCTTTTTCTCCAGTTCAGCATTTTTTTCCCAGAAGCCCAGCATTGGGAAAGCAGATGCCTTATCTCCAAGTCATGCAAATCAAAGAAAATCAATGACTGCTTACAAAAGTTTACAATGTCTTGAATTACAGGAAAGTCCAGTGTCTAAAACTGGGTGGTGGAAGGGGCCATCCATGCACAGGGAGATGGCAGAAAGGAATCTGGGCCTTCCAAGTAGGGTCCCTTTGTAAATAAAACATACATACTCTTAACATATTAACTGATCTATGAAGACTACTCTCTTGATTAGTCCTATGGTTGGCTTTTCCTCTCTACAAGTTAGCATTTGGCATATTTTTTCAGATGCTCCTGGTATGACACACCTTGTAATGTTATGCATCAAGGAGAGGTCTCCAAGGATAAAGCTGTTGTATCTGTTATACCTAACACCGAGGACTTACACTGAGGGACAGAAAGTGGCAGTTGAGATCCAATGCAAGCAAAGGTAATGTCTTGCACTTGAACAACACTGGTTTGAAGTAACAGCTTGGTAGGGGGTAGAAATGGTGACTACAGCACAGGAAAATGATTTTGGGATGTTGGCCACATCTGGACTGGAGCACCAGGAGGAGAATGACAGGTAGTGATGGAAGTAAAGAAGATGATGGAGTGTATCCTCAGGGGAGGAGAATTCTAGAAGCCAAGAAATAAGGCTTTCACTCAAAAGTGCCCTGGGCCAGATCACACCTTTGGTACTGCTTGAAGTTCTGGTAACCAAATGAGGAACCAGACATCAGGTTACTGGAAGGAATCCAGAGGAAAGATATCGGAAACACCCAGGGACTGAGAGCTCTTCGCACCTGAGACAATATAAAAGGAAGACATGATACTGGCGCACACAATCACGTCAGAGAGGTGTGAAATGGTTATCCTGAATAGGAAGAATGAAGGGGAAGGAGGGACACAGGCTACAATGCAGTAGACTGTAGGGACTAAATGCTCATTGGGGATCTAAAAATACTTCAGACAGGGTTGCAGACATACAGAGAATGGACTACTGGAATGGGTGGTTGAGAGGGACTCTACAAAGGCATTCAAAGGTGCATGGCACAGATGGAGAAAGGGTAAGGGGACAGGTAGGAATACAAAAGAGGTAGAATGCACTTAAAAGGGAAGGCTAAAGATTTACTAACAATGTCTGCCATCAAGCAAATCCAGTATAGTCCCATGGCTGGGTGGAATTCCACCCAGTGGATCCATTTTGGTTGGAGGAGCTGAAAATAACTCCACTACTAGCCAGCCAGTAAGGATGCTGAGTTTTAGGAAACATCTAACCAGGAAGCCCGATAGTCTCTGCAGACAAAGAATGTTGCCTAGTATGTGAATAGCAGACTCCCTGACGGTCCCTGTGGGTCAAGGCAATAGGTCTGCAAGAGGACCCAAAGCATGTGAGGGCAGCTAATTAAAAGAGAAGCAGAATTAATCACAGTCTGGACCACTGCATGATGCATCTAATGGCACATCAAACCAAATTCCCTCCCCTACATGGGACAGAGGGAACAACAGACCATCACTCTTTGGGTAATGACAGACAAATAACTATTATATCCAATCTCTGACTACCTAACACTAGACACCCCCCAGAAAACTGTATTCCTCTCTGTAGAGATTAAGTCTTTATCAATGTCTCAGTTCCTACTCCTACCCCCACCCCAAGGAACTAAGAAAAGAAAGAATTTAACACATATGGTTCCACTCTTTTAAGAAAAACAGGGAAAAGGGAAAGTGGGTCCCACCCCATTCAGGAGACTACCACATCTGATGCACTTGATAAACTCTCAGAACACAGGGAAAAATAACAACATATGACACAAAGACATGCATACTAAAACAGACACTCAAGATCTCAAAAGGAGAAAAATCTCCATGAGGGGACAGAAGCAACCTTCAACCAAGGTGGCTCCATAACCCGCTGGAGCTGAGCCTCCTTTCTGCTTTCACTGGGAACCAAAGGATGGACTCGTCCTGGCCTGCAAGTGAAGAGCAGCCTCAAGCAATAAGCAAAATGAACATTTTGGGGATCCATGGGAAGCTAACAGAGGGGACATTAATCCACAAGGAGAGCCACTCCCAATTCAGTACAGGTGGAAGACTTTTTCCAGCAGTTCCTGACTCCTCCAGTTGGACACTATTCTAAGCTAGTCTGGACTCAGAAATTTTTTTTTAATTTATTTGTTAACCAGTTAAGTCTGCTGGACACAGTGAGAAACCCGGATACACTGTCTGTTAAGCAACTTGCTCAGTTACACAGTTTGCAAGCAAAGCTGAGAATCAAATCTATGACTATAGAATAAAGCTCGTTAACAGTCAGTATCCTTAATCCCCTGAGCTGAATCTTTTAGAAACATGCCCCAATCCAACAGCAAAAGGTAACACAGCCCCACCACAAAGAAGATGGTGAATATTCTGCTCACCGCTTAGAAGGGTTCTCCTAGCCATATATGGGCAAGAGTGATCCTTGCCCCTCCCAACCATTAATGGATATAAGGGCCAAAAGCTATATCCCTGAAATCAGTAACAGATTTGGGACGGTCAGGAACGGAACCTCACAAGGAGGGAAAAGACCCCCAAGAAACTAAGCTTACAACAAATAACGTGAAAGAAAGAGAGGAATTCAGCAAACTCAGTGACAATAAGATAGGATCAGCAAGTACAGTGCTGTTCCTCCATAGACTCAATCCTGAACCAGAACCTAATGCCATCCCTACCTCAAACAAGACCAAAGGGGTAGCCTCAAAGGCTAAACTAAGAATTTCACGCATGGAACTGCAGTGACAATCTGACTCAGATGCCAGTGGCTTTAGGGAAGGATGTAAAGTTTAGATATGAGCCCCTCTCTCTAAAAGGGATCTGCAAAATGGATTACTAGCAGACAAGTGGATAAACCAACACAAAGCAGGCTCCCAAATGTGGTGGGGCATGGAGCTGGTGCAAATCACAGGACCCAAAAAGAAGAGGGAGCTCAAGTGAGACCATTCACCCTAGCAGAAGCCACTAAAGAGAGGGACCCTAATACCTCAGGAACCAGGAAGTAGCATCCTAGAGTAAACAGAGGGAGTGGCAACAACACTTTTTTTTAAGGAACAGGAGTAGTCTCCTAAATTCAAAGAGTGATGGAGGTTAGACCTGTTCCACAGCTACCCTACGAATGGAAGTAGAAGAAAAAGGAAGGGAGGTCCAAAAAGGTACTTCCCCACTGCCAATCTCCAACGACCATCTCCAACACATGATATAAGGAGAGCTGCCACCATCCCACCCTGGTAACTCCGGAAAGGTCAACAAATTGGAGTAAACAAGTAAAGGACTTAAGAAATCCCAACCATCTCAGGGGCAGGAAAAAAAACTATGTACATTTGTCCTTATGTCAAGGGTGTTTATGGGGCCAGTCTTCCTTTTGGCAGACCAAAACTTTAGCTGGAAAGTATAGTTGCACAAGTCCTACTTACCTGTAACAGTAGGTACTGGAATTCCCCACTGCCTCAGTGGCATATAGGTTCTGTTCCTGTACAAACCCACACTGACAGCATTCCAGAGCTCAGAATCATCTGACTGTCTGTGATAGGAGACCAGCTAAGCCCCTCCCATCAGTGGAAGCCTAACCTGTGACAGAAAGCCAGTTATTCAGACTTTTAATGACAAGTAGGAAGGACATAAAAGAACCAGAAGCAAGAATTGCCTGAAAACAACTAATTCACAGTCACAAAACACCAACACAAATAACCACTGCTAGCCAACAACACAAGTTTGGATACCATCAAACTATATACAAATAAGGGGGATGGTAGGAGGGGGTGTTGCCTCTGAAGTAGTGTGAAATTCATACAGCTACTGCTACAGATAAGTAGGACTTGCGTGACTATACTATGTTCACCAATCACACTGTCTCTGTGACATATGGGCAGATTCCCAAAGCTTACCCTACCTGGGAAGAGAAAGGATGAGGATCCAGGAGCCCTTAGAGAATGGTCCAGACATAGCCTGCTCTGGAACTTGAGAAAGAATCCAGTTTGTAGTGCTTTGTAAAGGTATGAACAGAGGAACAGGCTGCTGCATCTAGAATGCTTCAAGAGCTCATACCTTTCAAATATGCTACTGAAGATAAGTCCGTAGTGGAATGTATCTTAACCTTGCCTGGAATAGATTTACCATGGTGGGAATAACAAAAAACAAAAACAGAAGACAACCAACAAGAAATCATTTGCATAGAGACAGGCTGAGCCAGTAGGAAATAAACATCTGTTCAGTTTTCCTGAATGGCATAGTTCTGTCCAGGTGGTACTTGAGCTGCCTGTATACATCCAAGGTATGCAGAATATTCTCTACCTTGTTTTAAGTTGTGGAAAGAAAATTGGAGATCAATGGCTTGATTCAGGGTAAATTCAGAAAAATACTTTGGCATGAAAGAAGTATTAGTGCATAAAACAACCTATCCTTGTGGAAAATCAGAAAAGGTTGGGCCACCATGACAGCTTGCATCTCAGAAACTCACCCTACAGATGTCAGAGCAATAAGCAAAACAGTTTTCCAAATGATGAACCTCAAATCAACCTGAAAGGCAGGTTCAAAAGGAGATAAGGTCAATTTTTCAAAACACAGATGAAATCCCAAGAAGACTAATTTGCTTTTGAGGAGGGTCTCCCTTCATAAACTGTCTGACCACAACAAGAGATGAATGAGGGGGATCCATGGGCAGACAAGATGAGACAGCCACAAGATGTACCTTGATAGATGCACAAGATAAGACATCATGGAGTAGTTCACACAAATATTTCAAATCTAAGGGGGTTGACACCATACCGGGCCTTCTGATATACATCATGCACCACCTAGAAAACCTCTTTCTCTTGTAAATATAAGATTTTGTAGTTGCATGTTTTTTTTTTTTGCCTCTTTCAATACTTGCTGTTTATCTTCATGGAACAAGTGTATAGAAGGTATCACAATAGAATCATTCAACTTCTCAGTAGCAACTGCTCCAAGATGGATGCACCAGCCACCTCAGACACTGTGAAAGCAGATCCAGAGCATGAGGAAACTTGTGGTAATTGCCTTTGGCCAATTTCATTAAAAGGAAGAACCAACTTTGTCTGGGCCAAAAAGGGGTCACCATAATGATCTTTGGAAATTCTTTCTGAATATTCAGAAGTACCCTGGGTATCAGTGATAATGCATAAAAGAACATTCCTTTTCAAGGGAATGAGAATGCTTCTGTCCTCCAAGCATGGCTGTAAAGATGTCTCAAACAAAATTTTTCCAACCCTCTGTTTTGATAGGAGGCAAACAGAACTATTTGAAGTGTTTCCCACATCTGGACCAAATCCTGGCAGGCCTCTATCCTGCGTTTTTACTCATGAGGGTCCATCTGGGATCTGCTTAGACTGTTTGCCACTAGGTTTTGCTCTGACGGGATGGCTGTGACCTGAAACATCAGAGAATGCTGTAAAGCTAGCCAAGTGATAAACAGGGTATGATCTTGTAACCAATAAAAGGGGACCTGGAGACCTTAAGTGGTGAAGACCTTTTAAGTACTGAATCCCTGCTTATATTTCTTTGATGTTTATGTGCTTTGTAGTGTCCAAAGGACTCCATTCACCTTGCATTTGAACTCCTCTGTACACTGTTTTCCATGCAAAATCTGACAAGTCTGTATGGACTGACTGAACTGGGGTCTGGAGGAAGTAGGTCTGGACTGAGAGAAATCTGATCCCTACAACACAAACTCTCATTTTGCAAAATCCAGTGCTGATACCTGGATCTCTGTGGGAAGTAGGTGCTGGGTCCAAAATTTTTATTTTGTTTTTTTTTTTTAAGTACGACTGAATCTTTGTCATGTGAAGCCTGATCCATGAAGGCTATGATTTTCAGAAACTCTCTTGCAGAGTCAGCTTCCGGAGGAGAGAAATCCCTGAAGATGTTCTGAACAGTCTGGACTATGTCTTCTGGAAGAAACAGCACAATTTTTCTGCGTTCATCATACATCCTGGGAAGACAATTCTTTGTGAGGGTGTGATGCAGGACATTTGCAGGTGCAGCTTGAAGTGAGCAGCAACCAGCATGTGATAAGCATAAATCAGATGTAAAGTCACCATTAAACAGTAGTCTGAAAGAAGGATTACATCAGTATGTATGGTGAGTATTTTGAATTTGGGTGCTGTCAGAAAGGGATCTGGGTGCCATCAAGTCTAACAGACAGAACCCACACTGTGAAAATAGCAGACTCCAAATCCGACTTCAGACCAGTGACAAGTGGCGTACCACAGAGTTCAGTCCTGGGTCCTCTCCTGTTTGGTATCTACTTTTCTGTAGTACAGGCTAACACAGACGGTCTTTGGCTAATGAAGTTCGCATATGACCGCCAACTAGGAGCCATAACTGAAACTCCTAACAATGTGGACATCCTACAAAAGGGCCTCACGGAGACAGATGCCTGGTGTCAAAGCCATGGCCTCAAGCTCAATGACAAAAAGTGCACTGTCATCCCCTTTGGTAAAAACTCTGTACCCATGAGCTACCACATAGGTGGTAGTCTACTTAACACCGGAAGTGTGATAAGAGGCCTTGGGACACAGGTGGACAGTAGTCTCTCCTTTAATAATCACATTGCCACAGTAGTCAGGAAATCCTTCTACATGGCACACCTCATCACAAAAGGTTTCTCATCCAGGAAAAAAGAGGTCATTGTTCCCCTCTACTCGTCGCTCATTAGACCCATTATAGAGTACAACGCCCCTTTTGGTATGTACCTCGCAAGACATCTACAACAACTGGAAAGGCCGCAGAAATACCTCACAAAGAGATTACTGGCCTCAAACAGATGCCCTACACAGACCGTCTCAAAAAATTCCAGCTTTACGCCGTTGCATATCACCTACTCAGAGGCAATCTCTGCCTAAGATACAAAGCTATGTCAAACCCAGAGCTACTGGACATGCTCCATTTAAAGAAATCCCAATCCCTCCATGCTACACACTATAGGGACCTAAACTTTGTCACCACAATAAACAGAACATGCTGGAGGGATAGATTCCTGTCCCAGAGACTTCCCATACTCTGGAACAAACTACCTATCTATATCAAACAAAGCTCCTCATTAGCACTCCAAGAAAAATCTTGATGATTGGATGGGAAATAGGAAAATCACCCCGGGGATCACCTCTGTGGCTCTGCTCGACAGGGGCACATGAAAATAATTTTCTTGGGTGGCGAAAGCCAGGGTACCTTTTTGGCTGGGCTTGACTAGGCCCTAGGACTGATAGCCTACTACCTACCTATGAACACTAGACTCAACAACGGCTCCTTTTTAGGTAGCAAAAATATTCTGGTTTTAAATCATTTTCCTTTTTTTGGTGCAGGAAATGGTTCTTTAACCCATGCTTGCAACTTCTGAAGGAGTACTGGAGAGAGCAGACATGTCTGGTCTGGACAGTGTGGGGAGGGGGGAGATCCCTAAAGGAAGGAGAATTTTCTGTCCACTGACAAGAATAACCTCACTGCATTATTCTCAGCACCCACTTGTCTGAAACTATTTGTGGCCAAGCTGCTGAATTGAGCTACAGCCTAGGGGAAAGTGAAATGGGAAGAGGGATAGGCTGAAGGGACAGGATGCCCTGAGTTTAGGAATAGTCATTCTTTAGCAGGGGAAAGATCAGTTTTAGGAAGTGAACCCCTTTTATGTGGCTTGGAAGTATTATCCCCCTCCTATGATTTCCTCCCGGTACCCTGACTTGTTAGGCTTGGATTTTTGTTTGTTCTGCCCCTTTGAAGTTGGGACACCCTGTCAGGGAAGAACCTGGGAATATGAAACACTCTAGATATCCCATGCATCTATTTACCCATTACAGTTTCACAGGTAAATACTAGACTAACAACCATTAGAGCCTTTATAAGACTAGCTGTGCATCCAACCTAGTTGTGTCCCTGTGTATCATGGGCATTTATTTTGAAAAGGTATGTCAGTTAGGACGTTTCTAAAGGTTATGTTAGGGGGAGTATGTTAGTTTGGGCATAATTACTGTCTGCCTCTGTGTATCAGAGACATGGTGGCCAGACTCTAGATGAACTTTAGATTTCCCATCCATTGGTCAAGGATATGCTTAAATAGAGTTAGGGATGGACTCTGCTTCACAAGGATGGGGAGCCTGTTCCAGAGCATGGGAATCCTCTAAAACATGTATCTGTCTCACCAACATGTCCTATTTATTTTGCAAGCAAAATTTAAATCCTTGGATCTAGTGGCTCTGATCCTGTTTGTTTTGCAGATGTGAAAAAGGTCCATCAGAGCTGGATCAGAGGATGCCTTCTATGCCAGGCATAGATCACCTCTCAGTAACCTTTCGGAGACCAAGTATAGAGATAGGGCTTTAAGGTGATCCATACAGAACAATGAATTTATACTTTGGATTCTCCTGGTAAGGAACATTTGTGGACATTCAACTATTTAACATGTCTGGTCAGGTACATGCTGAAGGGGGCATTATACTCCATGATGGGTTTAATAAGGGCTGAATAAAGTGGCACTATGACGTCCTTGGACCTGGATGCCATGCCCTTACTTATAAGTGGGGTGACAGAATGATTTTCTTACTGCCTTGGCCACATGTTGGTCAAAGGCCAGATAACTGTCTACATATGTTCCCAGATCCCTTACTACTGGGTCATCTCTAGGGGTGCCTTACTGATGTAGTAATTAGCCTGGGTGGCTGTTTTCCTAAAGGGCACTATAATGCATTTCTTGACAGTAACTTTTAATCTATGATTTTGGCACCAGACGTTTATCTGTGTTTGATTTAGACCCTCCTGTAAGATGTTTGTGTCATGGGAGATATCTATGACAGCTCCCATTTGCAGACATCTGTGAACTTTGTCAGCCAAAAGATCTTAACGTTAGCCTTTACCTCCAAGAAGTAGATGCCAAATAGGAGTGAGGTATCCCTCTGGTGACCAGTTTCTTAGTAGAGGTGGTCTCACCAATCCTGACTTCCTGGTTCTTGTCTGTGCACCAGCTGGCAATCGAGTGAGTCATGTAGGGGTTTATGCCCAGTTCGATGAGTTTGTCAACTATGCCTGAGTGGGGTATTGTATATAATGCCTTAGCCAAGTCAAGGTAGCCTCAAAACAAAAATCACCAAACCAACTAGGAACTGTCCGTTACAAACCAGGAAACAAGTAGCAAAAACACACGTTCAGTTCCAACGCAAAGGCAAAAAGCAATGATGAAATCCAGAGTATTAGAACACGATGATATTTATTAGATAGGACACAGGGATAAGCGCTTTCGCGTAACAATACGCTTCTTCAGATCACTACATAAAGAGTAACAACCATATTTATACATATCTAATTATCTTAAATGGTTCAATTAATTCAAACCCTCCAATGAACAACTCAAAGGAGATTATTCACTGGAGGTTAACCCTCTATGAACTGAATCACAGTATTGAAAACACTTCAAACACTTGAGTAAAATTATCTAAAGCAGTTATATATATATATGCGTATATATGTTCAAATGAAGTAAAATATATATAAAAAAAAAAATATATATATATATATATATATAATATATAATATATACATATAAAATAAGTATAGATAATAATACAATATTTTAAAAAAATATCAACATATATAAATACATAAAAAACTTCATATTAATTTGCCTGAACAACAAATACCAATAGACGTAACCGTCCAAAAGTGTTAAAACTGATATACAATAAGTACATATTGTATTTAATATTTAGTATAGGCTAACCTATCTTAATTAGCACTAAATAAAAATGGAAATAAAGATAAGAAAAAAGTAAAAATAAAGATAAAAATAAAAATAAAACTAATAATGATAAAAATATATATATATGTAAAACATATGCAACTGAATATAGCATAAAAATGGGCCATGATTCATGATATGAAAATAAATAGATAAATACCAAATGCATAATACAAATATCCAATTATCTACGAGCCTTGAGTATGGAACGTAGTGAAACATACGTATTCAGACCCGGTGGATAATGAGCTCTTAGTCTAAATATCCACTCCAGTTCTTTTTGTTCCAAATAGCTCAGATAATCACCTTTCCTCTGCCCAGATGGTACAATCTGGAGTACTCTGAACTCAAAGCCAAGGTGATTATCTGAGCTATTTGGAACAAAAAGAACTGGAGTGGATATTTAGACTAAGAGCTCATTATCCACCGGGTCTGAATACGTATGTTTCACTACGTTCCATACTCAAGGCTCGTAGATAATTGGATATTTGTATTATGCATTTGGTATTTATCTATTTATTTTCATATCATGAATCATGGCCCATTTTTATGCTATATTCAGTTGCATATGTTTTACATATATATATATTTTTATCATTATTAGTTTTATTTTTATTTTTATTTTTATCTTTATTTTTACTTTTTTCTTATCTTTATTTCCATTTTTATTTAGTGCTAATTAAGATAGGTTAGCCTATACCAAATATTAAATACAATATGTACATATTGTATATCAGTTTTAACACTTTTGGACGGTTACGTCTATTGGTATTTGTTGTTCAGGCAAATTAATATGAAGCTTTTTATGTATTTATATATGTTGATATTTTTAAAATATTGTATTATTATCTATACTTATTTTATATGTATATATTATATATATATATATATATATATATATATATATATATATATATATATTTTTATATATATTTTATTTCATTTGAACATATACATACGCATATATATATATAACTGCTTTAGATAATTTTACTCAAGTGTTTGAAGTGTTTTCAATACTGTGATTCAGTTCATAGAGGGTTAACCTCCAGTGAATAATCTCCTTTGAGTTGTTCATTGGAGGGTTTGAATTAATTGAACCATTTAAGATAATTAGATATGTATAAATATGGTTGTTACTCTTTATGTAGTGATCTGAAGAAGCGTATTGTTACGCGAAAGCGCTTATCCCTGTGTCCTATCTAATAAATATCATCGTGTTCTAATACTCTGGATTTCATCATTGCTTTTTGCCTTTGCGTTGGAACTGAACGTGTGTTTTTGCTACTTGCTACAAGTCAAGGTAGGCAGTATACACCATTTTCCCCTCATCTATTGTCTTGGTGACCTTCTCAAAGAAGTCTACCAGGTTTACTAGGCATGACCTTCCTTTGACAAAGCCAAACTGGGTTGAATCCAGTGTCTGAAAATTTCCTGTGTCTTTGTTGATCATTTCCATGACAGTTTGTTCCATGGCTTTACATATCAGACTAAAAAGGCTAATGGGTCTGTAGTTTTTGGGGTTAGTTGATGGTCCAGCCCTGTGAAGCGGGATAACTATTGCAGTCCTCCTTTCTTGTGGTACAAAGCCTGTTTTGAGACTATAGTTGCAAAGTGACAACAGATTCTGATAGGTCATGTTTCGAGCTATTTAGGAGGCATCCTGTGATACTGTCAGGGCCCAATGAGGCTGTGTTTTTGGTTTTAGCAAGCACCACCAGGAACTGCTCCCTGCTAATAGTTGGGCAGGGGGGTGCTATGCTAGTAGGTGTTTTATGGGGGGGGGGGCAGAGAGAGAGGGGAATGAAGTTTGGGCTGAATTTGTCAAACAGCAGATTTGCTAACTTGCTCTGTTCATTGAAGGTAGCACTAGTAACCATCAGTTTGGCGCAGTGCTGTGTACTGCTTTTGAGGTTATGAACATAGCTGTAGAAGGTCTTGTGGTCGTCTTTAGCCTGTGATGTGATCTTGAGCTAGTAACTGGCCTTGTTGGACTTAATTAGTCCTTTTAATTTCTTGTTTAGTCTAATTAGAGAGCTCTTATCACTATAGGAGTTGCTCTTCCTGATTTTAGCCATGACTTTTTTTCCTTTTGTTACATACCCTATTAAGGTTAGGATTTCAACATGTGGTTTGTTTTGTTTTGGGCTTACTTTTAGTAGTTGCACCACCTTCTAAACAGCCATTTACACTGTTGTACAGGGCTCTGTGAATAATTCTGCATAGACTGCTGTGAACTTGTGGTTAGGAGGGACAGTGAATTTTGGCAAACTAGCGCTTAATAGGATGCAATTTGCCTTGGAACAGTTCCTATCTGTTACAGGGTTTACTGGGGTTACATCACTGTTTTTTTATTTCGAAGGAGAGAGTTTTTGGTCCAACTTCACCAGTGAGGAAGTGACAAGTGGGGGTGGGGTGGGAGTGTAGCACTCTCCCATATTGGCGAGTACCAGGTGCATTATATTTGAACCTCTGGTGAGTGTGCACAGTATCTGGTCAAGGGTGTTTGTGTTTACCAGAGTATAGGCGAAGAGAAAGAAACAGGAAGATACTGAGCAAAAAAACAGCACTGGTAGAGGTTTTTTGTAGAATCCAGAACAGAAGCTGCTGTTAAAAAAGGGATTAGTACAGCATATAAAATATTGCATGATAACTATAAGAATCAATCAGAGAAGGTTAGAAAGGACTGGGAAGAGAGACTGGATAAGCAATTCACAAAACAATAATGGCGGGTATATGTATGTGGGGGCCCTATCAGCTGATCAAGTTGAAACCATATGATCGAGTTTTCGAAAACTTAAACCTTTTGAATGGAGATCGTGGTACAGCGAGGATTGGGAAATTTACCCTTTTCCTCATTGTACTGCAATCTCGGAGTTGGTATACATAATTTGCAGGGGGTGTGGGGGATGCAGCATCCCACATAGGGGGCAGGGTGACTGTAAAAATGTAAACATAAAAAGGTAGATTTTTCTTTTTTTTTTTTTTCCCGATCTTATGGTCTCTTGGATATTTTTTTCAAGTTTTCAAAAAGTCGATCATCTAACATAGACCCATGTATGTACAAAGTCTAGAAGATTTAGGATCTTTGCTTATAAGTGTATACATGGGTATTTATACCCTTAAGTAGACTCCAAAGAAGTTTTCCTCAGGTAGAAAGTAAATGTTGGAGGTGTGATGGGGAATAAAAAGGTAATTGGGAACATTTTTTGGGAGTCTAATGAGTTGGCAGACTTTAAAGATTGCCTGCAGACTACTCTATCAGAGATACTGGGTGAGCAAATTGGTATAACTAAGGAGATGACTTTCTGAGCTTTGATACAGAATTGGAATTGCCTAGATATTTTAAGGCCTTGCTGAGTCTAACTATGGTGGCTGCCAAACGAGCAATTACTAGAAAATGGAAATCAAAGTCTGACCAAACTGTACTAGAAGTAGTGAATATAGTAACAGAGATAAAACAACTGGAACTGGGATCTTAAGAAAATGGTAGGAGCAAATTACATAGAAAAAAATGGATATTGTAGGAACAATACATGCAGAATAAAGTTCTGGAGGAGGAATGAGGTCTAAAAGAAAACAGGATTTGAATGAGCTATGCAATGTTTGACTGACAATAATAAATTACAAGTGATGTATAGTTTGCAACTAAAATATGTCAGTATGGTTTGTTTTCATTTATATAAATGTATGATTGCATATGTCATAAATGATAATACAGATGTTTTTTGTTTAAAATGAAGGTATTTGTGTTAATAAAGTCTAAGAAATGTTGTGCCTGCAAGTTTGAGGCACTTTATATTTCCCAGTTTACAGAGCAGTACAAGTCCCTCATGAGTAAGGTATTTGATTTAATGGTGAGGGTCTCCAGTAGGTCTAGGTATAAGCTATGGGATTCTTGAGACATACAGGGTGACCTACAGCTTGCTAGGCTATAGTATTGGACATTGTCTATGGTGATTCACATGTGGATAAACTCCAGGGCATTGTCCTGTTTAACCAATCTACAGGTATACTTGTTAATGTAGATTGAGATTCCTCCACCTTTTGTCACTGTGTGTGCAGCTGATGGCCTAAATGTGTCAAAGTCACTTAAGTCTTGCACTGCCAGAGTACTTTCATGTCTTGGCACAGATGTCTATATTCTCTAGAGTGAGGACAGCTTGTAAAATGTTGAGTTTCTTGTTTAGGATCCAAGTAATGAGCAGTAACTCCTTTAGGTTTCCTTGGGTTTTATTTGCTACGTCAGTAGGTTTGTCCATTTGGCATTGCCTAAAAAAGGATCTAAGGGAATGGATAAAGCTTTAACCAATATTCGGACACCTAGGGGGACAGGTGCAGACCATCCTTTGTGAAACAGCATGGTTTGTTAACTGTATCTTCCCATGCTGACAAATATTAAATCCACCTGGAAAGAAATCACAAACTAAGCCAATTACTGAAGTCTATCATCTTTTGTTCATACTGTGGCATCATGCTCGGTGAAGGTAGAATATTGCTAAGTGCAAGAAACATACCTGGCTAAGACGCATATTCAGAGAGATTAATGATGTCTCTCTTTGAATAGTCCAGACAGGTATGTCTCAGGTCATAAATGCTTCCATGGAGAATGACAGAATCATACTGGTACCTGTGTTATCCCATTGCTTCAGAATCTGGGCAGCAGGACCAAAAACAAATTCAGAACTTAAAGAAGCACTGAAAATCTTAATTTTTAAATTCTCAAACATTTTTTGGTTCTGTAACCAAGCAAACCTTCTCAATACAACAGAAGTCACTGCATTTCTAGAAACAGTGTCTGCACTATCCAAGACATTCCTCAAAACATGTTTTGAAACCTGAGTCACATTACAAACAATCAAAGCAGGCAAATATACAGCAAAGTAATCTAAACTGTAAGCACATTGCAAAATAAATTTTCACACGAAGCCCTGATAATTTAGACTAAGTAATCTTTTTTTCTATGCAATTCCAATGCAATTTTATCCAGCAGTTTAGGGTTAGAAGAAGCCAAGGCTCTCTTGCTAGGTATGGTAGCTGGGTCAGCTGACAAAGAAGCAAAGAAAGCTGCAAGATCAGAATACACCTTGTATTCCCTCATAGCCTTTTTATGAACTGTTTCACTAGCTAATGGGGTTTTACATGCAGTACAGACATCTTCTAAGGCCAGTAACAGAGGAAGAACATCCAAAACATTTGGAATTTCATCCTCAATAAGATTATAACTCTACCCATCTCTGGTGTAGCCCCAGATTACTTTCAGCCAAATATGTCTCTAAACCTAGCTAACATCTGTGGAAAGGAGAACACTTGTTTGGATTTTTGAACCCATTCACCTTCCAAAGAATCAGACTGGATAGACTCTGAGTGTTTACTACTGTCTGCATCACAGTTCCCTTGAAAATCTGTAGTGCTAGACTAATATCTAGAGAAAGTAGCCCCACAGTCATTCCGAACAGGGGCATAGCCCTGAGATTAGCCCTATACATGGTAATAACCTGGTTGTCTGTTGTGGAGTAAAGTTTCTACTTCTTATCACTATGGGTTAAACTAAAGGACAAAATATGTGGGGAGAGATATTATGTCTGGCAAGTGGTCTCTTACATGACCTCTCCTGCACCTAAAAGGTTTGGTTCTGCTTTACCTGAACTAGGTACTGGAATAGCCATGGATGATATGTCTGACACCCATACCCCGTACAACAGAAGGCTGTGGACTCACACCAGAGGGTGTGGTCTGTAGGCCAGATTAGGGCAACAATAGAGTCACAAACCGTTGGTTGAGGCATGCTTTTATTGAGTCTTTTTCTTTTTAGGTGCAACTGGATTTGATTGGGGGGGGGGGGGGCAGGTGTATCAGGATCCATCACGTCAGGGGGGAAAAATACCAGACAGAATAATACACTGACAGTATTAAGGTCTAAGGGCAGCAATACCAGAAAATATAAACTATGTTCCCACACAGTAAACAGACCTAAACTGCATAAAGTATAGCAGACATAGTTTAAATTGTGCTAAGCTGTTTTACAATCTGCACAATGTAGTAAACTGCATACACTGTCACAGTACCAAATAAAATTCACTTGTCCAAATAATTACGAAAAAATCAAATATATGAAATCTTTTAAAGCAGTATAAGTAAGCATTTAATTAGAGGTTCTCTTGTCAGAAATGAAAAAAATTCACAGAAATGGCAAATATTTTGTGGTAAAATTTCGACTTAAAAATAAAAACAGCTATAGCAATATTAAATCAGTAGTAAATATAAAAATGAAGGAAAAAAGTGAAAAAATGCAACATTTTCCTGTCAGAACTTCAAAATGAAGCAGATATACAACAGAAACAAGAGACCTTTTGTTCAATTGAAAGCACAGAATCTTCAGTTTTCCAGAAGTCATAACACTTTAGAAATCCACTTAACTGCTTAAAAGCAGTACTAAGCATACAAACAACACAGTAGTTAAGTTAGAATTCCAAAAGGAATTAATTGCAGTAGTAAATAGCAATAATATTAAAATAAAAAGTTAACACAGATAAATAAACACAAATGTATACTTAACAATAAAACAAAAAGAAATCAAAAGTATATAATAATAAAGAGGAGGGGAAGTTCCCAAAGGGCTTTTATCTGCGTCTTGAAACAGTAATTCACCAATGCAGGCTGCTGAGGAGATTCAATTGTGTGAGTCCAATAAAATACTAAATGACTGACTTGCTGTGACAGGGGTTAAGCTTCCCATAATAGGAGACACTTAGCCAATCCTCTATCACAGAGAATCAGAGGAGAAGATGCTGAGCTCTGGAAGGTTGCCAGTGTGAGTTTGTCAAGCACATAACCCATTATACCACTAAGGCCGTGCGAATGATGAACATATAAAGTTTCTCCCTCACCCACTTAGTGCTTTCATTAATTTAAACAATAATTAAACAAGAATACTTACTGTTTGGAAACAAACCAGAATAACTCAATAAAAAGTGATCACAAACACACAAGCATTCTGGAGTCCTCCTCAGCAGCTAGCAAACAAAATTCAGTGTTCCATTACTTTTAAAATAACTTTTTTCTCTCTGCAAGCCTGTTTCTGTATCTTTTCTAACCACAGAACTCATGGCAAAGCACCTTCTACAAAGTAAAACAGTTTCAATGGTAGGAGGAAAATAAACAAAGAGGAGGCTGGCACTAGTTGATGATAGGTTTATAATTGTTGTACTATAATCTATGCTATTTAAAATGACACCTCCTATTCTGACAGACATTGCCAATACCCTTGCAAACAAAATTAGTGCCAACCTTGCCCTGAAAATTGTATTCTAAGCTCCAAAATATCTGAATCCCTTAGTCTCCCAGTTACCTCTAAAGAACGTTTACTGAAAGTGCTAATCAAGAACAAAAATACTTCCTCCACGGGACCTGATAATATACCTGGATGTTTCATTAATAATGTTATACATGCCCTTGCAGACACGCTCCTCAAACTGTTGAACCCAAGTTTAGCTATTGGTTTTGTCTCTGATGAGTGGTACACTGCAGTGCTGATAGTACTCAGTAAGGGTGGCCTTATAGCCAACCTGAGTAATTACAGACCTGACCTACCACTTATAAACCTCATTTGCAAAGCCATGGAATGTATTACAACTGACCGCATGAAATATGATATCAAATATCTTGTTAGACTTAACCCTAACAATCTGGCTTTGTGAAGGGTAAATCCTGTCTACTTAATCTGGTAACCTTCTTTGAAAGGATTATGGAGGCTGTAGATAGTAGTCATGTAGTTCATGCAGTGCACCTTAACCTGGCCAAGCCCTTCAATACCATTCCCCATGCTGGCATCATATACAAACTAAATGCTTTAAAAACTGACCCACATGTGGTAAGATGGATCTCAAGATGAGTGAAAGACAGAACCCACACAGTGCGAGTTGCAGGTGCCTCTTCAGAAAGAGAGAGACCAGCAGTGACCCCCCTTTTTGGCATTTACTTCTCTGATAAACAAGCAGCGAGTTAAGATCCCTGTCTAACAATGTGTGCAAACTGGGGGTTACTGTTAAGTCACCCTAAGACATTCAAAACTTCCAGAATGAACTTTCCCTAGTAAACTCTTGGTATATTAAAAATGGGCTCATACTAAATGTAGTATCATCACTTTTAAGAGATAGCCTCCCTCTCCCCTCATCACATCGTATAGACAATACACCACTACAAAACAAAAGTGCCGTCAGGGTCCTAGGTACTTAGGTTGATAGCCCACTCCTTTTTGACCATTATGTGCCAATGACCGTCAGGAAATCCTTTTATTTAGCTCAGCTAATTGCCAAAGGATTATCATAGAGTTCTAAAGAGGTTATCATTTCCTTATGCTCAGCACTGATCAGGCCAATTATAGAGTACAATGCTACCTTCAGGATGCATCTCACCAAACATACTAAACAATCAGAAGAGCTCAAAGATTCCTAACCAAAAAGATCATAGGCCTACAAGTCCTGTAGCTGCAGACAGGCCAGAAATTCTATCCCTTTATTCAGGATATTAAACAATTTTGAGAGGAGTTCTCTGTCTCTCTTAATACGCCATTACAGATCTGATTATCCTGGACCACTTGTTTCTCTGCAAATCCAATATCTCCACCAATACTACAACCGGGAACCCAAGTCTTCACTAACAGATAAATAAAACATGGTAGAGGCTCAGGTTAACAACACAGTGCCTCCCAAACCTTTGGAGTAAACTTCCAGCATGTTAAGCAGTGTGGCACAGTATCTTCTTTTAGAAAATCTAAATGATGGTCCTCCCTGAGAAAGGTGGTATGGTCTGTGGGAGGGTACTGGCAAGGCATGAATGGTCCTAAAACTCAGTAGCCTTAAAAAATGTATGAATTATCTGCAAAGCTGCCCTACCCATCCAGAAAGTTATTAAAACTGTACACTCCTACAGTCCTCGGCATCATGCCTGCATTTGGGACTTGTGACTGGTGAACAGTAATGCACACTTAAGCAACAGTGTGTAAAGAAATCATTAAAACAGCACTTGCTTTAGACAAGAAGCATATTCTGAAAGTGAGAAAAATGCTTACCTTTCTTCATTAAATTCCATCTTACTTCCAAATTCAACACCCAATACAGCATTGTTTATGCACCTAAGAAATATTCAAACAGTAAAAAGCATATTTACTTACAAGAAACAACACATCACTTAATATCAAGTACACATCACAGCAATGTATATGAAAACAAGTAGGACAACAGAAACATTCGTACGTTAACAGGGGTCCTTCTTTAATAGCTTCTATATTTGGTCTTTCTTTTCAATTAACCAGAATTCAGCATTCTTCTCATTGAAATCCCACATTCAGAGATATTCATGCACTTAGGATTCTGTGATGTAAAATGATGGCTACTTAAATACACATGCTTGTCTCTGAACCTCAGCAAGTTTGCACCCTACCCATTCTCAAGGGGACATCAAGTGAGTACTGCTAACCTATCAGCAAGAGTAAAGGCATAGGTTTTATTCCCAACTACGAGGCTCTTACTCAATGAGTCCTAGCTCAGCTGAATCTCAAGTAGCACCTCCACAGCAGAAGGAACAAGAGGACTGCTTTAATCCAAAGCTTAGATGACTGGCCACTTCAGTGCAGTAGTAGGTTAAAGACCTGAAAACGACCCAGGTTTGATTAGCTGCTCGGGTGACTGACAGAATTGCTAGGGTGGGATGGAGGTACGTTCATTCCTGGGAGAGAGGGAGGGAAGGGTGGGTGAGTGTCTCCCATACTGTTCCTGGTGAAAGCTAGGATCATACAGGGATGGCTTAGTCTAAGAGGGATTAGACAGATGGGATTAGATTGGGAACTTGGTTGAGGTTCCTTGGAGGTGAGGACGAGATGGCACACATTAACATTCCATGCCTGACCCCATGAGGTAAACATGAAGCCATGGATGGGGGAATTGCCCCCTGGCAGATCATGTACAGCCCCCCCCCCCAAGGATGTCATTAGGATTTACTTTGGCCCCAGTTAAATTATGGAGATAGTCCAGGGGTGAGAAATGGAGTCCCAGCAGATCCAACAGTGAAAGCAGGAAATTGGGGATGACTTATCATAATGAAGCAAGCGAGAAAAGCACCCCCCCCCCAACAAAAAAAATAAACTGAATCCTGGAAAACAGACTTTCCAAAGGTATCCATCTCCCTTAATGGCAGTCAACAATATTTAGTGAAGGTGTGACCTTGATGATCAAGTGTCTGCAGCCTACCTTTGTACAATGCAAATTCTTGAAGAAAGAACTAGGGGGAGCCACTCATTTGCTGAATTCAGCTTTGCACAAATTTCCAGTGGGTAGTTGTCTGACAGAAGGCGAAATAAAAAAAAGTGCAGTTGGCAATCCACTAAGTGACTGACTTCTTTTCAATCACAAGCCCTTCCCTCTGTGAAACAAAAGGATATGAACCAATTGGCAACAAATGTTGAACCAATCTTCCTGAAATTATGCACCCTCCTCGGGTAATAAATGAGCTACCAGCGCATGTTCAGAGTATGAAGGGTCCTTTCTTGGCTCTTTCTTACCACCCTCATGAAAGAAGAAGATTGATGAATGAGTCCAAACAGCCTTGGGACGGAGTAGTGGAAAGGGACTCCCCCTCATCGTGAGACTAGACATAGTCTACAAATGAGGGCCTAAAGCTCTGAACCTCAACAAGCAGATGTGACCACCAGAAGTAATGCATTATAAGAAAGAAACCTTACAGCTACAAGATCAAACAGGAGAGAGGCACACATGTCTGACACACAGCCCTGAATCCACTGGGGGAGGAATAGAGTCTCTAACAAGGTCATGACATACAGAAATAGTCAATGCATGTACACTGGCCTTGAAATAACTGAGACTTGGAAGATACAGGCATTAAACGCAAGTCAGAATAAACTGCAAACTAACTAAAAAGGGTAGTAACAAGATACTGCTCTTCTCAATTTAAGAATCTTTTTGATTTGGAGTTAGAGACCTGCCTACTGGATGGCTTCTTAGCAGCCTCAATAACCCTGCTGGAGACCCTGCAAGTATGTATGGCAGAATTACATGATATGCCTCAGCGGCCAAATCCTGAGGTGGAGCAGGACTGTCACCCCAGGAGTGGGACACATCTTTGCCCATTACATTGGCAGTTTTATCTACTGTTAGAGACCTTGTGGCAAGCAGAGAATGATGAGGATTAATCTTGTTTTTTAATCTCTGAACTTATTGAAAAAAAAAACATATCAGAAGGAATGGTCATAAGGCATGCAGGAACCTTCCCTACCACTGAAGAAAAAGCCTATCTGCTTCTACTTTCCCCTTGCTCTGTTGCACTAAACAGAAGAGAGGATCACATTCTCTCATTCTCCTGGGTAGCAAACAGGCTGACCTCACAGTGTCCCACTTCTGAAAAGTCCTGGCAAGCAACAGGGACAGGAATGGAAGCCTGGTTCACAACATCCACTAGCTCTTTCCCTTACCTGAAGATGTGAACAACTGACAGAAGGATGGCTCTGTCCAGGTTTCAGTGACAGAGAAGCATTGTTTCTCTTTACAGGGGATATGAACCTGTACCCCAGTGCTCGTTTAAAACATAATTTTTATTTACAAACTAAGGCAGGTAACATAAACAAAAGTTATGCACTTACCATAACGATAAATCCTTTCATTCCAGTCCATCTGATATAACATGTGTGTGCCCTCCTCAAGCCACCACTAGGATCAGAGCCAGTTGAACTAGTGCGCCAGCCTCATGCCTATTTAAGAATTCTTCCTTTCCATAATGCTACTGTTCTCCCAGTTAGCTCAGCTTTACCTTGGTGTCTGAAGAAAGAGGAATTATCTTTCTGTACTTCCTTGGACCCAAGGAATATGACATTCAGGTCTTATAACATGAAAGCAGGAAGGAGGGTAGACTGTTGTATTGTAATGTCTGCAATGAAAGTCTCCATCATTACAGTAAGCACATAACTTTAGTACCCCATTCATTCAGTTCTTCCAATCTGACATGTGGGTCAGAATCTGAAGCTACATAACTTCTGGGTGTTATCATGACAGGGACTCTTCAGGATGGAAGAGCTGAAGGATGCTACAGCTCTAGAAATACAATACAGCTTGTAGTGTTTGATGAAGGTATGCATAGATGGCCAAGTGGTTGCCTGGCATACATCTTTCAAGGAGTATGCTCTAAAGATGGCAGTAGAAGTAGCCATGGCTCTAGTTGAGTGGGCTTTAGGGTTTGGAAAATAATGTTTTTTGCATGACTTGTACACAAAGGAGATTCAACTGGAAAATCATTTAGAGAGAGAGTGTAAGAGTGATTTTAGACACATTTTCCCATTTTTTCTGTGCAAAGGAAATAGCTGATCATCTTTTTGGATGGAAGCAGTTCTGTGAAGACAAATATGTAGCTATCTATGAACATCTATGGTATGGAACAAGTACTTTCCTCTATTTTGATAGCTGGAGAAGGAGACTGGTAAATAAATGAGCTGACAAATATTAGTCCCTGAAGCCACTTTGGTAATAAAGGAGGGATTAGTTCTTGAGGTTACCCTATCTTTCTGGAAGATGAGATAAGGGGACACTAAAGAAAGGGCATGGAGTTCTCAAATATTTCCAGCTGAGGTGATTATTACTAGAAAAATGGTTTTCCAAGACAAGAACTTGAGCTCTTTGGTAGTCGCTGGTTCATATGGAAGCTTTGTTAGGGCTTCCAAAATAAAATTCAAGTCCCATGGAGGAATTTTTTTTTAACAGGTAGATGCAGCAGGAAGGTATCTGAGAAAAGCTTTGCATAGTTTATGGGAAGCCAAGAAATGATTCTGAAAGACAGTATGAAAAGGAGGAAATTGCCACCAAATGAACCTTGATGGTAAGAAATCTAGAGCCAGAGTGATAGAGGACAGTCAGAAATCACAAACCATACAAAACAGAGGCTGAAAAGGGATCACTGTTTTAAGTACCAGCCCATGGCAAACTTATTCCATTTCCAGCTTTTCAGTGGAAAGTTTCTGAGAGGCTGTTAGAGGGGAAGAGAATTATCCCTCAACATCAATGGAACTGGAGAAACCAAGCAGTTAGTTTCAGTTTGTGAATGCTTGAATGAGGATCTCCAGAGCAGTGAGTTATGAGATCAGGAACTGGATCTAAGAGCAGAAGGGTCTCTCTCAAATGAAACCTCAATAGGGGAAAACACATTTGTCTGGGCAAACATGGGGCTATGAGGATGACAGTTATCTTGCACCTTAGAGCTTTCTGCAGGAAATTGGGCTTTAGAAGAAGGGGTGGATATGTATACAGTAACCCATGTGGCTACTGTCGAGACAATGCATCCTTAAGCAGGTTGCCCTGAATGGGGAATCGTGTTAAAGAAACTGCTACATTTAGTGTTGTACTGGGTTGTAAAAGGATCACAGCAGGGAGTGCCCCAGTAGCTGAATTTTCTTTTGGCAGTTGCCAGATTGACAGACCACTCAGGAGGCAATAAAAGACTTCTGCTAAGCCTGTCTGGCAGTCCACTGAGTGTCCGGAGAATGTGTGCTGCTA
Source organism: Protopterus annectens (assembly GCF_019279795.1). Lineage (NCBI taxonomy): Eukaryota > Metazoa > Chordata > Ceratodontiformes > Protopteridae > Protopterus > Protopterus annectens. The sequence goes on along the minus strand of NC_056729.1, from coordinate 335,458,871 downwards.
TCAGAAAACAGTGAGAAGTCATCGCTTATTGCCACAATGTCATGTCTTTCTGGCACAAAGTAGAAACTTGTTCCCCTTTGTTTACTGATATACCAGACAGCCATCACATTTGTCTGTCTGAATGGTGATCACACTCAGAGTCCTGAAGTTCCTGCAACAGAAGAAGACTACTCTTAGCTGTAGAACATTTATGTGAAGGTTGGCTTTGTTCTCTGTCCAGACCTTGAACCATCCTCCCTTCGTAATTCCCCCTCTACCCCAGGAAGGAGGCATCCGTGGTCACTGCTGCTGACTGTGGAACAGTTTAAAAAGGGTTGCTCTCAAGCAGGCGCAGAGTAATGAGCTGTCACCAAAGGTGCTTCCTGCAACACTGACTAAGAATTATGGTCTTGGCGAGAGAATGGTAAAACTGGGACCATTGAGATAGTAGGAGCCACTGGAAAATTATCATGTAATAGTAGCTGAAATGGACCATTAATAATCAAAGATACCACCAGACCCAGTATTCTGAACACTAGACATGTGACATGTTGGATGGTCACATGCAGAGTTTCTACAGCAGAGAAAAAAGTTTGACTCCTCTCCTGAGGAAGTGAGGCAATGGGCAGAGTGGTATCTACGTGATATACCAAGAAAACCAGAAGTTGTAAGGGATCCAAGCTTGATTTCTGGAATGTTGATGGAAATACCTAGGTAGTTACATAAATGAAGGTAGTATATTGAGTGGGCAGCCAGAAGCCAGTTGTCCAAGTATGGGAATATTTTGTGCCCCTGAAGTTGAAGATGGAATGCTACGTTTGCCATACATTTGGTCAATATCCTGAGGCCCAATGGTATGGATCTGAATTGATAATGACCGTCTCCAAACCAGGAGCATAAACATCCCCTGGACTCCCTTGCTACCTTTTTACCTTTTTCTGGAGACTTTCCAGTAGCTTGTTTAAACATCACCATTTTTATCACATCTCCCCCTATTCTGTTAGCAACTGAGCTTCAACTATCTCTAACCCTGGCATGTTTAATTCTTCCATAAACATTTCCATTTGTACTTTTTCTTGATTTCCACATTTCTCTGCTTTATACAGATTTTCATAAAATTTCCAAAATATTTCTAAAAGCCCTACAGAATCTCAGTTTTTTTCCTTGTTATAGGCTCCCTAACCCTGGCGACAATCCTTTCTACTTTCTGTTGCCTGAGCCAATGTGCTAAAAGCATTTGTGATCTGAAGTAATTATGAAAACAATTATTGCTTAACAGTCTTTCTAAACTCATGCATACTATCCAGGTGGTCCTGTATTTTCTCTTTAGCACTCTGCAGCTGTACTTCTTTTTGTTCTGTTAGACTCCCGCTATTCTGCAATACTTTAACCTTTGCCAGTCGTGCTAAATAATTCTTGTTACTGCTTAACTATCTGTCTTTTTCTTTTATTTCTTCCCCATCTTCAAACTCTACCTTCATTTTATTTCACTCCCTAGCCATATTTCTGAAGAAATTTATATCTTCCCTAATAACTCCCGAATAATTTCTACTACTCATTCCTTAAATTCATCTCTTTCTAAAAGATAGGTGGGGAAGTATCAGTGTCTCATTTTTATTTCATTACCCTGCATTTTTTTAATTATTGGAGCATGATCTGAAATACTTATTGGATCTGCATAAAACTTTCAGTTAAAGGCACATGTTCCTGTAAATATAATTTCTGTCTAGCTTAGCCAGTTTTTTGAATCTTGAAAAATAATAAGTAAATTCTCTCTGAGCTCCTACCACTGAATTCACATCTTCCATACCAAATATTTTCATAAATGTCTTCAAAAATATACCGTCTTTTGTTATATTTTCGCTTCTAGCTCCACCCAATACATCCTCACTTTTGCAAATCAAATTCCAGTCCCCACCTACAAGTAATATTTCTCCCCAAAATTAATTTAGCTCCATTATAGAAGTTTTAGGTGGAATATAAATACAAGCCAGTGTAATCCTCCTCCCTTCCCAGTAGCCCCTTAACACTACAAAACTACCATTATCTTTTTATTTTCTTCTCTCACTACTGTAGCTACTATTGCAGTTAAGATAATTACTCCTCTTCTCCTGTGTCCCAAATATTCCACTGAATAACCATCCTGGAATCCTTTATCAAATTCACATGCTCTGTACTTTCCAAATGTGTCTCGTAGCACAGCAATTTGCAATCTGCATTTCTTAATAGTTCACTACTCTGTTTTGTAAATACCCGTGAGACTATTCACATTCAAAGCTAACATGGAAAGTGTTGCCATTTTGATAAGAAGTCATTATTCCCACCAGTTATGTATAACAGCTTTTTTTTAATGTCAAGTTTCAGCGTTTATGTTACATGCATGCACTAATGTTTGGCAGGTTTTATACAGTTGTTTCTTGTCATACTCATTTCAACCTATGTCACATCTTACAAAACTTTTTGTTTTAATGAAAATGCTCAAGCAAAAAATAAATAAATAAACACCTCCAGAACCTATTAACTGAATACAAACACACAAAACTATGTGCATTTCAAATACTGAAGTTTAACAGCTATAGGTTCATAGGTTGGTACTAGGCTATCAGCCCTAGGGCCTATACAAGCCTAGCCATAACAATTCCCTGGCTATTTCTTCCCACACTATTTACTTCCCTGGACCCCTGTCTAGCAGGGCGACTGACGTGATCCCCGGGGTGAATTTCCTTTCTCCCATCCAATTGTCAAGGTTCCTTTTGAAGAGGGCAAAGAGGCACTCTGCGTGACATGTATGGGCAATCTATTCCAGAGTCTGGGGAGTCTCTGGGTCAGGAACCTATCCCTCCAGCATGTTTTGTTTATTGTGATGACAAGGTTTAGATCCCTGGAGTGTGTGGCTCTGAGGGATTTCTTTAAGTGTAGCATGTCCAACATCTCTGGGTTTGACATGGCCTTGTATGTTAAGCAGAGATCGCCTCTGAGTAGACGATATGCGACAGAGTACAGCTGCAGTTTTTTAAGGCGGTCAGTGTAGGGTATCTGCTTTAGGCCTGTGATTCTTTTAGTGAGGTATTTCTGCGGCCTTTCCAGTTGTTGCAGATGTCTTGAGAGGTACATACCAAATGGAGCGTTGTATTCTATAATGGGTCTAATGAGGGATGAGTACAGTGGGACAATGAACTCCTTTTTTCTGGATGAAAAGCCCTTAGTAATGAGGTGTGCCACATAGAAGGATTTCCTGACTGTTGTGGCAATGTGGTTATCGAAGGTGAGACCACTGTCCACCTGTGTCCCTAAGTCTCATCACACTTTCGGTGTTTAGTGTACTGCCACCTAATTGGTAATTCACGGATACATGTTTTTTCCCAAAGGGGATAACTATACATTTCTTGGCATTGAGCTTGAGCCCATGGCTCTGGCACCAAGCATCTGTTTCTGTAAAGCCCTTTTGTAGAGGATCCACATCATTTGGGGATTCAATAATGGCTCCCAGTTTGCAATCATCTGCGAACTTTGTTAGCCAGAGTCCTTTAGTGTTGGCCTGTACTTCAGAGAAGTAGATGCCAAACAAGAGCGGTCCCAAGACTGAACCCTGAGGTACTCCACTTGTCACTTGTCTGGAGTTGGATTTGGAGTCGGCTACTTTTACAATGCGGGTTCTATCAGTAAGCCAGTTAGCAACCCATTGGGTGACGTAGGGATTAATGCCCAGCTTAGTAAGTTTATCTATGATTCCAGAGTGGGGGATGGTGTCAAAGGCCTTGGCAAGGTCTAGACAGGCTGTGTGGACCACCTTACCCTTGTCCATGGCTCTGGAGACTGAGTCCAAGAAGTCAATCAGGTTCAGGAGACAAGATCGGCCCTTCACAAACCCAAACTGGGTGGGGTCCAGTGTTTGAAGGTTGCCAGTGTCTTTGTTTATAAGTTCCATGATAGTACGCTCCATGGCCTTGCAGATAAGGCTTGTCAGACTGATGGGACGGTAGTTTCTGGGATCCAAGGTGGAACCCCCTTGTGGAGTGGGATAACTGTAGCTCTGCGCCACTCAGTGGGCACAAAACCTGAGGTGAGGCTATGATTAAACATGACACTTAGGTGAGGTGCCAGGCCATATTGTAGTTCATGTAGTACACAGCCCAGGATATCATCTGGTCCCACGGATGCTGTATTCTTAGCTTTGGAGAGTTGATTTTTTTACCTGTGTGGCCGTTATTACCGGAATTTGCCAATCTTCCGGTATTGAGACGGGCCATTTAGGGGGTGAGAGGGGGGTGAAGTTGGCACTGAATCGATCTGCCAGGATATTGGCAATATCTTTGGGATCAGTATATTTAATGCCATTCTGTTTTAGCTCAGAGCAGATCTGAGCATTGCCATTTAGATTCTTGACATAGTTACAGAATGCCTTGTGGTCGTCTTTGGAATCTTTGGCAATTTTATTTTCGTAACTAGCTTTGGAGGATTTTATGAGGGATCTCAGTTTCTTACTGAGGCTGGTAAGGGAGTTTTTTGCATGCTGGGATTTTCCTCTTTTCTGCAACAGTTTCTTCCTTTTGTTGTAAAGTTTGTTTATGGCAGGGAACCACCAGATTGGCTTCCTTTTTTTGGATGAGAGCATCTTGGTTCTATTTGGGATGGCACGATTCATGCATGAGTAGATGTGCTCGTACAGTGCCTTAGTGTAGGATTCAGCAGTTGAACTTTCAGTTTCTGTCTGCATGGGTGTCATGAAGTTTGTCACTTCTGACTTGAGTAGCATGAAGTTGGCTTTGGAGAAGTTTTTATGGAGGTTTCCTTACTGGGGGTGGGGGATGGGATGTGAATGTTAAGGGTGATTAGCTTATGGTCAGACCTGACTAACGAGGGGGTGACCATAGGTGTGGAGCATCGATTTTCCATGTTGGTAATGACCAGGTCTAGGATATTGGAGCCCCTGGTGGGACTATGGATTAGTTGATCCAGGGGATTGGAATTTATGAATTCCAAGAACCGTTGGGCAAAGGTGTTGGCACATGAGTAGTTTTCCCAGTTAATGGCAGGGTAGTTAAAATCACCCAGTATTAGGGTGTTTGGTTCTATCTTAATATTTTCCAGCATGTTTAGAAAGGTGTAGTGAAAATCTTGGGGTATGGTGGGGGATCTGTAGCAAGCTACAATTTGGATTGCAGTCTTACCTAGTGTTAGTTGCACCTGGAGAATTTCAGACGCATTGTGTTGGGCAACTAGCCTGGTGGTGTGAATATCCTTGGTGAATATTGACACTCCTCCACCTTTAGTGTTTCGGTCCTGGTTTGGTGGCCGAAAAGTGTGGTAAGAGTTGTAGCCTGGTATTGCAGGGGTGCTCTCTGGAGCCTTGAACCAGGTCTCAGTTACTGCACAGATATTGATGTTCTCCATTTTTAGGAGTGCCTCGAGAGAGTGCATTTTGAGGTTTAGACTTCTAGCATTGAGTAGCATTACCTTCAGATTTTGCATGCTTGTACCTGTTACGGTGGTGGTTTTGTCCTTTGAACTTTGCCTAAAAAAGGCACTATGTGGCAAGAGCCTTAGCCATTAACCTGAATCCCAGGGGCAACAGGTGCAGACCATCTCTGGCAAAGCATCGTGGTCTGTCAATCATGTCGTCCCAGGCAGACAGATACTGGATCCCCTTTGAATGACACCAGAAGCTTAGCCAATTGTTGAAGTCAATCATTTTGTCCTTATACTGTGGCATCATTCTGGGCAAAGGCAGGATGCTACTCAGGGCTAGGGTCATACCTGCCTGGGCCACATGATCCGAGAGCTCTTCCATGTCTCTTTTCATGTAGTCCAGGGAGGTACTTCTCAAGTCATTCACTCCAACATGGACAATGACAGAGTTATATTTGTACTTGTTGTGGGCAGGTTACAGTTAAGGGCCTCTGCATATGTGGATTTAGTGTTGCTATATGTGGGTGTTGGTGGTGTGGGTTTAGAAGGGCTATGTGTTGCTTGAGGTGTAGTGTGGGTGTTAACCTTCTCCTCTTGACTGTCTAGCACAATCTTGGGTGGAGAGAGCTTTGCTTCCATTTTGGCTATGTACGTGCATCTCTCACAGGTTGTAGTGTTGGGTGGTAGGAGGAGAGGGTTGTCTGTGTACATGAGGCAATTGCTGCATTGCCCTAGTATGCCCAGATTCACCAGGTGGACAGGAGAAATCACTGGAAACTGACCCATGGACATGCCTGGTTTGGTGCTTTTTTTTTTTTTTTTTAAAGTACAGGAGCTGTTTTCCCTTACCTTAGCAAGGTACTTTGTAATTATAGGCTGTTTAGTGCCTACTATTAATTTCTCCTCATTAACAAGGAGAGTTGAGTGCTTCTATCAGTTTAAGGCTTCCTAATGCTTTCCAGCAGGTATTAGAGAAAGTGCTTGTCATAGGGATGCTTAAAGGTAAGATGAAAAAAAATGCACACTGCAGTGTGCACTAGAGAATTTAGATGTGAAAGTAGGTAACTTAAGTTCTACACTCACAGGCTTGAATTGAACTACAATGAAGGTTATCAAGGCACATGATACAGCCTACTTAGTGCTGTCTGTTTTTGTCTTATCTTTATTCCAAGTATAAAAAACAACTTGAATGCTTACAGAAGTCATATTCTTTTAACTATTGAAAGAAAAAGTATTCTGTTTTTATTGCCATTATCAGCTTGTCTCCATAGAAACATGAGTAGCAGTTACACAGTTGCCTTCAGCTACAAGCTTCTCATGTTGCACTGTGAACATTTACTTACTAAAGGAAAACTTTTCATTACATTCAATGTTCTTTTATTTACTTGCTTCCACTTAAAACTTGTTATCAGATCAAGCCAAAGGCCTTAATTCAGTCATTCCCCTATGGCAATGGTCTCAAACTAATGGCCCTGAGACATCAGGTAGTCCTTATATCAGCATAATTATAGATGAGGGAAGTGACTTCACTACTTTTCTAGGTACACTGCCTTCATGTCTTTTTGTCTTAGAGATTGTGTCCCTTGCTTGTGTTTGCCAGTCTTCATACACCAACAGTTTGAGACTCCTGCCCTATGCAAAAGTAAGAAAAAGCATATCAGTTTTACTTATATTATGCTCTTTGGTCCAGTCTTTCTTCTCTTTTTACAGTGCAGTGCCTATATTTCTTACAAGTGAACAAGAAGAAATAAAGGCAAACGAAAAAAAGGGGCACCTGTTCAATTTGTATTGCACACAAAAATAACAGAAAAGGTTTTGGTATACAATATGGAGTATATGTCATGTTTTATAAAAAATACTGTTAAGAACAAAAATTGTTTTATTTGCAGTTACAGCTTTTCTTCCTCTCCCCACCTGCTTAAAGTCAATTAAGTCCAATATGTCCAGGTTTTCTTGTTCCCCCATATTTCACAAATGTGACTGATGCTTTGTAATCCCATATTTATTCATTCATTTCTGAGTTGCTGGTTATATTTCTGATGATCTTCACCTCCCAACTCCAGTCTCTGGTTCATTTCAAATGTACTCCTGGTTCTTCTAGTTAATTCCTGTGATTTTTTTCTGTCTGTCAAGCTTTTTCCTTTGGAATACTGAAAAAGGTTTTACTGACACAGTTTACTTATGAGCTTTATTATAAGAAGAATAAGAAGCAGAATCCCTTTCTGTTTGATAGCTCACCTTTTTGTTGGACAAACTTTTGTATTTTCTCCTTAGCATGTCTTGTATCAAAAATGACTTTGACCATCCAGGAAAAAATATTCTGAAATCATCTGGATACAGCATCTTGAATCTCACACCTGCTTCCTGACATTTGTATAATTACTGGAATAAATATACTCCTCTTCTGCTTGGTGTACAGCGAGCAATCATTTTCAACAAATACTTCTGCTGTCACTAACTTTTAGTACTTTATCCTTTTGTCCCAGTTTTGCCAGAATCAACTCTTTCTGCCGGTATGATTGCATTTTTACTATTAGAGGTCTTGGCTGCTTTCTCGTGACCAGGTTTGGAGCATATACACAATGTGCCCTTTCAATTAACAACTGCTGTGGAATACCAGTCCAGTTGCTTATTTGTGCTTTCAGAAAATTAATACAGTCTGTTCCTTCCAGTTTCTCTGGTACAGCAGAAAATCACAAGTTTTCTTTATGTGCTCTGTCCTCTAATTCTACCATTTTTTTAAACATCTCTTCTTGAGCAGTCTCCTACTCAGCTGGCCTTTTCTTCATTTTGAGCCCTGATTTCTGCAGTTTTATCAACACATCTGAATATCTGTTTACAGCTCCTTCCATTTTTTTACAGCCTTTTGTTATTTGAGTTGATATATTTCTTCAATGTTTCATTTATTTTAATCAGCAATAAGCACACACAACTTATTTTTCCTCTAGATTACCGGAAGTCATGTCTTGCACCAAAACTGGAGCATGAACTGCTTTTTGCTGAAAAGCTCCAGGATTTTTCTCAGCCAGTGTTTTCTTTTGTGGCTGGTTTTCTTTCAGGTTCTCTAAATTTCTTATTTGCTGACATCCAGGCAGTGCACTTGCTTGCCCAAAAAGACAAATTCACTGGCACTGTTTTCCGAGCTTCTGTTTTCAATTTGGGAGAGCTGAAATTAAGCTGTTACTCAGTGTGCAGCTATCTTGGAAGTCCTCAAACATTACAAGGGTTTGAGGCAGTGTCAGTGGTCCATAAGGGTTTGGAGTCTGCACTCTTGTGACTCTTAGAGGTATGCGCCCTAGGTGTGAGTGTTAAGGGTGAAGGTGGGTGTGTTACTGTGTGAGATAATGTCTGAGCTTTATTAGATTTTAACTTGACAGGCTTAGGCAGTGTTTATTAGACAAGCTTACGTGTAATTACTAGGCTTGCTGCCCGGGGGACCACTGAGGAGCCTATCCCAAATTCCTAGTTGTCCCCAAAAGCTCTCTGGTTAAGAGACTTGCTCAAAGTCAAACAGTAGGCAAATGTGGGCTGAAGGAATCAAACTATGTACCCCACGAACTACAGCTCACAGCCTTAACCCTCTGTTTTTATACATCTACTATGAGTAACAGACAATACTAAATTATTACCTTAAATAATGCCAGTAGTGTGCAACAGTAACAAAGCAACGAGACTCAATAATGCAGTATTATTTAAACGTAATACTACTTCAGTCAGGAAAGCAAAAGTGAACAGCAGTACCATACTAACAAGGCCCAAACTGCAATGCTATTTAAACCCAATAACACAACAGAGTAAAATTGCTAATTTCAGCAATGTGTCCAAGGGAAGTTAGTAAGCTAAAAAACAGACAATAATTTCTCTGTATGAAAAACTGCAGCATAAAATGAGTGACATTAGTATAACAAGGTTGTAAAACAGAAGGCATTGCAATTTATGTCATACAGAATAAAGATGAGAAGTTTCCTTACCTGTTGTGGACTAGGCTCTCCTGTTTGATACCTAAAAGTATGAAGACTGGCTCATGCACCAAACTTAGTAAAAGGCAGCAGAGTGCCGAACTGAGTAAGCCCCCTGATATTTCAAGTCTGTAAGACTCCGGCCTTGCAGAAAGTGGCCAGCCAAAATGCAGTTAACTCCCACACAGAAACTAGTCAATCATAATTAAGAACTCCAACCTCTCACTGGAACCAAGTCTCAGACAGCTGTCATGTGGAAGCTTCTGCTGTCACCAAAGACTGGAACACTGCAGATCTGGTCCTGTAAAGCCAATGAAGTCCTTGTAGTGCAATGGGTCAACAGATCCCCAGATGGAAAAGGGCTTTGTAGTCTTTGCCTCCATCTCTGCAGTCTTTTTGCCTTCAGGATAAGCCCATCATTAAACAGCTGGGCTACTCCTTAACCTTATGTGTATCAATTTGCAGCAAATACAAAATCTTAAGAGGAGCTTCCCAGAAATATTTTTCAATGTCCAGTATACCTAGGCTTCCTCTTTCTAGACAGAATTACTTTTTCCTAATGCAAACTTTCTGGTTTGCCTTCCTAGTAGAAGCCCTTAACTTTCCACACAATGTTGAAAAAAAGTATGACTGTCCAAATGTAAGATCAAGGGCACTATGAACACCTTAATTGCTTGCATATCCTGATCTTCAGCCACATAAATCATTCTCTATTTTCTCAGATACTGTATAATTATCATATCTGGTTTATCCCACGTTACTTTGGCTGTTTGATACATATTTTGCTTAATCCATATTCCCAAATATTTGAGTCTCTGGTGATCCCACTAAAAAATAAACGAATCAAAGGACAAGTAAGAATACAATTGGTCACTAAAGCTTTGGTCTTTGTTTTATTTATTTATATCTAGACATACCGCCAAAACTGTGCAACTCCAAAAAGGGGGGAGCCAAGTCATTCTCTGAATTTGTTATGTATAGGATAAAATGGCTACAAAATATGCAGTGTCTGCTTCCATAGTATTACAAACATATCCAGCTATTCATGACTGTATAATTTTTTAGGTCAATAGTTCCAGGTAAAGACCAATGCCCCATGCAGAAACTGGCCAATCAAAATCAAGCATGCAAATCTCTCACTGGAACCAAGATAAAACAGATCTCATCTCCAGAGTTTTTTTTGTGTGCAATTTTCACAGAGTGGCTCCAAGCACATTTTACTCTAATTTAGGATCTTTTACAGATGCTAACAATAACCTTTACCCATTGTCTCAGAAACCTGAATAAGCACAAAGCCTCCTTCACAAATATCCAACTTACTCAAAGTCTTTTTCAGCATCTAGACTCTAACATTAGCCTTTTCTTATTTGTGAAAGCATTTTGTTGTAGCAAAAGTGTTGTGCTGATGTTATCAAATGTTTGTCTATCTTCTATGAAGCCAAACTGGTCGTATTGGGAAGTAATTTTACCAAACTATGTGTTGCAATAGACATAGATTCTATAATTATGATTTAAAATTGAAATGGGTCTACAGGCCCCAGTGTGTGTTGGATCCTTCAATTCCATGGGTATAACTACCTGTATTGCTTTGTGCCATAACTGTGGCGCTTCCCAACTCATTAATATACCAGTAAAAAGTCTACCCAACTCATTAATATACCAGTAAAAAGTCTACCAGATTTTCACTATCCTGTCCTTAGCTCTCTTCCAAGCTTCCACTGGGATACAGTCTGTTCCTGGGGATTTCCCTGTGGCTTGATTCTGGACTGATTCCAATATTTTTTTCTCATTGATTGGCTCCTTTCCTGCTTCACTGTCAGAGGCTGATAGGCTTGGTATGTTTAAACTTTGCAAATACATACTCATTTCTGCTTCTTCTCTGTTACCTACCTCCTGGTCACAACCATATATGGTTTGATATTACTTAACCTCTTATCTTCTGAGATTTTTTAAGTTTGTCCCTTACTATAGTAATATATTATAATATTAAACTCTCATTGTTTTGTTAACCTCTGTGCAAAGTTGTTACTTATCTTTGCCATTGTTTTAAAGTACTGAAGTTTCAGAGCTTTGGCACTAAATTCATTTAGGTTACATATGTATTCTACCATCTCTTTCTTAGCTTTATCCAGCTGTTCCAAACCTGAATTGTGTTTCTTGCACTGTTTGCAAGTCTTCTAATTAAGACACAAGATATATTTGTTTACTGGGGTCCGACGTTTCTTTGGCTTTCAACTGTTACTTTTTTAGTTCTATCCTTACTATTATCCCATTCTTCTGCTAATGACACCTCCATTCTCACGCTCATTTAGTTCCTTGATTAAGTCTGTTATCTATCACACTATGAATGAGAAAGTTCTCATTAAATATACCAACTGCCAGTGTTTGTCTACTTTATTATCTACTGCATATTTAGCTACACTATAACAGGGGCATTGTTTGGTATTACGATTAGATGCGTAGTATCCTACTGGACAAAGTACACGTGCTCCTTTGTTATATAACATCTGCCTAGTCTTGCCCATTTTCTAAACCTACAAGAGTAGAATGCATGCTTAGCTCGCTTTGGCCTCGTGTTCAGAGCATCCAAAAAGCTAAAGTCATCTGCCCAAATACCTCCTTTTCCTAGACATTCTTCTATCTCCAGGTTCACCTAACATGTCACAGGCCAGAATAACAAACAATGGAGCATGTCCAACTTTACCTTGATGAAGGCATTCCTCTAAGATGGGGGTCACGCAAGGCTTCATCCAATTTATGGTTATCCCAAAATGCACTGATGGTGCAACCACAGGAGGTCTGCCTTCAGAAAGTGCCTGGATGGGACGAGCAGGAGCAAGTCATCCATGTGTGGGATACTAGAAGAAAATTTTCCTGCAAAGCTTTGGCCACTGAGGCAACTTGGGAAACCCCCAAATGACAACATTTTGTACGAGAAGTGATATCCATCTAGAGTGAACTTGAGGACTCTCCTGTATATACTCTCCCAGACATTGATGTGCTGAAACATCTAGCATGCCCAGTAACATCATCCAAGGCAACAGTATAGTGTCCTGGATGATGATCACCTGGAACTGAATGTGGCAAATGCATAAGGAAGAAATGGGACAAAGGAATAGCTGGGAGTACACTCACACAGTTCTCCTTTTACATCCATATACGCTCTATGGTCTCTTTGAATAATACAGTGTAGGCCTGAATAAAAGCTTCAATGACAATATAGTGTAGGCCTGAATAAAAGCTTCACTGACAAGAACTGATGCTCTTTTGGGAGAGGACAGATGAGCATCGAATCATATGCAAATATGACCGCATCTAGAATCCAGTGGTCACCTTTGATGGCTTTCTAGTCCAGGGTGAAGTTGTAAAATGGCATCCCAAAAGATTGTCCCAGACCAAGTCTTCAGTGTTGTGGGCTCAAGAGGAGTTGATAACCTGAATGACTTTGCTGTCACATTAGAAGGCAAAACTATGTTAAGGAAGCCTAACTTGCTGCCTGGGTCTAGCACAGGAAGGTGTAGAAGTGGCAGGAAGGGGATCATACAGGCTCTCAACGTAGATAAGGGTTCATTCCTCATGCCCTAGGTGGTTGGTAAAAAAAAAGCACATCTTGCAGAAAGTGGGTATTCAGAATACTTTCCCTGAGGTTGTACTTGGGAGAGGAGTATCCCAGTCACACCATCCTACACAGGCATAACCTTAAGCCTGCAGCTTCTGCCACAGCATTGCTGCAGTGAAAATTACCATAGGCCACACAGTATCTTACCATGGACAGGGTCACACAAAGGTCATCATGTCCAGACTCCAGGAGGTCTTCTAACTTGTACAGCAGGTACACCTGGAATTGGGATAGGTGCCCCAAGCCCCAGGATAACAGAGAAGTACCATCCTCTTGTCTCAACTGTCAAAATATCTGGACTTCTTATTTGGTGGCAAGGTGGTGAACTGTCATCATACCTGGGACTTAAACTAGATCAAAAAGGACTCAGCAGTGGGATGCTCAGTGAATGATATGTTTAATCTGGTGATTGCCTGTAAAGGGAATTTTCCATTGCTGGAGCCAACAGAGCAAAATCATGGTACCTCCAATTCTTCTAATAGCATATTCAATGATCGGCTCCAAGAAGAGCTGTAGCAAGGGAATGTGGCAATCATAGCAGCGCAACATTTGGTGCTCCTACCTCTACTGTCTATAAATGACAGCCTATTAACTGTTAAACTTTTTAAAGAATAGTTTGACTGTTTGTAAGCTGTCATTAAGTAATCACAAACTTGTAAACTATTTTCGTTAAAGGTATTTTAACTATTTTCTTTAAAGGTATTTTAACTATCTTTAAAAAGGCAGGCAGTCTGACAGGATGTTTACAGTTTTGCTAAATGACCATGCTTGCAACTGTTTAAATCGACAGCTTGTGAGGTGTTTGTTTATTTTTTTTTAGGTTTCCCATTCCCAATAACTTGTCTCCTGGGGCAGATGCTTCATTTGTTCCATCGTTGCTATACTCCACTTGCTACCATGCCAGGGAAGGGGGTCGACTAAGAATTATTCAAGCCTCTTAAGCTCCATCAGGTACTTTTGGCAAAGATGGAATAGGAGCAAAAGGCTACACCAAATTGCTTCTATTTAGACTGAAAGCATCCGTAAAGAAGGAAAATCCACAGAGGAAGTGGAAACGGGGTGCTCTCACTATACTTGCCCATCTCGGAGCCTCAAGATCCTCAGAATCCATCCAGGATTCTGGAGAGAAGGGAGCATCATGACACCACTGACTTTACTTGTTCCCATAAAAGTGTGACAGGATGATAGAGCAGTGCCAGAAATGAGGGATCAGAATACCCTGCACTACCTACACGTGGCACAAATAAGGGGATAGGCCTGTGCTGGGGCTTACAAATGTCTCAGACTAAACGTCACAATGACACAGTTCACACACATAATACATGCTCCTGCCTGACATCAAAACAATGCTTGATGTTTAGGCCCTGAAGTGTAAGTTCCTTTGCAGGATGACCAGGTGAACCTTTGTCAGCTGGTGACTTGCATGATTCTGGGGCAAGTCCTAGGAGGACATCACCTAGTACCGAGTTCCCCAAATCCATTACTACATGAATTCAGAGACTGATCTCTATGATTATGTTGGCTGATCAATGGCAATGCAATCGTTTAAAAACAGGGCAGCACATGAACCTTTCAATAAACACCCTCCAATATGGAAATTGAGGGTATGCCCCTCAAGATACTCATCTGAGGCATAGGGTAGGTTTGGGCTCAAGCCATTCTTAGTTGAGAGTGAACTCATTACTCAAACAGTTCAGGGGGACCAGTTGGACACTAAACTTACCTTGAGGAGGTTCAGGGTTGGACATGGTTTCTGAGTGTTTTTCCTTGTGAAAATGTTCTGATATATGCCAGAGGCTGGGAAATGGATCCTCCAGCTGGTCGTCATGCATAAAAGCAGGGACGGTGCAGTGGTGTAGCAGTTGTTTTGCCGCTTCACAGCAAGAGGTTCTCTGGTTTGATTCTCGACTGGGGTACCTTCTGTGCGGAGTCTGCATGTCCTACCTGCATTCGTGTGGGTTTTCTCCAGGTGCTCTGGTTTCCTCCCATATTACAAAAACATGCATCTGAAGCATTTCTCTACAGGCCTCTGCTGAAAACTGGCTTTGTTCCAAGTCAGACTTTCCCGGTAAATAAATGTTAAATAAACAAATAAAAAAAAAGATTCTGACATCCTTCATCTCTGTGAAGAGGGCTAAGAACATTTGGCTGCTATGATGTCTACCTAATCTCTGGCAACTTTGGCTATTATCAACATAAAGATTTCCTCTGAATCAGTAAGGACACTGCTAGTGGAGGTCTTGATTGGTAAACCGACAGCCAACTAGACTCTTTATAAATATGCTTAGACATGCAAATGCAGGACTGTACAGATGACAACAAAGGCTGAGGTCTGACCTGTATGAATGGCAAAAAAAGGGGAGGGGGTTCTAAGGATGTACACACCAGTGTACCTTTGAGTTGCATCATGGCATGCACCAGCCAAGTGATAAGACATGATTAGGCATCTACGAATGCAGGATTTTTGCAGACAAGAATACTAAAGCTTAATTGATAAAGCAGTACTCAATCTAAAATCTTTGAAGGATGGCTGTTTGAGTTGGATCATCTCTCATCACCTCAATGCCTATTACATCTGCTATGAAGACCTCACAGACACAAGTGTATTTCATCAAGGCTACAGAACTGTGAACCCCGTTGTAAGCTCCTCTGAAGCAGTAAAGATATCAACTTTCTTAATAATGTAGTCTTTTAAATGGATACAATGCTTAACTACAAAGAGCTAACTTTCTTAAATGAAAGAAAATTGCTGAAAACAAAAGACTACTAAAAGTGGTCATCATCAACCCCCTTTTCTCCAGCTGAATATTCACTTCTTCTCAGATGTGGAATGTTAACATAGTGACGATGCTCTGTCAATGGCCCACTGCTAGTCAGGCATCACTTTTCCACAAAGGCAGTATGACCAAATGATCCCAAACTTGTTTAGCTATTGCATCTCAGACTGGTTACTGGAGGAGATTAGGAGGATTTCTAAATGCAGCTTTTCAAGAAAGGTTTTGATAGACAAGACGGCCCTTAGCGTCAAAATGGCTGATCACTTCCCTTGGACAGTGATGGAGCTGAGATGATCTCACAATCCAGTCAGCAAAGCATCCATAGCTAGGGGCTTGCAATGCTTTCTGCTATAGGAATGAAGGGACCTATCATAGTTTTTATGGGAACTGTCCACAGCTCCAGGGCTTGACAACATATCTGACACTAAAGAAAATCCATGAATGTGTGACAACTCTGCAATCACAAACACCAATCCAACACCCACACCTTCAGACGTGCAAACAATTCCATGAAAATTGTGTTGGCCATCAATCCCAGAATCACAGCAAAGTTTGAGCTTGAGTCATGTTTTGCAATCTTCCCCAGGATGCCAAGATCATGACCTCCTGCATCCTCCCATTAGCAATAATAACTTGCATCGTAGCATGTCCAAGACCTTGCCTAAAATTAGTAGTTACCACCATGGGTTACAAACACTGAAGAATCTACTGAAGTGACTCCAAATAAACAAACAAAGGGACACATAGAAAACATTTGTCAGTATGGCCAATATCCTGGAATGCAAAAGTGATGCCCACAGGGAGCAAAACAAAGATGTTCCTTTGGGCATCCATCACCTCCACAGACACTGCTGAAGTACACTGTAGCAGCAAAAGCATGACCTTCTACAGAGTCATCATGTGGCACTTGATATGGACGTGAAGCACTGGCTGAAATAGCTGAGGTGCAAGATATGAAGGATTTTCTCTAAACCCCATTTCTAAAATGAGATTATGACTTTTTTGCGCAGCAGAGTCTATGTCTCTCCCAAATGTTCTTCTGAAACAGTTTTGGCCTGGGATGTTCTCTACTGAGAACTGGTCCAGAACCCACTGACCCTAATGATGACTCTCCATGCTGGAATAAATCTGAAGAAACATCTTCACTCCCAACCACAGGAAAACCCTACTGTCGGCAGGACTGCTGCTGTAGGGCTGGCAAAGTTGTCTTTTTGGATGACATGGCCAGCACTGGGGAGGGAAAGACTGTGGGATTCTTACTTCACTGGTCTCAAAGAAGTATTCCTTTCCTTTTGGGGTTGGCAACGCATGGGGAAAGAAAGATGACTGATGGGCCTGGGGCTTTATAGGTCTTTCCAAGTGGGGACAGCCTACTTACTCTTAAAGAGGTAATCTAATGGATTTTTAGAGATCTTCCCAATGAGAACTTCAAGGCTGAACTAGGCATCCAAAATTTTGCTTCTGGGCTTCTCCTTTAGCCAGGACAGCTTTAGCCATATGAGTCTAGTCTGACTATGTAGCACCGACAAGTGCTTCCACAAGATCAAAATTATAGTGAGCCACATGGTAATCCACTTGAAAAGCAAAATCCAGTCTTTATCCCTTCTTCCTTAAGCTTAGACTTAGGGAGGTCAGCAAACTTTCCAAGGGCCTTTTACATAAGGAAGGAATGGAATTTGGAGATTAGATATGAACTGCTAAAGGTGCTAAGCCTTAATGTGGTAGAGACTGCACACCACCGTCTAAGCTATGTTTATAAAAAGCAGCGAGATGACCACGGCTCGAACAAGGCTAAGCGTTTGTTAACAATACATCAATAAAAACTAATCCACAGTACGATACAGTTAAGTGCTTTCATCTGCATAAGCAGACTTCCTCAGAACAATAAACGCAGTCTAAATTCTTCCTTTTAAAAACTTTTTTGGCGCCAATAATACATCCTGATATTTAAAGTGCTAGTGCATATATTCAAATCACCTCCTCATATTGTGTTTACTATAATAATTAAAAACAATATATTAACATCAAATTGCATTACTTTGCTCTAATTTAAGAAATATATATAAAAAATATAAAAAACTCATATGAATAACAAATATCATCTTTAAGATTCTTGTAAAAACACCATTAAATATATATACATATGTACTAATTGTGTTACTATAAAGACTTAATATCTATGTTAAATGACCTAAACACTGTACAATACATCATAGTAACTTTAAAACTATTAATACATTGCTATACAATGTCACTTGTATTTATCTAATATTATAAACTAATATTTTCAATTCTTTATTAGAACAACAGAAAGGGTTTAATAGATATATAATCATTGATACCTGGTTCCCTGGTTGCATCTGTACGTATCTGCCATACACTTTCTCTTTTACTTAGCAAGGCTTTATAATTACCCCCATGGGTAGTAAAATTAACCTGATCTATTATAGCAAACCTAAAGCTATGTTTCTCACCCTGTTTACTAATATGTCTATAAAGTGCATTCTTTGTATCTTTAACCTTTATTTTATACAAATGCTCATATATGCGTTTTCTAAATTGTCTTTCAGTTTTGCCTATATAAAAGGCAGAGCAGGATATGCATTTTGCCAGGTAAATAATATTACTGCTGTTGCAATTTCCTTTTCTAAATTTTATGTAGGTCTTGTTTATATCAATCCAGTCTACACCATTCTGTTTCATTTATAACTGAACAATGGTTACATGACCCACACCTACTAGTGGCTTTATTTATCTTACATCCTTCGGTGTCCGTTGTGCCTTGTTGCAAAAACCTCTTAATATTCTTACCCATCTTATGCACAAAACATGGTTTTTCACCCACTACTTCTTTCACATCAACATCTACTATTAAGGTGTTCCATTGTCTTGCAATAATATTTTTAATTTCATTCACGCAGGGTGAATACGTCAAAGTGCATACTGTATTCAAAGGTAACTTATCACAATTTCCATCCCTTCCTTTGATATCATTCAACTCAATACCCAGTATGGGTGGATACGTTTTACCCCATTCATTTATGATATACCTTGAAACATCATTCAGCAACCATCCTGGATATCCCCTATTAGCAAACATAGAGGTGATAAATTTAATTTCTTTTTCCATAACCTCAAATTTTGAAGACATTCGAACCGCCATTATGCATTGTCCTTTAAAGATGTTTTTTAACATATGCCTGGGGTGGTTACTTGAGTATTCCAAATACCCATTAGAAAACGTTTCCTTCCTATATATTTCAGATTGGAATCCGGTATTGGTATGCCTTATGTATGTATCTAAATATGATATGCCTTCTGTACTGATATTATGGGTAAATTTTAAAAATTCACTCGTCTGATTTAAATAATCCATAAAATCTTTTATGATTTCCACTGATCCATTCCATAATACAAACATATCATCCAAGAATCTTGTATAATAAGATATATGTTTGAAATACTCACTACTAAATAAATGTTGATTTTCCCATTCCAACATAACCATATTAGCAAATATGGGAACACATGAGGCCCCCATAGCTACACCTCTGGTTTGTTTAAAGTATTCCCCCTCAAAATAAATAAAGTTATTGTCCAGTACTATGCCCATCATATCGGTGATAAGATTAATACGATCCTAACTCATATTGGAGTGTTTTCTCAAACTACTACAAAAATCCTCCAGTCCCTGTTCTCTAGGGATACAAGAAAATAAATCAACAACATCAGTAGTGATGTATGTTAAATTATCTTTCCATATATCTGGTGTAAGATGGGCTAAAAACTTCCATGAATCCTTAATAAGATGAGGTATATTAGTATAAATCGGTTTAATCCATCTATCAATGACTACTCCAGTTTGAAAGGTTTTTGATTTACTTCCAGATATAATGGGATGAAACGGTGGTTTTATTATGTCCTTATGCACTTTGGGAATACCTACAATCGTAGCTAGAGTGAGAAAATCAACTTTCATAAACTTGTATAATTCTTCTGTTATTCTATAATCTATCAGATATTCATCCAAGGCTAAATAAATTTTTCTATAACTTATATTAATTTTGTTTATCAACGTTATTTTCCATTAGAATCTTTTGTATCTCATTAATATAATCAATGGTATTGTACAAAACAATCCCCTGTCCCTTGTCTGCTTTCATTACTCTAATGTTCTTATTCTTAGATAATTCCTCCAGACATTTTCTCTCCTTTGTATTTAGGTTATCCTTTATCTGATAACCAAAAGAAATTGCCCAAGCACCACATTGTGGTGCTTGGGCAATTTCTTTTGGTTATTGGTTTCATTTCATTGCCTTCATCTCACTTTCTTGGTTTTTGTTTTGGATGCGATGGCTGACACCACGGAAGCAGCAACTATATGGAGCCTCGTTCTGACACCAGAGGTGAACTGAGAAAGGTCATTGGGCAGCTATCACAGTTGGTGGAGCTTCTCACTCCAGTGTGTTACTCTCTGGTTGGCGTGTCCTCCGAATGGAGGACTGCTTTTCAGAAGGATTTACCATCTCGAGGTACAGGACAGCGAGATTCCTGCCTTAACACTTGTCCACTTAATGAAGCTAGCGGTTCCGTTTTACCTGGGAGTCAATCCTTTGTAGATTTCCCAAGACTTTTGCGCACTGACAATTCTCAAGCAGGCAGCAATGGAAAATCATTTGCGGTTCCAGCAGAAGGCTCTACGGAGGTTTTTAACCAAGGTGACTTTAATAAAAAGCAACCAAACCTTGATTTTCAAGGTTTTTTAAAGAAAAATTACGATATACAAGGTGTTACTTCCAGCAATAAGACTAATGCTGTTAAAACTTATAGGCAAAGCCTTGATGATTTATATTTTTTTCTTGATAAATATAAAAGATTGGAATGTGACTGTAACTATCTTAAAGAATGCCTTAACAAGCAAGTTGTGCCTAAGGGCTTAAGGCTTTCTAAGTTTCCTAACAAAGTTGAAGAAGGGTCTGAATTTCACTTAAATTTAATCAAGATATTTGACCAGTGTGGTTTTGAAGTTATTAAAGCAATTATAAAAGAAAATGGGAAGGTGATGGCAGGCATTTTAAAAGAAATGGAGACTATTAATGACCAGATAGTTAATGATCTTTTATTTCAGGTAGAAAAAGAAAAGCAACAGTATTATAACATTTTTTTACAAATTGATTCTGATTGCATTACTAACATGGACAGGAAACGGGGTAAGTTAGCAAGGGACCTTAAAGAATACAGGGACCAAGTAGCATATCCAAAACCCAGGTCTTTTTCTAGGTATCGAGATCCTAAGACTACTAGGGACCAAGTGTGTCATCAATTATACACTTTTGATCAAGAAATAAGGGGTGACTCTTTAGATACTCCCTTCCAAGACGAAGAGTGCCCTTTAGACCAGGGACCCCCGCTTCGCCGATCCAATCGGATCCGCAACCAGAACCAGAATTACTACAACCAGAGGGGTTACAACAAGAGATAAATGGCAGTTACACTATTACCTGGGAGGGCAATATTTTAGAGCTTCACAACTATAAGATTTTTAATTATAGTAACATTGAGGTACACCCTGAACATTTTCAGCTCTTTTCCAAAGGGTTCAAATTTGTACCAAACAGGAAAGCCAGCATTCCTAGATCTATTATAGACCTTAAATTATTTCTGAAGAAACAAAATTTACACTTATTGTTTAATGGGCAAGAAACAGTTACACCTTCTAACCCTGTTCTTAAAAAGAAAAGTGTTTTCAATCCCCCCCTTCATCCTCAATTGAGGAATTTTAGTAACTTGTTGGAAAGAGAGATAAGGAATACCATCGCGGCACACTATGTTAATTCTAACTTAACTCAGGTGGAGAAAAAATTGTTAAATGATTTAAAACATGATGGTAATTTGAGGGTGATGCATCCTGACAAGGGTGGGGGGACGGTCCTTATGGACAATATTATTTACGAATCAAAGATGAGGGATTCTTTACATGAGACTAGTAAATACTCTAAGGCATCAATTAATGAGGTTAATATAGCTAAAAGCAAAATACATTTGATGTTACAAGATTTACTGTTGGATGGTTCCATTAGTAAGGAACAATTCAATTTTTTGTTCAATCAACAACCCTGGGTACCGACAGTTTTCGGTATACCCAAGGTTCACAAAAATCCCACGGATCCACCGCTTAGGTTAATTGTTTCAGCGGAGGGTTCTATTACTACACCTCTGGCCGCATTTGTGGATGACAAACTTAAGACTTTGTCATATACTGGGGACGCAGTCCTCAAAGATTCTTGGGATTTCTTGAGGTGTGTTAAACCACATCTTTATTCATCAGACCTCATTTTTGTCACTTTAGATATAGTGGACTTATTTGGTTCCATCCCACATGAGATTGGACTTTTATGGTTGGAACAGGCCATCATTGATAATGGTACACTGTCTCACGGAGATTTTACTAATTGTCTCTTATTTATGGAGATTATTTTGAAAAATAACTTCATGTACTTTCAGGGTGAATTTTTCCGACAGAACAAGGGTGTTGCCATGGGTGCTAAATGTGCCCCAACGTACGCTAATATTATTTTGAATTGGTGGGAGAAACAATTTATTTTGGACAGCCCATTTACTAAATGCTGGTCTATGTACAAGAGGTTTTTAGATGATATATGTATCTTTTGGATAGATACTGAGGAAAGATTTTTTGAATTCCTGGATTACTTGAAGGGTACGACCAATTTTTTGGATTTTACCTTTGAGGTCAATGCGGAACAATTGGTATACTTGGATATTACACTTAAAAAGGAGGAACAAGGGTTTTTTTCTTCTAGTATACATCGTAAGAAAGCCTTTTCCAATTCATACCTTCATTACAAGAGTGCCCACCCTTATTTCCAAAAGAAAAATTTAGTGAAGGGTCAACTTGTAAGGGTCTGTAGAATGACCTCTGATGACCATGAATTTTTGAAGGAGTGCAGTAATGTGTGTAATATGCTGGTTGACAGAGGGTATCCTAGGCCCTTATTGGAAGGTGTTTTAGCAGAGGTAGTACAGGAGAGACACAAAAGATTTGCCCCTATTTTGGGACAGAATGTACCTGCCCCGACTGACAATTTAACAAATCAAAATCCCACCCTTCATGATAGAGCCTACATACTTGATTATACAGGTGACTCAGGACCTATTAAGGAGTTGATTTCAAGGGAATGGGGGAGATTTGTCCAATTCACGGACCTACCATTGAATAATCAAACCCCTTCGAAATTTATTTACAGGAAGGACACCAATTTTAAGCAAATTTTTGAATATGGTGGTCCCAAGGTTAAAAATATAGGTCCACGTGGGGTGGGTACATATAAATGTGGGTTTTGTTCACAATGTCCAAGGATATACAATAGGAAAGATATTTTCTTGGAAGCCAGGAACAAAACACTTTTAAGCAGGGGTACTTTTAATTGTAATAGCTGTGGAATAGTGTATTTGGCTACCTGTAATTTCTGCACCTCCTTTTACGTGGGCAAAACAGAAAGGAAACTCAAATGTCGTATTTACGAACACTTGTATGAAATCAAAAAGCAGAATATGAATAATGCATTGTATAGACATTAGACTTTTTGCCCTCAAGCAATGTTTTCCTTTTTTGTATTGGACTCTGTGCCCAAGGACGTAAGAGGTGGTTTATGGGAAGATAAATTGGAATACAAGGAGTTATACTGGCAAATAGTTTTGGAATGTAATAAACCCCCGGGTTTAAATGATTTTTTGTCTATTAAGCCAGTATTGAAACTCAGAGTATCAAGTCTATTTACCCATCATAACCATTAGATGGCAGTATACATTCCATATATTCTGTATACATATATTTTATTGTTTTAGAGCTGTGGTTAACTATTTAGACTGTTTTTAACCTTGTATATAATATAATGACATTTACAAACACAAATGTGCCCCATTACACAGAATTTTTATTAATAATATGTTGGAAGTTAATTCTAATTTGATTTTTAGGACTGTTTGTATGTGTTTTTTTAAAATAAGATTGCTTGTTAGTTTGAAATTGACTTTACTGATTGGCATTTAATTAATTAGGTCAATTAGATAGGGTATATAACTAGAATAGGCATCAACTGTGTGTTTTGTACTGATTCTGACGAAGATTTTCATCGAAAACGTACTTGGATTACAAGCGTTATTTCTATTGTTGTATTTCATTAAATCCTGGTTTCCAGCTGAGTTGCGAGCTTTCATTGTGGTGCTTGGGCAATTTCTTTTGGTTATTGGTTTCATTTCATTGCCTTCATCTCACTTTCTTGGTTATCCTTTATCTGATGTTTGTTAATCATGTTGTTATACCAATATATGTCAAAACATACTATTTCTTCAAAATTAGACACTTTCTTGTGATATGGGGGAATGTAGGTACTTTTTTCTTACATATACTAAATTCATTAGAAACGGGATCCTTCCTTTTATTATTGTTATTAGTGAATGACATAGCCAAGTTTAACCTCCTACAATACAGTTTAATCTCTGTGATAGTATCAACTAAATTGAAATCTACTGCAGGTATGAACTTCATACCTTTAATACATAGAGAACCATGTTCTTCCCTAATGATGGTATTGGTGTAGTTATACACCTTTAAATCATTAAAATGATAGACTATTTTTTCCTTTTCGTCTCCTTCTGTAAACAAATTCATGAACTGTTTATCATTGGGGCCTGTTAATATATTTTCCTCAAATGCATTCACTTCATTGAATGCACTACTATTTTCTAAAATCGATTTTGTCGATTCCCCTGATAGTAATTCCGTTTCACAGGTGGTGTATAAAACCATCCCCCTTGAAAATTCATACCCCTTTCCCTATGTAACTCCCCACTGGCATTTCTTATGTTACTATTATTTACTGTTTGTTCCTGTTTCCAAATATAGGCTCTATTTTCCTTATATTGTTCCATATCATGTAATATTTTTTTACTTTTCCTTTCATATATCTTCCCTGCTTTAATATCAGCCAGTTTAAATTGTTTTTCGTATAAATCTCGCCACTGAGGAAAAAGCAAGTCACTGGTTATGTCATTATTTAACTTTTCTACATCAATAACCATTCTACTTAACTTCTCATCATTCTTCTTAATTAATAAATTCATATAACTAATACCACATGTATTAAATAATGTGTTGAATTCAGCCTTGGTGTCTATCTAAATTAACACCCATAGGAATTTTAAAAAATCTTAACCCCATAGGTACAATACCAAGGGATGTACATTTCATTAAATAAGCATTATCTATTTTAATACTTTTAACAGTCAATAATTGTTTGCCCAGATTGAAAATCATACCCTTCAATGTTCCTTTGTTACCATTTATATTTCTATCATATGACACATATTTACTGTTGCACCATTAGTTGTAAATTCAATGTCTCTAGTTAAAAAGTTATCTAATTTGCATTGTTCATTGTCATTTCTATTAACAGGTTCACTATTGCCTCTTGGACTTGAGGAATTTTGTACAGTACCTTTAGAAAAATTAGATTTCATCTTAGTTGTCGCAGCATAAGTTTTAACCGGCAATGGACGTTTTGGGCAAGCTCCCATGCGTTCAGTGTCATCTTCCACATGAAAAAGTGAGAAGTCAAAGGTAAATTCATTGTCTGAAGTGACACTAGCATTACCGGTGGTGTTAAGAATCTCAGGCAGTTCATTGGAAGATGTATTAGTGCCCTTACATGGTTCTCCTTGTCCATTTGGAATTAGCACTTGAGTAGATACATGACTGCCAGATAAAGTATCGTTTCTCTCTACCGCTCCATTCCTCACATTATTGGCGCTGATCTGAATCCACCCCACTGCTTCAAACAGGTAACTTCGTCCCGCAAAGAATTCACTTCAGACTTTAAAAGTAAGAAATCTTCCTTATTCAATAAAGCCTCTGCTGCTTTGCTTGCTTTATCCATAGCCTCTATCAAATGCAACACAAACAGATCCAAGACAACACCTGAATATCAAGCTAGGCTATTCAGGTGCTGTCTTGGATCTATTTGTGTTGCATTCGTTAGAGGCTATGGATAAAGCAAGCGAAACGACAGAGGCTTTATTGAATAAGGAAGATTTCTTACTTTTAAAGTCTGAAGTGAATTCATTGCGGGACGAAGTTACCCATTTGACTGAAGCAGTGGGGCAGATTCAGATCAGCGCCAATAATGTGAGGAATGGAGTGGTGGAGAGAAACGATACTTTGTTATCTGGCAGTCATGTATCTACTCAAGTGCTAATTCCAAATGGACAAGGAGAACCATGTAAGGGTACTAATACATCTTCCAATGAACTGCCTGAGATCCGTAACACCACCGGTAATGCTAGTGTCACTTCAGACAATTAATTTACCTTTGACTTCTCACTTTTTCATGTGGAAGATGACACTGAACGCATGGGAGCTCACCCAAAACGTCCGTTGCCAGTTAAAACTTATGCTGCGACAACTAAATGAAATCTAATTTTTCTAAAGGTACTGTACAAAATTCCTCAAGTCCGAGAGGCAATAGTGAACCTATTAAAAGAAATGACAATGAACAATGCAAATTAGATAACTTTTTAAATTGAGACATTGAATTTACAACTAATGGTGCCAACAGTAAATATGTGTCATATGATAGAAATATAAATGGTAACAAAGGAACATTGAAGGATATGATTTTCAATCTGGGCAAACAATTGACTGTTAAAAGTATTAAAATAGATAATGCTTATTTAATGAAATGTACATCCCTTGGTATTGTACCTATGAGGTTAAGATTTTTTAAAATTCCTATGGGTGTTAATTTAGATAATGACACCAAGGCTGAATTCAACACATTATTTAATACATGTGGTATTAGTTATATGAATTTATTAATTAAGAAGAATGATGAGAAGTTAAGTAGAATGGTTATTGATATAGAAAAGTCTTGCCAGAGGTAGCATGGGTATCAGGGATGCCATGTGGCCTAGCATTCTCAGGAATTCCCAAGCTGTCAATGAGGAGTGGGTAAGGATCTGACTCAAGTATAGACAGAGGTCTTTGATCATTTTGTCTGGAATGTAGGTTTTCATGCTGTCTGTTCTTATCCTGCATCCCAAGAAAAAAAAAGCCCTGTGAGGGGGGTCAGGTGAAATTTTTCTAGATTTAGGGTGAACCCTAGTTGAGTTAGGGTGGAAGACACCTGTTGTAGGTGCAGTAGTAGAACTTGATGAAGGATGAGCAGATCATCTAGGTATGGGTATATCTATATACCCTGGGTCCTGCGTGAGCAATGAAGGGGGCTAGGAACTTTGTAAACACTCGAGGAGCAGTGGAGAGACCAACGGGAAAGGCAGAGAATTGAAAATGGCAGGAGCCTATAGCAAATTTGAGGAATTTTCTGTAATTTAGATGGATAGGAACGTGGAGACAGACATCCTTCAGATCCAGGGCTACCATGAATGTCTGGGGGGAATCGGTGGTAAATGAAGGAGTAAGGTAATCATTTTGAAGCTGGGAACTTGGAGGAAGACGTTTAGGAAGGATAAGTCTAGGATTGGCCTCCAAGGGTTGTCTTTTCTTGGTACAAGAAACATCCTGGAAGGGCGGGCACCTGTACTATGGTGCTTTGAGTTAGGAGATGATGATTGGGAATAAGTGGATTTGGTTTCTTGGTGGTTGTGGGATACCTTGAAAAGGTGGAAGTGTCAACCAGGTCATGAAATATCCTCCCTGAATGATGGAGAGGACCCATTCTTCTGCTGTCATTCTCCACCAGGAGGGTAGGGACAGGGTGAGGTGAAGGGATAAGGGTGTTTCTGGGTCCAAAGGAGGTGAGTCACAGTGGAGGTTGTCTGGACTGGTCAGACTGACTCTGAAAGGATGTAGTGGAGTTTGTGGAAAACCTGGGAGTAGAATTTTTTCTGGGCTGTCTACGTCCCTAGATTATGGAGCTGAGTGAAAAGACTGCCTTCTAACAAAGGAAGGCTTCTGTGGGTAATTTCTGTGGTATCTGGGAATAGGGGATACCAGAAGGTATTTGAGATTTTGCAATTCTCTCCCCTTTTCTTGAAAGGCTTTACGGAGCTCAGCAGAAGCCTGTCCAAAGAGGGCCTTATTGTCCAAGGGTGCATCCAGTAATTTTGTCTGTACATCCATGGGGAGAGGTTGAAGCCTTACCCAGAAGTACCATCTTAGTACTGATCCTGATGCAGCTGATTTGGATGAGGCTTCCACAGCATCATAACTGCACTTAATGGAGTGCTTGGTCACTTGGAATGCTGTGGAAAGTAGGGAATTAACTTGGACTTTAATAGGAGAATCTTGAACCTCGGACAGAAGGGTAGAGGCTTTGGAAATGGTATCTAAAACATACCTAGCCATATGTGTTTGGTAGTTCAAAGCCCTTATGGCCAGAGTAGAAGAGGTATATACCTTTTTTCACAGTCTGTCCATAAATTTGCTGTCTTTATCCATTGGGTAAAGGGCAGCGGAAGGTAATTGCCTTGAAGTTTTGTCTGCAGAAACAGCTATAACAGATGGATCTGCTGGTGGATTTCTGAAGAGAAACTGGGTGTCCTGGGGGATCTTATAGAAACGGTCTGGGCATTTAAAGGCTGGAGGTTGTGAGTCAGGAGACTGAGAAGAAACCAGAAAAGCATCCTGAAAAGCAGGTAGTAAAGGGGGGGCATCAGAAGAAGATGATTGCTCCATCTGCAAAAGGTCAAAATACCTTTTCTTGAAGTCAGATACCTCTGAAGCCTGCCACTTAAAATGTTCCCTCATGAGGGAGACAGTGTCCCCAAAGGTAAATTCTTCTCCTGGGGATTCAGGAGAAATGGAGTCCTCCTCCTCTGGGGTAATAAAATCCTTAGGGGAGAGTATTTGGGTTTCATAAGAGAAGGATTCCTCAGAAGAGGAGTAGTCTTCCTCAGATACCTGTAAGGGTGGTCGAGGTGAGAGAGTAGGGGGAAACGGCTGTGTCTACAAGGCCTGAAATGCCTTAAAGAGGCTTTGTGAAAACACTTCCCAACAAGGCACCGGTTGAGGTTCAGGGTGCTTAGTTTTTTATTTTCTCTGCAAGGGAGTTTAAATAGTAATAAAGTGTAAGGAAAAAAAACAAAAGGGCACTTATCTGTATCGGTCGAAGAAGCGGTCGTCTGGTCTTGAACGAAATCGTAATTGGTCATCTGAAGAAATGCGATCTGCTTACAGAACTGGCAAACAGGAGTCCGACATTCACTGCAGCAGAAAAATTCTGATGAGGGTACATGCAGACATCACTTTTATACTCAACGTCGGTTTATAGCCCTGGTAAGGGACG
The DNA here is from genome assembly GCF_019279795.1 of Protopterus annectens. NCBI lineage: Eukaryota > Metazoa > Chordata > Ceratodontiformes > Protopteridae > Protopterus > Protopterus annectens. The sequence continues at coordinate 335,429,806 of NC_056729.1, read as the reverse complement.
TCACACTTACCCTCCGCTAAAAAGGCTTTAGTATACTGGCCGAACGGTGGTGCTGCTGGCAGCAACTCCCTACTGTTATGAATACTGCAACATGAGAATAGGACATCTTAAGTTTACTTCCATTATTTATTGCCTATTTTCCTGGGTTGTTGCTGAAGAGGGTCTCTCAACCAGTCCATCTACCCATTCTATCCATCCACAACCCCTTTTTCCCATTTTTCCACATGTGGGCGGAGTGTCACTTCAACAGTGACAACCAGCTAGAGCCAGCAGTTGTTCTTTCATACCAAACGCTGACAATTATGGGCAGTTTTAGAGTGCCCAATCCACCTACTCATATCTTTGGGATGAGAGAGGAAACTGGTGCACCTGGAGGAAACCCACACAAACACAATGAGGACACAGACTCCACACAGAAGGCACTCCAGCAAGAATCAAATAAGTGAACCTCTTGCTGTGAGGTCATATCACTATCTGCTGTGCCACCCTATCCATCAAACAGGAAATAAAACATATAAAATTGCAAAATACTGTAGAGGAAACAGCCTCTTTTCACTGCAGCTCTTAGTCGAAGCAGTCAGGCTGTCTGTGAATTTTCAGGTATGTTCAAACAACTAGCTTTCAGATTGCTCTGGTAATACATATACTACTATGTAACTCTCCATGGACATGGAAAATAAAATATTCAAATGTACCTTTTTTGTCTATGACATTATATACTGCCTTCCATTATGCTGTCTTCATTTTATGAAATATTTCTTTCCAACTTTCTGTTGTTCATTCTTTCCTTCTGAATTATATTCATTATGTCTGAAAATCTCCATTACCACCCACACATTGTAATATCTCAATCATAACCACACATTCTATTTTCATCTTTATTCAGGCTTGGGCCGAGTTCATCCAAAGACTGTATTACTACATCCAAAATTTATTTTGTCCATTTTTCACTTTTGTATACCACAGTGATATCACATACATTACATCTGAATAACTGGATACACAATACTATTACTTATCCTTAAACGGCATTTCCTTACTTTTACCTTAATATCTCATACTACTTTACCATTACCAAATGCAAACAACCCCGTGCTAAACAGGTATTCTTACTTTATTCTTGATTTATATACATTTTCTTTCCTAAATACCCACTTAGCATTGATCTATGACATGATGTTTTATATATTTCGCTATAGCATCTACTAAACTTCATTCCCAACCTATAGTTCTCAACCAATATCCACAATATTTTGTCTTTTATTATGAAAGCATTACTTATATATAACCTGTATATGTTAGCCACTTCTTTAACTAACAAAGCGTCCTCTTACATTTTTTGCTTTTTGCTATAACTCCTACTTCTTCACAGGCTTCTTCTTTTAAACCTTTATTCAGTGTTCTCTGTATTACCTTCTCTGGTACCTTACAATCACAACCCAGTAAAATTACTGGTCTCCAAATGTCTAGTTTCTTTTTCATGTTTTCATTCATGTATTTAAAAATTCATTGTATATTCTTCAGATTATTATTTTAGAACTTATATGACTTTATCTATCAGCCATTCAAACATCCATCCCAGAGGCTATTTTTATTCAATTGTTTTTTTTTTTTTCTAGTTCTTGGTAATATATTTTTAACTGATTTTGATATATCCTTCCATCACTTTATCTTCTGTTCCCCCTTTTCTGAGTATGTCTGATATTCTTTTACATGTTGCATTTCTTCTATCTCACAGTATAACTTCCCTACTTTATTTCATATTTAGTCAATATATGCCGTTTCCCACGTTTTCCTCTGCATATTTCTGTTTCTTGCATAGCATAGTTACTCTTTTTTTCATTTAAATCAAATACCTTCTAAGGTAACTACCATATTCTCAGTTCACCTTTTACAATACTTTTTTATTTTTCTGTTCTGCTCTGTAACTTTTAGTTCCTTGTATACATACTTCATAGATTCACACTTTATCTACATCTACCACTCTCTATCTTTGATTTATAAAACTATTTCACTTCTTTGTGAGCCAATCAAAGCTGTAATTTTGTCCATCTTCCTTTATCATAATCCAGTTTAAACATATATATTTTAAACCTCTTAAATGTCTCTCTCTAATTTCTCCAAAGTATATTCTAATATAATCATTCTCTAAAACTTGTATGTATAATTCACTCTTAGCTGTGACATCACCCTTATCAAATATATAATAATTATTTTTTTAAAGAACCTGTCTTGTAATTTGGTCTCATTCAAGCCTAGGTACACTAAGTGAGCATTCTGCAATACTTCCTTTACTATTTTATATATTTTAGCTCTTCCCTCCCTGCTCACAATAAGCTGTCATACATTTGTGAGGTCTACAAGTAAGCAATCTATTATCTTCTTTAACCCATCACACTATTCAGATTAACTGTTACTGGACTCCACTCAGGTCTATTTTTTCTCACAAAAGAAATAATCTACTTGTGATATTTATTTGCCTGTGCTTCATTTATTTTCTAGCTACTCTTTCTTAATTAGTGCACCAGCTATAGTGCCTTTTTATTACTGTTTTCATCTGTTTCTTCACCACCTTCCTCTATCAATTCTTATAATAAAAGCAGCTTTCCTTTTTGGTTTCATTTTTTTTTTTGCACTTTGGCAACTTGAATTATTCCTTTGTCACTACCCTTCTGTCCTTGCTCTCATCTTGTCATTCCTTTTTTGTTTATACTTTCTTTTGCTCTTTTAGTCGGGCCAAATATGTTCAGATGATCTATGTCTTATCCATTTAATGCAATAATTCGAAGTAATATGCCTTCACTCACTACAAGTTTCGCATGTCCCTTCCCCTTTATGAACATTACATACAAGTCTTCATATTTAAATAAAAGAAAGTTACATACTTACCACAATGACAGATCCATGTTGTCTGTTTCTATCTTCTTCAACTTATTATCCCTCTATCCTCTACCAGATCTCATTTTCACAATTCCTTGGCTCTGGAGAGACAGTACAGATCTCGCCAAAGCCTCATCATGTTACTTCTATGATCTGTATCCCAGTGATACCTTTATGCACTGACAGGATTTGCTTCTTTTATGGGGGTATAAATGTCCTTCCTGTAGTAGACAAACTTGATAGGAGGTAAATCAGTGCATAGACGACAATTATGGGTAAGGGGAGAAACCTGAGCCTCGGATATAAACATCTGAAGACCCATCAGTTGAGGAGGACAGAAGCAGACAACACGGATGTTGTCTCGTCTGTCTGTCCTCAACTGATATGACAGAGTCCCCAGCTACTCCAAATCTTGGGTGGTCTCATGGAAGAATATTCCAGAGAACAGCTGAATGAAAATATGCACTGGACCTAGACTGCAAGTCCAGTTTGTAGTGAGATATGAAGAAATGTACATTAGACCAAATAGCTTTTGCCCAAATGTCATCAATAGGTACTCTGGAAAAATAATCAGCAGAAATAGCAACTGTCCTCACAAAATGAGCCTTGGTAGTGCCAGGCACCGTCAGACACCTCTCCTTATATACATGAGAAATGCAGTCTGATAGCCATCTTGATAGAGCTATTTTTGGAACTCCTTTACTCAATTTAACAGTAGAGAAAGACACACAAAGCTGGTCATTCTTTCTAATACTCTTAGTACAGAAATAAATAAAATTTGAGCTGTTGGTGAACATCCAAAAGGTGTAGCATGTATTCTCCCTTATTAGAAAACAAAGGGAAGAAAACAGGAAGATTGATGGCTTTGTTCAGAGAAAATTCTGAAGCTATCTTGGGGCGAAGGTAAGGATTGATCATAAGTGATACCCTGCCCTTGTGGAATACCAAATATGGGGACTTACAAGAAAGAGCTTGAAGTTCTGATATCATTTGAGTGGAAGTAACCACCACATTAAGAACACTGTCTTCCTACAAAGCTATTTCAGTTCAGCTGTAGCTGCAGGTTCAAACAGATGTCTCGTCAATGCTTGAAGGAGGACAGTAATGTCGCTGGGCAGAAAGGGATCCCTAAGAGGGGCTGAAGGAGAAAAGTGTTCCTTAAGAAGCCTTTACATAACTTCAAATAAGCAACTTTGATTTTCTCCTTTGTGAAAACTGGAAATGGTAGTCAACTGGACTTTGATTACATGATAGCTACCTCTGCCATGAAAAAGGTCAGCCAGAACATTTAACATAGTAGTGACAGGAACTGAGAATGGATCTGTGTCCCTACTGGGCACCTAAATAGAAAATCTCTTCCACTTACTTCTATATACTTTTCTAGTAGAAAGTTTCTGTGAAGATATCAAAATATGTATGACCTGTGAAGAAAGGCTGGACTGTCTAGCCATCATAGCAACTGGAGAAGCCATACAGTTAGCTTGAGGGCTGCAATATCCGGGTGAGGCATTCTGGACTGGTGAGCAAGAAGGTGTGGAGCCGAGTCTAGCGCCCATCAGGACACATCAGATTAGGCCAACGATAGGGAACCCACACCTGTGAAGGCTAAAAGGGGGCAATGAAGCCTTTCTTTACACTGCTTTCTGCAGGAATTTTGGCATAAGAGGAGTGGGAAGATATGCATATAGGGGATCCGGGGGACAAATATAAACCACAGTGTCCTTTGGGGACTCCCCCTCTTGTGGGATCAGAGGAAAGTAATTGCTGCATTAGGTGTTGGAGGGGGTGGCACAAGACTGCAGAAAATCTGCTCTTCCACTGCTGGGTTGGGGGACCAGTCATGAGGTAAAAGAATGGACTTGCTCAACTTGTCTGCTAACACACCGGACTTCCCTGGAATGCATGCTGCTATCAGAAAGACAGAAGACATTGCCCACTGCCAAACCATCATGGCCTTGTGACACAATGGGTAAGAACATGTTCTCCCCTTGCTTGTTGATGTACGAAACCACCAAAATATTGTCTGTTTGGATGGAAATCACAAGTCTAGGGAGAAGGTCCTGGAAAGCCTGCAATGCTAGGAGGACTGTCCTCATTCTTCAGGACACTGATGTGAAGATTCTATCCAGTTGCCAATCATTTGCTGCCATATCTTCATTTTCCACTATTGCTTCTGCATTTGTGGTTACCACCACAACTCTCATCCTATCACAGCTCCATGGTGATTCTGGGGAATCAGGACAGTGCAGTGGTTGCGTTGTTGCCTCACAGCAAGAGGTTCTCTGGTTCGATTCTCGGCTGGGGTGCCTTCTGTGCGGAGTCTGCATGTCCTCCCTATGTTCGTGTGGGTTTCCTCCGGGTGCTCCGGTTTCCTCCCACGTTACAAAGTCATGCATCTGGAGCATTTCTCCCCAGGCCTCCGCTGAAAACTGTCTTTGTTCCAAGTCGGACTTTCCCGGTAAACTAATGTTAAATAAATAAAATAAATAAATTCAGCTGTGACTTGGAGATGCTGTTTCATTTCACTGTTTTACCTGGTAGATATTTTACTGTCTAGTCTCTAGCAAATGATATAACAACCTTACTTTCTCTCATGCTCAGTTCTCCTGCTTCTCTTTCCTTGGCAAATTTTGGGAAGAGGAGAAAGATACTTCTCTATTTTCCTTTTCTCCTACATTGTCCATCAACCATTATCTTCTCCATAAATGCACACATCTCTGTCACAAAGCATATCCAACAGTGCTCCCTGCTGACAGAGTAAGGGAGTTTCCCTCATGCCCAGGTCAAATTATCCCTGGACAGAATATATACCACTTTGCGTTTCCCCAGAAAATAGGCTGTTGACCTACTGAGACCAACCCAGTCAAAAGAAGGTGAGCAGAGAGACAAACTACACCAAGATGCAGGAATCAGAAGGTCACGTTTTCAGTCCAGAAGTAGCTATGATTAGTGAAATCTGAAATCATACACTGAAAAGCTGACACTAGGCAACTGAAAAATCAAGCAGTGATATCACTGGTTTAAGACAGTTGGGAATCTATTTTAAATGAATATTCTCTATATATTTAAAATATATTCTACTACAGCAATGAATTCAGACTACAAATATCTTACCTAGATGAATCTGTTGATCTCCTTAATAAGTAAAGTATAGAAGGTGACTGCTCAGGCATTGTAAATACTACATAGTGCAAGTCAGAAGACTTACTGTTCCACCTAAAAAGAAAAAAAGTGAATTTGACAACTTTCAAGGTAACTGCTCATACAAACATTCCACTGATACACTTACAAGGAATGAAAAAACACAAGAGATCTTATGAAATCCCCTGAAGTAGCAATCTTGTTTTCTCTGATCTAATACCCAAATCTACTGTTTTGTGATATTAACACAATTAAAACACAAGAAAAGGTTAATGTTCATATTTCTCTCTCCCTTGCAGTCTAAATTCAGTATTTTCCCACTTACTTAAACTGAAAAAATACAGCAATCTGGGACATACCAAACTCTCTGAAACAGCAAACTTTCAAAATGAATACTGAAACAATACCATTTTTCTGTTTTAATTTGTTTTCCACTGAAGGAACTCATCTGGTCATCTGCAACAGCACTGCTACCTTCCTATTTCAAATTTCTGACTTATCTGCATGCCACTGTTAATAGTCAACTGAGTGAAATTTAAATGGCCTATATTACAGACTTCCCTTACAAAGCATGACTGATTGGAAAAACTGCTCCAAAGATACCAAGAGCATGCTTTTATTTTCCTTAAATCCCTTCCATGAACACATAAATAACCACATTTGCATTCTCCCTCCAGACACCCTTTACAATTACACTAATATCACTGCTGCTCAAAAATGGGAAAAAGAGCTTGCCACTCCAGTGGTGGAGTGGGATAAAACCACGACTACAGCCCATCCAATACAAGTTCAACTGGCAGCTTGTTAACTGCTGGAGTGGTAGGAAAGGTTGGCTGTGCCCAACCCGGGAGAAAGGTGCTTGTTGGTGACACTTCATAAGGACAGTCATAGTCCAAAGAGGGGAGTTGCCCTCTGATGTAACCATGGGGGTGGGGCGGGGAAAGGGAAAGTGGGTAGGGCATAGAAAACAAACAAAACACTGGATGGAAGCACAGATGGTCAGTTCATGACCGAACCAGATTAAGTCCAGGGGTGGTAAGAGGAATGCTGATAGACCCACTGTGGATGTCAGGCACTTGGGGCTGGGTAAAATGAAAATTATGGTAACCAAAATAAATTAAAGCAATGGGAAAAAAAAACTCCTCAGAGAAATGTACAACAGTTTTGCACATTCACTTCAAGCTGAGTGTAAGGCCTTTGATCTTAGCTAGTTGTGTTCACGCAGTTAGAAACTGAAGAAACTGGTCCTCAAACACCTACAGACAACCCAGCACTGCAGATATGTTCGTTCTTTGGCTTTCTAATGGAAACAGCACCAAGGGGAATGTTCACATTATGTTTAAATCTCCCTGAAAATGAAAAAGGACTAGGACTGATTGACAAAACCTTCCCAACTCCCTACAGGGATGTCCCTTCTCTACCCTTGCAGAGGCAGAGATTTTGACACAGAGGTATCTACTTATAGGTTGAACACCTCACCTGGGCATTGAAACTCAAAGGGTCTGTGGATATTTGGTGAGGCAGTGCAGTAAGCAATCCAAGATATAATGACTCTCTTCTTCTGCTAAACACTGTTAGTTATAACTAACCCAGAATAAGGAAGTATTAATGTTTATCTAAAATAATGCATGCCCTCCACAGCTTGTTAATCAGCTCCTCCCAGTCCATGCGGTCCTATTCCCATGAGGAAGGGACGAGCAGGATGAGCTATCATTTAGAAATCCATCAGGGATAATTCATGATTTTTTATGCAGTCCTATCCCTAAGTGTACTTTGCAAAGCTCTGGAAATGGGGATATGCCTTGGGCTGAAGGTGAAGGATATCCCCTCAGTTCCCTTCAAATAGCTCTAGCCCTCTCCCCAAAAGCACAGGAGGTGGTTTACCTGGTCTTTGCCCGAGAAACTGTACCTACCTACTGTACTCCCAAGTGCACACAACCCACTTCACCCCACCCCAAGGAGAGGCAAGTGGGTCATGTCCTTTCACTTCTCCAACTCCCTAAATGGTTCTTCTACTGCTGAGGTCACTAATCAAACCCCACTCACCTGGGTCGCAGTCACAGGCCCATCTCTGTGACATGGAGCCAGGGTATAAGTGGAGTTTTAGTATACCATGGTATGCCAAAAAGCCCTTTTCAACTTCATATTCCAGATTTTTTCCATCCTCTTCCTCCTATCTGTTTTCCTCCTTTTCTAATAATGAATTTTTCCCTGATGAACATCCAAAAAATTCTCAAAATAAAATTAGGTCTTTTTTTCAACAAATTATGTAGCTTGGAAATGTTCTATGATCATTTCAGGAAAGGAACCTTTAAAATACAGTTGTTAATCTCAATCACAAAATCAAAACAGAATACTCACAGTGATGGCAGCTCAAGAGATACTGGTATGGGTTCCCTGTTAAACAAAACAGTACATAGTGAATAATTACTGTTGATGCACAAAACACTTAATTTTGAAGATACAGAAAGGTACTAAAAGTAAAACCTTTTTTGTACTCTGTATAGTGGCATACAGAATGCTTGTGATATTGACTTCCCAATTGTTTCCTAGAAAAAAATGGAAATATAACAGTGGCAGTGAAAACAAAGGCACATACAAAAACCCACAGTCTATCTGGTTTAGCAATGGCATTTAATAAAAGCTCCCAGTACACTAATATTCATTCGCATGCCTCTCAGGCCATTAGAATTCACGCCTGTACAGCTTCAGTTCATCAATGAAACAACTACACTACTGTTTTGTCAGACAGCACCTTTACTGCAGGTTGACTTTCCTCTACAAAACTGCTTAAAGAAAAAAAAAAAACTGTTGATAACTTTTCCAAAAGGTGGGCCACTAATTTTATGAAATCTCTCCTTTTACTCTTCTTTATGCTGAAGTGAACAATTAAGCTCTGTTTTTATAAGCTTTCTCCATTACACAAATTAGTAAGTTTACACCGTATTATCACCACTTAACATTACCCATCAGTACAAAGGCATGAAGGCAATTCATTGCAAGGCTAATTGCTGTCCAAGAAAATTTTAGAGTTCTTCCTAGGTGCTATCGTTGCCCTATTCCAACTCAGTTCAATGCCACAATCTATACATTGCTTTGGTGATGTGAAAACATGTAATGCACAATTAAACTGACATGCCATAAAAGTTACCCTGGTTAGTCTCTCTACAGTCCAAATCATCACTAATGCTTTCATACTACCACAACCACCATCAACTGAGCCATGACTTTTATTAATCTGTAAAGGTTTAAATCTTTTGCAGAACCCTACCCTCATGTTTTAATGTTGTCTTAAGGAGACTGAGTTCTCTGTTTACATGTATTCACATTCACAATTTAGAGACAGCCACACATTCTTTGCTAGCATCTTATTCTCTTGGCAGTCCCTGCTTTTTTTTTCACAGCACAACATTACCACCTAGACATTATTGTTTTTTTTATCATATATATGCTTTAAATCAAAATATTTGTCTCACTCAGACTTTATGCTAAGACATATTAATAGACAAACATTTTAACTTCTTGTTTTCTTTCTTCAGATTTAACTAATTTTCAAGCATATCTTTATTTATTGAGATTTAATTTCCCATAAAATTTCATACTTGTTGACATGAACTAATTAATGTTGGGTGTTCTGTTTATTCCATCTCTTTTAAATGAACACTGGTTCCACTGCATCACTAAAGGAAGGACTTCTGTTGCAAAAGACCATTAAATCTGCCACCTAAATTACAAACACACACACACACATGCAGTCTGTTTCTGAAACTAAAGATCTGAGCTGTATGCCAAGATTTTTATTTTCACACTGGTATTTTATAAACTGTCCTTGTTAGCAAGTAGTGGTGTAAACATTACAGCTGTAAACATTACATTATCAAGCATCAGTAACTTAATTCCTGATGACGAATTCAAATTAGTCTGAAAGATACAGCAGCTGTAGTGTACAAACCATGACAATATGGTATCATCTTACCTCTGTATTCTAGTAGTTCAGTGGATTAATCGGTACTGCAGTCCTACTTTTTTTCTACAGCCTAGAAACAAAAAGCCTCTAAGGTGCTCAGACATTTTCTCATTGCAACATTAGTCCATAACGACTGGGACACATAAATCAAATAAAGGTTTGTAAGTGCTAATTTAGTCTCTACTATATCTGTAGCTATACTTTTATCTTTCTTGATAACATATTCATAAGGAAGTCACTTACTGATGGTTTCTGTAAACATAGGTCAATGATTCCTTCCATTCGTCTTTTCACATAGTGGAGTGATTTTTGAGGATAGTATGGGAAAAGCAGAGGACTGTCTACAAACAAAAAAGTGTATTTTACACACAGCAGCTAATAAAATAAATAGATGTCCCAAAGAAAATGAGACTTACAACTCCTGCAATTAGTTGCAATTTTATAAAAGTCTGATTACTTACACTGCATGATGTACAGATTTTGTTTTAACATTTCCATAAAAAAATTTGTCATGCCAACCAGAAACTCACGGTCTTGAAAAATGCATATGAGAGGCTAAATACACAAGTTTGACAAATTGGTAAAACTGTCCTAGAGAAACCAACCACAAATCGTCTGTCTAGACAGGAATGATCTATTGGGGAAAGTGAGCAACCATACCGTTTCTCACAAAAATTGTAATCTGTTACCAATTTTGAGTGACATTTTATTTAGTGTAGATAGACAGGTTTGTGCATAGCCTCCCCAAATTTGTTACAAAAAAGGTAGCAGGTATGAGGGTCAGCAGTTCCCTCTCAAATTGCAAGTGGACCCCTTACAGGTTTGTTTCAGTACTTACAGAACACCCCTCTTTGCAAATGTGGTATGAACTTGTACTGTCAGTTAATAAATATGCCAAATATTTCTCTTAAAAATCAGACTGCTGCTTATTATTATTTTTCCTGTAACAATGAGCAAACAGAACTTCTTATAAATGTATTATGCAGTGGCGGCTGGCAACTTCAAATCAAAGGGGGGCTGCAGGAGACAGCTGAATGTGTGGGGTCAATGGGAATGGGTGTGGCCAACTAGAAAGGGGAGGAGCTATGCTCAAAACCACAAAAACTGTAACTTTAATTAAATTCTCTGCCCTGGGTGCCAAACCATCATTATGAGAGTCCAATCAAGACAAAATGAAGTGTAGAAGAAAAAACATATTTCAATCCATTGGCTGCATGACAGCTTACTTAATATCTAGATGGAAACAAAAAGGTTGTGAGGCATGAAAAATAAATTACTTTTTAAATACATTACTGGAATGCTAGTCAAAATCAAGTATAAGAATATCAAGCAGCACTCAACTCAAAACACTTCTCCTTGTACTCCAGTTCTAATTATAATTTATATTCAGCTTTATTAAAGTACCAAGTAACATGCTGAAAGTAGCAATCTCTGTGACACCCCCACTTGTAAAAATGTTTCTTATCCAAAAAAGACCTGCTGCCTGACAACAACTATCTACTTGTTTCATGGGCAAAACATGATCAAAGTAAAAAATGAAAAGCAAACAGGAAAGAAGCTCAACATACATTGCTTAAAGGATTACTGCACAGGATATGGACCACACATGATAGATTGGCATTCTGTTTAGTTTGCAGGTAAAGCCTGTAATGACCTCTTAAAATAATGTAATCCTGTCTTTTATTACAAATACTGTCATATGCATTTCAATAACCAAGGCTTATATGTTATCTAGTTATGTAAGTATTATCTGCATGGCAACAACAGAAAGGCTTTCAATGTTGGCAATTCTTTAACAGTATGCTTTTATTAAAACTTACTTGCATCTTACAATTTCAGACAAGCTTACCAGAAGGTCATTAAAGCACTGCTACTTAAACACAGAGCAGCAGGCACTTTCTGAATAATAATAAGCATAAATCAACAGTATAAAAATAGGACAGAAACCAGAACATTCTGCAAAATTAAGGACACATGAAAAGCCATTGTAGTACTTGTGTCTACCTTGGATGGGGGGATAGTCTGCACATTTACACTGCATAACTGCTCCTTGCCTTGCTTGGACACATCCAGAGTCACTACATGGGGGAGTGGGGTAAAACAAGTATGTCACAATTTGAAATGTCTCTGGCTCACTGCGATGGCCCTGACACATTTGTCATACCTCTCAACCTCAGAGCAAGAAATCTGGACAAAGCCATACATAGAAGTGGGACAAAGGCCCAAAAATAAGGACAATTTTTAAATATTGCTCTTATAAACTTAGAAAGATAATAGAATAGTAGGTTGTGCATTAGTATGAATTTTCTGAAGGGTATGAAATCTGAAACTGAAATGTCTGTCATTATTTTCTAACTTCAGTCTTTAATGATTTGCCACTAATTTGCCAAAAAAACCCCACAATTTTATGAAAAATGGACCAAAAATGTGATTCAAAAATATAAAATAGCCACACAATACAGCTGGGAACCTGTCAAAGAAGGGACACTTTTTAATATTAGTACTGCTAACTTGAGCAGCTGACAAAATAAAATAATCTACATGCATTTCTGAAATAAAAGTAATCTATAACTGATTATTACAGTTATTTATTAATTGTAAACCCTCCATGTTTTCTTCCAAAATTGCCATTTTGCGGAGGGATTATTAGGGGAAGAGCAACATTTTGAGCCAAAATCAGGGACAGTTGAGAGGTTTGGATATGCCTAATTCTATAAAGCAATTTATTTGCATGTACCTCTCACAACCTGTTAATGCAGGAAATCTGGACAAGGCCAAATATATGGGGGGAACATATAAACCGTACTAAAAATTGCTCTTGTATAAAATGAGACAGTTGATCGAATAACAGGTCTTGCTTTAGCATGCATTTTTCTGAAGGTTATGAAGTCTGAAACTCAGTGTCTTTCATTATTTAGTGACTTCATTCCTAAATGATTTGACAGAAAACCACAAATTTTATGAGGAACGAACGAAAAATAAGAAGCAAAAATCTGGACAGTTGAGAGGTATAGTTCAGCCGGGGCTGTCTGAGTTTGCTGCCCTTCCCCCCTCACAAAATCATGGTCGAATAGAACCCCCCCCCCCCTTACAGCCATTCCAATGAACCATTACTTGGCTATTTCACCCAATTTACCATAAACACTAATGTGCATACTGCTTTACTTCTGTGATGATTTGGACTTCATTTAAAAGTTTTATTTTGCATTTTACAGTGCAAACACTAATAGATATCATATCTGCTAAACAAAGCAATGCAGTCTCACAATGAGAACAGACTTAGCATTAAAACTTCTCTGCCCTTGAAAACTCACAATCACTGAAACAGCATTAAAACCCACATTCAAAGAAAATACATTTTGCCAGTGGCAGATTAACTTTGGGTTTGGGCTGTTTTCAAATCACAGGCCCCTTGCACACAAAACATACACATGCTCTTTCATACACCTTCCTGATTGTATTAAATTATATTCCTTGTACAATACAGTACAGTTTTAGAGGGTGTTTTAAATTTATTGTTTTGAAATTTTTCCAGTAAACAATGAAACAAAATGCATGCACCAGTAATGACAAAACTGCCCAATTCAGAACATTTCCATCATAAAAGTCTACTCAAACTTCTACAGTCCACCAGTATCAGTACATATGCACAATCTGTGAAGAAGTAAAAGTCATCTAAATAATTCCACATTAAGGAGATCTGTAACTAATGAAGAGGTTGCTGCTAGCAAACAACTTTGTATTTCATTATTTCATCTACAAGTAAAGTGCCCGTTACCCTTGAGGAATAAATTGCCTATCTTACACTAAAAAAAATGATAAGCTAGCAATATCGCAATAGGGAATGGATGGCAAACTGATAACAGGTTCATAGTTACTAGGTATCTTCGCATCCACCCCGTTTGCAACACAGTACAGTATCAGAAATGCATCTATCTACTGTGGGAGTAGAACCCACAGCCTTCTGCAGCAAAAGCAAGTATACTACCTGTTGTGCTATTAACAATGCAAGCAGGCTCAGCATAAGCAGCACTAAACCTTTGCTCCCCTGCAGCTCTCAGCTCCTTGTAAAATCTACTCACTCAGTTGTATCTCTGAACTTTGCAGCACAAAGAAATCTGGAAAAAGCCAAAGTTTATTGTGGGGAGGGGGAGACAAAAGCCCAAAAACCAGGGACACATTTTAAACATTGCTTGTATAATGTTGGAAAGTTGCTAGAATAAAATGCTGTGTTACCACCATACATTTCACTGCCAAGCCTTAAACCCAGGATCCCGTGCAAAACAGTCAGAGCAACATACCACTATGCCAAATCCTCTGAAGACAGAAACTTAAATGGCTACCATTTAGTGAATTCAGTTCTCACCATAGCACAGCTATCAACCTCTTAGCACAAAACACCTGAACTAAGCCAATAATGGGTGAATACAGCCCCCTAACATTCAGTGAATTCAGTTCTCACCATAGCTCTCAACGTCTTAGCAAAAAACACCCGGACAAAGCCAGTAATGGGGGAATATAGCCCCCCAAACATATTCAGTGAATTCACTTCTTACCATAGCTCTCAACCTTAGCACAAAACCTGGATGAAGCCAATAATGGGGAAATACAGTCCCAAAAATAGGGACAAATTTCAAATATCCATCTTATACACTAAGAAAATTGCTAGAATAAAAGCTTTTGTGTTACCATGCACTTTCTGTAGAATATGAAGTCTGACATTCAAATGCGTGTCATTTTTAACATGTTAACCAGGAAAGTCTGACTTGGAACAAAAGCTAATTTTTAGCAGAGGCCCAGGGAGAAACACTCCAGACAGACACATGTCTTTGTAAGATGGGAGGACACTAGAGGAAACAAAAACAGGGAGGGCATACAGACTCCACACAGAAGGTAAGGCACCCCAGCCAAGAATCAAACCAGAGAACATATAGCTGTCAGGCAACAATGCTACCAATGCACTACTGGCTTTGCAAGGACACAAAAATACAGAAACCACAGATTTTATGAGGAACAGAACAAGTATGAGGGGAAAATCTGCAACATTTTTACACATGGTGGTGGGTAGAGAATTCAGGCTCTTGCCACCTGGGCCCAAGGTGTAGTGTTCAAGCCTTATTCTCTACCCACCACCATGTAGCACCTGGGGCATTTTACACACACACACACACACACACACACACACACACACACACACACACACACACACACACACACACCCTACCTGGGACAGGTAAATCCTTCCACAGCTTCGTTCGTTGGAGCAGCACTAAATACATCCTTCCACAGCTTTGTTACGCCCGCGAGATGTCCTTCCCTGACGAGACTCCCAGCCTGCCAATGTTGCAGTCTGAGTCCGATCCCTTTCCTGTGACAGTCTATGCAGTTACAACTGCATAGACTTCTGGGATCTCTGCACTTGAATGCTTCATTATCCGGACTGCTGTTCAGACAGTCTGCGCATGCTCCAGACGGTCTCAGCAGCAGTCTGGATATTGGAAATACTAGTGCGCATGCGCGAAAGTCCGCTATTTGCGATCATTTTTTTGTGTTTTATTTTATTTTATTTAGCTTTCTTTCTAATTTTACAGCTGGGGGGTTGCAGTCCGGCAGTCCAATAGCACGGGCCACCCCTTGTGTTATGTATAAATGAGAGGTGACCTCAGAGCATTATCTTCTGAAAGCTCTGTATTTTACATTGTAAGAGCATGCTTCCAATGTGGTAATGCTCAAGCTACATAAACAATAAACAGATGAAAAAAAAAAAAAAAGTTAAGCAGCACCAATTACCAATTTTAACTCAAAATCTTTGAATACGTCCCAGGCAGAACTATTAACCATTTTTTAAAACCATCCTCCCTCCATACAGGGAACATCTTTGCCAGACACGTTCAACAACGTACAACAGATACACATTCTTGCATTCAGTTGTTCTTTATCACAAGCACTGTTGAAAGACCACCAATAAATGGGCAGGGTGAACCTTCCCCTATTCAGTCCCTTTACCCTTCTAAAATGAAAGAAAAAACAATCAAAAGGATGAATTTTTGCCATCAGTAACATTTCAGGAAACTCTTGCAAAAAAGAACATTTTCTCACAACTGAGATGGGAGAGATGATGGTTGCTCTGATCATTGGGATTCTCTTAAGATCTGCAATTCAGATAATATACTTAAGTGGGCAGTAATCCAGTTCAGAAGGGCACAGATGCTCAGGTGAGGGGACTTCCTGAAGTGAAGCAAAGACTCTTCTGTTTAGTAAAATGGGCCCTAACTGGCTGTGAAGAATTTGCCTTGGAATTAGTGAGCTGTGACCTACTAAACTACCAGCCAAAAACCCTGTCAGAAATACCAATCTACAGAGCACCTCCTAGGTCAGTCCTGAAAGCACCCCCCCTTTGTCATAACAGTTCTTCAAACCTAGCATTATGGACAGTTGGACTATCCTTTTTTCTAGTGCCAGCCTTGCATAGCAACTGCCTCAAGTACACTGACAACCCTCTACTAATAACTCACTCTAGCACATAGTGCAAGAGATGTATCTACACCAAGAATTTTGAATCCCTGCTCTCTCGCACTCAAAACAGTAACACTGAAGAGGTTATCAACTCACCCATGACTACTCATGCACATAATACCACTACTTATATGCAGTATGCATCCAATACATAAATCAATACACGTGGAAGTTCTCTCAAAAAACTTACCAAAACACCAGAGACCTCCAAAACAAAAGACTGGTACAACTAACACAGTTCACATAGCACCCAAGACACATAGCAACACCAGTGCCCTTAAGGCGTAACACTCAAAAAACAAATGTTCTTGTCATTGGAGACTCCATAGTGAGACACACGGATGTCCCACTCACCAGGTTAGATAAGGAGAAAGTCACGGTGTCAGGAGTCATCAGCTCACGCATGCACTCAGGTCTCTCGGCAACAAGCACCAGTATGACTCTGTCATAGCCCATGCTGGACTGAACGACCTAAGATGTACCTCACTAGACTATATGAAGAGAGACATGATTGAGCCTTCCAAGTATGTGTTCCAGGTAGGTATTGCCCTATTCCTGAGCAGCATATTACCCTCACCTAGAATTATGTTACCGTATAAACAAAAAATGATTGATTTCAACAATTGGCTTAGTTTTTGGTGTCATTCAAAGGGGATCCAGTTTCTGACAGCCTGGGATGACATGGTCGACAAACCTTGCTGCTTTACCAGAGATCGTTTTCAGCTAGCACCACTAGGCTTTCAGCTGCTGGGGCTCTTGCCTCCCCTATACTGCCTTTTTTAGACAAGGTCTCAAAAACAAAATTGCCAACATGAAAATTGCCAACCATAACAAAATAAGAGCTATGCTGCTAAATGCTAGGAGCTTAAACCAAAAACTGCACCCCCTGGAAGCACTTCTGTCACTGCAGGATGGAGATTTCTGTGCAGTCACAAAAACCTGGTTCAAGGCCTCAGAGAGTACCCCGGCGTTGCAAGGCTGCAATGTCTTCCACACCTTTAGACCACAAAATGAACGTGTGAGAACCAAAGGAGGAGGTGTTTCTATCTATATTAGAGATAAATTCACTTACTGACTAGATAGACTGGACAATTCCATGGAGTTACTCCAAGTTCAGATTTATGTGGTAAGAACCCCAAACAAGTCATAACTAGTTATAGATCCCCCTACATGGATCATGATGCGCATGAGGCCTACTTGACCAAACTGGAGTCAGTCCAAATATTGCCAAACACTCTGGTCATGGGGTATTTCAATTATCCCACCATCAACTGGGAAACCTACTCTAGCCCTAACTCACTAGCACAAAAGTTCCTTGACTTTGCTAACTCAAATGCCTTGGAACTAATTGTTCAAACCTCAACAAGAGGAAAAAAACATACTTGATCTGGTCCTCACTAACATGACAAACAGATGCACCACTGCAGCTGTCAGACCATCATTAGTTAAATCTGACCACAAACCAGTCATCTTTGCACTGGCAATAACACCAGAACTCACAAAGGGTGAAGTCAGACTAAGAAACTTCACCAAAGAAAACTATACACTCCTAGGGGAAGGTATAAATGCATTCCAAGCCTCACCCCCGAGCTGGAAGTGGTAACCACACCAAAGCTTACACTAAAGCCCTGCACAATCACTTGTATAAGTGTATAGACCCTGCTGTTCCAGACAGAATCAAAGCCAGAGCCCCAAGTAAAAAAAAAAAAAAAGAAAAGAAAAAGAAAAGCTGGTGAATATCCAGCATCAACAAACTTTACAACAAATGCAAAAAGTTGCTTAAAGCGAGGCCCCAACAATGGAAAAGCACCCTCCTTAGCTTCAACAGGCAAATAAGACAACATGTCAAATCCTCTAAGGGTAACTTTGAGAAAAAACTTAGCAGCCACAGCCAAGGATAATCATAAGGCCTTTTACAGCTGCATACGTAACCTAAAAGGCAAGACCCAAGCATATGCCGAACTAGTGACTAACAGTATCACATACACTGATCCCGCAGAAATAGCAAACCTGTTAGCGGACAGATTTGGTGAAAATGTCACTCCCTTATCCCCTCCAAACTTATCACAATCCTTGCTCCCAACTCCCCCCCCCCCACTTTATATCCAAACAGTAGGTCATTAAAGCCTTGTCTAAGGCAAAAAAACACAACCTTGATGGGACCAGACAGCATCCCAGGTTGTCTCCTAAACAAACTAAAACATGAACTAGCATCACCATTAAGTACCCTATTCAATCACAGAATAACCACTGGCTTTGTTCCTGCAGAATGGAGAACAGCAACAGTTATTTCTCTCCACGAAAGTGGCTTAGCAATAGGCCCAGCGAATTATAGCCCCATAAGTCTAACAGCCTCATATGTAAAGCAATGGAATGTATCATCACGGACGTCATAAATAAAGAAATAGGCGACCTCCAAACCCTGGATCTGACCCAATCTGGCTTCATCAAGGGCAGATCCTAACTGTTAAACCTGGCGGATTTCTTTGAAAACGTGATCAGGGCCACTGACGAGGGCAAAGTGCGCACACAGCATACCCTTTGAAAAAATCCTACACTCAGGCATTACCGATAAATTTAGCAAACTGAATGTAAACCCCTTTGTTGTAAGATGGGTTGCCAACTGGTTCACAAACAGGTTACACATTATCAAAGTGGGTGACTCCACATCAATCAGACCTGTCATCAGTGGGGTGCCACAAGGGTCAGTGCTAGGCTCCCTAGTGTTTGGTATATACTTCTCAGAAGTTCAGGCCAAAATTAACAGGCTGTGGCTGACCACGTTTGTGGGATGAATGCAAACTGGGTGCAATTACTGAATCCCCAAATGATGTCAGTATACTTCAGGAGGGTCTTACGCAGACCAATGACTGGTGTCTTAGTCACAGTCTCAAACTGAATGCAAGGAGATGCATCATCATTCCCTTTGGTAAAAACAATGCCCCTTCACACCATCAGTTTAACAATACCCTATGTACCTACGAAGTGGTAAGAGATCTGGGATCACAAGTAGACTGCAACCTTAACTTTGACCACCATGTGTCTACTGCAGTAAGGAAAGCTTTCTACACAGCACACTTGATTGGCAAAGGCATCACCTCTAGAGATAAGGAGGTTATAACCCCTCTATACTATTCACTAATCAGGCCCATAGTTGAGTATAATGCCCATTTCGGCATGTACCGTTCAAAGCACCTGCAGCAATTGGAGAGACCTCAGAGGCTTCTAAGACGACGCATGTGCCTT
Source organism: Protopterus annectens (assembly GCF_019279795.1). NCBI lineage: Eukaryota > Metazoa > Chordata > Ceratodontiformes > Protopteridae > Protopterus > Protopterus annectens. The sequence continues at coordinate 335,410,056 of NC_056729.1, read as the reverse complement.
ACACAGACCAACTAAAGTCCCTGTCACTATATTCAGTATTGTTCAGACTTCTTAGCTGATACTTATGCCTGGCTTACAGAGCAATCTCAGAACTAAATCTAATGAATTTGCTGCACATCTGTAAATCAAATGGGACTAGAGCTACCTGTTCCAGGGACCTAAATATGGCCTACAACTTGAATAGGACATGCTGGAGGGACAGATTTATCTCCCAGCAACTGCTGCGTCTTTGGAATAGGCTTCCAATTCAAGCGAAGCAGAGCACCTTTATGACACCGTTCAAAAGGAACCTGGACAAGTGGATGGGGCACTGTAAATTCTTACTGGGAATAGCACCCACAACCCTCCTGGACAAGGGCAGTCATTACTAAATAAATCTTGGGTATTGACTAGAGTATCTATGGTATTGCATTGGGATGAAATGGCTAGGCTTGAAATAACTTCTGGGTTAATAGCCTGGTAACCTCCTATATTTCTTTGCACGCAACAGTCTTAATATGGGAAGTTGTCCCCTGCAAAAATGGAAAATGCAGTACTTTAAGATAAAACCTACAGCATGATTTCCTTTCAATATTCCAGTAAAACTGTGTTAACATATCTCAAATCAAAACCTAAAATTTTACAAAGAAATTGTTGCTAGTAATAAAGTGAAAAACTTTTGCAATGATTGAGAGAGTTGTCTGTCCTCCAGGGAATCTCCATGCCCTTCTCTGGGCAACCCAAGATTTCCCACTAATGAAATAACATATTTTAAATACATGGGCAAAGAGATAATAACGTGGTCTGTTTATAAATTGTTTCACTTCCTAAAGGTAGACAGGGTAAACCTAACAGTTTTTCTTTCAAGTTATGCTGAAGGTAATATATCAGAACTCTCTGAACTTCAAGTTTGTTCAGCAAAGGTTCTTACAAACTAATTTTTGTTGGGAAATAAAACAGTGTCAGGTGATTAGACTAGTTTAATGCAAATTAGTTGATTCAAGTATACTTTCTTATGGACACTGAAAAAGACATTTTGAAGAAGCATTTAGAAGAATAGTGTAATAATGTTAAAGGAATTGACAAACTGTATGATAACAGGGGCTTATGGACTGGTGAATGGGAATGTTTAGTGATACTAACGATGGAAAATGAAAATAAAAATGTACTTTTGCCAAGAGTTATTAAAGTGGAAGATAAAAGGAATTTATTTTAAATATTAGGGACAACCCCAGAGTTTTTTATCTGATTAACAAATGTGAAATGTTTTGTGTGGGGGAGAGGTGGGACACGATGCAAAAAAAAAAAAAATGTGAAATAAAACGTCACAAATATACACAGGTAGGACATTTGTAGATGGACTGTAAGATAGGGAAAGAAATTTGCTCAGGAAGAAGATGAGTAAATAAGGCAAGAGAATGTTAGTGTTCCAGAGAAGTTGGGAAAAGAAGAGTCAATCTCAAAAGAAGGAGAGAGAAAAGAAGTGGGAAAGAGTTGCATGAGAGAACGAAAGAAATTAATACAGATAAAGAAGGATCAAAAGTGATGAAGAAGACACAGGGTAGCAAGTAGTAAAAAGTCTACTGGGAAAAGAGTTAATGATAGGGCATGAAAATTTAGAAGGAAAAGCTTGAAAGAAAGAAAAAAAAAGAAATGTGTGACTGTAAAGTCATTACCTGAATCTTAACAGTATGATTAATTAAGCCAAGAGGTAAAAGTGTGAGGAGGTTAAAGCAGACATAATGGCTGCAATGGATACACAATTTATATGTAAAGAAAAGAGAAGACACAATTATTAGGGAGAAAAACTGAATGGAATATGGAGATAGAAAATGTGTAGGAACTATGGTTTTAAGAATGAAAATACCACTATTTTAGACCATATTACAGTTAAGGCAGACAGATTATCAGTCACAGACTCCCCTCTTCTGAAACTGCACAGTTAAAATCTGGAATGCACTGCCTATTCATATAACATCTACTACTTACTACCTTACCCCATTTAAAAAAATACTAACAATTCACTTATCTAAAACATGGCTATGTACATACACAAGTCCTGGTTAGACTGTTTTTTTTAATCTATGACTGGGTTAACATACTCATGTTTCACTCTGTAAAACTGCTTAATATACTGTTTTGTGCACATTTCTCTGTGATATATTATGCACCAGTATATATTTTTTTGTCTTTGCATGACATCTTTTGATTTTTAATCTCTGAAAGGGTTAGAACCCACTCTTGCTTTGACTCTGTAAAACTGCTTAATTACCGTATTTCTACACATTTTTCTGTGATATACAATGCACCAGTACACTGTTAATGTGTACACAGGATTTTATTATATGTTGAACTTATATATGTAATTATGTACATTTATTTGTTTTACATGGAGCTTTTCTCCCTGGGCCTCTGCTGAAAAAGGACTTGTAACCAGCTGGACCTTCCCGGTAAACAAATGCAAAAATAAATAAATAAAGATATTAGGTTAGAAGGGAAACCAGTGAGATCAATTATAATTTATATTTATATTAACAGTAAGGAAACAGAACAATTGTTAGAATTATTAAAACCTTATGTAGTAACATGAATATTATTTTGATGGGTGACATTAACTGCAACCCAAGATAGGAAATGGGTAAAGTTTCAAAAGATTTTTAAAAATGAGTCAAATTGTATGGCTGAGTGGTTTAAAAATAGGAAAACAATTATACATGTAAAACAGGGGATCTGAAAATTGAGATTAAGTGATTTATTCAGAAGGGTTTAAACAGAGTGAATGGGGAGTGTTAGAAGTATACTTTTCCGATCACATGGCAGAGTGGGCTAATTCTGCAGAAGAGAGATATAATAAGGTTGCAAAAGGTTAAAAGCAATAAACAATGAAGATATTATGGAAGAAGGAAAGGAAACATTTAAAGATTAATGGAAGGATCACTGTCCTGTCAGGCATATGTTTAAGAATTGGTCAGACTGATGGGAAGTATACAAGGTAAAAAGCTAAAAATTTATAAAAAAACACAGAATAGATGTTTAGGAGAAAAAAAAGAATATGTTTTAACAACAGAGATGATGTGGAGGTTTAAGCAAAGGGTATTACATCAGAAGAATAAGAAAAGGGTAGAAAACTTGATAAAACAATGTTTTTTAGTCCAAAGGAAAAAAGAAGAAGTAAATCATTTTTTTAGGAAAATTATGAAAAAACAACAACATATGACAATGGAAAAATAATAAACAAGTAAAATAAGATAACAGAACAAAATGAAATAAAAGATGTTGCTATAAATTATGTGGAAAAATATCAGGAGGAGAAGATAGCTGTATAAAGTGAAATGGGAATGTGAAAAGTTTACAGAAACAAAAATGAATTATTGAAGAAAGAAATTAGTACAGAGGAAATGGAAGATGTTGTAAATAAAGCTAAAGAAAGCTTATTGCCTGGTGTAGGTAGATTAGACTATATACTTTTTTTAAATTGAGTTAAGACACAAATACATTTTCATAATAATCATGAATGAATGGAAAGAACAGGGTTATGGAAAGAAATGTATTTGTGACAGAGTGGTAAAGTTAATTTGAAAAAAGGAGAAAAAGACATTTACATAATTGTAGGCCTAAAACTTTGATCAATATAGATTACAAAACTTTGAAGAAAATAATGCATTGAAGATTAGGAAGTGTAATGTATAATAATGGAGACAGGGAACATATGAAATTAAAGGAAGGAAAGTGATTGAAATGTTAAGAAATGTGAAAGAAGTATATATTGTATAAAAGAAGAAGGCAGCTTAGTTAGGATAGTAGGAACAGATATCGAAAAAGCATATGATAATTTGAATCAGGATCAATTATGAAGGATCTGGTTGAGTCATGATATGGATAAGAAAATTTTATAAATAATTTAGCAAGTATATGATAAAGGTGCAACTACAGTAATTGCAAATGTGAGGGCAAATTGTGAAATAAAAATACAAAATGGAGTAAGGCAAGGATGTTTAATGAATAGTTTGCTGTTTGCATTAAGTATTAGTGCCATTACAAGCAGAAAAAAAATTGAATGAAAGATGTAATTACTGTAAATAAAATACTCGAAAAATGATTACCTAGGGTTAAAAATAATAAAAAAATAAGTACAGGTTTTGGAGAAATAAAAAAGTACTATTTACTTTAATAATACAAAGATAAGAATATCAATATACTTTGGTAGTTATGAAATTGCAATGGCTAGAGATGACTGAAGGGATAAAATATGTTATTAATTTATGGAGAACTTTTAACTAGAGTTTTAGGGAAAAAGAAAGCATATTTATTAAATAGGTATGTTTAGTAGGAAAACTGGGATACACAGGTTCAGTTATGTTGTTTACAGAAGAGGTATAGATTTTTTTAAAGTTTTTTTATGGGGTTCAGGTTTAAAACCAATTAAAAGGAGAAATAATTAATAACAATTTGTAGGTTAGGATTAAAAATCCAGTTTTATTTTTAGTGTTTATTTTTATATAAAATTTTGAAACAAATGGTTAAAGGAGAAAAAAAATTATAGGAGAAATATAAGAATAGAAAAAGGGGAAGGTTAAGAGTTGGTGAAGAACATAATAAGGTGATAAATAGATATTAAAATATAGAAGATAAAAGGAAAGACTGGTATGAAAATATGAATGAATAAATGAATGAATGTGTTATGTATATCCATTAACATTAAATTAAAAATAAAGGAGGCCAGTAAAGAGAGAAGGAAAAGATTTAAGGAATGGGAAGAATTGCAAGATGTTTTACTGTGACTAATAATTAAAAAGGTGCCTGCAAAAGGAGAATAGAATATAGAAAGTATTTAGTATGCACAGAATTAAAATCTACAGAACATTTTTTTTAATGTAAAATGGTTAAATAATTATGGGAGAAGTTAGCAAAGCGTGATGGATGGGAATGGGTGAAAATTTTGAATACAGAGAATATCAGTTAGGTGAGGTGTGGAAAAAGAAATAAGTATTTTGATAACACAGATAAATTATGTATTGCATGTGTTTATCATATATGGCAGCTAAAATTAAAGAAATTCTATTTAACAAAAGTTGGAATGAGAAGGAAACTACAGAAAAGATCAAAGCATTTCTGACTTAATTAAAAACATCACTTAAATATTCAATTTCTTATAAGTTAAATAATGTATTTAGTATTTAATATTTATCTACTTTATTTAGTTGAAAAATGGCTGATGAACATGTTTTACGTTGTATGAAGTGTTGTTTTAAACTTCTCTGTATGACATCTGAAGTTGCTGTAATAAAGAACCCTTACTCCTTTTAATAAGTGCTATGGGATCTTTTACATCCACCTGAGCTAACACCAGCTCAGGCAGATGGAGACATGGTTTAACAGAAGACAAGACCCGAATTATATAGATAAGGCAAGATAATCCATAAGATGACACATGATATCTCTGCATAAAAAAAGGAACCATCTACACATACCAAAGTAAGTCTGATCAATGATAAGTTTCATGGTGGCTTCACTCACCTCTGAAACCTAAACCAAAGGGTTTGGGATGACCAAAGTATTTAAAATATGACCCACTCCCAGAGATGGAGGATGCTATCACATCAACCTTGGGGGTACTACTTTGGCTTAAGTGGAACTGATTTCTGTATTGCCAACTACCTGGAATACTAAAACCACACTCTTCTCAGCCTCTAATTGGCAACAAAGATGAGTTTAAGTGCTTCTTTCCTGAACTATACAATTTAGCATGAATTCGAAGAGAAAAGTGAGAATAGATAAAGGAATCTTCTCTGCTATATCAGTGAGACTGTACCCATGGTCAAGCATCTGTTGTCAGGACATGTGACAGTTTCAGCTGCATGAAAGTAAGCTTCGTAATTAAACTGAATGGGATAATGGGGCTTGTCCACCACTCCAGGTTATGGTGGCATGTGTCTGACAAAGGATGATGACCCATTAGTGCGCAATTACTGCACTGGCATCTCAGTCCAATGCAAAACTCACATCCTCAAGTGTGCAAAAGTCCCCATTATGTGCAGATGGGGTTGGCAAGTCCAAGCCTGGGTGTTCCCTAGCATCCTTATCCAGATAGTCAAGGACATAACTTCATGGGCCCTCTTTCAGAAAAGTGTCTAATTCTGTCCTATTATAGGTACTCATCTGATACAGAATCTGAGAAGCCATTTTCAGTTTATGAAATCCCCACCCTCTTGCAGGGCCTGCAATCGCAGAAGCACCCAATGCATGGATGCTACCAAAGAGTTGCTGGCAGGGTCTCCAGAAGCTAGTTTTCCACACAAGGGGACAAGATGCAGTGCAGCTGCAAGAAATAGGCCCTCTGGAAAGCCACTATCCAGATTTTAGTGTGCCAGATGTGTTAACGGAAGCCACTGAGAACCAAGTTATGAAAGAAGTCACCTAGTCTCCTCAGAACCAGTAAGAGGTGAGAGTAGAACTCCAGGTCTAGTTTAGAAAGAAAGACGGCCAGAACAGCTCTTATAGTTTCATAGGTTCATAGTTGTTTACTAGGCTAATGACCACAAGGGCATTTTTAACCTAGCCATGCATCCCAAATCTCTGACAAAGTTCTGCTATACTTGATAAATGTAAGCAGGAACTTGGGAGATGAAACATTTACAAGCAGGGGACTGGGGATAAACCAGTTTCAGGTTGCTTGTAACCATTAGAGACATAGGTGCCAAGCCAGGGATGAACTTCCTGTTCCCCATCCAATTGTCCAAGTTACACTTGAAATGGGTTAGGAAAGAACTCTGCTTCACATGGATGGGGAGCCTGTTCCAGAGATAGGGTAGTCTCTGGGATCCATACCTGTCTCTCCAGCATGTCCTATTTATATCACAGGCAAAGTTAGGATGGGTAAATTCTGGTGCTGTTTTGTGGATATACAGGTGGCCCATCAGAGTGTAAGCCAGGCAAAGATCTCCCCTCAAAAGCCTGTAGGAGGCACAATACAAGGATAGGGCCTTGAGGCGGTCTGCATAAGACATTTTACTTACTCCCTGTATTCTTTATAGTGAGGAACCTCTGTGGATGTTCCATTTGTTGGATATGCTTGGCTAGGTACATATCAAAAGGGGCACTGTACTCAATGACAGATCTGATGAATGCCAAATACAGTGGAACAATGACTGCCTTGGACCTAGATGCCATACCTTTGTTTATAAGTTGCGCAACATAGAATGATTTCCTCATTATTGTAGACACGTGATGGTCAAAGGCTACAGTACTGTCTATGCTTGTCCCTACGTCCCTGACTAGTGCGTCAACTCTAAGAAGTGTGTTGTCAATATGATAGTTACCAGGGGTGGAGGACTTCCTGAAGGATACTATTACGCATTTCTTAGCATTTAGTTTTAGTCCGTGGCTCTGACGTCAATTGTTTGTCTGAGTCAGCCCTTTCTGGAGAACATTTGTGTCAGGGTGGGATTCTATGACAGCTCCTAATTTGCAATCATCTGCAAATTAGTCAGCCAGAGACCACTGACATTGCTAAATGCCAAAAAGGACCAATGCCAAAGACCAGTGCTTGAGGGACTCCACTTGTGACTGGCCTCTGTAGAGCTTGACTCCCCAATTCTAACTTCCTGGGTCCTGTCTGTGAGTCAACTGGCTATCCATTGGGTGACATACGGGTTTGTACCTAACCTTTTGAGTTTGTCAACAATGGTCGAGTAGGGTATTGTGTCAAATGTCTTGGCCAGATCAAGGAAGGCAGTGTGAACCATTTTGTCCTCATCAATTTCTTTGGTGACCTTCTCAAAGAAGTCCACCTGGTTGAGTAGGCATGACCTGCCCTTGATGAAACCTAACTGGGTTAGGTCCAGTGTCTGGAGGTTTACTACATCAGTATTGATAATTTCCATGATAATTCTTATCATGGCTTTGCATATAAGACTAGTGAGACTTATAGGTCTGTGAGGCATGAAGCCTGTTTGGAGGCTACAGTTAAATAGCAATTCCAGAGGGCCTGACAGGTTAAGTTTGTTAAATGGTATTTAGAAGGTGTCCTGGGATATCGTCTGGGCCCATTGATGCAGTGTTCTTGGCCTTAGAGAGAGCATTAAGGACTTGTTCCCTAGTGATAGCACAGGGAGTTATATTTGATGGTATTTCCTGAGGCAAAGTTCAGGGGGGAGAGAGGGGTGAAGTTGGAACTGAATTTGTTGGCCATTTGGTTTACTACATCTTCTGGCTCAACACAGGTGGCTCCATTTACAATGAACTCTGCACACAATTATGTATTGCCCTTGAGGCTGCGGACATAGATAGAATACCTTCTGGCCTGGGAGGCCAAATTTACCTCAAATTTGGCTTTGGTAGACTTTATTTGTCCTCTAAGTTGTTTGGTTTGATGAGAGTGCTTTTATCCTGCTGGGTGCTGCACCTCATAATTTTTGCTACAGTTTTCTTTCTTCGGTTATACAGCCTTTTGATTTTGTGATTCCAACAGGGTGGCTTGTTACTTCTTCCTGGGGGGTACAGCTGTTTCTATACAGCTATTAACATGCTTGTACAGAGTTTTTGTGAACAGTTCTGCATAGGGAGCAGTGTTCTCAGCATTTATGGGGGGCTTGAAATTTTGCCAGGTTATCACGTAATTGCAGGATGTTAGCCTTAGAGTAGTTCTTGAACATTCCAGGGATAGTTGGGGGTCCGGGTTTTATTTTTACTTCAAAGGAAGACTATTGCTCATTTGTCTCAAATACAAACACATCAGGATGGATAGCAGCATCATTAAATATGAACAAACTAGTTAACAAACAGAGCTTACAAACAGACATGCTTACAACTCAACTGTTAACTACAAAATGGCAGTCAGGCTTGCATGTGTTCAGTATTTATACACTTGTGCAAGCCCTTGGGTAGCTTTTTAAAGGTATATATACACATATTGATCTACAGAGACCATTTTCTGGTCTGACATTACCAGGGAAGACATTACACTAGGGGGTGTGCAACACTCTCTCAAATTAGTGAATACCACATCTAGTATGGTTGCACCCCTGGTTTGTATACTGACAATCTGGTCCAGGGAGTTTGTGGTTACAAAATCCAGGAATCTCTATCTGTACATTTGGTCATGCAGGATTCATAGTTAATAGTGGGGTAATTAAAGTCACCCATGAATATGGCATTGGGTTGGATGCTGAGTGCTTCAATAAGTTTAAGTACATGGTATGGGTTTCCTGGCTCATACAGGGGGACCTATAGCTTGCAAGATGTGGTACTGGATTTTGCTTAAGGTGATTTGAACATGGGAGTAGCTCAAGTGCATTGTGCTATTTGACCAACCTTGAGGTATACCTACTTTGATGTAAATTGAGACACCTCCACCTTTACTCCCTGTCTGTGTAGTAGCTGGTAAATGTATGGAAGGCATTATAACTTTGCATTGTCGGTGCACTCTCAGTGGCTTTAAACCATATCTCAGTGACCACAGAAATGTCAGCATTGTCTAGGGAGTGGAGTTTTTGTTTAGACTCCTAGCATTAAACAGTAATATCTTTAGATTTTCTTGGTTTTGATTTGCTATGTCGGAAGTACTATCAGTCTGGCACTGTCTAAAAAAGGAACTATGGGTGAAAACAATGTTTTAGCTAATATTTGAAAGCCTGGAAGGGAGAGGTGCAGACCATCTTTGGCAATTTAGTATTGTCTGTTGACCATCTCCTTCCATGCTGACAAATACTGCACCCCCCTTAGAATGACATCAGAAACTAAGCCAATTATTAAAGCCATTAATCTTTTGTTTGTAATGTGGCATCATCTTTGGAGAAGGTAAAATGCTGCTTGATGCTAGACTCATACCAGCCTGGGGCCCATATTCCAAGATATCCATGATGTCTTGCTTCATATAGTCTAGGGAGGTACGTCTCAGGTCATTTACACAAACATGGACTATGACAGAGTCATACTGGTACTCGTGGTCCAATGACCTGAGTGCATGTGTCATGTGGCAGATCCTAGCCCCTGATAAGAACCTGACCGTGACTTTCCCCTTACTTAGCCTGGTGAGAGGAACATCAGTGTGTCTCACGATGCAGTCTCCAAAGAACAGAATCTTGGACTGTGTGGTGGCTTGCCTTATGAGCTTAGAAGTAGAGGATCCATGAGGTGTGGCTGTGGGTGTTGATGTGGGTGCTGTATTTGTTATGTGTACTTCATTTAGGAGGCCTTTGGGGTTTAGGAAGTTTACATTTAAGTGCCTCAGCATATGTCGGTCTATATGTGTGCTTTGAATTGTATGTGATGGGTGCAGCGTGTGTACTACTGATAACTTACTGACATCAGGAGCACTTTTATGTGAGAGCTTTGTCTCCAGTGACATTATGTAAATACATCTCTCACATACCATATCAGTTTGTTTGAGAATTAACTGGTTGTCGGTAAAAAAATAGGTAATTTCTTCATTCCTCAGGATGCCCATACCCGCTAAGCAGGTAATGGAGATAGTGGGAAAGTTCATATCCATGGCAACTGATCCTTTTTTATTTTTTAGACAGTTGGAGTGAGAATATAAAGCAATGTCAAGAGTATCTGGTTTGGAACTCTGAGGATGGAGCTTGTCACTGCAAACTAGTTGTCCTGTTTGCAGCTATGTATTGGTAAAATTTCAATTGTGAGTTTTACAGAAAAAATGTCACTCAAGGTACCTTTGTCTATACAGAGCACTGCCAAACACTTGAGGGGAAATTAATAAGTAGACCCTGAAAATGAAGTATTTAGGCAGATATTCTGGGGTTAGAAACAAATCAAGCAGTACTTACTGAAAACAAAGAATTAGCTCGTTAAGAATGATGAAAAGAGGGGAGTCGCGTCAATGGCTACTGTCTGGCTACTACTAGTACTGGTCTCGCCACAGCTTCACTCTGCTGGGATACAATACTCCTTTGCTTCTTCTCTCACCAGAAGCAAAACATCAGCACCGATCCCAAGATGAGAAGCACGCTACAGCCTGTTTGATGATCCACAGTCATGTCCCAGATGAAGCAAGGGTCTGTAGACTTGTTGTAGCCTTTTTCTGGTAGATGGCTTGAATAGCAACCAGACCAATCAGGAAGGTCAAGCACAAACACTCACTGCCCAACCAGAAACGGTCGGGAATCAATGCACTCTGCTCCTTCTCTCACCATAAGTAGAATATAAGCACAAATTCAAAGCCGTCATCTATGAAGCAGTTATTAGGCTTTCTGGTGATCAGCAGTGTCCAGGAAATAATGTCCCTGTGCTCCTTGTCTCAACAGAAGAAAACAGAAGCACTAATCCCAAGATGACTACTAAGACTCAGAATGCGGTCTCTCCAATGGTGGTCTTGCAATAGATGTTGCAGATTTTAAAGGTAAGATGGAAAAAAATGAGTTGATATGCTAAGCACTGCAGTGTGCACTAAGCAGTTAGATATGAAAGAGGGGTAACTTAAGCTTTAGCTGTCTAAGTGGAGAGCCACTAATTTTAAAGGAGCAAGATAGATTGAAAGGGGGTGGGCAGTTTGTATTCTGGTTCTACAGAATGCAGTGGGATGGCCAATAAATGTAACTAGTTGAAGGGGAGTGATTTACCAAAATGATAATTTTATGCTAACTCACAACAGCCAATGAAAGGGCAGAGGGAAGGAGATATGTGGTCAAATTAACATAAGGGGCAGGCAACTAGAAACTCAGTTGAGTTTAAAAATACAACAGCGCTACGGTGGAAAAAATGTTTCTATGCGACTCAAAAAAGACAGTTGTCTCTTTCCTAGTTTTAATATGCAATTAGAAGGCAGAATACAAGTAAAAAACAGTGTAAAGTAAACAAATCACAATATACAAAATAGGAGGAGGCAATAAAGTAATACAAAATACAAGAAAGCACACTAACCTTTCCCTCACAGCAAGTTATGGCAGAGTCTGGGTGAGGTTTTCTGGTAAAGACTAGTATAACATGAGAATGCCACAAGACTTGCTGCCAATGTCTTGATCATTCAGCACAGTTCTTCTTGGAGAAGGACATAAGATCTCAAAGGTGTAGTCATACATGGCAATGGCAATAACCAACCAGTCTCTGGTGATAACTTTCAAAGACAGTGCAAACTAGGAAAAACTGTCCCCACATGACAGCCCTGGGCTGCACCTAATGGGGCAGCAGGGTTACCTCCTAGCAGACAAATTGCATATTTGATATAGGCAATGCTACCTAATGATAGAAGTCCTCCATAACCAATAAAGTGGCCCTGTCCAAAAAAATGGGCCTGTGTATGCTCTTCCCTAAAAGACTGCCTGTAATACGCCTAAACCTACTGTGCTAGCCATAGCACTGACATCATCAACGTTAAAGTGGGACGACACACACTGAAAGCTACAATTCAAATATGGAAAGGAATGATGATGAAGCAGGGGGGGATTCAAGAAATAAGGAGACAATAGGATTTTACACACAGATCCTTAAAAAGGATAACATACAGAGTATTATATTCATAAAGTAGCACAAAGTGTTCTAAGAACTAAGCCAACACTGAAATGGAGAAAGGAGATTCTGCAGATAGGGATGACTGCAATTTGGGGTACAGAGAAAAGGCAAGAGAAGACTGGAATTTACTGAAGAAAGCTGGCAAAGGAACCAAGGTACACAAAAAAAATAATTAAAGAGGTAAGCAGAACGTATCTAAACAATCCCATCTTGGTTTGTGATTTACTGTGGAATTGCCTGGCAACATCATTTTTATTTGAATACATATTTTATTTCTTACACTGTTTTCACTGTTCACAGGAAGGAAGAGATAGCTTATAGACAAGATTTACTTTGATTATATTTCGTTTTCCCTTTAATTTTCACTGTTTATTGTTAGAAAGGCATAGGTTTTACACAGGCAGACTCTAGGCATCCTAATGGACCAAGTAATTTATAAAGTCACAAAGACTGCAGAGGACAATCCAGCACTGTTATAAACAATCCTGTCTTGGTTAGCGATTCATTGGTTTTTACTGTTAAAAGAGGTGCGACTGCGAGCAATACTAAATGCAATGTAACAAAATTGCAGTGTTTCTCTGCCTTTCAGAACTTCTACAGTCAGAACAACTTTACTGTACTTAGTTTAGTACTTAGGTGTATATTGTTTGTGTGATTTTTCTCAGAGAAGTTGATTTAAGTCCTCTTTGAATTCTGTGTTAACTGATTTTGATTATTTTTTCTTTTATAATTTTTATTCATTTGAAGCTGAATATGGATTCCTTAAATGAGTATGCCATTAATGATTTGCTAAACCCACAAATATCTGGTATATTTAAGGGTAACACCGGATAAAACTGGTGATCTGTGTTCTTCATGTCAAAAGTTGGATGAGTTGCTTACCACTATTAGCAGTAAATCTAGACTTACTGATGACGTCTCCATTTGTGCAACTGGCACAGCTTGGAGAACTGTTGTTACATACATTAATGATGGACTGGTGAGATAAACAATGTTAGACAAAGAGCAAATACAACACATTTAGGAAAGATGTGTCTATCGTCTGTAAAGATCACTTAACTCCTATGAAACAAAGTGATGTCCTTGACAACTTTGGAATTCTGGATACAAGTATTCAGCAATCTGGCGATTCAGAGTGGTTAGAAGGAATTAAAAAAAAGAAAGGAAGAAGTTCACATGAAATAACAAGGAAGAAAGAGAAACTGATAAATGCCTGCAAAGTAAACAGAATACATACTAAAAAGGATACTGCTTTGTTATGTAACACACAGGAAAAAAATGTTATTCTTCCTTGTAATCTATCAGAAAAAGAGGCAAGGGTCAGATGAAAAGTTAGAAATCAAAAGTGAATTTGGAAGAACTGAAGAACATTATTGTAGGAAAAAAGATGAGCTAGAAAGATGTTGACAACATGGCTGTGGATGTACAAAGCCAGCTGGATGAGAACTATATGCTTGCCAATGTAATATGCAATGAAAACAGTGGGATTAATAAGACTAATGGTGATGAAGACCATTCCTTTGTAACAATTGACACAGCAGATATTACTGAAATAGAAACTGAAGATTCTTCAGATCTGGTCAGAAAAGATATTCTTGTAATTGGAGATTCAATTCTTAGAGGGACTCATACTTACATCTGCAGAGAACATAATGAATATTGAATAGTGCTATGCATGCCAGGAGCAAAAACAGAGGATGTGAGACGAACCTTAGAATGCCTTAATGTAAAGAAGCAAAGATCTGTTTTTATTCATGTTGGTACAAATGATCTCATCTGCAAGGACTCTGACTGTTAGTACGGAACTTACAGCCCTCTTATAAAATATAGCTTGTAATGGTGTTAGGATGCATTTTTCACAAATCACATACAAAAAGGAGAGTCAGGTTACCATGAATGAAAAGATTTTTGGGGTAATTACCTACATGAAAAAAATTCCCATTTTAAAAAATGGAAATGTGTAGAGCTTCCGAGCCTAATTGTGGGCACAAATGTTCACATAGGATGGCGTGCATTTGTCAAGATCAGGGAAAAGTTTTGCAGTAGATATTTTACAATATTTGACAAACACAAGGCAGGATTTTTGCCAAGTTGAAATTTACCATCTCTGATGGTTGTTAATGCTAGGAGCATTAATAATAAAGTTTTTTATTGGAAAATTTGCTACGTTCCCACAAAATTGATGTTGTTACTGTTTGTGAAACATGGTTAAAGAGAAATGACAGGAAACCAGTTCTTTCAGGGTATAAACATTTTTACTGTAACACTCTAACAAAAAATCAGGTGGAGGTGTTATGATAGGGATCAAAGACAGTTATGAGACCTGTGATTATTACATGTTCAGTTAAAACAACAACATTATAGATTGTGCAACTGTGGCAATAAAGACAACCTTGGAACATATAACAATTGTTGGAGTGTACAGACCACCAAAGTCAAGTGCTGATGACCTACAGGAATTCTTACATTACTTGCAAGAAACACAGACGGGAAGAATAATCGTGGCTGGGGACTTAAATTTACTATACACAGACTGGAATAATATTGATTCAACAACATTAGTAAGGAAAATTTCACAACGCATGTTCAGGAACAACAACTGCTTCAGATTGTAAAAAAAAAAAAAAAAAAAAAAATTTCTACCAGGGAAAGGAAAGTACAGTTGTGTAAAATCTTACTATAATGGTAGATGTCCTTCTCTTCACTGTAGCAGTATTCTTTACATTAGAAGATCCACTGCCAAGGGAGGCCTGACTTCCGGCCAGTGTTCCAAAGCCTTTAGGTTGCTTTAAAGTATGCCGTATGTCACACGTATGCTCCTTGTGTAACGCAGAACATAAAGGTGACATATGGACATACCATTCTCAAAACAGGCAGCCCAGGAGGAATGCCAATCCAAGGAAAAGAGAGGTAATCAGTACATCCAGAAGAGAAATGGACCAGTGGAAGGATGGAGGGAGTGAATACTTTAACAACAAAGAAGGGCATCTACCGTTATGGTAAGATTTTATACAACTGTATTATGTCTTATCATTTCACTGTTGCAGTATTCATTACATTAGGGAGAGGAAGAAACATGGAAGGAGAAAGGCCCTCTATGAAGCTATATAGGATGGCCCTAGCAAAACCAGCTCTAGCTCCAGAGACTCCATCCAACTTGTAGAGCTTGGTAAATGTATGCAGAGAAGTCCAGGTAGCTGCCTCAAGAACAGAGTTAGTATCTAAACCCTTGAAAAAAGCCCCAGAAGAAGCCACAGCCCTAGTAGAATGAGCCTTAATAGAATAAGGAAAGCTGTTACCATGAAAGGAATAACAAAAACAAACAGCTTTTGAGATCCAAGAAGAAATAGTTTGCTTGGATACAGCTAAACCTAAGGTCCTAGGATGTAAGGAAACAAAGAGCTGATCAGATTTCCTAATAGTCTTAGTTTTATCCAAATAAAATCTGAATTGCCTATGCACATCCAAAGTGTGCAGTACACCTTCTCACTAGCAGATTGTGGAGAAGGGAAAAAAGTGGGTAAGTGAATAGATTGATTAAGGGCCAACTCATTCATCACCTTGGGCATAAATGAAGGATACGTATGCAAGGACACCCTGTCCTTATGAAAACACAAAAAAGAAGGACAAGCCATAAGGGCTTGAAGCTCAGACATCCATTTGGCAAAAGTAAGGGCTAACAAAAGTGCAGAGATAGCTGATAAATGGGCCTTAACAGAAGAATAAGCTAACCCAACACTGAGCAGTTCACACAGATAAAAGAGAACCAAAGGAGTGTCCACATAAAGTAGATCCAGGTTTCGAGAAAGACACTAGACAGAAAACCTCTTCTATTTAGGTAAACAGAATTTCCTAGTATTGTGTTTCCCGGCCTCCTGCAGGACCTTAGGCGCGTCCTCGGAAAAAAACGTGTCTATGTAGAATCAAAATCCCATCACCCACAGCGTCAACTAAAGACTGGACAGGCAGGGATAGATGAGAGATCTCTTGTCCTGTGTGAGTAGGTTCACCCTGTGAGGTAACATGTGATGATTGCCATCCTGTGAGGTAACTTGCCCTTGGCTAAACGTAGAAGAAGAGAGAACCAATGCTGTCTTGGCCAAAAGGGAGTCACCAACAAGACTTTGGGAGTATCCTGTTGAATTTTGAACAGGACTTTTGGACTGAGGGGAAGGGGTGGGAACACATAAAGAAGCATCCTCTTCCAAGAAAAAGATAGGGCAATCCACCTTCCAAACTAGAGGACCGGAGACTCTGGCACAAAATAGAGGAAGCTCTCTGTTTGGAGGGGAAGCAAACAGATCTATTTGAGGAGTACCCCATTGGTGGACTATGTCCAGAAACACATCCCTGTGAGGCATCCATTCATGGGACTGAGTTAAGGACCTGTTCAGTGTGTCTGCCACAATGTTTTGACCTGAAAGAATGTAAATTGCCTGAACAGTCTGTTGATACTGGACAGCCCCACACCAGGAGTAGTGCCAACCAGTAAAGATAAGATAAGATCTTGTTCATTCCTGTTTGTTTACATACACATCACTGTGGTATTGTCTGTGAATACCTTGAGAGGTCCTGTGGAGAAAAGAGGATGAAAAGCCTGAAGAGCCAGCAGAAGAGTTCTCATCTCCTTGACACTGATATGTTCTTTCTGTTGAAGAGGCAACTACACCCCTGCACCTTTAGGGAGCCAAAAAGCTGCTTCCCATCCCACTTCTGAACGGTTTGTGAACAACTCTTGAGAGCGAAGAAGGGGATGAAAAAGCAGCCCTGGATTTAGAGACCACTGATGGATCCACCAGTGTAATTAATTCTTGATTCAAAGCAGAAGAGGAACTACAAATTCTAGGGGATGTGCAAGTTGAAGCCAAAGTGACTTCAGGAACCACTGAAACTTTTTCATGTGGAGTTTGGCCAGAGGAAGCATATGGATGGTGGATGCCAAGAATCTCAGAGCTCTCAGAAAATCCATGGCTACAATACAGGCCAGAAGAAGAAGAGTTTGAAAGAAGGAAATTAGTGTCAAGGCCTTGGAAGGAGGTAGGGATGCTAGCATAGGCACCTTCTGAATCCTGCACCCCAGAAAAACATGGTCCTGAGAAGGAGTCAGAAAAGACTTTTTGAAGTTTACTGTGAACCCAGGCTTTGCAGAAGGGAAATGGAAAATGAAGACTTTGCAACAGGATGTCTGGAGAGGATGCCTGAAACAGGAGGTTGTCCAAGTAAGAAAATACTTGTATCCCCTGAATCCTGCAATATTCAATCACAGGAGTGAGGCATTTCATGAATACCCTTGGGGCAGTAGAAAGGCCAAAGGGCAAAGTAGATAACTGAAAATGCCAAGAAGCAACAAAGAAACGTAAAAACTTCCTGAAAAGGGGATGGATCAGAATATGGAGATAAGCATCCTTGAGATCCAGAGACGCCATTAAGCCTGAAGAACCAAAAGAGGGAACAAAGTCTGAAGGGACAACATTCAAAAAGAGGGTACCTTCAGAAAAGTGTTTAGATGACAGAGGTCTAGAATTAGTCTCCAAGGTCAGCATTCAATGACAGTAGTAGGGACTTCTTCTCTGACTAATATTTGAGGAACACCCCTAGGCCCCTAGGAAATAATCAGCCGTGGTTCCCCCTTAGCTTCCATAACAGTCTGCAAAGCCTCCTTCAACCCAGCTGCGGCATAGGAATCCAATGACAAAGCTGGGTGAACCTCAGGGCATTCACTGGCCTCCGAAGAGACATCCATCTGAGGCTGAACAGCAGATTATTTCGGCCTAGGTTTCTTGGCCTTCTTCTTCACTGATGACTATCCCTCAAAGTGGGAAGTACCCTCCATCGTGCCTTTCGCAAGCAGCTTAAGACGCTGCTTTTCAAGATAAGAAGATAGTTTACAATGAAGGGTTTTAGATACAAAAGTCTGACAAATAGAAAAGGACATCCGATCACGAGAGGCACCTACGCAAAAAAGACACTGGTCATGGTAGTCTTTATGGGAATCTGTCTCCCATACTGGCATTTACCCTTCTTGGATGACATGAAACCCCACAGGCAACAATAAAAAAGGATAACTGTAAAAGAAACACAATGGGACACTCATCTGCAAAGGCTTGGTGAACTAGCAATGGAATGGGTGTTCAGACCAATGATCAAACAAGGGCGTTCAGACTGGCAACAAAGAAATTCTGAGGATGGTACATCCGGATGTCAACTTTATGCCCTATGCTACACAAGGAGCATACGCGTGACATAAGACGTACCTTAAAACAACCTAAAGGCTTTGGTATACTGGCCACATGCCCCTGGGCAGGGGTTCCCCTAATGTGAAGAACACTGCAACAGTGAAATGGAGGGACATCATACTAGACATTGTTTGTGTTCCTAAAGAAATTACCATTACTGCATGTCAAATTTTACCACCGTTGATGTGCAGCAATCATGAGGTTATAAAGGTTCATTTGTTGCTAGATAATTCTGACAAACTGAAATCTAAACCAATACACAGGAGATTAATTACAGATTATATGGAAGCAAAACAATCACTATGTAAAACTAACTGGAGTGAAAAAGTCAGTGAAAAAAATGCATAAGGAATGTGGAAAGTTTTGAAAGAGAAACTGAGTGCAAAAAAATAAAAAAAAATGTTTAACATCAGAGTCTAGACATACAATGTCAGGGGGATATTTTCCCATAAGAACAAGATACCTGATAAAAGTGAGACACAACATAAGAAATGGAAAACAGGTCAAACTACAACTCTGAAAACTGAAAATGACAAGCTGGACAAACAAATTAAGCATAGTGTATGACAAGATCAAGAAAAAATTTATGAAAACTTATACTAAGATATTGCGCATTACAGGAAAACATTTTATAGATGCATAAGATATGGATGGAGCAAAGACATACAAATTGAAAAACTGTGTGTAGATTCTAAACTTTATTCTCAGACCCAACAGATTATAGATATATTTACAAAATCTTATGCAAAACAGTTTGGCTCCATGAAGGGGCTGCTGAGTTGTTCTAGTGACAACTAGGTAACCTCAGATACTGGAATCAAATTAGACTACATTGAAAAATAACTGTGCAAACTGGATTCAAACTAAGCACTGGGAGGAGACATTAGTAATATCGACCTGAGAACACTTCAGCAAGAACTTATAGTGCCATTATATCTATTTTCTAGGTCATATAAATATGGGGAGATTCTTCAAGATTGGAGACATGCGCATATTAAACCTGTCTTTAAGGAAAAGGGGAGTAGGACAAATAGAAGTCATGTACTTACCATAACTTTGCATCGGTGTTGTCCAGTTTCATTATGCCTCACTACTGGGTCTATATAGGGATCCAACCTAGACTCTAACTTGTCCATTTCTCCAGACTTATGATCGGAGCCTCAACCTTCTCCCTCTCCAATAATGCTTTATTCCTTCTCAAACCCCTCAGATCGAATTTGCTGCCCTCTTAAAAGTGATTTAGATTTATACTACTGGAAACCAAAAGAACGCGACCACACTGGAGCTCAAGCTAGGAACCTATGCGTGTTCCCATATCCTCTCTATCGCTTTCAGCTGATTTAGGCTGGGGGAAGGTGGGTGGGACATGAAGCATAATGAAACTGGACAACACAGATGCCAAGTTATGATAAGTGCATAACTTCTAATCTGATGTCCATTTCATTATGCCTCACTTCTGGCTCAGACGTAAACCCTGAGTGACCCTCACAGAAGGATATGTCTGAGCACTGCGGAGCCAATGGAAGCTATGTTTCTAGAAATAATGTCCAACTTACAGTGAGAGGCAAATGTACGAGACTTGAACCAAGTTGCTGCTGCACAAATTTCATCAATAGGAGTTCTTGCTGAGAAAGCAGATGAGATAGACATGGACCTGGTGGAATGAGCTCTAACAGGACAGGAAAGTTGCATGTCAAGTTGGGAACAGACAGTAGAAATACAATCAGTAATCCTCTTGGCAAAGTAATTTTGGATATGGTCTGACCTAATCTATTTGGTGAGAAAGAGATGAACAATTGCTCAGATTTTCCATGCAGTTTTGTTCTAGTTAGACATAAACAAAACTGTCTACAAACATCCAGCGAATGTAGCATATATTCGCCCTTACTGGAATAATTTGGGAAGAATATAGGCAGGTGAATGCTCTGATTATTATTTGCCTCTGTGACAACCTTTGGTATGAAGGAAGGGTTAATTCTGAGGGTGACTCTTTCCTTGAAATCCTTGAAGTTAATGTAAGGTGGCTGTGAAGATAAAGCTTGTAATTCTGACTCTCTTCTTGCTAATGGCCACTAGAAAAGCACTCTTTCAATACAAGTACTTTAAGTTGTATGAGCTCGCCAGTTCAAAAGGTAAGTAAGGTAAAGTAAAGAGTAAGACCTTGACGCACAAGAGTGAGATCCCTAGGAGGAGAAGGATCTTTTATTGGAGATCAGAGATGAAAGAGTCCTCTCATGAAGGCCCTGCATCACCTTGATGTGGAGAGGGAAGACAACAGATTGTTGCCTTTCCCTACATGAAAATTCGTAATAGCTGTTAATTGTAATTTTATGGTAGCAAAACTAGCCATGTTGAAAAAGTGAGCTGAGAAACATAAGAATATCTGAAATAGAGGCAGAAGAGAGATCAATATTCAGTTCTGATGCCAGAATGGAAAATCTCTTCCATTTACTATTATACACTTTTTTGGTAGACAATGTCTGAGAAGCCAGTATAATCTCTCAAACAGGGGAGGTCAGCCTGGACCTTTGTAGGATCACTGGAAACAGAGAAACCAAGTGGTTAGTCTCAGGAATCAGAGATTGGGGGTCTGAAGTTCCAACAGATGGGAAATTAGACCCTGCCTGGGATACGGTATCCATGGAGGATACCTGCTGTGAGACAGTAGAAAGGGAACTATACCTGACGAGGCCAGAATGTGGCAATGAGGATCAGAGTGCTCTTCAACCTGCTGGCTTTCTGTAAGACTTTGGGGATCAGGGGAATCGGAGGATAAGCATACAGGAGACCTGGAGCCAATCATGGACTAGCGCGCGTCCCTGGGTGACTCTCCTAATGGGGGATCAAAGCAAAGTACTTGCTGCACTTCTTCAGGGGAGAGGCAAAGAGGTCACAGCAAGACTGGCCTCAAAGGCTGAATATCTGATTCCCCAATGATTGGTTCAGGGACCACTCTTGTGGGCTTAAGTTTGATCTGATCAGTCTGTCTGCCAGAACTTTGGACTCCCCCGGAATGTGTATTGCAATGAGACAACAGTTTGAAGACATTGCTCATTCCCAAACACTCATGGCCTCCCTGCATAATGGCTGCTTGTTGATGTATTAAATAACTGACATGTGGTCTGTAAGAACTGCAATCATTCCCAGAGGGAGGCAGTCCTGAAAGGCTAGTAAAAAAAAGAACCTCCCTCATCACCAGGATATTTATGTGCAATTTGGTCTCTGATGTGGATCACATGCCTTGGATCATTCTTCCCTGAAAATGTCCCCCACCCCAACAAGGAAACATCCGTGGTACTGTGGCTATAGGTGGAGGGGGAGTGAAGGGTCTGCCGAGATGGAGGTCGTCAGTAAGCACCCACCACTGTTGATAATGCTTGCAAATCTGAGTTAGTTTGATGGGGACTGACAATGGATGATACACAATAGACCACTGGACCGCTATGGCCCACTGGAGAACTCACATGAAGAACCTTGCTAAAGGAACCAGAAGGATGGCAGCTGACATGGACTCTAGGGCCATGAGGACCAGCAAGCTGGTGGTTTTGGAGTATCTAGTCGTACCTGTTGTCTCAATTATCGTACTCTCTGTGGAGGTAGGGCAGCTATCTGTGCAGTTGTATTCAATTGCATCCCTAAAAACTCAATGTCTTGTATGGGAGACATCTTTGACTTCACCAAATTCACTGTGATTCCCAGGCAATTGAAGACTTGTAGCATAACCTTAACGGCTTGAAGTAGTTGATGCCTTGTAGGTGCCGTTAGGAACCAATCTTCTATGTATGGAAATACCTGGAATCTTTGCAGTCGGAAGTGGGCTGCAACCACTGCCATGCATTTGGTGAACATCCACGGTGGGGTGGGGGGTGAGACCAAAGGACAGTGATCTGAACTGGTAATGATTGGCTCCAAACCGGAACAGCAGATGTCTCCTGGAGCATCTATCTATTTTGATATGATAGTACGCATCTTGGAGATCTGCAGAGCACATCCAATTGTCCTTGCGTAGAAGCAGCAGAAAGAACTGTGTCATAACCATGCAGAACTTTGACTTCTTTACAAACAAATTCAGACTGCTCAAATCTAAGATTGGTCGAATGTCGCCTGTCTTCTTAGGCACCAAAGAGAAGCGTTAGTTCCGGATTCATGATGTTCAGTTGGAACCTCCTGGAAAACTTTTTTTTCTATAGGTTTCTGAACCTCTAGTATGGCATTCTTCCTCTGACTGTGTGGCACATGGGGGATATATCTCCAAGAACTGGGAGAAGGAGGGGAATACAGTAACCTCTGGTAATTATATTTAACATCCAGTTGTCTTTTGTTATGTTTGCCAAGGCATCTGGGTGTAAAGACAGTCTATCCCTGACTGCCTCCAGAGTACAACAGTTGGGCAGCACCTCAGAAGCACTGATAGGGCCTGTGGGAGAAAGGTTCTCTAACATCCTGGATTTGTGGACCTCATCTCCTTCTGGGGTGGTGTCTATTATTAAATCCTCCTTCCTCTGCCTCTAGAAGAGGATTGATCTTGTGAATATGGGAAAGACCCTTGGGACTTATGGAACCACATCTTCTTCCCACTCCAATGGTTCCTGGAAAAGGTTCATTGGGGGGAAGAAAACTTGATTTCTATGGCAGATAAGGTCTTGCTTTCCTGTTCACTGCAGGTAAGGATTTCTTTAACTGACGGTCCAAACAGGGAGGAACCATCAAAGGGGGCATTTATGAATGATGCCTTAAAGGGGTCTGCAAACCCGCAAAGCCTTATCCAGGCATGTCTTCTAAGGACTATGCCTGAACTGGCTGCCTGAGTGGTTCCTTCTGCAGCATGTGAAATTCACCTCATTGAGTAATTAGCAATGGAGGACATAGTGAAAAATCTATTGCACATTCCCAATTAATCAAACAATCAATCAATTTGTTCAAATCATCCGTGTATGTAGGTCATATACATCTTGGGGTGTGGATGTTCTATAATAAAGTGGTACATTGGTCAAACTAAAAGGGCTGTGAAGAAGAGTGTTATGGAACATCTTAGTGATATAAGAAGGGGCAGGATGGACAGTCCCGTTGCTCAACAATTTTGCACATTTCATGAAGGCACTGATTCTTCCCTTTTTTTTCAGTGTGTTAGCCAAGCCTTATTTTTGTCAGGGTGGAGATTTTGTAGATAAACCGGTTCAACTGGAAACTAAAAGCATTATTAACTATGTCACTTTATATCCTAAGGGATTAAATTTAGACATCGATTTGAATGTCAGATAAACTTCTTTGAAATAATCATTATATTACATCAGAATACATGTATTTTCAGGAGTTGACCATGTATTTTGTAATCAATTCTCTGTATTAATAAAGACTTTCTTGTTGAAATGCCTTTTATGTATTTAGATACATCCAATATTGTGCAAGAGATGTAAAATTGAGGTAGGGAATCTTATCCATACACTGATCTGAACAAATTGATTGACTGATTAATTGGGAATGTGCAATAGATTATTCAATTATACGGTGTATAAAGTTTAAGCTGTTTGAGTGCAATAATATTCCTTGAAGGCGAAAGCCGAGCTATCGGATGCACCAGTAAAGTCTTTCTATAATTTCTGGTGTGGAGTGTGTTTTTTTCTGTGATACGTTCTTGCTTCATGTTTGTTTGGAAGTTTTTTTTCACCAGGAGGTGAAGAAATGGCAACAGAGGGTTCCCAGATCTCTTGCTCTAAAATTTGGAGAGACACAGAAGAAAGAATGACCAGGGATGACCCGTGGAAGATGGAAGAGACCAATTCCTTTGAGGCCGTTTTCGCTAAACTGGAGCGGTTGCTTACTAAAGAGGTGACTCTTTTTTATGATATTAAATTGCTGGAGAGATATATTGCCTTAGGCATCACTCCCCGAGGTCTAAGGATTAGCAAATTGCCAGCGTTTCATTTTGCTGAAGATGAGGCTGACCTGTTAGCTGAATGGAATGCGGCTTCTTTGGTGTGTACCAAGACGTGGCTGGGGGTCATAATCAACTGGAATGTAAGACAGCAGTAGATACTGTGGGCCGAGATCTTACGCACACAGACACAACTTGCAGAGATGGCGACTGAAGCCACATTGGAACCTAAGCTAAATGACATTAAAAACAAAGTGGAGGATTCAGTCACCTTGCGGAAGAAAAGTAAAATCCAGCGTGATCTGAATGATTATAAGAGCAATATGATTTTTTTGGGGCAATGCAGGGAAACCAGGGGAAGGCCCCTGAGATGACGTTTTGGCAGCAAGGAGTCGGAATGGCAAGATTCATCGATCTCTTCAGGTGATATGGCTTCCAGCAAAAAAAGCGTATCTTTTGAAGACCTTAATGAGGGCAGTGTGGATTTCTCTCAAGATAAAGGAGCCACGGGCACCTCCGGTACGTTAAAGGCCTCAAAAAATCGGGGCAGAAAATGGCAGGGGAATTACAGTACTGGCAGCAACAATAACAACAGAAGCTTCAGGGATCGTAAGAGGCAAAATTGAGCCGAGGAGAGGTGAAACAACTCTTGAAGTGGGTCAACCCAACGGGTCGTTGGAAGTTGGATTGTTTCCAGTTGAGAACAGTTTAAAAATTGAAATTTGACTGATTGGACTTTGAACATTGATATCTTTACCCTGTTAGATAAAGGGTTAAAATGTATCCCTAGTTTCATACCCAGTCTAGCAGATTTGATATTCGAAATTACTTGGTTCTGTCATAAATTGCACTTGAGGACTTTCTTTAAACATACTAAAAATGGGAATATTAATGATGGTAATGTTAATACAGCTTCAATAAATGGTTCCTCATGTGAATAGGATGTAAGTACTGATGAGTTAGATTCTCCTTTGAACCTGTCTGTTTATGATTATGATTTTGGGGAAAATGAAAGTGATGATGATGTTACGGGCAGGTATTCAATTGAGTCCAACGCTTGTTTTCACACTGGATATGGTAAACTGCAGTTACCGAAAGTTCCTTATAAAAGCACCTTTATGCCCCCTAAGGTCTCTACAAGTATTTCTATTTTTGAAAATGAGTTATGTCAGCAAATGGAGTTAGACTATAAAAAATTTAAAAAAAAGCAATGTACACTATAACTTAACTAAGATTGAGTGGGAGGCCTTACAATAGTTAAGAACAAATAGTGACAAATACACTTTTTTTACAGGCAGACAAAGGTGGCAGTTGGGTGCTAATGTCTTCACAGCAATACAATAATATGACTATGGCTTTATTACGGGACTTATCAGTATATCAGCAGTTGTCTTACAACCCTACAAAAGAGTTTAACATGACATTGTTAGATATTCTAGAGAGGGGAGAAAGGTTAGGTTTTCTTAACGCATCAGATGTAAGGAAATTGTATATAAAGAATCTAAAAGATGCGGTTTTTAGAACCATACCCAAGATACATAAAAACTTATTTACAAAATGTAGGGATGCTTTTGGACAGTCAACTTAAAGTTTATCTATCCAGAGTAATGTCACACATAAAGAATGGCAAGGGGTTGGTAGATATGGTGGTTGGTATGGATTGGCCTGAGAATTTTTATTGGGCTAGTGTAGATGTCAAGTCCCTTTATACAAATATCAAGAATAAATGGGGCTTGGAAGCCATCAGTATTATGATGGGGGAAGGACCACGTACTGACTTTATCATCAGACTATTGGAATATTCACTTACACATAACTGTTTTCGTTTTGGAAACCAGCATTTTCTGTTGAAGGAAGGCACAGCGATGGGGCTTCATTTGCACCCGCATATGCCATCCTATTCATGAATCACTTTGAAATGAATTATATTTGAAACACAGAGTTTTATAAGCGGAAGGTCATCTTATATAAAAGATATATTGATGATTTAATATTCATTTGTAAAGGTGATATTCAAGAGTTACAGGATTTTGTGCATACAGTTCACATATAGCATCAGTAGGGGGAGTATGCAGTATTTAGATTTAGAATTTTATTTAACTGAGAAGGGCCAGATAGGTTGTTGTCCTTACACCAAGGCTGTTGCAGTTAATAACTTTCTTAGAGCAGATAGCATGCATGCTCCACACTTACTGTCTTCCTTGCCATATGGGGTATTTTTGAGGATAGCTAACAATACTTCTGAATGGGCTGTGTTATGAAATGGAGAAAGTTGACCAGAAACCCTTAAGTACAGACCCTGAAATTTTGAGTAGAGCTAAAAACAAAGTATTAAATAAATTTGGTTTGGCACATAATGTTAGAAGTGGACAAAGAATTACTGGAATGGGGAAAGGTAACAGATGGAAAAGTGAAGGGGAATTAGACAAGTTGTTTTTTGTGAATAAATATTCTCTGTTTTCTGAAATCCTTAAAGAATTAGTGTGGAGATTTTCGCCTATAATAATCAATGATGTCAAAGTTAGGGACATTTTTCCGGATAGAGTTACCTTTTCCTACAGTAGGTTTAAGAATCTTAGAGAATTATTGTCCACGGGTACATTGGTAGAGAAGAAGCGTCAAATAGGCAGTTTCCCCTGTGGTAAGTGTAGGGTTTGTAATAGAATAAAGAATTTAGATGGACTAACAATAAATAACAAAGCCTACAGGGCCAAACATTATTACAACTGTGATACCAGAGGGGTCATATAGGTTCATAGGTTCATACTAGGCTATCTGCCCTAGGGCATTTATACGCCTAGCCAGAGTGTGTTTGGCTTTCGCCACCCATTTTAAATGAATTTTGCTATGCCCTTTTTCGAGGTTAGTATACTGTGCCTCTGTCTAACAGTGACACAGAAGTGATACCCGGGGTAAACCTACGATCTCCCATCCACTCATCAAGATTCCTCTTGAAGAGAGTCAATGAGGGACTCTGCCTAACCTGGACTGGGATTTTATTCCAGAGTGAAGGGAGCCTCTGGGTTATGAATCTGTCCCTCCAGCATGTCCTATTTATTTCAGTGCTGAGGTTCAAGTCTCTCGAGCACGTAGCTCGATGGGATTTGGATTTTCTGAGGTGCAGCATGTCCATTAATTCCGGGTTGGACATGGCTTTATACGTCAGGCACAGATCGCCTCTGAGCAGGCGGTATGCCACTGAGTAGAGCTGGAGTTTCTTTAACCGGGCAGCATATGGCATCTGTTTGAGCCATTTGATCCTCTTGGTGAGGTACTTTTGGGGTCTTTCCAGTTGCTGCAGGTGTCTGGTAAGGTACATCCCAAAAGGGGCATTGTACTCAATTATGGGCTGATGAGGGTTGAGTAAAACAGGCACGATGACCTCCCCTCATCTAGATGTGAATCCCTTCATGATTAGGTGGGCTATATAAAATGTTTTTCTAACCACTTTGGCCACGTGGTTTTCAAATGAGAGATTGCTATCAACTTTGGTCCCCAGGTCCCTAATTACTTCTTCCGTACTTAATGGATTACCACCTATGTGGTAATTTGTGGGCACTTTGTTTTTGCCAAAGGGGGTGACTATACACTTTTTGGCGTTTAGCTTGAGGCCATGGCTCTGGCACCAGTTGTCTGTTTCTATGAGGCCCTTTTGTACGATGCTTGTGTCGGCTGGAGAGTCGATTATGGCGCCTAGTTTGCAGTCATCTGCGAACTTGGTCAGCCACAGTCCCTCCGTGTTGGCCTGTACCTCCAAGAAATATATACCGAACAAGAGAGGTCCCAGGACTGAGCCTTGTGGGACGCCACTTGTAACTGGTTTGGAGTCTGACATGGCTCCAGCAATTCTAACCATGTGGGTTCTGTCCTTGAGCCACTTTGCAACCCATCTAGTGACATAGGGGTTTATATTTAAGCTGGTGAGCTTATCTATAATGCCCGAGTGGGGTATTATATCGAAGGCTTTTGCGAGGTCCAGGTAGAACTGGGTAGGATCCAGTGTCTGCAGGTCCCCAATATCTTTATTTATGAGGTCCATGATGATCCTTTCCATAGCTTTGCAGACCAAGCCAGTCAGGCTTATGGGGGATAGTTTCCAAGATCCGTTGAGGCACCACCTTTGTGGAGAGGGACCACTGTTGCTGTACGCCACTCTTTGGGTAAATATCCTGAAGTAAGACTGAGATTGAACAGTAGTTTTAAGTTTGGGTTTAGCTCTTCTTGGAGTTCATGTAGGGCACAGCCCGGGACACCGTCTGGTCCCATTGATGCTGTGTTTTTTGCTTTGGAGAGGGCGGCTCTTACCTGATCATCTGAGATGTCAAGGGGGCAGCACTCTACTGGGATAGATATTTGCCCTTTTGGTGGGGGGGGGGGGGGTTTGCGCTGAACCTGTCAGCTAGGATGTTGGCAATGTCTGTGGGCTTGGTGTATTTTTTGTCATTTTGGACTAATTCTGAGCATATCTGGGAATTCCCACCCAGGTTCCTAACATAACTAAAGAAAGCCTTGTCCTGTGCAATTTTTCTCTCGAAGCTGGCCTTAGACGATTTTATGAGTGCCCGTAGGTTTTTGTTAATACTGATCAGAGATGCCTTCCCTTTTTGGGATTTTGCTCTATCATGTAGTAGCTTCCTCCTTCTATTGTATAGTTTGTTCATGGCTGGGGTCCACCAGACAGGACGCCTGCCTTTGGAGGACTGGGTCTTGGTTTTATTTGGGATTGCATAATCCATGCATTCCTGAAGGTGTTCATAGAATGCGTTTATAAAGGATTCTGCGGTCTGGGCGACATTTTCCACAGGCCCGGGGGCTTTGAAGGATTCCACCTCGGTTTTGAGGAGTGTGAAATTTGCTTTAGAGAAGTTTTTCACTGTGGTTTTCTAGGCAGGGGGTGGGGTCGGGATGTGAATATCCAGTGAGATTACTTTATGGTCTGATCTTACCAGTGAGGGATACACTTCTGGTCTGGAGCATAGAGCCCCCATGTTGGTGATGATCAGGTCCAGTATGTTTTCCCCTCTTGTGGGAGTGGTAACAAGTTGTTCCATAGCATTTGAGTTTATAAATTCTAGGAACCTTTGGGCTAGGGTGTTGGAGCTAGAGTAATGCTCCCAGTCTATGTTTGGGTAGTTGAAGTTGCCCAATATAATGGTGTTTGGAGAGACCTTCATATTTTCCAGTGTTCTCAGGAAGGCCGAGTGGGGTTCCTGGGTTTGGATGGGTGGTCTGTAGCAGGTTATAAACTGGAAGGCAGTTTTACCCACTGTTAGTTGCACATGGACAGTCTCTGATGCTTCGTGCTGTGTCACCAACCTGGAGGTGTGGGTATCTTTGACGAATGTTGATACTCCCCCTCCTTTTTTGGTTGGGTCCAAGTTTTGGGGCCGAAAAGCATTGTATGAAGTATAACCTGGTAGTGCTGGGGTGCTCTCGGGAGCCTTGAACCAGGCTTCTGTTACTGCACAGATATTGATGTTCTCCATGCTAAGGAGAGTTTCGAGTGTGTGCATCTTGAGGTTTAGACTTCTGGCATTGAGTAGCATTACTCTTAGTTTCTTATCCCTTGTGATACCTATGGAGGTGGGTTTGTCTTTTTAGCCTTGCCTAAAAAAGGCACTATGGGGGTGGCAAGAGCCTTTGCCAACATCCGAAAGCCCAGGGGTGACAGGTGCAAGCCGTCCCTAGCGAAGCATCGTGGCTTGTCGAGCATGTCATCCCAGGCTGACAGGCATTGGATCCCCTTTGAATGACACCAATACTTAAGCCAATTGTTGAAATTGATCACCTTGTCTTCATATTGTGGCATCATTCTTGGTGAGGGTAAGATGCTACTCAAGGTCAGAGTCATACCGGCCTGGGCTACATGCTCAGAGAGCTCCTCTATGTCTCTTTTCATGTAGTCCAGGGAGGTATGTCTCAGGTCATTCACACCAGCATGGACAATGACTGAGTCATATTTATACTTACCTTGGAGTGACCTGAATGTTTGTGTTATGTGGTGGATCCTAGCGCCCAACAGGCAGCTCACCATGACCTTCTCCTTGTTCAGCCTGGTGAGCAGGACGTCAGTGTGCCTGACGATAGTCACCTATTACAAGTGTATCAGGTGTGTTGTTTGGCCTTAAGGGCTGTGACTGTTCAGCACACTGGCTTTGTGATCTATGTGTTGCACGTGTTTTGTTTTGGGGTAGTGGTTGCTTGGGTGTCTGCTTTGGAGGTCTCTGCTGCTTAGGCAGATTTTTATTTAGAGCCTCCGAGTATGTTTTTGTGTGTTTATGTGTTTGGTTTGCTGTCGTGGTAGGTTTATGTGAGACTGGAATTGTAGTGAGTGTGGTTTCCTTCTCCTACTGACTGGTTTCGCCAGTACTGAGTTGAGAGATCTTAGGCTCCAGTTTGGCTATATGGTTGCATCTCTCACATGTGTTGGAATTTGTTGGGAGGAGGAGAGGGTTGTCTGTGTACATGAGGCAGTTGTAACATTGCCTCAAGATTCCCAGATTCACCAGCTGGACTGGAGAGGAGATTGACAACTGACCTTTGGACATGCTAGAACAGTATTGGGAATTCCTTTATAATTGAAAAAAAGGGCCAATGGGGAAAGTACAGTTTTGTACCTACCATAAATGTAGATGTTCGAGTGCTAATACAGCTGCAGTCATAACAGATGGGTTTTCCTGCCGTCAGGCGGGTCCGCGGTCGGCCGAATTCCAAAGTCTAGGTCCGGCGTCGGATGTCGTCGCTTCTTCCCTGACGTCAGAGCGACAGGGGTATAAAAGAACCAGCCGACACCATTTTCTTCAGTTTTTCTTGCCCCAGATGTCAGGTGCCCCCAGAAGGAAGGCAATACATAAATTTATGTAATAATGCAATGCAATATAATCAAAAAACAGAAGTTGCAAGCAAATACACCATAAAAGAATACCCCAATCAGGTTGTATGAGGAGGTGTTAGCCATTAGGCCTGTCCCAAGAGGGGAAGGAGGGAGGGAAACCTGGACTGCAGCTGTATTAGCACTCGAACATCTACATTTATGGTAGGTACAAAACTGTACTATGTTCATCGTGCATACAGCTGCAGTCATAACAGATGGGTAGAATACCAAAGCTAAAAAGGGGTGGTAGGCACTAGGTGGAACTAGGAGGAGCCAGGATGCCCTGCAAGACTGCAGTGGCAAAGCCTGCTCTAGATTTGGAGTATAATGGTAGGTGATAGTGCTTGGAGAAAGTATGTACAGAACTCCAAGTGGCAGCTTCCAAAATATCTTTGGTAGGAACCCCCCTGAGGAAGGCTGCAGAGGTGGCTGTGGCCCTTGTGGAGTGAGACCTGATGCCTGCAGGTACAGTTTTACCATGAAAAGAGTAACAAAAGCGTATGCAGTGGGCTATCCATTTTGAGATTGTCTGTTTGGAAATAGGCTTCCCTTGAGCTCTGGTAGCATAGGACACAAAGAGTTGCTCTGATTTTCTGAAAGGCTTTGTTCTGTCCAAATAATAACGTAGCTGTCTATGAATGTCCAAGGAATGTAGTAGTCTCTCACCTTTGTTTTGAGGATTGGGGTAAAAGGTAAGTAAGTGGATAGCCTGATTCAAGGCTACCCTGGATACTACCTTTGGCATAAAGGAAGGGTTGGTTCGCAAGGATACTCTGTCCTGATGGAAAATGATGAAAGGCTGCACAGCCATGAGGGCTTGTAGTTCCGAAACCCTGCGAGTTGAGGTAATAGCCAGCTGGAAGGCTGTTTTCCAGGACAAATATTGCAGTTCTGTTGAGGCAGCTGGCTCAAAGGGAGGCAAAGCAAGTTTTTCTAGAATGAAATTGAGGTCCCAAGCAGGTACTGGTTGTTTCCTTGGGGGTTTTATATTCTTAGCCCCTCTGAGGAACTGTCTTAAGAGGGGGTGAGAGAATAAAGGAGGATCAGTGTTGTATTCTGCAGAAATGGCTGAGGCATGGATTTTGATGGAGGAGAATGAAAGTCCTCTGCTTAGTAGCTCAGCTAGGTACTGTAATATTTGAGGTAAATTCAGTATTCCAGGGTTCTGGCCCTTTTTCTCATTCCAAGCACATAACCGTTTCCATTTTGCGGAGTAGGCTTTTCTAGTAGAAGGTCTTCTGGCCTCCAAAATGACATCCTGCACCTCCTTGGAGAGTAGGGTCTGTTGTGATTTTAAGGAATCTTCCATGCGGCTAGATTGAGTGTTTTCAGCTGACTGTGAAGAGTTTTGAAGTTGTGCTGAGTCAGCAGAAGAGGCATTAGAGGCAGGATCCATAGTGGGGAATGCGTCAGGCTCCTCAGGAGTGGGTACCAGTGTTGTCTTGGCCAGTCTGGAGCAATGAGAATCATCTTTGGTCTGTCTGCTCTGGTTTTACTAGAACTTTGGGCAGCAGAGGAAGAGGTGGAAAGGCATAAACTGTCATTGTTGTCCAACTGAAAGAGAGTGCGTCAACTTTCCAGGCCTGTGGATGAAAGATCCTTGAGCAGAATTTTGCCAGTTGGTGATGTCTGTGGGAGGCAAAGAGATCTATGTCTGGCCTTCCCCATGCTTGAATTATCTTTAAAAAAACTTGAGGATGCAACTTCCATTCGTGTGGGTCTGTCATATGTCTGCTTAGGTTGTCTGCCAGTGTGTTTTCCTTGCCTGGCAGGAGCTGTGCTTGAAGCTCGATTTGCAATTCCAGAGCCATGTTCCAAAGAGACATGTCTAGCCTGCATAGGGGATATGAATGGGTTCCTCCCTGTTTGTTTATGTACCACATGACTGTGGTGTTGTCTGTCCTTATCAATAGCTGGCCTGGATGCAGCAGGTCTTTGAAAGCTGTAATAGCATTTATTACCGCTAGCATTTCCTTTTGATTGATGTGTAGGTGCTTTTCTTTTTGGGACCATTTGCCCTGAATGCACCGATCTGTCATGTGCACCCCCAGGCGTAATCCGAGGCGTCTGTTGTGATGACTTGATTTGCTTGAGGCTTGCAGAATGGTAGACCTGTGTTTCTTTGGCATGCTTGAGCCAACCACAGAAATTCCTTTTGCAGACATGGAATCAGTGGTATTATTGTCTCTAAACTGTGGCTGTGTTGAGACCATAGGTTTTTTAGGTACCATTGAAGTTTCCTCATATGCAGAAGTTTCCTCATATGCAGCTTTGCACATGGGATTAGTAGGATGCAAGATGCCATGAATCCCAGAGCCTGCAGGATTTTCCTTGCAGTCAGCCTGGTGAAAGTTGCCAGTTTTCTTAAGTATTGAGTTAGTTGCCCTTGTTTCTCTGTCATGAGGTAGGCCATCTGGGTGTTTGTATCCAAGCTGGCACCCAGGAAAAGTATTGTTTGAGAGGGTATTAGTCTTGACTTGACTGTGTATCCGAGAGATTTCAACAACATTATTACACACGCCAGGTGTTTTAGAAGTATGTGCTTGCTCTCCGCTTGGATCAGGCAGTCGTCCAGGTATGGGTATATTTGTATCCCTTGAAGTCTGCAGAAGGCAATTACTGATGCCAGGCATTTCGTGAACACTCTGGGCGCAGTAGATAAGCCAAAGGGCAATGCAGAGAATTGATAATGGGTTGAACCTGCAAGAAATCTGAGGTATCTTCTGCAATCTTGTCTGATTGGGACATGCAGGTATGCCTCCTTGAGGTCCAATGTTACCAGCCAAGACTCCTTGCCCAGCATGGGAAGAAGCTGCTGTAATGTGAGCATCTTGAATTTTGGCACGAGTAAAAATGTGTTTAGGATGGATAGGTCCAAAATAGGTCTCCAATCTTTTCCCTTTCTTGGCACCAGGAATAGTCTGGAATAAAAACCTTGACCCTGTTCTTGTGCAGGTACCTCTTGAATAGCTTTCATGTCCATGAGATCTGAAATCTGTTTTTGTGCCTCTGCCCTTTGATTGTGTGGCAGGTTTGGCATGCCTCTCATTTTTGGAAGGGTGTGAAAGTGGAATCTGTAGCCTCTGTCTATAATGTCCAGAATCCATTTGTCTTTTGTGACAATATGCCAATTTTTTGAAAATAATGCCAGTTTTCCGCCTAACGGTGCTGCCATTTGAGCCTTGCTTGGCATGCAAAGGGGAAAGTCATTGGTTCTGCTTTCTGAATGGCTGTGAGCTATCCTCACCACCTCTTTGTGTAGGTGCTTGCCATTGTCTGCCTCTAAACGATCCTTGAGATTGCCCTCTACCCCTCGGGCGCCTGTATCTACCTCTTTGGGGTCTGTCCATGGCGGGAAAGGACCAATTTTTGGAAGGCCAATTTCTACTGAAACGTGGAGGTTGTACCTGTAGGAAATCTTTCACTGTTTGCATTGATTTTGCCTTTTCCTCTATTTTCTTTAATACCTCCTCAGCTTTAACACCAAATAATACATCTTTTGGCAGAGGTGCATCCAGTAATTTAGCTTTAACATGATCTGGTAAAGTTTGCTCTTTGAGCCAAGCATGTCTACGTATGACTGATCCTGTAACAGCAGCTCTACATGAGGCCTCTAAAGCATCAAAACCACATTGTAAGGTATGTTTACCCACTTGTTCTGCACTATGTAACCAATCCTGCAACTCCTTCAAGTCTGGTTGTTCAGGTTGTGACATTTTGCTTCTCAACTGTGATAACAGAAACTGTTGGTACTTTAACATATGGAACTGACAGTTTAATGCCCTCATGGTTAAGGTGGCCGAAACATATGGAACTGACAGTTTAATGCCCTCATGGTTAAGGTGGCCGAGGTGTATACCTTCTTCCCCCACCTTTCTAAAGCTCTGGAATCTCTCTCTGAAGGTAATGGATTTTTAGCAGTGGAGGCCTTAATTCCCTTGGGACCCTGTGAAATAGTTTCTGGGTCAGCCACATGGCTTTTGTATAGAAATTGGTGTGAATCAGGAACCTGGTAATACCTGTCAGGCTTGACTGGAGCTGGAGGTAAAGAACATGGGTTAAGGCAGGCCTCCGAATACACATCTAGTATGTCTAAGACGGGAGGTATAGCCAGAGGCCTGTGCTGAGGGAGCAAGAGGAAATCCCTAAGCATTTTCTTGGAGTCTGAGTACTCTTGGCCTTCCCAGTGGAAGTGTTCCCTCAAGGTATGTAAGGTTTCCCCAAAAGAGTAATCCTCAGGGGGGGAGACAGAGGGAATGGACTCCTCTGCATCAGAATCTTCAAAAGGGGAGTAAGAATATTCCTGGTCTTCAGAATGTTCTGAAATAATGGAGGCCTGGTCCGAGGAAGGGGATTCTTCCTCCACTCTGGGCCTTTTGTCCGGAGGGGGTTGAGAACCCCTGATAAGAGTAATCAAATCCTCAGCCATTTTGAGCATCTGCTTTTTAGGCATGGGGCCTTGAGAGGGGCCCTGTGGGGCTTGTCTTTTAGTATGCATGGCTGCTTTAGACTTAGTGAAAGCCTTGATGGAAAAAGAAGAGGAAGGCCTGAAGACACCTTGAGAAGTGGCAGGCCTGTCTAAATTCTGAGTTTCACTGCCAAGAGTGGCTTCGGTATCTGTAGTCGGGGTGTGGGCCGAAGAGCCTGCGACCTCGGGTACTGAAGACACCGCGAAAGAAGTGTCATCGGTAGTCAGGGGCTGCGTAGGCGCCTCACTGAGAACCGGACCACCTGTAGTCGGCTTTGGCGTGTCGCGGACCTCGTATGTCGGTCCTTATTTTTGCGTCTTTTACTTAAAACTGGAGTCGGAGTATCCGACGACATAATGTAATTAAACTTTTTGCCAAAATAGTGTTGGG
This sequence comes from Protopterus annectens, assembly GCF_019279795.1. Lineage (NCBI taxonomy): Eukaryota > Metazoa > Chordata > Ceratodontiformes > Protopteridae > Protopterus > Protopterus annectens. Next base: position 335,373,765 of record NC_056729.1, on the reverse strand, counting down.
CGAACTCCGCCCGACGCTTAATAGTGCGTCTGTTGAATGTAGCACAAAAACGACAGGCCGAGACGTCGTGGTCTGGGCCTAAGCAAGGAATGCAGAGGGAATGAAAATCCTTATGCGGTATTTGCTTCCCACATGAAATGCAATTATTAACTTTGTCTGACATCGGTCTGAGGCAAGAAAAGTTTCCCCAACGGGGTACTTAGCTTTCAAGAAGACTTCAGTTGAAAAATATTTGTAATCTCAGGAGCTGGCCGACCGGCACTTGCGAACTGCTTCTGCTTTGGGCACCGCGCGGCAAGAAAGACTGAAGAAAATGGAGTCGGCTGGTTCTTTTATACCCCTGTTGCTCTGACGTCAGGGAAGAAGCGACGACATCCGACGCCGGACCTAGACTTTGGTATTCGGCCGACCGAGGACCCGCCTGACGGCAGGAAAACCCATCTGTTATGACTGCAGCTGTATGCACGATGAACATCAAGGTACTCAAGGGGAGTTTGTGAGGGTGTAGTGCTTTTAATTTTTTAATGCTGACTTATATAATTGCTTTAGTGAGCAAGTGCCAGGCTTTAGAGTAGGAATAGGGTGTTTATTATGAGAACTAGATCAGTTCTAAGGGAAAAAAGAGCAGACTTTGTGGAGCCGAGAATGGTTTAAACCCAATTAAGTGGAGCTGCCCGATGCTGTGCTATGCGCAAAATCGCGCAAAGCCACGCCAAAGCGGGTTTTATACAGGGGGACGTGAAAGAGCTAGAAATTGGCCCAAAATGGCCACTAGATTACCAGATTCTTGTGCTGGGAACACTCCTCCAGGGATAGATAGGCTGCTCTAAGCTCCCCACTGCCACTGGTGAACAAAGAAGCCTCCCTCTATCCAAGAAAGGAAATGGGCAACACAGGAACTTTCCAAAAGTCCAGAATACAGCAAAGCCTGTATTTGGACTACTCTAGGTCAGGAAAGACGGGAAACAAGGATAATTTTTTTGTTTTTTTTCTTTTTTGCAACAAACAGCAGGACAATGCAATAAATATGTAACACAGGCTAGCGCACTTGAGTGTGTAGCCTCAACAGTTAAATGCAACAAACAGGACAAACTTTAAAAGTGCAGGTGCAAAAACAACTTTAAACAGTTTAAAACAGTTCAAGAAGCAGAAATACTTGCAGTTTAGCTAGATTGGACATCTTGGGATGTGGATGTTCTATAATAAAGTGGTACACTGGTCAAACTAAAAGGGCTGTGAAGAAGAGGGTTATGAAACATCTTAGTGATATAAGGCAGGAAGGAGAGTACAGTTGCTCAACATTTTTGCACATTTCATGATGGCACTGATTCTTCCCTTTTTTCAGTGCGTTAGCCAAGCCTTATTTTTGTCAGGGTGAAAATTTTGTAGATAAACTGGTTCAACTGGAAACTAAAAGCATTATCAATTATGGCACTTTATATCCTAAGGGACTAAATTTATACATCAATTTGAATGTCAGATAAACTTCTTTAAAATAATCATTATATTACATCAGAATACATATATTTTCAGGAGTTGGTCATGTATTTTGTAATCATTTATCTGTATTAGTATATGTTTACATTGATACAAGTCTTTAGGAAGTACTTATGTAGCAAGTAAGAAGTATATTTCATAATTATTATATATTATGTACTTTCTTGTTGAAATGTCTTTTATGTATTTATATACATCCAATATTGTGCAAGAGATGTAAAACTGAGGCAGGGAATCTTATGCATACACTGATGATTTGAACAAATTGATTGATTGTTTGATTAATTAGGAATGTGCAATAGATTATTCAATTATGCGGTGTATAAAGTTTAAGCTGTTTGAGTGCAATAATATTCCTTGAAGGTGAAAGCTGAGGTACCAGATGCACCAGTAAAGTCTTTTTCTATCATTTCTGGTGTGGAGTGTGTTTTTTTCTGTGATACCTTCTTGCTTCATGTTTGTTTGGAAATGGAGGACATAGTAGTCAGATGGGGACATACCTTCTTGAGGTCCTCCGACAAAGACTGCACCCAAGAGTTGGTGAGTTCCTTGATAAGATCTCTCTCTGGAAGTGGGTAAAGTGTGCCAAGAAATTTAATGCTCTCAGCGTAAAGGTGGCTGAGGCATACACTCACTTCCCATGCCTGTCCAAAGCCCAAGAGTCTTAAGCTCATTTTTAGTGACTGCCTACACCACGATGGCATCAACTGGGATGTCTTTATTCCTGAACGGACTGTCATTAGGGGACTAAGGTAATTATCCCTGTGTTTAAGGATGGGCTGCATGGTGTCTGGCTCCTTCCATGTCTGGCAGATGATCAGATCAATAAGCTTGCCCGCCGGTGGTGTCACCTAGGACGTAGATGGGCCCATCCAGATGGCCTCCAAGAACACTGACTCCTTACAGAAAAGGGGTTGGGATGACCAGCCATCCTTTTAAGTACTTCCAAAATATCCCCGAAGGAGATGTCGTCGGGTGGAGATCGGGGAGACCTTTCTCCTTCATCAAAGTCAGTGACCTCCATCAATGACTCCAGAGGGGAGTCTAGATGCTTCCTCTTGCACCGTCCCTTCTGATGAACCTTACTTACGGGACACTTAGGAGAGGACTCAGAAGACCGGGGCACCCCCTTGTTGAGGGTAGGGTCTGGAAGCTCTCCTAGAGGGGCTGACTATTGACAAGATGGATGGTAGCAAAGGTCTGATCAGAAGACGACTGGTTAGGGCCCGGGTATCACGGGCCGCATCTTGCGGTTTGGAGAAAACTCTCTCTGCCACCTGGAAAGCAGACAAAAATGGGGAAGCCGATTCCCTCTCCATCGGAGAGAAGGATGTAGCTATTCTGGATCAGACACCTTTAGAAGGCACTGGGCCTGAACAGTCAAGGGCCAAAGCTCCCAAGGGCAGAGACAGCTCCGAAAAGGTTGTAGCTGAGACCAACCCCAAGGAGTCAGCACTGGCATCTTGGGTCCAGTACCCACTCCCCTCAGATTCGAAGAAAGGCAAATTCCATGATCCTACAATGGCCCACTTGGGAAAGCCAGAACCTGAAGTTCCAAAACAGGAGGTTGGATCATAAGAGGAAATTGGCACTTTTCTGGTAAAAAAAGATGCGGAGCCTGGGGCAGCTGACGGGGCACGCTTTTTTCACTCCTTAGCAGTGGGAGTTTGAGCTCCAAAGGTCAGCAAGAGACCTCTCAAAATAAAACTTATTTCATTGATCAGCAAGTCTGAGGGGTTGAAGTCTGTGCAGATGTCACACTCGACCTCCAAATACCCTGTCCCTAAGACAATACATGCACCTCTTGTGGACATCAGACTGGGAAACATTATGTCCACAAGAGGCACACCTTTTGAAACCTGTAGGTTTGTCAGAACCCATACGTTTATCAGACATACTGGAAGCAGGGTTAGTGCATGCGCACATACAGACACACAGACACAGTCAGACACACACTAGCACTAAAGAGGAGGCTGACTAACACTAAAGAGAAATCAAAAATACCAAGAAAGTTTTGTTTTTTTTTGAAGAGGAGAAAGAGAAGAGAAGGGGGTAGGGAAGCAACCCAAATGCCAGCAAAAACCTCTAATAAGAGGTAGCTAAAAAGGGAGGGGAGAAGTACAAAAAACTGACCTAACAAAAAAAAAAAAAAAAAAAAAAAATATATATATATATATATATATATATATATATATATATATATATATGTATATATAAATAGATATATATATATATATTTATTAAGAGAGAAATGAGAATAAAAGAGTAAAGAACAGAACTCACTGTAGAATAAACCCACAAAAATAGGAAAGTCACTTATCTCTACATTGAGGCTGGGGAATCGCATCTGAGTTGGAAGGCAGCAAACGATATTTGAGGGATTAGAGAAGGAGTAGGGCATTATGGAAGAGGGCAGAGCTTGAGGCTCGGATTGTAAATCTGGAGAAATGGCCGAGTCGGACCTGAGGTCGGATCCATAAACCCAGTAGTGTGGCATAATGAAATGGACAACATCAGATCCCAAAGTTATACAGCCCCTTAAGTCTACTTTCATGTTGTGGAAAAATAATGGAGAAAGTAATATTGGATAAGTTATTGTCAGAATGGAAAAGGTTGGGAGTTGAAACCATATATCAACATATATATGTTGAAAACAGAAATATAATCACCTGTAACGTGATGTTCTATAACAATACAAAAAGAGCTATGCATGAAAAATTGTTCCTTGGTCTAATTTATATAGCTTTAACTTCAGCATTTGACAGGGTCATACACAAAACACTGATCAATAAATTAGAACAGCCAGGTTTTGATTTACTCTTGATAAGTTGGATAGCTGAATAGATAACAAACAGTTCATGGCAAGTATCATACAACAACTGGACAAGTGACGTTCTTGGTTACAGTCAGGTTGTCCCACAGGGCTCTATTCTAGGCCCTTAGGAAATCATAAATTATGAAGTCATTGTTTGTTAATTACATTAGATGCAAACTTGAGTATGGAATAACAATAGGGAAACCTTATAAGAAAACAAGCAGGAGTAAACTGAAAAGTACAGCAGAAATATACTAAGGGCATCCATGGATGTGAAAATTTAAATTATAAAAGACTAAAATATTTGAACTTGTACAGTGTCTCTTACAGATGTCTAAGAGGACATATTATTCAGGTATATATGGCATTTAGAGACAACTACCTCTGGGAATGTTTGAGGTTATCAAAAAGTAGTAGGGAATCATTAGACAGCCTATGTAGATGACTCTAAAGGAATGAGAAGTGTACCAATTGGTTCTCTGAGCCAGCAGCTGATGCACGGAACAGACAACCAAATTACATCAAAGTACGTACTAGTTTAGATATTTTTAAGAACAGCCTAGACACTTATTATGGGAACAACTGTTTTGATATATTGGGAGGTTAGAAGGGCATTAATGGTGGTGCTGCGGTAGCATTGTCACCTCATAGCAAGACGTTGTCCCACTCGATTCTCAGCTAGAGCGTCTTCTGTGTGGAGGCATACGTGAATGGGGCATGCCTTTGTTGAAGGTTGTGTGTCAGGGCTGGTAACCCGGTACGTAAAAATCCACTACCAATCATTAGTGGACCGGAGTTCCGCTGTGGTGACCCCTAGCCGGGAAAAAAGCCGAAAGACACAAACAAACAAAAAAGGGCATTAATACCCATACTTGAAATATTTGTATGTATGCAAAAGTAATAGAATGGGAAGACGCATTTGAACTGCAGGCTAGAGACTAACTTCCATATCAGGGGTTGATATCAGAGTATAAGCAAAGATAAAGGGAAAGGAGAATCTAAAGAGAAAGACCTCCATTGGTTGAGTTTTTAGTTGAATCCAGAACACAAGCTGCTGTTCAAAAAGGGATCAGTAGGGCATATAAAATATTGCACGATAGTTATAGGAATCAATCAGAGGGGTCAGAAAAGATTGGGAAGACAGATTAGATAAGCAATTCACAAAGAAACAATGGAAGGACATATGTGCGGCTCCTATATATTTAAAATCTAGAAAATTTGGGAGTTTTGCTTGGAAGTGTTTGCATAGGTACTTTTATACTCCAAGCAGGCTTCAACAAATTTTTCCTCAGGTAGATGGCAAGCGTTGCAGGTGTGATGGTGAAGAAAGAGGCAGCTGCAGACTTCAAAGATTCCCTACATAGTTCCCTGTTAGAAATACTGGGTGAGAAAATGAGTTTTACTGAGGAAATTGTTTTTTTTGATCTGGGACACAGAATCTGAACTGCCTAGACAATGCAAGGACTTGTTAAGTTTAATTCATTTGGCTGTCAAAAAAAGCAGTTACTAGAAAATGGAAACCAGAGTCTAAACCAACCCTACTTGAAGCAGTGAATATCATAACAAAGTTAAAAGAACAGGAAAAGTGGGAGGTTTAGACAAGGGTAGGAGTAAATTACATTGAAAATTTAGAAATTGTGGGAACAATACATGCAGAAAATTGTTTTGCAGAAGAAATGAGGTTTAAAGGAAGGCAAGAACTGAACAATTTTTTGTAATGTTAAGATTATATTACATAGAAGAATGCATATGATATACAATGTTTCTAAATGAACTTGTTAATATGGTTTGTTTACTTTTACATAAATACAAGTTTGCCTACTTTACAAGTGATGACTCAATAAAAGTGTTTAAAAAACATTAAAGTAGGCCACAAGGTAGACCACTGTAGAACCCATGTTAAAGTTCCTAAACCATCCCCTTTTTGATTCAATAATAAGGAAGAGATAAAGGCCTACTGTCTTCATCCACTAAGAAGGAATGTAACCTAGAAAACAACAAAACAGTTCAAAGATCTAAGCTACAACTTGGAAGACGATTGCACCCTCTTTTCCAATCCCGCCCAAGGCTTTAGACTTGTGAAGTAGTAAAGTTATAGAGTACTGTGGTCTCTGGGACTAATAATGGACAAAAATACATGCTTAAAAAGGAGTCTGTAGATTTTATCTACCTCTTCAGAAGTCAAGGAAGCATATTCAGTTGCTTCTTGCAAGCAAAGAAGCATCTTTGTGCACAGTCATCACTGGGGGAGGGAGTGAATCAAGGTTCTTCTTCATTCTTTCCCAAATACGAACTAAAATGATTCTATGGAGTGGGAAGGGGGTAAATGCTAGTCCACAGACATTCATGAACCTGAAGTTTTCTCCACAGAGTGAGAGATTGAGTGAGAGAGTGTGAGAGAGTGAGTGGGTGAGTGGGTGAGTGGGTGAGTGGGTGAGTGGGTGAGTGGGTGAGTGGGTGAGTGGGTGAGTGGGTGAGTGGGTGAGTGGGTGAGTGGGTGAGTGGGTGAGTGAGTGTGTGCGCATTTGTTTGGGGGAGATGCAAACAAGAGATTTCAGCATCCTTATTCTTTACAGTAGTAAATGCTTCAGCATCCTTCATGTCTCCTTCCCAGGAAACATCAGGTGAGAAAAAAACTTTTCTCTTCCCAATTCTTGGCTGTAGTAACAGATGAGAAATGGAGGTAACAATGCTCAGGGACAAACCTAAAAATGGCAGCACAATGGCTGAGAGAGGCCTGTGCAGTGTGCTGTTGACATTGCTCCATGCTGCGCAGAAGTGCACTCCCTTACCTCTAAGGCTAGCTCCCTCCAAAAATAAGTCAAAGAAACTACTGTTTGACATGCACTGCCTGATCTGCACAGGCCCCACCAAAATAAGTCACACAAATAACTGATATCCACAACCTGATCTGCATATCTTGACAAGGGAAGGTCAAGTGGGGCCTCTTCCCAGTGGGCTAATGAACCCTGTTTGACCAAAAGGAGATGTAGAGAAGACTGTGACACTTGAAGTGCACCCCAAGAGCAGAAAAGTCACAACAAAGTTCTTCTGTTTTCCTTTGGGAATGTTGTCAGAGGTACAACTCTTAAGAGCAACTTCCATCAGCCAAGATGGTTCTGGGTCTTGGCTAAAAAAGGTTTGTCGACCAGTCCACTTATCAAACTGAAATACATAAAATAACATGAACCCAAGGTGCTGGACCCTCATCTTAGAGGAAGGCTTGCCTCAATGAAAGAGTGCTCTTTGTATTCTCAAAACTCTCCAAGGCAAGACAAACTCAGCAAAACTGTCTCCTGTGTGTTTTAGCCCTGCCAGGATCACACAACGGTCCCTCCTACTGATTCCTGCACTTGGAACACTTTACCACCACCATCCTATCAGACATATTAGACAGGCCTGGATGTTCTCCCTCTTGTGTCCTTAGGCTGGTTGAAATGCTAGCACTTGTAGCAGTTCCTAATGTCATGTGTTCTCCCCTATCAGTACATGCCATTCCATTACGAAGCCTGGCTTGTGATCTACTGGCAACACAATCATTTTGATGCTTACATTTTCTAAGCCTTGATCACGAGAACTTTTCCAGAACAAATGTGTGGTTCAACAGCTGAACTGTGTGGACAACAGAAAATAACTGGTGGTCACACAAGCTAAAACCAGTCTCTTTACATATAATATGTCAAGGCATGCAGGGACAGATGGCAAATTCTTCAATACAGCAGCAGCTGAAGAGGAAAAAAAATCGCTAGACTTAAGATGGAAGGACTGGATACCCAATCAAATACCTTTGAGGAGGACCCCAAACTTCAGATCCAATACTTACTAACATTTTATGCAATTAGTTTAGAATATACTTTATTCACTTAGCTTCCAGAAATTAATATTAAACAATACTGAACTTTGTGCTGAACTATAAAATAATACCATGTCTGAAACAGGAAATACATAAAGTAAAAGCTACTTGTCACATTTCACACTATTTGACTGCATCACACAATGAGTGGAAAATGCCAACATTCCTACCTTTCAGGTGTGTGCTGTTCTGAACAAAGTTGAACCAATGGTTTCCATCAGTGTTAGGGGGTGTTAGCAGGTCATCATCTTCATCCTTAAGATACTAAAGCAACAGTCAAGGACCATGAAACATTCAATCTGAACAAACTTTCTGGTACTTAAAAACAAAATAAAATAAAATACCATAGCAAACTTAAATTCTGAATGAAAGAATAGTTGTGTAAAATCTTACCATAACCATAGATGTCCTTTTCTTCCATGTTGCAGTATTCATAACCTTTGGGTTATCCTCTGCTTAGCTACCTGAACATCCGGCCTGTATACAAAAGCTTTAGTCAGTGCAAGGTATGTGGGCCGTATGGTGCGTGGGCCATAAAAGTGACATCTGTACGTACCTTTCCTCAGAAATGAATGGCCCAGTTGGACTCCAGTCCCAGGGAAAGCTGCACAAGTCCTGTGTCATCCAACAAGGCATTTTATTTTATATACAGATATATATACATTATATATATGTGTGTGTGTGTGTATATATATATATATATATATATATATATATATATATATATATATATATATATATAGACAGAATACTGCAACATGGAGGAGAAGGACATCTATGGTTATGGCTAAGATTTTACACTATTCTATGTCATTCTATTCCCATGTTGCAGTATTCATAAGCTTTGAGTGCATGCCAAAGCTCAAAGGGAAGAAGAGGGATTGATATGGAACTGTTTTCCAAGAATCCATGCAGGACTGCCCTAGCAAACCCTGCTCTAGACCTGTAAATATGGCCCAGTTTGTAGTGTTTGGTGAAGATATAGACAGATGTCCAGGTAGCTGCCTCTAGAATGGAAGCAGTGTCCAGCCCGTTGAAGAAGGCTCTAGATGAGGCCATGGCTCTAGTGGAGTGGGCTTTAATTTTTGATGTTAGAGGTTTGCCATGGTAGGTGTAACAAAAGGAGATGGCCCTGGAAATTCAAACAGAAACGGTCTGTTTTGTCACCGCTTTTCCCAGAGCTGTGGGGTGAAAGGAGAAAAATAATTGCTCTGATCTCCTAAGAGACCTGGTCTTGCCAAGGTAGAAGCTTGGTTGTCTGTGAACATCAAGGGAATGCAGCACTCTTTCACTGTCATTCTGGGGATGTGGAAAAATGTGTGGAGGTGAATACATTGATTCAGGGACAGCTCACTGACCGCCTTAGGTATGAAGGGCAGGTTGGTCCTTAGGGTCACTCATTCCTTCTGGAAGACTAGAAAAGGTGGGATGGCCATAAGGGCCTGGAGCTTTGACCCTCTCCTAGCTGATGTCAGGGCAACCAAAAGCAGCCTTCCAAGTGCAATATTTTAGAGAGGCTTTTGATGCTGGTTCAAAAGGAGCAACAGTGAGCTTCTATAAAACGTAGTTTAGGTCCCATGGGAGTGGAACTGTCCTCCGGGGGGCCTAAGGTGCAGTACTCCTTTAAGGAACAACTTCACTGGAAGTTGGGAGGCAAGAGGAGGGTCAAGAGGCAACAAGCCAAAATAGCAACTATGTGGGCCTTAACATAAGATTATGCCAGCCCTGCTTGCAACAATTCACACAGGTAGGACAGCACTAAAGGGACCTCTCCTTGAAATGGGTCTAGTAGTCTTTGAAGACACCAAATGGAGAATGTGTTCCATTGAGACACATAAGATCTCCTAGTATTGGATTTCTGGGCCTCCTGCAGGACATTAAAGGTGTCTGAAAGGGATCAAAATGTTATCACCCACAGGGTTAGGTTCAGAGATTCCAAGTGGGGCTGGATTACGGATCCCTTGTCCTGTGTGAGAAGGTCCACTCTGTGAGGTAACTTGTGATGATTGCCTCTGGCTAAATGCAGAAGGAGGGGGAACCAATGCTGCCTTGGCCAAAAGGGAGTCACCAACAAGATTTTTGGTTTGTTCTGCTGAATTTTCAGCAGGACTTTTTGTAAGAGTGGGAAGGGGGGAATGCATAGAGAAGCATCCCCTTCCATGAGATAGAAAAGGCATCCGCTGCCCTCACTAGGGGGCTGGCTACCCTGGTGCAAAAGAGTGGAAGCCGTCTGTTCAGAGGGGACACAAACAGATCTCTTTGTGGTGCACCCCACTTGTGGACTAAGTCCAGGAACACATCCCTGTGTAGGATCCATTCATGGGATTGTGACAAGGACCTGCTCAAGGTGTCTCCTGAGTGTTCTGAGCTGAGGGAATATAGACTGCCTGCAGGGTGACTCCATGTTGGGCCACCAGTTCCTCAGCCGAGTCCTCCTCAAGGGAGGCATATCCAAGAGGAGAATGCATCTGACAGCCATAAGAAAGGGAGTCCACTGAAGAGGAATCTGAAGAGTCCTCAGCTTCAAGAGGAAGAAGACCTTCAGTCTGAGGCCTAGGACTGATAACTGGTGGGACAGCCAAAGGGGAAGCAGGCAAAGAAGGCCTAAGGGCCATAAAGGCATTAAATAAACTTTGAGAGAAAGCTTGCCAATCAGGCAGGCTTTCTGAAGGAGGAAATACATGTTTTGTCTTTTGTTTCCTTTTTAAGGAAGAGGTACGCCTGGAGGACGTAGGGCTTAATGAGGGCCTAGGTTCAGACTATTCTAAAGCAGTGAAAGGACTGGTCTGGACTTCCATTGCAAGCAGAGGTTCCCCTTGTCGTCAGCGCCCAACGTCTGCAAAACCTCCATGGACGTGCTTTCAGCCCTAGGTTCTGTGGACTCCCGAACGGTACCAACTATACCTAACTCAGCTGGTTCCATACATTCCTCTAGGTGAATGTTGGCCAAAGGGGGAATGTTGGGTCTAGGAGGTGCAGTAGTAGGTTCAGTCCTGGAAACTTTGGCCTTCTTTTTTGGTGGCTTGACGGTCTGACCGGATGGCCCTTCCATCGGCAGAGCCAGACGTTTAAAATGCTGGTTTTCTAAGTAGATGTTTAGGGTGTGCAGACAGCTGTGAAGAGTCTTAGGAATGAAGGTCTGACAAATTGCACAGGTTTTATGGTTGTGGTTGGGCCCTAGGCAGAAAAGGCAGTGGTCATGGGTGACCTTATGGGGGATCTGATGTCTGCACCTATACTTTCCTTTCCTGGACAACATGAACCTAAGCAGGCATGCAGTGACCTAAAAGAGAAGAAAACGGCCCCAATGGGGTACTTATCTTAAATTCGAAGATCTGACGGCAGGAAGAGCTGATGTTCGACTGGTGGCAAAGAAGTTCTGAAGAAAGGTATGTGCGAACGTCACTTTTATAGCCCACGCACCCTACGGCCAATGTCAGACGTCCCACGTACCTTGCAGTGACTAAAACATTTGTATACTGCCAAACGTTCAGGTAGCTAAGCAAAGGATAACCCAAAGGCTATGAATACTGCAACATGGGAATAGAAGGACATCTGTAAAAACTAAGTGTGCCGATAAATTATATTTAAAAAGTGGTGCATTTCCATAACATCACTGCTGGAGAGTTATCAGAAAAAATAATGCACTGTAAGACAAAATGGACAAAATGGGGTAGTGACAGAATTAATTAATACCGTCTCTGTGACAAGACATCAACTCTTTTGTTGTCAATATACTTAACTGCTATCACAAGTGTGTGTTATCACTTGGATGCAAACATCATTAGATATGTAAAATTACAAAAAGAAAGGTGTTCTTGCAGAAGGGAATTTAGGAAGCTGCTCTACTCTCACACCCGCTATTTATATATATAGTGACACTGACATCACTGCATCTTAGAAAAAGGAGAAAAGTACAGTTGTGTACACTTACCATAAATGTAGATGTTCGAGTGTATTCACTGTTGCAGTCATTACATTTGGGTTATCTGCTTGCAGTAGCCCTCAATCAGCCTGATTAACAAAGTCTTGGGACCTGCGTCGGATGCTGCCCCGTCTTCCATGATGTCAGGGGTATAAAACATGCAGCTGACGCCATTACATCATTTTTTCTTGCCCCAGATGTCAAGTGCCCCCCTAATGGGAAGCAATTAAATCTATAATTACAAGGATATACCTCCAACAAAAAAGCAAATACACCAAAAAGCTTTTTGAGCACAGTAAGAGAGAGTAGAGGTATAGCTAAAAGAAGAAAGGGGGCTGGAGGGAGGGTAACCAGGACTGCAACAGCGAATACACTCAAACATCTACATGTATGGTAAGTTTACAGAACTTTACTATGTTCTTCGTGTTTCACTGTTGCAGTCATTACATTTGGGTAGATTCCCAAAGCTAACGTTGGGAGGAGGAATTTAAATAGAATTAGGACCAGCTATAAGACCCTGCAAGACTGCAGTGGCAAAGCCAGCTCTGGATTTAGAGAAAATGGGCAAATGATAATGCTTGCTGACAGTATGTACAGAACTCCAGGTAGCAGCTTCTAGCATGTTCCTGGTAGGAACACCCCTGAGAAAGGCTGTGGAGGTAGATGCAGCCCTGGCTGAATGGGGTCTGATGCCCTGTGGGATAGGTTTCCCATGGTGCTCATAGCAGAAATGAATGCAGTGGCCTAAGTTGTCTGTGCACATCTAAGGAGTGCAGTATCCGTTCCGCTTTGGGTTCTGTGGGTTAGGAAAGAAGGTAGGAAAATGAATGGACTGATTAAGAGCCACAGTGGATACCACCTTGGGCATGATGGAGGGAGTGGTTCTGAGGGACACCCTGTCCGCATGAAAGATGATGAATGGCTCCACTGCCATAAGGGCCTGTAATTCAGTTACCCTTCTTGCAGAAGTGATTGCTAAAAGAAAAGCGGTTTTCCAAGAAAGGAATTTTAAATCTGCAGTAGCAGCTGGTTCGAAAGGAGGAAAAGTGAGTTTCTCCAAGACAAAGTTAAGGTCCCACGCTGGAGTTGGAGCTCTCCTGGGTGGTCTTAAAAGTTTGGCCCCTCTGAGGAACTGCTTGAGCAGTGGGTGAGAGAAGAGGGGAGGCTCTGTGCTGTAATGAGCTGAAATGGCTGAGACATGAATTCTGATGGAGGAAAAGGACAAGCCCTTATGAAGCATCTCAGTCAAGTATTGTAGAATCTGAGGTAAACTGGTCACTGCTGTGCTCATCCCTTGAGACCGATTCCATGCACAAAATCTTTTCCATTTTGTAGCATAAGATTTTCTAGTACTAGGCCTCCTTGCCTCTAAAATGATATCCATCATTGATTTACTGAGGGATGGTAAAGGAGAGATTAGGTAATTAGCCAAGCTTCAGGGTTTGCAGCTGAGGGTGCAGAATCTGGTTCTCCTGCTGAGATAACAGGGAAGGAGTCTGAGGCAGGTGCCATGGGGCCAAGCGTGACACACTGTGCAAGAGGGGGTACCAGTGCTGGCGTGGCCAGTCTGGTGCAATTAAAATTGTTCTTGGCTTGTCCTGTTTGATCTTTAGCAGTACCTTGGAGAGCAGAGGCAGAGGAGGAAAGGCATAAACTGATAGGTTTTTCCAGCTGAAGGATAGAGCATCCACTTTCCAAGCTAGCTTGTCGGGAATCCTTGTGCAAATTTTTTCCAATTGATGGTTCTGGGGGGAGGCAAACAGGTCTATATCTGGGCTCCCCCACTTGCTTGTCAACATGTTGAAACTCCTTGGTTCCAGTTTCCACTCATGTGGATCCATGGGGTTTCTGCTTTGTCCGTCTGCCAGTGTATTTAGTTTTCCTGGCAGGAACTGAGCTTGTAGAGTCACTCGGTTGCTCATGACTAGTCTGCAGAGGGGGTAAGAATGTGTACCCCCCCTGCTTGTTTATGTACCACATGACAGTGGTGTTGTCCATCTTTACCATTAGTTGTTCTGGAAGAATGTGGTCCTTGAAGGCTGTCAGAGCATTCTGTACAGCTAACATTCCTTTTGATTTATGTGCAGGTGCATTTGACTTGGGTTCCATTTGTCCTGAATGCACTTCCCTGTCAGATGAACCCCCCCCCATGCATAGTCTGATGCGTCTGTTGTTAAGGTTTGGTTGGCAGGGGGTAGTGTGAATAGTAGTCCCCTGTTTTGGTGGCAGGCCTCTGCCCACCAAAGAAACTCTAGGCATAGGCAAGGTATGATAGGAATCATTGCTTCTAGATCCTGTGAATGTTGACACCATAAGCTTTTGAGATACCACTGTAGTCTCCTCATATGCAGCCTTGCATATGGAATTAGAAGAATGCAGGAGGCCATGAACCCCAAGGCTTGCAGTATTTGCCTTGCAGATAGCTGAGTTTTTGTGGCCACTTGTTTGAAGTAGGTTGCTCAAATGAATCCATTTCTCTGACATGAGGAAAAATCATCTGGGAAGTTGTATTCAAGCTTGCTCCCAGGAATATAATTTGTTGACAGGGTACCAGGTGTGATTTCTTTTTGTTTATGGTGTACCCCAGACAAGTCAGCACCCTTTGAACAAAGGCCAAATGATTCAATAGTATGTCCTGGCTTTCTGCCTGAATTAGACAATCATCCAGGTATGGGTATATTTGAATATTTCTTTGCCTGCAAAATGCAATGACTGGAGCTAGGCACTTTGGCTTATCTACTACGCCAGGGTATTCACAAAGGGCAGTGCAGAGAACTGATAGTGCATGTAGCCTGCTTGAATTGTAGGCATCTTCTGCAAGACTCCCTGATAGGGATGTGCAGGTATGCTTCTTTTAAGTCTAGTGTTGCCAACCATGCATCTTTGCCTAACATAGGAAGCAGCTGGTGAAGAGTCAGCATTTTGAATTTTGGAATCACCAGAAAGGAGTAGAAAGGTCCAAGATAGGACGCCATGTATTGCCTTTTCTGGGTACCAGGAAAAGTCTTGAATAGAAACCTTGTCCCTTTTCCTCTTCTGGTACCAACTGAATAGCCCCCATGCTTCAGAGAGACAGAACTTGATTTTGGGCCTCTGCCCACTGATTTGGGGGTAGATCTGGCCACCTGATTGGTGTTGGTAACGTATGAAAGTGAAATCTGTATCCTTGGGACACTACATTTAAAACCCATTTGTCCTGGGTAATGAGTTTCCAGTTTTTGGCCTGCAGACCAACCTTTCCGCCTAAAGGAGCATTCAATTGGGAATTGCTTGGAAGTTTTAAAAACAAGTAATTGAGACAGTTTTCCATAGGGGGGAGTCTTACTACTCCCAGATTTGGGTGCGGAAATCCCCCAGTGCTTAGTCTTGTGTGTCCCCTGGGACTGAAATCTGGGGTTTCTGCTGTGTCTGGGTTTGGCTTGAGAAGACCTGGAAGGTGCTGGAAAGGACTAATTCTTAGAGGGCCAATGCCTACTAAATCTAGGAGGTTGAACTTGCAAGAAATCTTTAACAGTTTGCATAGATTTAGCTTTATCTTCCATCTTTTTAAGAACGTCCTCAGCTTTGTTGCCAAACAGGCAGTCCTGATTTAAGGGAGCATCCAACAGTTTAGCTTTAACATGATTAGGCAAAGATTGCTCCTTAAGCCAAGCATGGCTTCTGAGCACAGACCCAGTAACAGCAGCCCTGCAAGAGGCCTCTAATGAATCAAATCCACATTGCAAAGTATGTTTACCAACCTGTTCAGCAGAATGTATTAAATCCTGCAATTCTTTATTTTCAGCGCAGTCAGGAATCAACATCATTTTCTGTTTAAGCAACCCAATAATATGTTGTTGATACTTTAACATATGAAACTGGCAGTTTAAAGCCCTAATGGCCAGGGTTGCAGAAGTGTAAACCTTCTTACCCCATCTATCCAGCTGTCCTAGAGTCTCTATCAGAAGGGGTAGGATTTTTAGCAGTAGAAGCCTTAATACCCTTGGGTCCCTGTGAAATAGTCTCTGGATCCGCAATAGGATTTTTAAAAAGAAACTTGTGTGAATTAGGAGTCCTGTAATATCTGTTAGGTTTTCTGGGAGCAGGAGGTAAAGAATCAGGGGTGAAACTAGATTACGAAAAGGCATCATCAACAATGTCTAGTACAGGAGGTATAGCTACAGGCCTTTGCTGAGGCAGGAGTAAGAAATCCCTAAGCCTCTTTTTTGAATCAGAGAAATCCTGGCTTTCCCAGTGGAAATGTTCCCTTAGAGTATGCAAGGTTTCACCAAAAGAAAAATCCTCTGGAGGGGAAGCAGAGGGAATAGTCCTCTGCATCAGAATCCTCATATGTAGACAAGAGCAAATCCAGACCATCAGAAGAATCAGAAAAGTCAGAATCCTGGTCAGAAGATTCATAAATAACTTCAGTCCTAGGTCTCTTAGAAGGGGGAGGTTGGCTTCCCCTGATTAAAGTTATAAGATCTTCAGCCATTCTTATCATTTGTTTTTTAGGCATAGAGGCCTGAGCATGTGGCCTGGGCGTCAGTGTCTTAGGCATGGTTCGAGATTTAGGCCTAAATGAAGAAGGAGGCATTGGTCTAATATGCAAGTCTGTATGCCTGAATACACCCTCAGAAGCCGGTGCGTGCACAGCGGCTCCGGACCCATCTAAGGTACAGACATCCGCAGGTTCCACAGTTGAAGCATCTCGTGGCATACTGCACTCCGAATGGGTCTCAGTAGAGGCCTGCGAATCAGAAATAGCGGGTATCAGGGGCTGCAAAAGTGCCTCACTGAGTACTGGCGAACTGGCTTAGGAGAAGCGTCGTCGGCAGCTTTGGACCTAGGAGGCCTGTCTCTGTCTTTATCTTTGTGTTTTTTCGGAATCCCAGTAGTCGGATGGCTAACTGATGACATTTCTGGATAATTAAACCGAGAACCAAAATATTTAGAGGCGAAAAGTTACCGACGACGGATAGTGCGCTGATTAAATAAAGCACAAAACTGACAGCAAGGTACGTCATGGTCAGGGCCCAGGCAAGGAATACAGTACAAATGAAAATCTTTGTGAGATATTTGCTTTCCACAAGTAATGCAATTATTAACTTTAACTGACATCAGTAAGGAGCAAGAAAAAGTTTCCCCAACGGGGTACTTAGCTTTAGTTGAAGACTTCGGTTCTGAAACTCAAAAATTAAAATTTCAGGAGTCGGCCGACCTGCACTTGCAAACTGCTTCTGCTTCGGGCACCGCACAGCAACAGAGACTGATGTAATGGTGTCGGCTGCATGTTTTATACCCCTGATGACCTGACGTCATGGAAGAAGGGACAGCATCTGACGCAGGACCCAAGACTTTGTTAATCAGGCTGACTGAGGGCTATACTGCAAGCAGATACCCCAATTATAATGACTGCAACACTGAAACACGAAGAACATCTCCCAAAATACCTCAACCTTGACCTTCTGGGAAAAATCCTCAATAGCTCACTAATGATTGCACAAGAATGTCAGTAAGAGTCTAAACAAGAAGGCTGGCATCCTAAAATGTCACAAAAGGTTGAAACAATTTAATTTTCTTTTCTGCTTATATAGTTCAAAAATAACTATAGATGAAATCAAATTATCCATCTCACACTACAGTTCCCTTAATGATGCACAATATATATATATTTTATATTTCAACTTAAGCTGTCAAGTTCAGACTGGCTTCTCCAATCCACATAGGTTGGTACTAGGCTAACTGACTTTGTAGGCCATTTTAAGCCTAGCCAATTACCCCCTGTGAGAATCAAACTCTGTACCTTGTGTCTGTAAGGCAAACACCTTAACCATTATACCAACCCCTCCCCTAACATGAACAAGTACATGATGTCAGGTATTAATAAAGGAAAGCAGAACTATACCAAATGGTACCAAGATTTGGAAAATTGGTGCGGATGGCTGATTGTACACCATGTATGAGTCAGAGAAAAAACGCTGCTGCTACTGCATCAGAAAAGTACAACTCAACAAGGGCTTTCATTAGTAGCAAGGAATCTAAGTCAACATGTCACTATACATGCAACAGTGCACAGCTCAGTTCAGCCAAAGGGCCTGACCCATACGATGACATCACTGTCAAATATAAGCAAAGGGTGGTTCCTCTTAACAGTTTTCCAAAATAGTGGCATCCTTAAAAACGCATCAGAAAAGACAATAAAAAGTTAACTTTGCAATACGTATTACACAGGAGTACAGAAAATAGAGGGAAGTTTTTTTTTTCATGAAGAGAAACAGAGATTCATACATCACCCTTCACAGGAAGGCTGTAAGGAATATCTAAGGGGAAAATGGCAATTCTAGTGGGTGTGAGTGCTGGACACAGAGGTTCATAATAACACATGGAGTCCACTTAGAAGGATGGTGATATACAGAATACCACACGGGTCACTGCTGATAAGTTATGTCATATTTTCCTGTGTGGCATGAGTGTTGCTATAAGAATAGACAGCCAGCACATAGAGCATTGAGGATTATTAGCAGAACTAATGCAAATAAAATATCAAAGCAGATAAAGGAAACAAAACATGTCCTAATACTTGAATTCTGAGAACAGACAGACAAGCACACCTTAGCATGTTGATTTACTCCTTCTATGTGATGATACTAATGGAGGCACACTGGTGCAGCTGCCCCAAAGTACTTGGTTCTCCAGTTCAGTTTTGTTCCCAGCTAGCCTGCCTTCTATAGGAAGTATACATGCTCTTCCCTATGTCTGTGTACATTTTCTCCATGTGCTCGCCCCCTTCCCATAGCCATTTTCCCAAACTGATAACACTAGGTCTGACAGAGAAAATGACTGATCTTGGACAGATTTAACCAGCAATGAGGACATTTGAGATGAAAGTGCAGGAGGGGCTAGGATGGTAAGGAACAAGTTAAAGTACTACAGCCTCTGGTAGGTAGTTTTACAATTTGCTTCAGAGCATTAGTATTATTAACAAAGTCTAAGAAATACGAAGCATATAGGAAGTAACTGAAGTCCCCATATCAAGAAGGTAATTGGTTTGATACTTAAAGCCTTAAAGAAACTGGGGGACACTGATTGGGATCTCTAGACAGCAATAAAATCATCACTTTCAACCCCCTTTTTCTTATATTCTACATGAGGTCAGGGTATCACATCAACTGTCACCATTGCTCTTGATACAGTGCCACTCTCCTGCCTCTCTCCTACCTTCTTTAACAGTCGTACCTGACTGTCTCAGGTCTTCTCTCACACAATCCATCCATCTCTTTGCTGGATGCTCTTGTTTCCACTTGCCTTCTTCCTGTCTGGCCCAAATCTTCTCCACCAGATTGTCTTCTGATTTCCGGCACATGTACCCAGTGTAATCTGTTCTTTGACCTTCTTTGCCATTGGGGACATGGGCTTCTGTTCTGGTGCTCTCATTTCTTCATCTGTCCCACAGTGTGCATCCTACCACCCACCTCAGGCATTTCATCTCCGTCACCTCATACTTCCTTAACTGTTCTGCCTTCACTGCCAAGGTATCTGTACCACAAAGTAGTCATGGTTGCAGCACTGTTTTTTGTAGACTTTACTTTTCAGCTTCTTTGGCATTCTTCTGTCACACACTACCCCTGACACTAAACTCTGTGCCACATGGCAGCAGCCTCAATGATTACAGCTTTCATTCAGACTGCCATTCTCCTTCAGTCACTTGAAGCTGTTAACTTGTTCAATTTCTTCTCTTCTGTGTCAGTTTATGGCTTATTCTGATTTTTTCCACTTGCTACCATGACACCTTTCTTACCTGTGCTCAGTTTTATCCTGTGTGCTTTTAGTTCTGCATTCCATTCCCCTACAATTTGCTAAAATTCTTATTCAGATAACAGATATCTGGTGATAACAACAGTCTAGACTCTAGCCTACTGACTCTAATAACAAAAATAATATCTAAAAGATTGTACCTCGTGCTCACTGTGAATACTCACTAAGTAATGCACACATTTCAAGCCTGTATATAGTGTCCAAAATATATAAACTGTTGCTAGGCATGTAACACTGTAGTTTTAGTTTATACGTCCAGGCTCAATCAAGGAACTGAACCCTTCTCATAATAGCGTTCCACTACAAACTGCAATCTTATTCAATAGCTACTTCATAGAAAGCATTACCTTCCTAATTAAAAGCTCTCCACCCCCATCTAGTGCTTCTACCACCTCCCACAATGACATCCAATCCTAGTAATTCAGCAAACAACAGGTTACACCAAAACTAACATTTCCCATATAACATACACACTCTATCACTTCCTTCACTCTCCCCCCAGCATTCCCATCTGAATGTTATTTACTCTCTATATCCATTGCTAGCAGCTTCCACTTAGACTGATCTCCGCATCAATGATAAGGAAAAGTTCTACTTAAATTCAAACCTTGCTTCACTGCAGCCAACAACCTCCCACCTGAATATCTAAAGATAACTGCTGCTGCCATTGCATATCCAGGCTCTATCCTTATTGATAGCTGAATCCTATGTACCCTCAGTACAGAAATAAATCCTTTATTAGCCCTCATCATAAAGGTGGCATCTTGGCTGATGTCTCTAAATGTTGGCCTACTCAATATCACCCCTCTGAAAAATTCTTGAAAGATGTATTCATAAAAACCTCCTCTACTACCTTCTACAAGAATTTCTCTTAACATCCACCCAACATGACTTCTGGCTAACATACAGCACAACTACTGACCTCCTATCATTCAATGACACCATAAACAAATACAGGGACTTGGACAAAATTGTTTCCTCCTTATTCCTTGAACAGTCAAAAAAGCCTTTAATACAGTTTCTCACCTTAAACTCCTGTATAAACTGTCCCAACTTGGACCATCCACTTCATTACTGTGGTTCAAAAGCTATTTAACTGACAGGCTTCAGTCTGTAAAATGGCAGAATACTTTCTACATACCTGCAAGTCTCCAATGATAAACCACAAGGCTATATTTTGGCACCCTCCTATTTAATATCATTATCAATGACCTCTTTACCTCTGTAGGCCCAGGCTCTCTCATACATATGCTGATGACTCTGCACTTATACATGCATCTAATAACTTGCCTCAGTTCCTCCAGATCATGCAGGAAGCTTTTTCCTCAACTGAGGAACGGCTCCATAATTGCCCAGGTACTACCCCCCCCCCCACAAAAAACAAAACAAAGTTACAGCTATTTTTCCCGAAATCACACACACCTGATAAAGCCAATTTCAAAATCTTTTCACTAAACAAACCAGAAATTGAAGTAGTTTTCCATACAAAACTTGGAGTGATTAGAGATGATAACCTTAAATTTGACTTACTTGTTTAAAATAGTACAAAGAAGACTTACCAAAATTAGGAATGCTCTACAGGCATAAAACCCTCTTAGCAACACCACTAAAACCATTCTTGCCACTACTTACCTTCTCCCATCTCTCATATACTGTGCACCCATCCTAACCAACCTTCAGGCAGCTACAGTTAAAAATAAGCTTGACACATGCTATAATAAGGATTCAAAATTTGCCACCAACAAACAATACTGCAGCCAGCACTGTACCGTCTTTAAGGCTTTGAAATGGCATTCACTGTCTCATCACTTATATTATACACAGCCTATCTCCACACATATTATTCACAAAACTAATGACTGTCCTGTTTTTATTCCTATTCTCCATTCCTATCACCCTAATGGATTACTTCGATCTAATAAACATCTTCTCAGCATATCTAAATTCCACAAATCCTCTGGACATAGTCTCTACTTGTACTCTGCCATTAAAAATAGAATTCTATCCGTATGCAAATTAGCTCTACCTCTAACCTCTTTAACTTCAAACAAGTACTAAAATACCACCTAAATAACACCTGTCTCTGCTCCTGCACAACCCCAAGCTGAACTAGTCCCTCCCTCCTTCCACCACCAGCATACTTTGACTATGTTCAGACAGAAGCAATTAGTAAACTCTCTTAGACAAAGGACAAATCCATTTTTGTCTAGGCTATATTATCTAATCAGTTTTCCAAAAAGTATACTCAGTGTGTTTAATGTCATCTCTATGAACTGCAATGTGTGAATACTTTATCTAGTGACAAGAGTTATTTTTTCCTAGTTATATTAGTTATATCTATAGGGTCACAATGTATGACCTGAAGGTGAAATTATTTTGAATATGTCGTTCTTCTGTATTAGGTTTTGTAATAACTTTATTTAAACTGTAACCATATTACATCAATGTGGAGCTTTTCTCCCTGGGACTCTGCTAAAAAGGGATATTATCCCATTCAGACTTTCCCAGTAAAGAAATGTCAAATAAAATAAATAAGTTAACAAATACAGACTTGCGCTGTAGCTACATTGTACAAAGTAATTATAATTTCAAACAAGTACACTGTAAAGTTATAACTCCTAGTACAGAAACAGTCACTTACTGCCATTACCATCCAGGTCACTTGCACACCCTGCAGAACTGCTGCTAGGCACAGAACACTGTAGTTATAGTTTACAGCACAGAATGAGCAGTAGGCACTAACACTGACCTGTGAATGTTATACAGCTATTTTTGTTTTAGTGGCAGTGATGCTGGGCACAAAATACAATAGGTAAGGTTATTTCCCACAGAATTATCAACAATGTACATTGTGGTTCCTGTTGACTACCTTCTTCGATAACTTTTTCTACTGTATATTAACTA
This sequence comes from Protopterus annectens, assembly GCF_019279795.1. NCBI lineage: Eukaryota > Metazoa > Chordata > Ceratodontiformes > Protopteridae > Protopterus > Protopterus annectens. The sequence goes on along the minus strand of NC_056729.1, from coordinate 335,350,974 downwards.
TTCTTTTGTTATAGTGTGCTCTTTTACTGTACAAATTATTTTTATTTTTTGCAGTTGATGTGCATTCATATTCTGGGCTGGGACTGAAATTGGCCCAATGGAATCAGTGTTCTACCCCAGTTAGCAAATTGTTTACATAAACAATTCTAAGGGTGCAAATTTTATGCAACTAATGTGTAGAATCACAGGTGTTTGCAGAACTCCGGATACTTTTGCCCAATGTAGAGCAGTCACTGGGCACTGGCTACAATATCTGTCATTATTAAGCAGAGGTGGTGCAGCAGTTAGCATTGTTGCCTCACAGCAAGAGGTTCCCCCGTTCGATTCTCGGCTGGAGCGCCTTCTGTGTGGGAAGTCTGCATGTCCTCCTCCCGGTCGAGTGAAGTTAAAGACATGCAGATAGGTGCGAGCGTGAATGGGTGTGCCTTCCTTGAAGGTTGGGCGTCGGGCTGGCAACTCGGCACCATAAAAATCCACTGCCAATCATTAGCGGACAGGAGTTCCACTGTGGCGACCCCTAACTGGGAAAAGCCGAAAGACATTACTATTAAGCAGAGCAGTCACTTAGCAGTGACACTAAATAGAACAGTAATGCACTCACCAGTACAATTTCTTGGCATTGATCCCTAAATAATAATACAGTTAACTAAAATACAAAACACTAGGCACTGGACACAACAGCTACAACGTCTAAAGGCAGAACAGTCCCTCTCTTCTCCTATGCTGTGACTACAGCTACAAATGCATAATTTGCTGATCTCATTAATATTGATTATAAAAAGACTGTGAAACTGAGTGAATGCAAAAAGGCTTCTTAAGGACTTGGGTATCAAAAACCTCTTTAGAATAAGATGGTGAGAAGTAGATACAATTTGGTAAATCAAGGGTGTACAGAAACCAGGAAATTATTTACAAGTTTAGTTGGACCAGTATGCATGCCACAGCAGAAAAATTGTTAAAATAAAACTTCCATGACTTCTTCATTGTCAACATACACAAATTCAGCCAAAAGAAAACCATGACACCTCACAAATAAGAAAGCACCATGCACTGTAAATGAGTCTGAGGGAAGACAGAACTTTAGCTGCAAAGTAATATCACTTACTGACATTAAGTTGTTAAAATCTCTCGGAGTGGATAAACAAGCTGGGCTGTGTAACCAAATCAAGAGTGTACTTGAAAAATGTGAAACCACAAAGATCTCATGAGCCAAAAACACTGCCTTCTTACATCCCATTTTGTTTAGCTCTCGAATTTCAGTCAAAAACGCAGGTCATACAAATTGTGGGTCTACCTGAGTCAGTGCTCCAGAAACAAGCTCCAGAAACAATCATATTACAGGTCTCCACTACAACAGGTAGATCATCTCCACTGACTTCTAAAAGCAGCTCATCCATCAACACCATCAGGATTTTTCTGAGTTGTACAACAGGTCAGCTCAACAACAAGCAGCAAAACTGGTGGGAAGCCCAGCCTGAAATGTATCAGGAAGTGGTTCAACTACTAAACTGGTTTCACCACAAGGTGCATAAAAATCAGATCAAGATGAAGGACGAAGTTCAGAGAATGCCCTCAAAGATCAGTAGCAGACGTAAACTGATTGAAGTGTGCACTCCTTATAACGTGAAAGAAGTCCACAACAAGTATAACAAAGCAGTCATCAATTAAAGCATTAAACTCACCCAAGACTAACCATATTGTATGATGCTGCAAAGTACTCCCCAAGAAATCTACAAATTCTTATACAGAAAATTAAACGGAATTAGGAGGATGGAATGTGAGGAGAAATCTACAATCCACTTCTGCTGCAATGACATACTCACAGGACATGGTTCTTTCATATTTAATCATTATCAGTTCAAGCTGTGACTTAAACATAAACACATTCTTACTGCTGATACTAACAAGAGTAGGGGTCTAAATGGAAACCAGAAGTAATGGAAGCAATATGTAGAAAGCAAAGTGTTAATCAAGCCAGGTGTCCATGATAAATACCACTTCAACACTGCACAACAGGTCCAGTACTACACCAGGCTTGCGGCAAACAACATGTTATTAAATAACAAAGACCTAGACAAGATATTTAGAGGATAGGTTCTCTCCCCCAAAAGTCTGAAATATTATTTCTGAGTCCTGAAATACTATCTACAGATCAGGTACACCATCATCTATAATATGCTTCACTCTCTGGTTGTATATGTTGATCTAACTGACACCAGACTGGCTGCTTATATTGGGACACACGCTGATCCAGCAAAGGCCTTCTCTCCGCCCAATGGCACTTTGCTATGCTAAGACACTGGCTAACTAAGGAGATGTCAGAAGGTATGCAGACAATCTAAAAGGTGGAGGACAATAAAAATTTTCTCAGATAGGGTTCAGGATCCCAGGCAGCGAGACATTTCCCTGTGGTACATTTGACTGGGGACACATGGCTGAAGTGACATTCAGCTGCAGAGAAATATGACTGTTTGCAAATTCCCTGTGGGCAAAGAGAAGCAAACACTGCCATGCCTACAGCTTTAATAACCAAATGCACAAGGGGAAAACAATGTCCATGGTCCCCAAGAGAACATGAGACAGTAGGCAATATGGCAGGCATCAGCAGTAGGCTGGCCAGAGGGCATGTCAGTAGCAGTAAAAATGCAATGCACAATGGGCAGTGCCTTTATAATTGAAGTGTGTGGACCACTACCCCCTTCACAGTGTCTAGGGAACATTACCTAAAACGCATACTGGAGCATAAATGCGGCTACAGTAGCCTGCAGGATTTCCTCCATGCTGTAGCACACTTCTACATGCTGTAGTTAAATAAGTATGTACTGTACACTGAGCACAAGACTCATTACTTCTTCTGCCGCCATGCATTTGCCTATTAAAGCTGCGGGCATAGCAGTGTGTGGTTCTCATTGCCCACATGAAATTTGCAAACAGCCATATTTCTCTGCAGCTGAATGTCACTTCAGCCATGTGTCTCCAGACAAATGTACCACAGGGAAATGTCTCGCTGCCTAGGCGCCTGAACCCAGGAGACTACACTAATAAATCAGTACAAAATCAGATAAAATAAAGTATCCTAAACCAAACAAGGAATAAGTAAACTGAATGCACAGAAATAGAAATTGACCAGAATATCAAAAGTAACATTGCTGACTGATTTTACAGATGCCAAAAATTAAACAAAACAAAATAAGCAAAAAACAAAACAAACTGCAAATTACAATAGACTGAATTTTGTACAATGAAACACCTTCAGAAGTGATTATAAAATTTGCAGGTTTATAAATAAGCAAGCCAGAGAAACTACAAAATTGCCCTGTGCTAGTGGCAATTTATCAATTTCATAGCAGCCACTAATAAATAAGCTTAATTTATGCCACCAATCTTAAAAAAAAAACAAGAGTTACAATAAACATAGGTGCACAGACTGCAAGAGATGTTGTTTGTCTTTCGGCTTTTTCCCGGTAAGGGGTCGCTACAGCGGAACTCCGGTCCACTAATGATTGGCAGTAGATTTTTTTTACGAAACGTCGAGGTGCCAGCTCAACACCCAACATTCATCGAAGGCATGCCCATTTACGGATGCATGTCTTTCGAACGCTACCCAACCGCAGGGAGGACATGCAGACTCCACACAGAAGGCACTCCCAAGCCAAGTCGAGAATCGAACGGGAGAACCTCTTGCTGTGAGGTAACAACGCTACCGCCATACCACCGCGGCATACTGCAAGAGATGATCTCTATAAATAAATTCTCTTATAGATGCAGCAGTTGTTTCACTGACATACTGCTTTCGGCTGGAGGCATTATCCAGTAATGAACTGGAAGGATATAGTAATATGCCTGCAAAATATAGCAATAATCAGAACACAAATGAACGACCAATGTACAACAAATGTTAGTTAAATATTCTGCACCCCAGACAGCACTCCACTGATACTCCATGATGCAATGAGTTACTGATTTCCACTATAGGCAGTTTCTCCAGACAACCATTTCAGCCCCTACAGCAAAATCTCCAAAAGATAGACAGTTAAGAAAAAAAAGCAGTGCAGTTACAGAATCATATTAACGTTCACCACTGTTGCAACAGTTACAACTTCTACCACAGTTTGACACTGGTGAAGCACATGAAACTAATCTTCACAGATCCAGAAGCAGACACTCCACATTATGGAATCAACTGTTTTATTCATTCATCTCAGTGCTGACATAACAAATTAATAAATTCAGTCATTGGAATATAATTTTCAGTTCAAAGTCAGTCAAGTTTGCTAACAAGGGTAATATAGCATTAGGCAATCCTCTTGTTTCGGTCTGTTTTATTATTAGAAAGTCTAAAAAAAAATCACATAAGACACAGATTTCAAGGTGAACAGCAAGGGTTGCTGGATGACCAGATTTGCAAATTATTACAAATTAGGAGCAATCGTAGAATCCCTCAGATAGGCTAATGTTCTCCAAAAAGGGCTAACAAAGATAATTAACTTCTGTCAGAGGCATGGACTCATGAAGATTGATCATATCTCTCTGAAGACGGGTGAAGTGACACAAGTAGTTCAGCGAACGCATAGCAAAGGTCGCTGAGGAGAACATCCGCTTACCGTACACCTATCCATAGTCCTAGATTCCTTATTAGGAGGATGGATAGGTATCGAAGGATCAGCTAAGTCCTTCTTAGTGGCTGCGGCCACCACCATAGCATCAACAGAGATGCCCTTGGATAAGAATTCTTTGTCCTTAGGAGCTGTAATAAACTTGGACGGTCTTCGTGGGGTAGGTTCCACCATATCAGGGACTGTCCACGCATTCCTTGCCACCACTTCCATGAGGGGGTCAAAGGGAGGAGATACCCAGGAGGTGGAAGGGCGAGAGCCAAAAGCCTCAAGGTAGACAGACTCATCCTCTGAAGGGTTAAGGGTGGACCAGTTCCCCCTCTGTTTAAGGATCTCAAGGATGTCTGAAAAGGAGACATCCTCAGAGGAGGACCGTGGGGACCCTTCAGACTCATCCAAGTCGGTATCCGAGGTGATAGACTCGGGGGAGTCAATATGCTTCCTCTTGCATTGTTTCTTCCGAGGGGGTTCCCCTGAAGGATCAGGAGAAGCCTCGGAAGAGGAGGATATTCCCAGTGGGGAAACTTGAGACGTTGACTCTCTACGGTCTGGGACGAGAGGGTGGGTAGAGACCATCGCAGGCACTGTAGAGGGAGGAGCTGAGGGAGCCGACTGTGGAGCAGACACCAGGTCTAGCACGCTCTGCATGACCTCGAAGGCGCCCCGATCAGGTGGGGCCGAAGATCCCCGCTCCAAAGAGACGAGGACTCCTCCCGGCACCGAAAGGGACGGCTCCAAGGCCGATGTCGGGGCCGAGCTCACCAGTGCCGAGGCTCCGAGAGGGAGAAAGGGCTCGGACAAGGGTCCGATGCCACTCCCCCCTCGGAGCCGACAAGGGAAGCCCGGCGCCCAGATCCCTCCAAGGAGGAGATCGGAGCCGTCGACGGAGCCGAAAGTGGAAGTATCGGCTCCGATGCACCAACAGTCACGGCTCCGAGAAGCTCCGGCTCTGAACTCATGGGAATCGGAGGAGGAACTCAGGAAGGGATGGGTATAGCCACTGACCGTTGGGTAGGGCTATGCAGTATTTGGGCTAGTGCCTGGGACTTGAGAAGTCTGCTCACCACCCTCTCTAAATCGTGGTCGGACAGTCTGGAGGACTGAGAGGAGTGGGACCTATGGCTCCTCTCTGATAATAGTGGAGATCCCGGGGCCGAGTGGATAGAGCCAATGGATGGGGATCTAAACCTCTTTCTAGCAGATGGCTCTGACAAAACTGTCGGAGCCGCCTGAGTCTCGGACCTCTCGGGTCCAGCCGGAGCCGAGGTAACCGTTTTAGTCTTAGAGCCATCGGCTCCAGAAGGAGTCGATGTCGAAGAAGCCTTAGAGCCACCAGCGGACGGCTCCGAAGCTGGAGCCGACGCCTTGGAAGGCTTGGAAGGTTTTCCTGACACTGTCTGGGTCAGGGAGCCTTCAGGCTTTAATAAGCCTCGCAGTATCAATTTATTTTTGCGTTCCTGCAGGACTCTTGGACTGAAAGCATGGCAGACAGAACAAGAGTCCTGCAGGTGCAAAGGTCCCAGGCAATAAACACAAGAAGTGTGACCATCTGTCAGAGACATTTTCTGACAGCACGAGTCACACTTCTTAAAGCCTGAGACCTTAGTCTTTAGACATCCCAAACAAAAACTGTGAAACACAGACACACACACAGACACACCTGTTAAGAAAGTGGAAAATAATCCAACTACTCCCACAATAAGTATGACTAAGGGGAAGGGAGGAGGGCCCGAAGGCCTAGAGTATAAACAGGGGATAAATGGGAAAAACAAAGGGGAACCCGAAGGAAACTAGGGATAGTTAACTAATAAACTGTAAAGAAAACTATTCTAAGAAAAAAAAATAAGGTTTTTTGAAGTTTTACAACTATAAAAAGTCACTAACCTGCAGAGCCGGTAGAAACCAGCACCTCGTAGCTAAAGCGGCAAACGAAATCTGGGTATTTACCGCCTAGCATTGTGGGATATAGGGGAGCCTCGAGCCGGTGGAAATAGCTCTCAAGCTTTAGTATTTGCCGAGTCGGAGCTGAGGATCGGCTCCGAACCCATCCAGCAAGAATGAAGGCGAGATTGACAACTTAACATCTAAATGTCAAGAAACACAATAGTATAATTTGGGAAGTCAGCATCCCTGGTAACTACCATATTTACAACACACCCCTAAGAATCAACCCAGTAGTCGGGGATTTGGGGATACATACAGACAGTAACCTAGCTTTGACCATTACGTGTTTAAAGCAGTGAGGAATCAAGCCTATGTTGTGCAACTTATAAACAAAGGTATGGCATCTAGGTCCAAGGAGGTTATTGTTCCACTGTATCCAGCACTCGTCAGACTGATCATTGAGTACATTGCCTCCTTTGGTAGGTACCTAACCAGCATGTCGCTCAACCTCTTAACACAAGAAAACTGGAAAAAGCCTAAAATAATGCGGGGGGGGGGGGGTGCCAACACATAAAAATAGGGGCAGATTTTAAACATTGTTCTTACAAACTTAGAAAGCTGCTAGAATAACAGGATTTGTGTTATTTTGTGTTAGTATGCATTTTCTGAAGGATATGCAGTTTGAAACTGAAACGTCATTATTTGGTCATTTTTTTAGTGACTTCAATCCTCAGTAATTTGCCAGAAAACCCCAGATTTTATGAGGAACAGACCAAATATTCGAGTCAAAAATCTGGACATTCTGTGAAAATCTGTACAGTTGAGAGGTATGCTAACCAGGCACATCCAACAACTGGAACGTCCACAGAGGTTTCTCACTAAAAGAATACAGGGTGTAAATAACATGTCCTGTACAGACTGCCTCAAAGCCCTATCCCTGTATTCTGTCTGCTACAGACTGTTGAGGGGAGATCTATGCCCGACACACAAGGCACTGGACCCCACTCCGATAAATCTCAAAAATAACAGCACTAGAATTACCTGTTCTAGAAACTTAAACCTTGCATGTGATATAAAAAGGACATGCTGGAAAGACAGGCATGCTGCTCCCCATCTATGTGAAGCAGAGTCACTTCCTAAGCAAATTCAAGTGTAACTTAGACAATTGGATACAGAACTAGAAATTCACGTCTGGTTTATCACTGATGTCTAATGGACACAGGCAGCCTGTAAATGGTTCATCTCCCAGGTTCCTGCTTGTAAATGTTTTCATGTCCCAAATCCCTTCTTACACTACCAAGGGTACCAGAACTGTTCAGAGATTTGGATGCATGGCTAGGCTTAAATAGACCCCAGTGATCATTAGCCCAGTATACACCTGTGAACAGAGTGCAACAAGCATGGCTAACAGAAATGCTGACAGCATAAAGAGGACTTCAGTATGCAGCATACACAAAACAAAACAGCCCAGGTAAGAAATATCAATTGGTGTCAAAACAGCTATAACTGCAAAGAATGAAAATGTGCTGGTGTAATTTTAGGCATTTAAAATCTATTTAAATTAATTTAAGCCTTTTAAAACAAAACTTAAAAATAAGCCAATTCACAAATGGTAGCCAAATGAAGCATATTTTCTATGTGCTTTTTGCCCTTTGTGCCTATGACCATCAAGAGTGTGTCCATTTACTTCTCTTCTGCCTGTGGCAAATGGCATCCCACTTCATTCTGCAGGTGTACCCCTCGCCACAGGAAGCCTCTCCTTCATCAGCAACTCACTCTTGGGTCTAATGGGAGATCTGGGTGACAGCGACACTGTCAACCATAATCCAGGCAGCTATGAAGGAAGCTGTGCTTTCCTCCGTTCCTCATTCAGCATTGAATACCATATTTTGTGGTCCTCTACTTCATCTAGGGTTCTCCTCATCACAAGAACGTGAGGTTCAGGCTTCATTCCAGTGAGCAGGATGGTTCATATTTAAAGATGGATCACAACTGTCCCCAGTAAGTGGAACTTCTCAACCACACTGTAGCTATTAGAAGCCATTCCTATTTCTCAGATTGGTAAGGGGAAGTTTTTTTTTTTAATAATCTTAACTTTACCCCCTATGTGGCTGACACATGACCACTTTACAAAGCCTGGCTTCTCTGTCTACATACTTCCCTCTATATGCCGGCAAAGTCTACTGTAAACGGCTTGGTAGCACAAAGTCCTCGTCCCTGGTCTCAAGTTACCTCCTAGCACCATCAAGCCTTTACTTTCTGGTACCACGCTGGACAAGTCTGTGCTAGCTGCTCACTTCCATTCTACCATGCCAGCTCCACTATTTCCCAAATTTGCTAGCCAAACCCAGGTTACAGTCAAAGCTTTATCTTTCCATGCCAAACAGCTGGCAGAATTGTCATCACGCAAATCTTTCTTTCTTACATAAAAATGTAAGACTTGTGACTAGTATGTAGCAGTGATAGAAGAAATCTCAAGATCATCAATTCAGCTAGTTGAAGACAGTACAGTTGTGTACACTTACCATAAATGTAGATGTTCGAGTGTATTCACTGTTGCAGTCATCACATTTGGGTTATCTGCCTGCAGGTAGCCCTCAGCAGGCCTGAATACCTGAGTCTTCAGATTCCTGCATTGGATGATGTCTCTTCTTCCATGACGTCAGGTCGTCAGGGGTATAAAACATGCAGCCGACACCATTACATCAGTTTTTCTTGCCCCAGATGTCAGGTGCCCCCCACAATGGGAAGCAATTATATGTTATGTTACACCTCCATCAAAAAGCTGGGGGAAGCAATTATATGTTCTGGTACACCTCCATCAAAAGGCAAATACACCAGAAAACTTAAATACACCAAACAAGAAGGAAAGGTAGAGCCAAGAGAAGTCAGGGGGCTGGAGGGTAACCAGGACTGCAACAGTGAATACACTCGAACATCTACATTTATGGTAAGTGTACACAATTGTACTATGTTCTTCATGTTTCACTGTTGCAGTCATAACATTTGGGTTGATTGCCAAAGCTAAGGAAGGGAGGAAGAAATTACAGAGCATTAGGGCCAGCTATTAAGCCCTGCAAGACTGCAGTGGCAAAACCAGCTCTGGATTTAGAAAAAATAGGCATATGGTAATGCTTGGTGATGGTATGTACAGAGCACCAGGTAGCAGCTTCTAGGATGTCCCTGGTAGGGACTCCTCTGAGAAAGGCTGCAGAGGTAGATGCAGCCCTGGTGGAATATGATCTTATCCCCTGTGGGGTAGGTTTTCCATGGTGCTTGTAGCAGAAATGAATGCAATGGGCTATCCATTTGGAAATGGTTTGCTTTGAAATGGCCTTCCCCTCTGCCCCTGCAGCAAAGCCAACTAGCAGCTGTTCAGATTTTCGGAGAGGCTTAGTCCTGTCCAAATAAAATCTAAGTTGTCTGTTCACATCCAGGGAGTGCAGTATTTGTTCTCCTTTGTTTTGTGGATTAAGGAAAAAACTAGGCAAATGAATGGACTGATTTAGGGTCACGCTAGACACCACCTTGGGCATAAAGGAAGGATTGGTCCTGAGGGAAACCCTGTCTGCATGGAAGATAATGAAGGGTTCCACTGCCATGAGGGCCTGTAATTCAGACAATCTTCTTGCTGAAGTGATGGCTAGAAGGAAGGCCGTTTTCCAAGAAAGGAATTTCAACTCTGCTGTTGCAGCCGGCTTAAAGGGGGAGAGAATGAGCTTTTCCAATACAAAGTTAAGGTCCCAGGCTGGAGTGGGAGCTCTCCTGGGGGGGGTCTTAAATATTTGGCCCCTATAAGGAATTGTTTTAGCATGGGGTGAGAGAAGAGGGGTGGCTCTGTATTATAATGTGCTGAAATGGAGGGGGCATGGATTTTAATTGAGGAGAAGGATAGGCCCTTGTGCAGCATTTCTGTTAAGTACTGAAGAATATGGGGTAAGCTGGGCATCGTTGTGCCCATCCCCTGAGTCTGGCTCCAGGAATAGTATCTTTTCCACTTTTCAGCATAGGATTTTCTAGTACTAGGCCTCCTTGCCTCCAAAATGACATCTAGCACCTGCTTACTGAGGCATGCTATTGTTGAGCTCAAGGAGGTTCAGGGTTTGAACCTGAGGGTGCAGAATCTGGCCCGCCTGCTGGGACAGCAGGGAAAGGGTCTGAGGCAGGTGCCATGGTTCCAGTAGTGTCATACTGCGCAAGGGGGGGGGGTACCAGTGCTGGCGTGGCCAGTCTGGTGCAATCAGAATTGTCCTTGGCTTGTCCTGTTTGATCATTAGCAGAACCTTCGAGAGGAGGGGCAGAGGGGGAAAGGCATAAACTGGGAGACTTTCCCAGGTAAAGGACAGGGCATCCACTTTCCAAGCTTGACTGTGGGGAGTCCTTGTGCAGAATTTGTCCAATTGGTAGTTCTGAGATGAGGCAAACAGGTCCACCTCTGCAGCCCCCCCCATTTGTTCCTCAAGAGGTTGAATATTTTTGGTTCTAGTTTCCATTCGTGTGGGTCCATGAGATTTCTGCTTGTCGTCTGCCAGTGAATTTAGCTTGCCTGGCAGGAATTGATCTTGTAGGTGCACTTGATAGCTCAAGGCTGTGTTCCACAGAGCCATGGCTAGTCTGCAGAGAGGGTACGAGTGGGTTCCCCCCTGCTTGCTTATGTACCACATGACTGTGGTGTTGTCTGTCTTTACCAATAGTTGTCATGGAAAAATGCGGGCTTTGAATGCTGTCAGGGAATTCTGTACAGCTAACATTTCTTTTTGAATGATATGCAGGTGCATCTGTCTCGGGTTCCATTTGCTCTGAATGCACTGCCCTGCCAAGTGAGCCCCCCATGCATAGTCTGATGCGTCTGTTGTTAGGGTTTGGGCGGCAGGGGTAGAGTGAAAGGGGACCCCTTGTTGTGGTAGCAGGCCTCTGCCCACCAAAGGAACTCTGTCTTTATACAAGGAATGATAGGAATCACTGATTCCAGGTCCTGAGAATGTTGACACCATAGGCGTTTTAGATACCATTATAGTTTCCTCATATGCAGTCTTGCATATGGAATTAGCAGAATGCAAGAGACCATGAACCCCAGGGCTTGCAGATAACTGGGGTTTTGTGGCCAATAGTTTGAAGTAGGTTGTCAAATAAACTTGTTTTTCCAGAGTAAGGAAAGCCATCTGAGACGTTGTATACAAGCTTGCTCTCAGGAATACAATCTGTTGGCAGGGTACTAGGTGAGATTTCTTTTTGTTTATGGTGTAACCCAGTGAAGTTAGACATTTCTTCACAAATGCCAGATGTTGTAATAGCAAGTCCTAGCTTTCTGCCTGAATTAGACAATCGTCCAAGTATGGGTATATCTGAATATTTCTCTGCCTGCAAAATGCAATGGCTGGAGCTAGACACTTTGTGAATACCCTGGGCGCAGTAGATAAGCCAAAGGGAAGTGCTGAGAACTGATAGTGCATGAAGCCTACCCTGAAGCGTAGGTATCTTCTGCAAGATTCCCTTATTGGAATGTGCAGGTAAGCTTCCTTTAAGTCTAAGGTTGCCAGCCAGGCATGTTTGCCTAGCATAGGAATAAGCTGTTGAAGTGTTAGCATTTTGAATTTTGGGATTACCAGAAAGGTGTTTAGAATAGAGGTCCAGGATAGGATGTCAGGAGCTATCTTTTCTGGGTACCAGGAAAAGTCTTGAATAAAAACCTTGTCCCCTTTGTTCTGCTGGGACAGGCTGAATAGCCCTGATACTTAGAAGAGAGAGAATCTGCTATTGGGGCTCCGCCCACTGATTTGGGGGTAGGTCTGGCCAACCGTTTGGGGTTGGTAGTGTGTGGAAGTGGAATCTGTATCCTTGGGAAACTATGTTCAAAACCCATTTGTCCTGGGTAATGAGTTCCCAGTTTTCTGCATGCAGGGCGAGCTTTCCTCCTAAGGGAGCAGGCAGTTGAGCAGGGCTTGGAAGGGTTAAGGTTAAGTCATTATGCCATTTTTCATAGGGGAGTGACTTACTACTTCCTGCTTTGGAAGTGGGAGCCCCCCAGTGCTTAGGCCTGTGTGCAGCCTGAGACTGTAACCTAGGTGGTCTGCTGTTCCTGGGTTTGGACTGAGAAGACGTGGAAGAGACTGGAAAGGACCAATCCTTTGAAGGCCAATGCCTACTAAATCTGGGAGGCTGTACTTGTAGGAAATCTTTAAACAGTTTGCATAGATTTAACTTTTTCCTCCATCTTTTTGAGGACTTCTGTTTTGTTGCCAAAAAGGCAGTCCTGGTTTAAGGGAGCATCCAGTAATTTCGCTTTAACATGATCTGGCAAGTTTTGCTCCTTAAGCCAAGCATGCCTTCTAAGTACAGACCCAGTGACAGCAGCCCTGCAAGATGCTTCTAAAGCGTCAAAACCACACTGCAAAGTATGTTTACCAACTTGTTCTGTAGAATGCATTAAATCCTGTAACTCTGTGTTCAGCACAGTCAGGAATCAGCATAATTTTCTGTTTAAGAAGTCCCATAATATGCTGCTGATAATTTAACATATGAAACTGGCAATTTAAAGCCCTAATGGCCAAAGTAGCAGAAGCGTATACCTTCTTACCCCATCTGTCTAAGGCTCTAGAATCTCTATCAGAAGGGGTAGGATTTGTGGCAGCAGTAGACGTAATGCCCTTTGGTCCTTGGGAAACAGTCTCTGGATCCGCAGTGGGATTCTTGAAGAGGAACTTGTGAGAGTCAGGTACTCTGCAATACTGGTCAGGTTTTTTGGGAGCTGGAGGTAAAGTGTCTGGGGAAAGGGTAGATTCCAAGAAAGCATTATCTACAATGTCCAGAACAGGAGGGATAGCTAAAGGCCTGTGTTGAAGAAGGAGCAAGAATTCCCTAAGCCTCTTTTTGGAGTCAGAGTAATCCTGGCTTTCTAAGAGTGTGCAAGGTTTCACCAAAAGAAAAATCTTCTGGAGGGGAAGCAGAGGGAATGGAATCCTCTGCATCAGAATCCTCATAGGTAGATAAGGGCAAATCATGGTAATCAGAAGGAACAGAAATATCAGATTCCTGATCAGAATAATCAGAAGGAAAATCAGTCCTAGGTCTCTTAGAGGGGGAAGGCTGGCTTCCCCTAATTAATGTAATAAGGTCTTCAGCCATTCTAAGCATTTTTTTACGCATATGGGCCTGAGCCTGCGGTTTGGAAGTTGGTTTTCTAGGCGTGTTGCAAGTTTTAAGCCTGGATGAAGACGATGGCTTTGGTTTAAAATACAAGTCTCTAGGCCTGCATACACCCTCAAAAGCCGGCGCCTGCACAGCGGCTCCGGACCCATCCAAAGTAGAGACATCCGCAGATTCCATAGTCGAAGAAGCATCTCACGGCATACCAGACTCCGAATGGGTCTCAGTAGAGGCCTGTGAATCTGAAGTAGTGGGTATCAGGGACTACGAAAGCACCTCACTGAGTACCAGCGGACTGGCGATTAGCTTAATGGAAGCATCGCCGGCAGTTTTGGACCTATTCGGGCTGTCTCTGTCTTTATCCTTATGTTTTTTCAGAAGATCAGTAGTCGGATGGCTTAACGAAGCCATTTCGGAGTACTGAGATCAAGTACGAAAATAATTTGCCTGAAAGATAGCCCGACGACGAATAGTTTGGGGGTTGAACAAGGCACAAAAGTGGCAGCGAGGGATGTCGTGGTCTGGGCCTAAACAGGGGATGCTATACGAATGAAAATCTCTATGAGGTATTTGCTTTCCACAGGTAAGACAACTGTTAACTTTTACTGACATCAGTTGGAGCAAGAAAAAGGATCCCCAATGGGGTACTTATCTTTTTTGAGGACTTCAGATCTGAAACTCGAAAACGAAAATTTCAGGAGTCAGCCGACCGGCACTTGCGAACTGCTTCTGCTTCGGGCACCGCACAGCAATAAAGACTGATGTAATGGCATTGGCTGCATGTTTTATATCTCTGCCGTCATAGAAGAAGAGACAGCATCCGACGCAGGAATCCAAAGACTCTGGTATTCAGGCCGGCTGATGGCTACCTGCAGGCAGATATCCCAAATGTGATGACTGCAACAGTGAAACACGAAGAACATCTTCCTCAAAGATGTAAATGGAAAAGAGAATATACATTAACCAGTGTACACTTTCTGACTTCCTCGCACTATGCCTAAAATGGTAGCAGAACATCCATTTTATTTTGTCGCTGCTGATTTCAGTTTTTCTCTAAAGGGAAAGTTCATGACTGCCTTACTGGAGGACCCAGGTATGTCTGAAAATTCACTGTACTCAAAAGGTTTAACCATTCCATTTTACAGTTATGTGGAGTGAAACTACCATAATAGTCAAAAAAAGTGTGAATTTAATAATAAATCAACAGTAATAGAATAATACAGTAAACTAAAGTTTGATTGTTTCAAGTGTGAGTATATTGGGGAGTGGTCAGTTTGCTTCTCTGCAGTGGAACGTTTTTGTATGGGGAGGATGAATACATTTGTTTTGATATGCAGGGGTTTCTCAAGGACTTTTGCAGGTTTTGAGGGAGACTCACTGTGACAGGGTCTGACAACTTATGCATGATGTAAATTACCATGAAAATAAGTACATCGCATCACAAAAATAAGCTTGTTTTTGCTGGTAATTTGTTAGCTCACAGGAAAATAGCTTTGTTTAACAGAAGGCAGCATGCATTTCATACGTGGTTATCAAAATCTGGCAAGTATTTTGAAATGCAGGATCTGGTATAAAGTTTAAGCAATGTACACTTACCTGGCCCACTCTTTCAACATTGAAATACTTTCCTTTTCGATCATAAAGCTCAGGTGCCTGAAAGAAAGTAATGCACAGTTACAGTTGTACAAACATCAGTTTGGGGACTCTAGCATCTGCTGCTTTCTGCATCTCATTATTCCTATTAACCATTAAATTCTGTGACACCCATATCATTACTTTACGTCTGGCTATAAGGCAGTAAAAAGCATTCAGACCACAGCAGATGTTAATTCCTAATCAAACCAAGAAACAGTACAGGTATTGCAGTGCTCACCATATTTATTCAAGAAAAGCTCTTGCAGCAGCTCCAGCATTAAAGGGTTTACCAATGTAAATCAGATTATATTCACTGTATGAATATCAGCACCCAAGTTGACAGAAGCCACTCTAACATACAAGGCATCTGTGTGAAAACATCTATACAAAATAAATGGTCAAATCATAAAAAAAAATGGCAGCATTGTTAAAGATCAAAACCAGGTATAAATTAGACATGCCAATGGGTATCTATGATTATGAGTTGTGGCTAGGCTACTAATGGTCCTCTGGATCAACGGCCTACTATTGACCAGTGGAACCTGAGAACCTAAGGAGAAAGCACTAAAAATGCAGCAGGGGATAAAAGAAGACAGAGTGCTTCCCACACCAATAGATTAGGTTCTGCCAATTAGCCAGTTTGCTATCCAGCAGGTAACAGTGTACATTTAGTTTAATTATTAGCCTGCCAATAATGCAAGCATTTAGGATGACATCAAAGGTCTTTCACCACATCCAGGCAAGTAGTGTGAACCGACTTGCATGAATTTAATGCAGCAGTGGCATGTTCTCAGAAGTTCATCATGTTCAGGAGGCAGGATCTGCTTTTACAAACAGAAACTGGCATTGGGTCCAGGGCTTGCAGACTGCCTATGTCCTTTTTAAGTTCATAATGACGGTTTGGCTCCCTAGTGAAATGTTAGCACTCTTAACACTGAGGGCAGGTATGACCAAGAATATAGGAGAAGTGTGAGCATCAAGCATCACTCTTCTCATTTAAACTTCTATTTTGGGGATGACATCTAATGTGGGGGCAAGCCCCCCAAACTTAAATTGACCAACTCCTAAGATTGTCATTCTTAGGAGAAAAGAGAATATTCCAAGAAATGGCCATCTCCAACTTAGTCATGTAATTCTGTTTTTTGGCCATTCAGTCTCCATATTAAGGGTCTTGCTAAAGCAAATCCCGACATTTCAAATGGTTACCAATGTGCTACACTGCTTTACAGATAAGGGTGGTGAGGCTTACAGATCTAGTTTCCTGTAAACATAGTGGATCCCCCCTTAGGGAACAGGACAACTGCTACAGTTCTCCATTCCTCTGGAGCAAATTCAAAGGAGAGCCTGAGGTGGAACAGGCTTAGTAGTGAGTTTTCCACACAGCGTCTGTTGCTGACATGAAGGCAACCTACCACACTTTCAGGACCCATGGAGCAAGTGTTGTTGGCCTTGAAAAGAGCATTCAGGACATGCTTAGAGGTGATCAGAGGAGGTGGTGTGGATGTACTAATAAGTAAGGAAAATTAGGGAGTGATAAGGGAGTAAAATATAGCTGAATTGTTATGTCCTCAGGGGATGAGTGAGTATTGCTCGGTATTATCATTGCTGAGCATAACTATAAGATGTAATGGGATCCTATCTCACCTACATTCATGACAGATGGGACAGATGGGTTCGGAGCCGATCCATCGGCTCCGACTCGGCAACTAATACACTAGCACGAAGTCTCTCATTGGCTGGGCTACTCCCTATCCCAGGATGCACTACACCTGCTTCCCCAGATCTCGTTTGCCGCTTAACAAGCTGGACGTGGTCTCGACTTGGCTGGAGCTAAGTGGTTCTTTTACCTTATTGGTCTTTGACCTAGGGAATTTTTTTTTGTCTATATTAACCAAACAGCTGTTTTAACAGCTATTGCTTTCTATTTCTTAAGTTTTTGTTGGAGTATTTGAGTGTTTCCAAATTTGTTTTATTCTGTCGGGCAAGGCCCGTTTAAGTTAGAGGGCCTTTGCCCTACCTTTGAGTGCTATTAGGTTTAATTATCTTTGGTTAGTTGTTTTTCGGGCAAAGCCCGTTTAAATTAGAGGGCTTTTGGCCGTTTAACTGTTTTCTAATTTTGTGAGGTAATCTTTCACCGGTACTCGCGCCAGTGTGTCTCGCGCTTTTCAGTTGGCGCTTTTTTGTGTATAGTGCTATACTTGTTGAGTAAGATTTCCATAGAGTTTTCTTACTTGTTGTGGCTTGTATCATGTCTAAGGAACAAAAGTCAGGGTTTAAAAAATGCACTCGGTGCAATTACAAGATGTCCATTACAGACAGTCATTCAATCTGTGTGTATTGTTTGGGGCCGAAACATCTGCAAGAGACTTGTAGCGTCTGTCATGCGTTCTCCGCTAGAGTTCTTCAAGAACGCAAGAACAAGTTGATATTGAAAGGGCTTATTAAACCTTCTTTTGAGGAAGCCTTAAATCCACCTGTTGCTTCCAAAAAGAAAAGATCGTCGGCTCCGACAAGTCCGTCGGAGCCGACTTCTAAAAAGACAAAATTGACCTCTTCTTCCTCGGCTCCACTGACTTCGGGGCCGAGGGTCGAAGGGTCTGCCTCGATACCTCCTACTTCGGCTCCATTGCCTTCGGAGCCGCAAGTGGGAGTATCGGGAGGTGAATCACCTCCATCGGTTCCAATGGCTTCGGAGCCGGTGGAGGTGTGCAGCTCAGACTCTTCCCCCTCGGCTCCGAAGAAAGCCCCTTCGGCGCCGATGGTGGTCCATGCTGTGGTGGAACCGGCGCCGATAGCGTTGGAGCCGTTTCTGAGCCGGTCCCCTTCTCTCTCGGAGCCGAGAGGAAAGTCTTCTCGATTGTCTAAATCCTCGAGACTTTCAGATTCGGACCTGGATAGGGTTTTACAGAGGCTATTCCAATCTCCAGTCTTTACTAAAATGGTCTCGGCTCCAGCACAGTTTGCTTCGGAGCCGATCCCTCCTCCAACACATTTGATTCCTCCTCCAACCTCTTCGGAGCCGTTGGAGCCGGTGGTGGTGGAGCAATGTGGAGCCATACGGTCGGAGCAGAGACCCCTTACAGGCCTCTCGGTTCCGACTGTGCTTCCTACCCTGTCCTCCGGTTCAGGGTTTGGCACTGCGACTTCTTCAGCCGGAGCCAAGGGTTTGGGTGCTTCGGTACCTAGTCTTCCTCTTGGAGCATCGGCTGCTGGAATTCCTGGTGCCATCGTGGCCTCTAGACCAGCGACCTCCTTGGATTCTGGAGGTCCGGCCTTTGAGGTCATGAGGAGCGCGCTAGCCATGTCTTTGCCGGTTCAACAAGATTCTACCTCACCGTCCCTAGAATTGGAGACTGGTGCCTCTGTTGTGTTGCAGCCGCCCGGCAGCAGGGCCCCGGGGCCTGAGGATACCCCCATCGGGTTCCTTCTTCGGTGGTCCGTCCGAAACTGCTTCGGACGAACCCCCACGGAAGAAATTGTGTAAGAGGAAGCACGTAGACTCCCAAGATGAGTCTATTACATCGGATACTGACCTCGATGACGCAGAAGGGTCCCCCAAATCATCTTCGGATGATATCTCCTTCTCAGATATCTTGGAGATTCTGAGACAGAGAGGTGACTGGCAAGCCAAAACCCCTTCAGCTGAGGAGTCAGTCTTCCTCAAGGCCTTTGGGGCCCAGCCTTCCGCCTCCTGGGTGTCTCCGCTCTTCGATGAACTCCTTGATTTGGTTTCTCGAAGGGTGTGGGAACACCCTGATTCTGTGAAACCGGTGCCTGCGAGGCCCAATAAATTTTTGTCAGCCCCCCCCAGAAGGAATTTCTCACAAAGGGTGTGCCTGTAGATGCTTTGGTGGTGGCTTCTGCCACACAGCAGGACGTGGCAGAGGCTTCGACGTCAATTCATCCTCCTAATAAGGATTCTAGGAGTATGGATAGGTACGGGAAGCGTACCCTGTCCTCAGCGGCCTTTACCTTACGGTCGCTGAACTACTTATGTAATTTTACGAGGCTCCAAAGGGATCTTCTCAAAGAGCTAAATGACTCTCTTGTTGGTAACCTACCTGAGGCGCTGGCCCCGACTGTTGGCGCACAGATGACTACCCTCTTTTCTATTGTTAACTCGTCCATGAGGCTCATTTCATATGCGGCCGAAGGGGCGAGTAGAGCAGCGGGAACAGGCGTTGCCCTCAGGAGACAAGCCTGGTTACGCTTGTGTTCGTTCACGGAGGCCTTTAAGTCCTCCTTCGCCGACGCCCCCTTTGATGGGTCATCTTTGTTTGGACCCAAGGTGAAGGACACACTAACTCGGTGCGAGCAGGAGGGCAAGACTTTGACTGCCGTTGGGGCCCGAGTTTCCGCTCCCTCCAGGCCTTACCCCAAGGCTGGGAGAGGAGGGAACATGTGGTTTAAGAAATCTCAAAAGTCTTTCCCTACTCCACCCAGTGATTCCCCCTCCAGAGGCAGGGGGGGGGGAATTTTGGAAGACGCTGCCCCAGAGGTGGCAGAGGCCCCCGTAACTCTGGAGACCGCGATTCCTTTCGTGGTTCTTCATACAACCAGCGTTCCTGAGTTGTTGCCCGACTGTGCAACTCCGGAGCCAGTCGGGGGTCGCTTTGCGGCGCACCCACAAGCTTGGGAATCCATAACAAGCGATCAGTGGGTGCTTCGCATTATTACCGGAGGATATATCATTCCCTTCAACAAACCCCCCCTTTCTTTAAGGGAAATCCCGGACGTACCACCCAGTCAGCGGGATCAGGCAGCATTAGAGGTTTCAAAGCTGCTAGAAAAAGAGCCATCCAGCCTGTCCCCATCGTCCAGATCGGATCAGGAACTTACTCAAAATTATTTTGGTACCAAAAGACAGGGGACTTCAGGCCCATTTTGGACCTCAGTTCATTGAATCGTTTAGAAGAAGTCCAAATTCCGAATGGTCACTCTTCAATCTATTCTTCCTTTGCTGGAAAAAGATGCATGGATGTGCTCCATAGATCTCCAGGACGCTTACTATCACATTCCCATAGCTCAAGAGTCCAGGAGACATTTACGCTTCCTTGTCTTGAGTCAGTCATTTCAATTCCGAGCACTGCCCTTTGGTTTCACCACAGCCCCAGGGTGTTCACCAAGTGTCTGGCAGTGGTAACTGCTCACCTGAGAAGTCTGGGATTCCAGGTGTTTCCTTATCTAGACGACTGGCTCCTTACTGCCACCTCCGAGCATCTACTACTCCAAGCGCTCAGAGCCACGTTCACCTTGGGCCGTTTCTTGGGGATCACGCTCAATTTGCAAAAATCTGTACTACAGCCATCTCAGCGTATTACTTTCATAGGCGCAGACTTAGACACAAAAGAATGCGCCTTTTACCGGCAGCAAGAATTCAGGTCTTACAAGATCAAGTCAAATCCTGTCTCCCCCTACAAAGAGCCCCGGCCCATCGGATCCTACAACTGTTGAGCTCGATGGCGTTGACCATACTTTTAGTTCCCTTGGCCAGACTTCACATGCGAATTTTACAATGGCTACTGTCGGTTCAATGGTCTTATCAGGAACTTCCCTTGAACCACTTAATCATAATCACGGAAAGTTGCCGTCGAGATCTGCATTGGTGGCTTCTCCAATCAAATCTCACCAGGGCGACCCTTTATACCTCAACGTCCGCTGCCACTGTGACTACGGACGCCTCCCAGGTAGGGTGGGGGGGTCATTACCTGGACAGGTCGGTCCAAGGCACATGGCAGATCCAGGAAACGCATTTGCATATCAATGTCCTGGAGATGAGAGCGGTACTATTGGTACTCCAAGCTCTCCGTCACGCTCTCCCGCAGGGCCCGATTACTATCCTATCCGACAACATGTCGGTGGTGTGGTACATAAACAAGCAAGGTGGGACCAGGTCTTACCTACTATGCAGAGAAGCCATGAGACTTTGGCACTGGGCGGTAGCTACCAACCGCTTTCTAATGGCAACGCACATACCGGGGAAGTCCAATGTGATTGCGGACAGATTAAGCAGGACCATTCTTTTGCCCCACGAGTGGTCCCTCAACCAGGGTATAGCTGCGAAGATCTTCGACAGATGGGGTCTTCCTTGCTGCGACCTGTTTGCCAGCCCTCACAATGCGAAATGCAGAGAGTTCTTCACACTGTTCCCTTCTCAGGGACAGATTCCCAGGGACGCTCTGACTCACATTTGGCCCCCAGGTCTTCTCTACGCCTTCCCTCCGTTTCCCCTCTTACCGAGGGTGATACAGAAGGCCATTTACATGGAGAGCGAGATGATTTTGATTGCACCGCACTGGCCTCGTCAAGTTTGGTTTCCTTTCCTACAGAGGCATGCGATAGAAGGTCCATGGTTTCTGGATCCGGTGCCAGACCTGTTGACTCATCAGTCAGGACGGCTTCATCCGTCTCTCAGGTCCCTGAAGTTGGCAGCATGGTTACTCCACTTCCATCCTTAGTCCGAGACAATGCTCTTTCGCCGGACGTGGTCCACATACTGTCTTCTTCTCATAAACCTTCCACCATCAAACTTTATTCCAGTAAATGGAAAAGGTTTGCCTTCTGGGCTCAAGAACGTGGTATAGATCCTCTCACTGCACCAGTATCGGAGGTTCTGAATTTTCTGGCCTCCCTTTTTCAGTCGGGCTCTTCAGTATCTACCATTAAGGTTCAGCTAGCGGCCATCTCTAATTTTCATGCTTCATTTGAACCTTCATTGATGTCTCACAAACTTTGTAAGGCTTTCCTTAAAGGGGCTTGGCTCCTTAGGCCTCCTTTATCTCAGCCTGTCCCCTTGGGATTTGAATATGGTTCTTGCTGCCCTAACTGCCCGTCCTTTCGAACCAGCTGCTACCTGTGATTTAAAATTTCTGTCTTGGAAAACGGCCTTTTTAGTAGCCATAACGTCTGCCAGGTGAGTTTCAGAACTTCAAGCTCTTTGTTCTGATCCTCCCTATTTGATTTTTCACAAGCATAGAGTTTCATTGAAATTAAACCCTGCATTTATACCAAAAGTGGCCTCCTCTTTCTGTATTCAACAAACTATAGAACTCCCTGTCTTTTTCCAGAATTCTCTAATAACGCAGAATATACTTTGCATCAATTGACGTACATAGACAACTGCGTTTTTATTTGAATAGAACCGCCCAACGCTGAAATCTAATCAATTGTTTGTTTCCTTTGCAGTGAACAAATTGGGTCAACCAGTAACAAAAACCTCCATATCTAAATGGATTAAAGATTGTATCATTTTTATTTATTCACAGGCTAACAAAGACCCCCTTTCCAGTCAAGGCTCATTCTACCAGGGCAATGGCTACTTCCGTAGCTTTTCACTCCAAGTTATCAATAGATGATATTTGTGCTGCAGCAACCTGGACTTCTCCGCACACTTTCATTTCTCATTACAAATTGGATGTGGTTTCTCGAGGCAGAGCTTCCTTTGGTTCCACAGTTCTCAGGAGTGTTTTCCAATGAGCCACCCGGGATGTAGGTGCTAGGGACGCTGTCCCATCTGTCATGAATGTAGGCGAGATAGGATCCCATTACATCTTTTAGTTATGTACTTACCATAACTTCGGATGTATGGGATCCATCTCGCCTACATTCATAAGTACCCACCCTTCCTCTTCCATTTGGATTTAGAGGAGCTGTAGTCCCTTTTTTCTTGGCGTTCTTTCTTGAAGAACTTTAGTTGGTTATAGTGACTACTAGTTTTTCTGTGTTTGCATGGATGTATGAAAGCGAACAAACAAGATCTGGGGAAGCAGGTGTAGTGCATCCTGGGATAGGGAGTAGCCCAGCCAATGAGAGACTTCGTGCTAGTGTATTAGTTGCCGAGTCGGAGCCGATGGATCGGCTCCGAACCCATCTGTCATGAATGTAGGCGAGACGGATCCCATACATCCGAAGTTATGGTAAGTACATAACTAAAAGATTTCTGACACAGATGAAGAAGGCTTTGACATTATATTTAACAGAAGCAGGAATTCTCAATGGATGGTTTGATTTTGCTTCAGAGTTCTGTGCTTATCTTTCATAGCATCATTGTAGAATACTCGTCTATCACCCAAAGGGGCATTTTTAAGCCTAGCCATACCTCCCAGTAAAATTTGAAAGGTTTTGGTTTGTGCGGCATATATATACTTGAGTATTTATAAGCTTCCTCTCTCTTTTAAAGACATAGGTGTCAGACTGGAGGTATACTTATGGTTCTCAATCCAAAGATCCAAGTGTCACGTGAATAAATGCAAGGATGACTCTGCTTCACGTGTGAGCCTCTGAGAATACATATCTGGTCCTTCCAGCATGTTCTATTTATGTTACAGGCAAGGTTAAGGCCACTGGATTCAGTGTTCTTGATGCTATTTGTTTTACATATGTGCAACAAGCCCATTAGAGCTGGATCAAAGAATGCTTGGTAGGCCAGGCATAGTTTGCCTCTCAGCAGAGTGTAGGAGACTGAATATAAGAACAAGACTTTGAGGTGGTCTGCACAAAACTTGTTTTCCATACCATGTATTCTTTTTGGGAGGTATCTCTGATGATACTCCAGCTGTTGCATATGCCTGGCCAGGTGCATACCAAAGGGGGTACATTGTTCAATAATTGGTCTTATGGGAGCAGTTACAACAAGATGATATGTTGGATCCAAATGCCATAAACCTGCTTACACGTTGTGCAACACAGAATGATTTCTTCACTACAGTTGACACATGACTGTCAAATGCTAAATCACTGTCTACGTGTCCCCAAATCCCTGGCTATAGAGTTTGCTCTTAGAGATGCATTGTCAGTGTAGTAGTTTGCAGGGGTGGCTGTTCTTCCAAAAGATACTATAGTGCACTTTTTGGCACAGAGTTTTAAATCATGACTTTGGCACCAGTTATTAGTCAGTGTCAGGCCTTCTTGGAGGACATCTGTATCTTGTAGAGATTCAATGATTATACCCAATTTGCAATCATATGCTGACTTGGTCAGCCAGAGGGCACTGATATTAACCCTAACTTCAGAGAAGTAGATGCCAAACATGAGTGGCCTCAGCACTGTGCCCTGAGGCACCCAACTAGTATTCAGCCTTTCTGCGGAAGAAGAATTTTCTACTCTAACTTTTTGGGTCATGTCTGTAAGCCAGCTGCCTATCCTGCAGGTGACATAGGGGTTTATACCTAGTTTATTGACCTTTTCTACAATATCCGAGAGGGGTATTGTATCAAATGCCTTAGCCAGGTACAGGTAGGCAATATGTACCATGTTGCCCTCATCCATTGCTTTGTTGATCTTCCTGAAGAAGTCCAGCAGGTTGAGTAGGCAAGACCTGCCCTTGACAAACCTGAACTCATCTGGGTCCAATGTCTGTAGGTTACCTTTCTTGTCATTTAGGACATCTATCATTATTCTCTCTGTAGCTCAGCATATCAGGCTTCTGGGTTGATAATTCCCAGGTCCATGGATAAGCCCACCTTGTGCAGCAGGATAACCACTGCAGTCGTACATTCATTTGGCACAAACCTGTTTGCTGGCTGCTGTTAAACAGTGTTTCTAGTGTTACCAACAGTTCATGTTTCATGCTGTTAAGGAGGCATCCTGGGATTTTATCGAAAGCCATCAATGCATTATTCTTGACCTTGGGCAGCACTTTGCGCACCTGCTCTCTAGTGATAGCGGGAATTTCCTGAGGGGCATCTAGATGGGAGAGGTGTACAACTGGAATTAAACTGGTTGTTCAGGAGGTTTGCTATATCTTCTGGGTCTGTACAGGTGGCATAATTTGCAATTAATTCAGTACATTTCTGTGAATTACCTTTGAGGTTATCGATATAGCTGAAGAAAACTTTATGATTATCTTTTGCTAATTTTACCTCAAATTTTTCTCTGGAGGACTTTATTATCCCCCTGAGCCGCTTATTTAGGCCAAGGAGGGATTTTATACCTTGTTGGGTATTGCACCTCCTAATTTTTGCCATAAATTTCCTCCTTTTGGTATACCACATACTATTGTTGGGATTCCAACAGGGTGGCAAGCTTTTTAAGATGATCCTGTGCTGTCTCAATGCAGTTTTTAATATGATCATACAGAGTATCTGTGAATTCTGCATAGGCGGCGGTGTTTCAGGCTTTGGGGGGACATGAAATTTTGCCATGGTGTGATTTAGTAGTAGGACATTTGCTCTAGAATAATTCCTGAAAGTTCCAGGGATAGCTGGTGTCCCTGTTTTTTACCTTTATTTCAGAACAGACAGCTTTATGGTTTGTCCTGATTACCGAGGACAGGGCTGGTGTGAGGGAACATTCTGCCATGTTTGAGAGGACTAGGTCAAGGATATTTGCACCCCTAGTGGGCATACAGACTAACTGGTCAAATGTGTTTGCATTTATAAAGTCTAGGAATCTTTGAGCCTGCATGTTAGGGGTCATGTATGATTCTCAGTTTAGACTGGAGTAGTTAAAAGTCACCCATGAGTATGATGTTAGGTGGAATGTGGAGCATCTCTACTACATTTATATGTTATAGTTTTCCTGGGTCAGAGAAGGTGACCTTTAGCTTGCATGGGACTTTGTCTAAGGTAATTTGGACACTGAGAAGCTCAAACACATCACACTGACAAACCAGTCTTGAGGTGCGTGTGTTTTTAATGTAAATAGAGATGCCTCCACCTTTTATCAGCTCCTGTGCAGTAGTAGTTCTAAATGTGTGGAAGGCATTACATGGGTTCTCTCCACAGCTTTAAACCATGTCTCAGTAGCTGCACAGATGTCTACAGTCTCCAGGGTGATGACAGCTTGCAATGCAATGGAGTTTCTTGTTTAGACTCCTGGCACTGAGCAGTAACACCTTCAGATTTCCCTGAGCTGGTTTAGTTATGTCAGTAGGTTTACTAAGTTGGCAATACCTAAAAAAGGTAGTACGGGGGTGGACAAGATTTTATCCAATATTCAAAATCCCAGAGGGGACAGGTGCAGACCATCCCTGGCATAGCAGCATTGTCTGTTGACAATCTCCGACCTAACAAATATTGTACCCACTTAGAATGAGACTATACTCTATGCCAATTGTTAAAGTCAATTATTTTCTGCTCATATTGTGGCATCATCCTAGGGGAAGGTAGAATGCTGCTCAAGTCTAGGCTCAAACTGGCCTGGGATACACAGTCTTAGAGCTCAGTCATGTCTCTCTTCGCGTAGCCTAGGGAGGTAAGTCTCAGCTGTTTATACCCACATCGACTACCACTGAGTCATACTAGTACTTGTTAACAACCTAAGTGCGTGTGTGATTAGATGGATCATGACCTCTGACAGACAGCTGACCATGACTCCCTCCTTACTTAGCCTGGTGAGTGGGACATCTGTCTGTCTTACAACGGAGTCTCCTATAACCAAAATATTGGGTTCTGTGGTGGTGTGCTTATGGGAATAGAAGCTGAGACACCTTAGCATATGGCCGTATGTGTGGTAGTGTGTTGGGTGTTAATTTAATGGGATGCTGTTGAGGTTGCTGAAAATACTTTTTGTTACTGTAGTGTCTGGGAGGTCTTTACGGTTTAGGGAGATCACATTTAAGTGCATCAGCATATGTGGGTCTTTTGGTCTGATCTGTACTATGTGAGGTGGCTGCACTGTGTACGCATATGCATCTTTATGTTACTGACAAACTGGGTGTTATTATATGTGCTTGTATGAGAGAGTCTTGCCACTAGCAACATTATGTAATTACATCTCTCACATACTGTATCACTCTAAGAATTAAGCAGCTGTCAGTAAACATGAGACAATTGCTACAGTGCCCCAGGATGCCCATATCCCATCAGGCTGGATGCAGAGATAGCAGGATAGTGCATGTCCCATATATGGATTGTTTTTTTACAGTAGAAGTTTAGATGGCTGCCCTATATGTTGATAAGCACCCATCATAACAAAATTTGCCCTTTTCCCCACTGTAGTGCGATCTCGTGCTGGAAATACTGTTCTTTGTATGACAGTCAGAATGCTAGGTAACCTGTTCCTTTCTCTGGGTAAAGGATTCGTTGAAATGAACGTTCGCTGATGTGAACGTTCACTGTATTAGGGTTGATGAAAAAGAAGTTATGTACCATAATGTTCCATCTGAGTAGTTATAATTCATTTTTCTGCACCCATATTGGATCTGAGCCGGCAACTTTTCAAGCATCTGCTCCGAGCTCCAAGCTCCTCCCCCATACACATAACCCATCACCATCTCCTACCTTCCCTCAGATCGAGTTTGCCATTACTCAACCAATCAGCAACTCAATTTATAACAAACCTAGAAGAGGTTCGGGGGAAGGAGGGTGGGACTGTTGCAGAAAAATGAAGTATAATTACTCAAATGGAATGTTATGGTGAGTACATAACTTCTTTATCTGAAGTAGTTAACTTCATTTTATCTGCAACCTGTGTGACAGAGTCCCCAGCTACTAAAACTCCTGGGAGGCCCTCATGGAAGGATATTCCTGAGCACCGCAGAGCCGAAGGATGCTCTCCCTCTGGAGATCAAATCCAACTTATAATGAGAAATGAAGGTATGTGACCTTGACCAAGTTGCTGCTGCACAAATGTCATCCAGTGAAACCCTAGACCAAAAAAAACAGCAGAAGTTGCCATAGATCTGGTAGAATGAGCTTTAACAGGACCAGGCGGAGATGGACCTTTGTCTTTCTAAATTTGCAAAATACATTGTGTAATCCATCTAGCTAAGGAAACCTTGGAGATGGCTTTGCCCAGAAAGGGTTTAGAGAAGGACACAAATAACTGGTCAGACTTACGAAAGGGCTTTGTTCTGTGTAAATAAAAACGAAGCTGTCTATGAACATCTAGCAAATGCAGCTTATATTCACCCTTGTTCTGAAAATTTGGAAAGAAAACTGGCAGGTTAATTGTTTGATTAATGTTTGATTCAGAAGCTACTTTTAGTAAGAAGGAAGGGTTCATGCAGAGCGAGACCCTATCCTTATGGAAGATCAAGTAAGGGGGCATGGCAGACAAAGCTTGAATCTCAGAAACCCTCCTAGCCGACGTAAAGGCCACTAGGAAGGCTGTCTTCCAGGATAAGAATTTCAAATCTACTGATGCTGCAGGTTCAAAGTGAAGAGCAACTAAAGTCTGCAGAACCAAGGTAAGGTCCCGAGGGGGAACGGAGTCCTTAATTGGAGGGCATAAAAGAAAGGTGCCTTTAAGAAAGGCCTTACACAGTCTCGAAGAGGCCAGGGCATTCATGTTTTCGCCGACATGGAAATTAGAGATAGCTGCCAGTTGCACTTTCACCGTAGAGGAATTAGCCCCTTGTTGAAAAATATTGACTAAAAAATCCAACACTGCAGGAACAGGGGCTGTAAAGGGATCTAGGTTCCTCTGAGAAGCCCAAATAGCCATTTGCTGTGGTAAATATTCCTAGTGGAGGTCTTATGGGATGCCACCAGAATATTTTTTACTGCAGATGAAAGACCGGGTGTCCTGGCAATTAAGGGAAATGGAGAAACCAAGCCGTCAGCTTGAGGCTGACCAGGTTGGGCGGACAAGTGCCCGAAGGGTGAGAGATGAGATCCGGGCAAGGATCCAGAATCCAAGGAGGAGCTAGAACACATGACCAAAGGAAGGGGAACCACACCTGACGAGGCCAGAACGGGGCAATGAGGATCCCTTTGCACCCCAGTCGGCAAGCTTTCTGAAGAAACTTCGGAATGAGAGGTAACGGGGGATAAGCATACAGTAACTTGGGAGGCCAAGCATGGACTAGAGTGTCTCTGGGGGGATTCCCTCTGAGGGGATCAGGCTGAAGAACTCGCTGCACTTCACATTGGAAGGAGATGCGAAGAGATCGCAGCAAGGCTGACCCTATGCAAGAAAGATCTCCTCCGCTCTCAATTGCTTCAGAGACCACTCGTATGGCATTAGAATAGCCCGACTCAATCTGTTCACTAAAATGTTAGTGCGTCCCGGGATGTGCATTGCAATCAGAAATCGAATAGTGGAGATCGCCCACACCCACACTCTCATGGCCTCGCGACACAGGGGGTAAGATCTGGTTCCCCCTGTTTGTTGATGTACCTGGCAACTGACATGTTGTCAGACTGAACTGCAATAGTTCCCGGAGGAAGAACAGTGTGAAAGCCTTGCAATGCTAAAAGCACTGCTTTCATCTCCAGAACACTGATATGCAATCCGGCCTCGGTCTGGGACCACGTGCCTTGGACTGTTCTCCCCAAACAATGCCCCCCCACCCGAGCTGGGAGGCGTCCGTGGTCACTGTGGCTTGGGCTGTGGGTGAAACAAATGGCCGTCCTGCTAAGACCTCCGGTGATTGGAGCCACTAAAGAAGCGATACCCTGCAGGCTTTGCTGATTTGAATTGGATATTCCATGGGGAGATAAAGCCAAGACCACTGTACGGCCAGAGTCCACTGAAGAACACGCATGTGAAGACGCGCACAGAGGAGGATCGAGATTGCTGTGTCCATAGAGTCTAGGGCTCGGAGAACGTCACCCGCCTTTGGTATCCTGGGGCCAAGGATCACTAATATATGGGCCCGTAAGCTCTGGACCCTGTCTGGAGTTAGGAAGACTTTCAATAGGAGGGTGTCCAGCCATGTCCAGATAAAGTCCAAAATCTGCACCGGGTCCAAGAGGGACTTGGAAACATTGATAGTAATCCCTAGCCGGATTGCAAGATGAAGGAAGGAGTCTCTGGCTATGCAAAGAAGACGTTTGGTGGAAGCAGCGAGGAGTCAATCGTCTAGGTGAGGAAATACATGAATTCCCTGAAGCCTCAGGTGAGCCGCTACTACTGCCATTACCTTGGTAAACATCCTGGGGGCTGTGGTGAGACCGAAGGTTAGGGCTCTGAACTGGAAATGACTCCCAGCCGGAAGCGAAGGAATCTCCTCGAGCTTCTGCAAATCTTGATGTGGTAGTATGCGTCCTGGAGGTCTATCGGGCACATCTAGTCACACTCTCGAAGATAAGGTAGTAGGGTGACCATCCGGAATTTCTGCTTGGCTACAACCAGGTTCATGGCTGACAGGTCCAAAATGGGCCTGAGGTCCCCCGTCTTTTTTAGCACTAAAAAGAACCTGAAGTAAATGCCTGATCCAGACTGATCTGGGAGGACTAGTTTGATGGTTCGTTTGCAAAACAGCTTTGAAATCTCTAGCGCTGCTGCCTCCCTTTGAGTGGGTGGGACATCTGGGAGGCGCTTTGGTTGGACGGGAGGGGTGACAAATGGGATGGTGTAGCCTCTGGATATTATTTGAAGCACCCAACGATCCACAGTTATGGACTCCCAAGCTGTTGGGTGTAATGATAATCTTCCCCTGACTGTCTCCAAAGTAGGACAGTCGGGCAACCCCTCAGGGCTGCTGCGTGGGCCTGTCCGAGAAGGTCTCCCTAGACCCAAAGTTCCTTGGCCCCCCTCTGCCTCTGGGGCGGCGTCTGTCCTGTCCCCCTCTGCCTCTAGGGGACGAGTTGTCCTGACAGTCCTGGGAAAACTGTGATTTTCAGAACTACATCTTCTTTTGCCCTCTCTGATTCCTAGAAAAGGATCTTTGAAGGCTAGAGAAGTGGACTCCGACGGCAGACAGTCTTCCCATCCTTTTCGCTCTGGACCAGTGTCAAGTACTGTCTTCTCAAAAAGAGAAGAACCATCAAAGGGAGCATTTGTGAAAGATGCCTTGAAGGGGTCCACGAATTGACACAGCCTGAGCCAAGCGTGTCGCCTCATAGCCATGCCGGTCCCAGCCGCCTTAGCTGCTTTTTCCATGGCATGGGAAAGGAGATGAATGGACGTGTTCGAAACTGATTTGAGAGTCGACATTTTTGCGGAGAACAAACGCTTGTCCTCTGTCGACAAAGACTCTGGGGGTGACTCAGCAAACTCTGTGACTAGGTCTCGCTGCAGTCATATAACGTGTGCCAAATAGTCCAGCGCTCGGATGGAAAATGTTGCTGAAGAATACACTCGCTTCCCAAATTGATCCACCGCCGTAGATTCCTTGTCCAGAGGGTGGACCGAGGTACTCTCCTGTGCCAGTTCCCTCTTGGTGGCTGCTGCAACCACCACAGCATCCACCGGGGATCCTTTGTACCAGGCCTGTCTGTCTGAGGGTGGAGAGAGAATCCTGTCTGGGCGATTTTGTATCGGCTCTATGGTGTCAGGCTCCTTCTATGCCCGTGTGGTGATAAGATTCACTAAGGGATCCACAGGAGGGGACACCCAGGACTTAAATAGGCCCATACCAAAAGCCTCCAGGAACACTGACTCAACCGTAGAAGGTTTTGGGGCTGACCAACCTCCTCTCTGGTGGAGGATCTCCATGATGTCTCCAAAGGAGACATCCTTGGGAGGTGACCTGGGGGAACCTTCTCCTTCATCTAAATCAGTGCCTTCTGTCAAGGACTCTGGGGAGTCCAGGTGCCTTCTTTTATACGTGTGCTTACGGGGACCCTCGTCAGTGGGACTCTCTGAAGAGGGCTCGTGAGCCATGGGAGGTTGCTCCAGGGGAACCGCCTGGGGGTCTTCTAGCACGGGCTGTCCCTGGGACAAGCTGAAGGGAGTCGTACGAATCCAAGGGAGTCTGGGTAGAATCCAAGGAAATAGGCTGGGGTCTCGATCCTTGAGAGAAAACCCTCTCCACCACGTCAAACACCAATGGAGAGTGCACCTCCTTAGCACCCAACAAGGAGGAAGCTCTCCCTGGGTCGGCAGTGAGGATCGGGGCTGAGGCAGGAGTAGCCAGAGCTCTGAAGGAATGGCTCAGATCCGACAAAGTCAGAGCCGAAGACACCTCCATCCATTCTGATCTGTCTCCCCATCCCTGAGAGTTGCTCGGATCCGAACTGGTCTGATCAGAGGAACTCAAGGTAATTGCCGGAGTCAAAGTTGTAGGAACCGTCGGTGCCGAACCCCCGGCTCCGAGGATCCGAGGATCCATAAACCCCGAAACCACAGGCAGGATTGGGGAAGGAGAAATTGGTTGAAAGAAGGGCACTGAGGTCCCCCCTCCAGAGATAGAGGGCCCTGGCAGGACTCCCATTTGGATTTGTGTCCGAATTAATCTCCTCATCATCCTGTTCATATCCAACTCTGATAGACTTCGAGTCTAGCGCGAGGAGGTGACCGACTCGGATCTGGCTGGTCGTTGCAATGACCTAGATGAAGGCCTCAGATCCAATGGCTCTGTCGGCTCCAGGGAGAACCTCAGGGAGTGGAGCCGATGAGATGTAGGCCTAGATACCGTAGAAAGCAGGCTAGGGAAGGGCTCTCGCTCTGGAGACCATTTGCGGGGCCTATCCCACTTCTTGTCTCTGTCCTTGTTCTTCCTGTCCTTTCCTTTGGCCTCCCTTTCAACAGGTCTAGTGGGAAGGTGAGTCCCAGCTTGAGGGGAAGGTTAAGCAACTGCTGGAGGAGCCGAGGAAGACGAATCCAAGGAGGAAACAGGTAGAAGGCCTTTTGCAACCAGTCTGGCCTTCCGTTCTTTTAAGGCCCTGGGGTTAAACCCATCACAAATGCTGCACTGCACTAAACTAAAAGATGGGGAACACCAAGGCAAATAACACACAGAGTATGGCCATGAGCTGGTGAAAGCTTATGGCCACACACACTGCATTTTTTGAAGGTAGGCTTTGGCTGACCAGCCATAATACTAATGCACACAGCCAACCTACTTAAAACTAACACTTTGGCACACACACCTAAGGGGGAGGGAGGGCCTTACTAGACTACTTTACAACAAACTTTTTTTTTTCTAAAGTTTAAACCGACGAACAGT
This sequence comes from Protopterus annectens, assembly GCF_019279795.1. Taxonomy (NCBI): domain Eukaryota; kingdom Metazoa; phylum Chordata; order Ceratodontiformes; family Protopteridae; genus Protopterus; species Protopterus annectens. Next base: position 335,317,917 of record NC_056729.1, on the reverse strand, counting down.
GAATGGGGGAGGAAAGGGAACTAAACGACAACACACTCTCACTAAATAGAGCAAAAAAGCCACCAAAAATCACTTACTAACAACTCAACACTGGATCTACAGAGATCACGATGCTGATGCACGAAGCGGCAAACGATATCTGAAGGAAGGTAGGGGATGGTGATAAGTTATGGGTAAGGGGGAGGAGCTTGGAGCTCAGAGAAGATGTTTGAAAAGTTGCCGGCTTGGATCTGATATGGATCCGACTATCCACAGGTTGCAGATAAAATGAAGTTAACTACTTCAGATCAAAGGTTTGCAGAAATGAACCTTCGATGTAGTGATTTTATATATATATATATATATATATATATATATATATATATACACATATATATATATGTATATTTATATATATAGAGAGAGAGAGAAAGAGAGATGTATATATATATATATATATATATATATATATATATATATATATATATATATATATATATATATATATCTATATATATCTATATATATCTATATATATATCCAAGAAATCCCAAACAGAGTGAAGGTAGAATGCACAGTTCAAACTGATGATCATTATGTAGTAATCCAAATGAAACAAAGCAGATAAAACCACAAATTCTTTAATGAAGTGAGCGCTTTCGCAGTGTACACACACCGCTTCTTCAGACAAAAAAGGAATGACAAACAGGGTTTATATAATGCATCAATTAGCAGCACTTAATTACCTAAACTCTAAACAGCTGAATCAAGGTATGGATTCCCTTGAGATTCAAAAATACTAAGTCCCAAACTCTTTTACTATAAACTTTAAAACATGCTTGTGTGTATATTGCACGATAATAGTTAAAAATATATATAAACCTAGCTAAAAACATGTGATTTGTAATATTTAATAAATATAATATACTACTATACTAACAAACCACAAACTTAGATAACATCAAGAATAAAATCTCGTGCTAATGTTAATCCAAATAACTAAAAACAATAAAATACTATGAATAAAACTAATTCCTAGTGTAAATTGCAGGACCAAAAATGCTATGACGATGATGCCATGGTGAATTCTATGAGAAGGAAATGGACAGGACAAGGCTAGAACAAACAAATGTTGCTATACATGAAATAGTGATGGAAATATAATTCTGTAAAATAAACATCTACTGATTTGTGTCTATTTCAATTTCCTAGCTAATAGGTGAGGTTTGATGGATACTTGTTCATTCAAACCTCTGCCCCTGTGTGCAGCTAACCTCAGAATCCAATCAAGCTCAGCTTGCTCTGTCCTATTTACTATATTACCCAGCCGTGGATTTTCAGGCTCAACATGGAGTACCTGAAATAAAAACTGATGTTCATGACCTTGTTGTAGAAGATGTTTAGCCACAGCACTATATTCCTCCTTCCGCCTGTAGCAATAATAATGGTCTCTGATTCTCTCACGTAGGGTTCTGTTGGTTTTACCAACGTAGAAACAAAAACAGATGACACAGTGGGCCACATAGACTATGTTTCTCACGCCACAGTCACTGTTACACCTGAGAGTCCAAAGATGTCCTGTGTCTGGGTGCCTAAAGTAATGCGACTCATCTATATGAATGCATTGTAGGCAACTATTACATTTCCTAGTTGCTTCAAACCCCAAGTTAGATGTAGGCTTGGGAGTAGCCACATTAGCATGACACAATAGTTGTTTCAAATTTTTGATGTTTTTGTATATAAATTTTGGTCCGTCCCCTACAATGTTCCGTACTTTATCATCTGCTGTTAATATATTCCAATTATCATGGAATGCTTGTTGAATAACATGTCTATTGGAGCTAAAAGGTAATATAATGGATGGTACCATTAGTGACATATCTGTTTCCATACTCAAACTATTGCTCATGTTCTCTTTCTGTGAAAAGTAAGGTTTCGCTCGTGTGAATCTTAGAGTATCCATATTCATACAAGCCTTCTCTATTTCTCCCTTACTATACCCCCTCTGATGAAAACCTTCTTGTAGCAGGGAGAGTTCACGCTTATAATCAGATTCAAGGCAACAAAGTCTCGAGGTCCTCATAGCCTGTCCCTTCACTATATTAGGGAAAATTTTTGGATTGTGCATACTTGTGCGGTGTAGGTATGCCGGTCTATAGCATGCCTTACGATAAATTTGAGTAGAAAATTTATGGGCATTTTTTGATACTGTTACATCCAAAAAATGTATTGAATTCTCAGAAAATTCCATGGTAAATTTGAGAAAGGATCCTAAGGTATTAAGAGTACTAAAGAAACCATTTAAGGAGTCAATGTTCCCTCTCCATAGAAAAAACAAATCATCCACGAATCTTCTGTAAAACAAAATATGTTCATCAATTATAATGTTAGCTCTTTCAAATGCAACCATGACCAAATTGGCGTAGCTATTGGCACAACTAGTGCCCATAGCTACGCCTTGTGTTTGTCTATAGCAGATTTCATTGAACAGGAACACATTATTCTCTAGTACAATTTCTAATAAAAGGCACAACAAATCAACAGTATTAATGTTTGAATTCTCTAGTTTTAACAGCAATTCCCGAACAAGAAGTATACCTTCAACATTAGGAATGCATGTAAACAGGGACTGGACGTCCATAGTTACAAGTACTATATCATCCAAATTATTTAAATTCTCTGCAAATATGTATAAATCATGCAGAAAATGTTCAGTGTCTCGAAGTACATAGGTGAAGAGATTCAAAATATTTTTTAACTCACTGTCCAAGAATATGGATATCGGCTCAGTTAACCATCCTGACCCTGAGACAATAGGCCTCAGTTCAGGTTGTAACAGGTTTTTATGCACTTTGGGCAAACCTGTAATGGTAGGAATTAAAGGAAATTCTACCAAAAAGTACTTGTATAATTCTTCTGTAATTAGTCCCATACATTTGCATTCATTTAATGTGGAGAATATACATTGTTGTAACGAGTAAATCTGTTCTTTGTCAATTATTTGATATGAAGAATTATCTAACATTTGTAACATTTTGTTGACATAGTAGTCTGCATCAAGTACCACTACTGGTCCGCCCTTGTCTGCGGGCCTAATTACAATGTCAGCATTCATATTCAATTCATACAAAGCAGTTCTTTCAGATTTAGTAAGATTGTTTGCCTGGAACTTATTAGAAGAGGTCATGTTCTTATATATAGACTGTTCAACTGCCTTAACAAATACTTCAACATTGGGAGGTAAACGGGGAACAAAAGAGCTTTTGCAACGAAACCCTTTTTGAGATTTATCAGAATTATAGAGTAGTTTAAACGCTACATTATGCGTGTACATGCATAAGGAAATAAGTGCCTCGCTAACTTCCATATTGGACGTTGGCACAAAAGTCATACCTTTACTTAGTACTTTTTCCTCAGCTGGAGATAAAACGTGCTTGGAAATGTTCAGCACTAGGGATCTTGGACCCAGAATTTCCGTAGAGTTTGTTGCTGAGGTTGGGTAAATGTGTCCCTCCTTTTGGCCCCCTTCGAATAGTCCAACTCTATGGATCTTTTCCGTCCTGTACGAATGGGGAGGGGAGCATCTAAAAAATGTTGTACTTGATCCTCTTTCCCCATCTGTATCTTGCGTCGAACCACGCTAGATAGCGAGGTTGCGTTGTTTTTAGAGCTTACATTCAATGCCTGCACACTAATAATTTCACTTGGTGTAGTGTAGACTGAGTTAATGTGCTCCGGTGATGCTACTTCTATTTGTTCTCCATTACTGTTGGTTTCTTCACAGCCAAACAAAACAGGAATAGTCTCTTCAGGTCCTGTAGCGTCATTGCACGGGATATTCGGTGGTAGTTGATTGGTGTTGGAGGCACATCCCTCCTTCAAACTGACGTCATCACATTTAGGATCGCCTTGCAGGACCTCCTTCGAATTACTCTCCAATGTGTTTGAAGTGGTAGTGCTCTCGTTTCGTTGATTTGAAAAGATAATCAACGAACTACCATCTAGTTCTGAAGATACTGGACGAGTTTTCTGGGTGGGAGGTGCATGTGTATTGGACATATGTCCATTCCTAACATAATTGGTCACCCTAGAGCGTTGTGGAACATCATTAGTCATGATAATTGGAATATATTAACAGCAGATGATAAAGTACGGAACATTGTAGGGGACGGACCAAAATTTATATACAAAAACATGAAAAATTTGAAACAACTATTGTGTCATGCTAATGTGGCTACTCCCAAGCCTACATCTAACTTGGGGTTTGAAGCAACTAGGAAATGTAATAGTTGCCTACAATGCATTCTTATAGATGAGTCGCATTACTTTAGGCACCCAGACACAGGACATCTTTGGACTCTCAGATGTAACAGTGACTGTGGCGTGAGAAACATAGTCTATGTGGCCCACTGTGTCATCTGTTTTTGTTTCTACGTTGGTAAAACCAACAGAACCCTACGTGAGAGAATCAGAGACCATTATTATTGCTACAGGCGGAAGGAGGAATATAGTGCTGTGGCTAAACATCTTCTACAACAAGGTCATGAACATCAGTTTTTATTTCAGGTACTCCATGTTGAGCCTGAAAATCCACGGCTGGGTAATATAGTAAATAGGACAGAGCAAGCTGAGCTTGATTGGATTCTGAGGTTAGCTGCACACAGGGGCAGAGGTTTGAATGAACAAGTATCCATCAAACCTCACCTATTAGCTAGGAAATTGAAATAGACACAAATCAGTAGATGTTTATTTTACAGAATTATATTTCCATCACTATTTCATGTATAGCAACATTTGTTTGTTCTAGCCTTGTCCTGTCCATTTCCTTCTCATAGAATTCACCATGGCATCATCGTCATAGCATTTTTGGTCCTGCAATTTACACTAGGAATTAGTTTTATTCATAGTATTTTATTGTTTTTAGTTATTTGGATTAACATCAGCACAAGCTTTTATTCTTGATGTTATCTAAGTTTGTGGTTTGTTAGTATAGTAGTATATTATATTTATTAAATATTACAAATCACATGTTTTTAGCTAGGTTTATATATATTTTTAACTATTATCGTGCAATATACACACAAGCATGTTTTTATAGTAAAAGAGTTTGGGACTTAGTATTTTTGAATCTCAAGGGCATCCATACCTTGATTCAGCTGTTTAGAGTTTAGGTAATTAAGTGCTGCTAATTGATGCATTATATAAACCCTGTTTGTCATTCCTTTTTTGTCTGAAGAAGCGGTGTGTGTACACTGCGAAAGCGCTCACTTCATTAAAGAATTTGTGGTTTTATCTGCTTTGTTTCATTTGGATTACTACATACTGATCATCAGTTTGAACTTTTAGTTATGTACTTACCATAACTTCGGATGTATGGGATCCATCTCGCCTACATTCATGACAGATGGGTTCGGAGCCGATCCATCGGCTCCGACTCGGCAACTAATACACTAGCACGAAGTCTCTCATTGGCTGGGCTACTCCCTATCCCAGGATGCACTACACCTGCTTCCCCAGATCTTGTTTGTTCGCTTTCATACATCCATGCAAACACAGAAAAACTAGTAGTCACTATAACCAACTACAGTTCTTCAAGAAAGAACGCCAAGAAAAAAGGGACTACAGCTCCTCTAAATCCAAATGGAAGGGGAAGGGGTGGGTACTTATGAATGTGGCGAGATGGATCCCATACATCCGAAGTTATGGTAAGTACATAACTAAAAGATGTAATGGGATCCTATCTCGCCTACATTCATGACAGATGGGACAGCGTCCCTAGCACCTACATCCCGGGTGGCTCATTGGAAAACACTCCTGAGAACTGTGGAACCAAAGGAAGCTCTGCCTCGAGAAACCACATCCAATTTGTAATGAGAAATGAAAGTGTGCGGAGAAGTCCAGGTTGCTGCAGCACAAATATCATCTATTGATAACTTGGAGTGAAAAGCTACGGAAGTAGCCATTGCCCTGGTAGAATGAGCCTTGACTGGAAAGGGGGTCTTTGTTAGCTTGTGAATAAATAAAAATGATACAATCTTTAATCCATTTAGATATGGAGGTTGTTGTTACTGGTTCACCCAATTTGTACAGGGGAAAGGAAACAAACAATTGATTAGATTTCCGCGTTGGAGCGGTTCTATTCAAATAAAAGCAGTTGTCTATGTACGTCCAATTGATGCAAAGTATATTCTGCGTTATTAGAGAATTCTGGAAAAAGACAGGGAGTTCTATAGTTTGTTGAATACAGAAAGAGGAGGCCACTTTTGGTATAAATGCAGGGTTTAATTTCAATGAAACTCTATGCTTGTGAAAAATCAAATAGGGAGGATCAGAACAAAGAGCTTGAAGTTCTGAAACTCACCTGGCAGACGTTATGGCTACTAAAAAGGCCGTTTTCCAAGACAGAAATTTTAAATCACAGGTAGCAGCTGGTTCGAAAGGACGGGCAGTTAGGGCAGCAAGAACCATATTCAAATCCCAAGGGGGGACAGGCTGAGATAAAGGAGGCCTAAGGAGCCAAGCCCCTTTAAGGAAAGCCTTACAAAGTTTGTGAGACATCAATGAAGGTTCAAATGAAGCATGAAAATTAGAGATGGCCGCTAGCTGAACCTTAATGGTAGATACTGAAGAGCCCGACTGAAAAAGGGAGGCCAGAAAATTCAGAACCTCCGATACTGGTGCAGTGAGAGGATCTATACCCCGTTCTTGAGCCCAGAAGGCAAACCTTTTCCATTTACTGGAATAAAGTTTGATGGTGGAAGGTTTATGAGAAGAAGACAGTATGTGGACCACGTCCGGCGAAAGAGCATTGTCTCGGACTAAGGATGGAAGTGGAGTAACCATGCTGCCAACTTCAGGGACCTGAGAGACAGATGAAGCCGTCCTGACTGATGAGTCAACAGGTCTGGCACCGGATCCAGAAACCATGGACCTTCTATCGCATGCCTCTGTAGGAAAGGAAACCAAACTTGACGAGGCCAGTGCGGTGCAATCAAAATCATCTCGCTCTCCATTGTAAATGGCCTTCTGTATCACCCTCGGTAAGAGGGGAAACGGAGGGAAGGCGTAGAGAAGACCGGGGGGCCAAATGTGAGTCAGAGCGTCCCTGGGAATCTGTCCCTGAGAAGGGAACACTGTGAAGAACTCTCTGCATTTCGCATTGTGAGGGCTGGCAAACAGGTCGCAGCAAGGAAGACCCCATCTGTAGAAGATCTTCGCAGTTATACCCTGGTTGAGGGACCACTCGTGGGGCAAAAGAATGGTCCTGCTTAATCTGTCCGCAATCACATTGGACTTCCCCGGTATGTGCGTTGCCATTAGAAAGCGGTTGGTAGCTACCGCCCAGTGCCAAAGTCTCATGGCTTCTCTGCATAGTAGGTAAGACCTGGTCCCACCTTGCTTGTTTATGTACCACACCACCGACATGTTGTCGGATAGGATAGTAATCGGGCCCTGCGGGAGAGCGTGACGGAGAGCTTGGAGTACCAATAGTACCGCTCTCATCTCCAGGACATTGATATGCAAATGCGTTTCCTGGATCTGCCATGTGCCTTGGACCGACCTGTCCAGGTAATGACCCCCCCACCCTACCTGGGAGGCGTCCGTAGTCACAGTGGCAACAGGACGTTGAGGTATAAAGGGTCGCCCCTGGTCGAGATTTGATTGGAGAAGCCACCAATGCAGATCTCGACGGCAACTTTCCGTGATTATGATTAAGTGGTTCAAGGGAAGTTCCTGATAAGACCATTGAACCGACAGTAGCCATTGTAAAATTCGCATGTGAAGTCTGGCCAAGGGAACTAAAAGTATGGTCGACGCCATCGAGCCCAACAGTTGTAGGATCCGATGGGCCGGGGCTCTTTGTAGGGGGAGACAGGATTTGACTTGATCTTGTAAGACCTGAATTCTTGCTGCGGTAAAAGGCGCATTCTTTTGTGTCTAAGTCTGCGCCTATGAAAGTAATACGCTGAGATGGCTGTAGTACAGATTTTTGCAAACTGAACGTGATCCCCAAGAAACGGCCCAAGGTGAACGTGGCTCTGAGCGCTTGGAGTAGTAGATGCTCGGAGGTGGCAGTAAGGAGCCAGTCATCTAGATAAGGAAACACCTGGAATCCCAGACTTCTCAGGTGAGCAGTTACCACTGCCAGACACTTGGTGAACACCCTGGGGGCTGTGGTGAGACCAAAGGGCAGTGCTCGGAATTGGAAATGACTGACTCCGAGGTGGAAGCGTAAATGTCTCCTGGACTCTTGAGCTATGGGAATGTGATAGTAAGTGTCCTGGAGATCTATGGAGCACATCCATGCATCTTTATCCAGCAAAGGAAGAATAGATTGAAGAGTGACCATTCGGAATTTGGACTTCTTTACGAAACGATTCAATGAACTGAGGTCCAAAATGGGCCTGAAGTCCCCTGTCTTTTTTGGTACCAAAAATAATTTTGAGTAAGTTCCTGATCCGATCTGGTCGATGGGGACAGGCTGGATGGCTCTTTTTTCTAGCAGCTTTGAAACCTCTAATGCTGCCTGATCCCGCTGACTGGGTGGTACGTCCGGGATTTCCCTTAAAGAAAGGGGGGGTTTGTTGAAGGGAATGATATATTCTCCGGTAATAATGCGAAGCACCCACTGATCGCTTGTTATGGATTCCCAAGCTTGTGGGTGCACCGCAAAGCGACCCCCGACTGGCTCTGGAGTTGCACAGTCGGGCAACAACTCAGGAACGCTGGTTGTATGAAGAACCACGAAAGGAATCGCAGTCTCCAGAGTTACGGGGGCCTCTGCCACCTCTGGGGCGGCGTCTTCCAAAATCCCCCCCCCCTGCCTCTGGAGGGCGAATCACTGGGTGGAGTAGGGAAAGACTTTTGAGATTTCTTAAACCACATTTTCCCTCCTCTCCCAGCCTTGGGGTAAGGCCTGGAGGGAGCGGAAAATCGGGCCCCAACGGCAGTCAAAGTCTTGCCCTCCTGCTCGCACCGAGTTAGTGTCCTTCACCTTGGGTCCAAACAAAGATGACCCATCAAAGGGGGCGTCGGCGAAGGAAGACTTAAAGGCCTCCGTGAACGAACACAAGCGTAACCAGGCTTGTCTCCTGAGGGCAACGCCTGTTCCCGCTGCTCTACTCGCCTTGCCGCATATGAAATGAGCCTCATGGACGAGTTAACAATAGAAAAGAGGGTAGTCATCTGTGCGCCAACAGTCGGGGCCAGCGCCTCAGGTAGGTTACCAACAAGAGAGTCATTTAGCTCTTTGAGAAGATCCCTTTGGAGCCTCGTAAAATGACATAAGTAGTTCAGCGACCGTAAGGTAAAGGCCGCTGAGGACAGGGTACGCTTCCTGTACCTATCCATACTCCTAGAATCCTTATTAGGAGGATGAATAGACGTCGAAGCCTCTGCCACGTCCTGCTGTGTGGCAGAAGCCACCACCAAAGCATCTACAGGCACACCCTTTGTGAGAAATTCCTTCTGGGGGGGGGGGCTGACAAAAATTTATTGGGCCTCGCAGGCACCGGTTCCACAGAATCAGGGTGTTTCCACACCCTTCGAGAAACCAAATCAAGGAGTTCATAGAAGGGCGGAGACAGCCAGGAGGCGGAAGGCTGGGCCCCAAAGGCCTTGAGGAAGACTGACTCCTCAGCTGAAGGGGTTTTGGCTTGCCAGTCACCTCTCTGTCTCAGAATCTCCAAGATATCTGAGAAGGAGATATCATCTGAAGATGATTTGGGGGACCCTTCTGCGTCATCGAGGTCAGTATCCGATGTAATAGACTCATCTTGGGAGTCTACGTGCTTCCTCTTACACAATTTCTTCCGTGGGGGTTCGTCCGAAGCAGTTTCGGACGGACCACCCGAAGAAGGAACCCGATGGGGGTATCCTCAGGCCCTGGGGCCCCGCTGCCGGGGGACTGCAACACAACAGAGGCACCAGTCTCCAATTCTAGGGACGGTGAGGTAGAATCTTGTTGAACCGGCAAAGACATGGCTAGCGCGCTCCTCATGACCTCAAAGGCCGGACCTCCAGAATCCAAGGAGGTCGCTGGTCTAGAGGCCACGATGGCACCAGGAATTCCAGCAGCCGATGCTCCAAGAGGAAGACTAGGTACCGAAGCACCCAAACCAAAAGTGTTCCCTTCGGCTCCGGCTGAAGAAGTCGCAGTGCCAAACCCTGAACCGGAGGACAGGGTAGGAAGCACAGTCGGAACCGAGAGGCCTGTAAGGGGTCTCTGCTCCGACCATATGGCTCCACACTGCTCCACCACCACCGGCTCCAACGGCTCCGAAGAGGTTGGAGGAGGAATCAAATGTGTTGGAGGAGGGATCGGCTCCGAAGCAAACTGTGCTGGAGCCGAGACCATTTTAGTAAAGACTGGAGATTGGAATAGCCTCTGTAAAACCCTATCCAGGTCCGAATCTGAAAGTCTCGAGGATTTAGAGGAGGTAGACAATCGAGAAGACTTTCCTCTCGGCTCCGAGAGAGAAGGGGACCGGCTCAGAAACGGCTCCAACGCTATCGGCGCCGGTTCCACCACAGCATGGACCACCATCGGCGCCGAAGGGGCTTTCTTCGGAGCCGAGGGGGAAGAGTCTGAGCTGCACACCTCCACCGGCTCCGAAGCCATTGGAACCGATGGAGGTGATTCACCTCCCGATACTCCACTTGCGGCTCCGAAGGCAATGGAGCCGTAGGAGGTATCGAGGCAGACCTTCCGACCCTGGCCCCCGAAGTGACTGGAGCCGAGGAAGAAGAGCTCAATTTTGTCTTTAGAAGTCGGCTCCGACGGACTTGTCGGAGCCGACGATCTTTTCTTTTTGGAAGCAACAGGTGGATTTAAGGCTTCCTCAAAAGAAGGTTCAATAAGCCCTTTCAATATCAACTTGTTCTTGCGTTCTTGAAGAACTCTAGCGGAGAACGCATGACAGACGCTACAAGTCTCTTGCAGATGTTTCGGCCCCAAACAATACACACAGATTGAATGACTGTCTGTAATGGACATCTTGTAATTGCACCGAGTGCATTTTTTAAACCCTGACTTTTGTTCCTTAGACATCATACAAGCCACAACAAGTAAGAAAACTCTATGGAAATCTTACTCAACAAGTATAGCACTATACACAAAAAAGCTCCAACTGAAAAGCGCGAGACACACTGGCGCGAGTACCGGTGAAAGATTACCTCACAAAATTAGAAAACAGTTAAACGGCCAAAAGCCCTCTAATTTAAACGGGCTTTGCCCGAAAAACAACTAACCAAAGATAATTAAACCTAATAGCACTCAAAGGTAGGGCAAAGGCCCTCTAACTTAAACGGGCCTTGCCCGACAGAATAAAACAAATTTGGAAACACTCAAATACTCCAACAAAAACTTAAGAAATAGAAAGCAATAGCTGTTAAAACAGCTGTTTGGTTAATATAGACAAAAAAAAATTCCCTAGGTCAAAGACCAATAAGGTAAAAGAACCACTTAGCTCCAGCCAAGTCGAGACCACGTCCAGCTTGTTAAACGGCAAACAAGATCTGGGGAAGCAGGTGTAGTGCATCCTGGGATAGGGAGTAGCCCAGCCAATGAGAGACTTCGTGCTAGTGTATTAGTTGCCGAGTCGGAGCCGATGGATCGGCTCCGAACCCATCTGTCATGAATGTAGGCGAGATAGGATCCCATTACATCTGTGCATTCTACCTTCACTCTGTTTGGGATTTCTTGGATTTATTCATAAACACTACTTGGGATTTGCTTCTACGCATGGTTTTTCGTTATATATATATATACATACATATATATATATATATATACATATATAGAGAGAGAGAGAGAAGCAATAACAGGAAGCCTCCCACTAAAGAACTGTGTAAAACTAAATATCCAGTCCACAGAATAATTAACACAGTCACCACGGTCAGGGCAATGACAAGTTCAACACCACTAAAACCAAAAATTCTTTAATAGGATAAGTGCTTTCGGATCAACTGATCCTTCATCAGATTCATACAAAACAAGCAAATTAAAACACTTAAATAATAAAATACAGCCAATCAAAACTTCCTTCTCAGAAACGCCTTCTACATCATCTAATCACACACGCCTCCTAAGTCTTCTTCCTTTCAATGCTGGTTTTATTGGTAAATATGCATTGAGTCACGGGACCTTATAATGCCTGCAACCTACCAATTCTTAAAGAAAATAAATACATAAATAAATACCTTAGTAAAATAAACATTGTCTTTTCTTTTTTAAATATAAACAAGGAGCTTCCTTTGAATACACAAGTATGCATATCAGACACATTTAAAAGTAAGACAACAGTTAATTCCACTGAAATTATGCAAATAAAAGATAGACAAGGTATCTGTTGTTAATTTTTACAAGCTGGTATAATTTTAAAAGCAGTATAAAGTAACTTTTCCCAAAAAATAATTTAAAAACAGTTTCTCCACAGAATAAAATGGTTTTAGAATGTTTAAATCAACTTTTAAACTGTCAAGCAGAAAAGTGCAAAGTGATGGCCAGTAAAAACACATATTCCTAGCCTAACATATATTTTCTTAAACAAGAAACTTAAACATTAAAATTAATATGTGGATGTTTTTCCCCAAATGGAATTTATCTGCCAAGTAATAGAACTGCACAAGCTGTCAATCCTTGAAAGCCAGCAGAAGAGCATTCTTTTCAGCATCAGGAAAGTTCTGAAGGGCTTGGTGTACAAACTAGTCTTTTAATCAGCTCATCTCTAGCAGACTAACAGTTTGGGTGTGTGGAAAGCACCCTGACACTTTGGAAGCTAGCCGGCTGTTACATTCGATGCAGGATATAACCCATATAGCTTAGGTTACTTTAGCAGTAATCAATATGAATAACATTGTGCGTTGCTATGAGAAGCTGTCAAGACAATGGGCCCATTCCCAAATCATGGCTTTTTGGCAGACTGGATAAGAATGCATGCCCCTTGTCAGTTGATACACCATATAACAGCCATACTGTTAGAGTGAATGGTTATCACACAGCCAGTGCTGTAGCATACAGGAATAAAGCCATGACTACTGCCTATGTGACACAGGTTCGATTAGTCTCTCTGGAGCCTGAAATGCTGGTAGGAAGGATGGGTGTGCCAAATCCAAGGGGAAGGGCAGTTGCCTGGGCACCCCCCATGTTTGATGCCTAGTGCAAGCTAGGGTCACAGCATGGACATTGTCTGAAGAGGGGGAAGGACTCTGGATGAACTGCTTTAGAGGAGGGGGTGATACTCTAGCACACTGCCATTGCATGCTTTCCTTTCAGATATTACAAGCAGCACCCGGGAGAGAGATGGGACGACGAGGCATAAGAAGTTAAAAAGAAACACAGCAGCAGTGTGATGATGTCTCAGGATGCCTCTACCTCTTCATTAATCCAGACTCTAGATCTAGTCTGGGGAGGCCAGGAGGGATAAGTAGACTGATGAAGGAAGAGAGGCACTGAAGCCCATTGATCACCAGCTATGCAGGAGAAAAAAGTAAGAGTAAATGATTACCATACCCTGAGGAACGGAGTCCTGAAAGGCCTGTGACATGAGGACAGCCCTCATCTCCAGAATATTTATGTGCAGGTGGACTTCAGCCTGTGACAATGTTCCATGGATCCTTCGCTTCAAACTATGTCCAACCCCCACACAGGGTAGGTGCATCTATGATTCCCATCAAAGATGGGGAAGGACCTGAAAAGGGACGGTCTAGAAGCACACTGGAAGAATGGAGACACCATGATAAAGATATCCCATGCTTACAATTGTTATCTATCTGAATATATCCCTGCACTGTGAGCACTAAACATTCATGGTCCACTGCAAAACTCTGATATGAAATCAGGCGAACAAGACATCAAAAATTAGCCACTACCACTGGATACAACATCTTTAGACAAACAGCTGCTGGGTCCATAGAAGACGAAAGAAGAAAGTGAACTTGAGTAGAACAGATATCTTGACAGGGGAAGAAGCCGAATTTGAGACTGCAGTACAGATTAACCTAAAAACGGAGGAAAAACTGCCATGCAAGATAGTGTCCAAATGGCAACCTATAAAGGTTAGTGCCGGTTAGGGCTCTATCTGTGACTTTCCAGTGTACACTGTTATTTCCACGGGCCAGAATAAGTGAAGCGGAGACTCCCTTGCTCAGGTTAGCAATTCTCAAGAACTTCTTCAGATAAAACAGTACAAACTTTCACATGTAATAATGTGAAAGGTTGTACTGTTCCTGCTCAGAAGCCCTGTGTTAGCCCAAAAATTCTTATTACCTACATATTCTGACTTGAATGTTCAATAAACCTCAAATCACCTGTGGTGTCATTTTGTGTTTGAGTTTACATTTATACATGCATGTATACACACACACACACACACACACACACACACATATATATATATATATATACATACATATATGTAGTGTGCATGTGTGAAATATATCAACATGTAAACAAAACAAATTGCTTTTGAAAAAAAAAAAAACACACTGCTGCCTTCTGTAAGATGAAGTTAACTAAGTCTACGTGACACGAGATTATTAAAAAAACAAAATACAGCAAAGCTGGAGTTGTCATGAGCCTTTGCTTACTGAGGAATCCTAATGTGAAGCACATCATTTCATAATTATGACATGCAGAACAGCATTAAAAAACAGGCGTAAATGTCAAAGCTACTCACATTTCACTAATACAGGGCACTGCCTCACCTGACAAGAGCCCACAACAAATTGCCCATAACTTCAACACTCATTTTATCACTACCATTCAAAAACTAATCAAAGATTCGCCAACTAGCATAAACTTAAAACTCCCAGGACACAAACAGTTCTATACATGACAACACTACATTCCCTTCCTCAAACCCTTCTAGCAATACTCAAACAAGCCCTTCCTTTACAATTCAACCAGTATCCACCTCTCTTACACTCAAACTCCTACCCAAACTAAAACCCTGCTCTCTTTCTGCTGATGATCTACCTCCAGAGTATTTACAACTTGCAGCAAAAGCAGTCACATACTCAGTTAGCACTCTTATAAATTGCTTCATTTCAGAATGTTATGTCCCCCAGTTGTGGAAAAAAAGAAGCTATGTCTTACCATAACGTTCCATCTGTGTTGTTCATCTTCTTTCATTCATCACTGATGGGGGTTTGGTTCCGAGCCCTCGGAACAGAGTCAGCCTATTACCAAGCTTGTGCCAGCCAAAAAAACTCTTGAGCTAAGTCTCTACCCAGAACGCCCTTCTCCCTGTTACCTCAGATCGAGTTTTCTAAGAAAAGGAAGTAAAGCCGAGGCCACTTCTGCGCAAGTAACCTAGGGCACCACTTAGACCCAAAGCATCCCCCATGGGCCTTTGGAGGGGGAAGGAGGGTGGGAAGTGATGAATGAAAGAAGATGAACAACGCAGATGGAACGTTATGGTAAGATAACTTCTTTATCTGACGTTGTTAATCTTCTTTCCATTCATCACTGATGGGACAGAATCCCAAGCTACCTTGAGGTCCATGGAAGAACATTCCTGAGTACCACTGAGCCGAAGACAGCTCTCCCTCTGGAGAGCACGTCCAATTTGCAATGATTGATAAAGGTATGAGGCTTAGCCCATGTAGCTGCTGCGCAGATGTCATCCATGGAAGCCGGAAGCCCTGGAATGGAATGCCATAGATGTTGTCATAGATCTAGTAGAGTAAGCTTTAACTTTTGGTACGCGTTCATTATGGAGAGAATCGATGAAATGTATGCAGTCCCTTAGCCATCTTGATAATGTAACCTTGGAAACAGCCTCTCCCACTTTGGGTCCAGGAAAAAAAATGAAAAGCTGCTCAGATTTACGGATAGGTTTGGTCCTGTCTAGGTAAAATCTCAATTGTCTATGTACGGCTATAAGGAGTGAAGGCAATACTCTTCTCTACTGGCAAAATTCAGAAAAAACACTGGTAGATCAATGGTCTGGTTAATGGAGAATTCAGAAACAACTTTGGAAAGAAAGGATGGGTTTGTCCGAAGTAACACTCTGACTTTATGAAAGACCAGATAGGGCCTCTTGATACACAATGCCTGCAGCTCCGAGACTCATGTGGCAGAGGTAATGGCTACCAGGAACAAAGATTTCCAAGACAAAAACTTTAGGTCACACTTAGCTGCAGGCTCAAAGGGTTTTTGAGTCAAAGACTGAAGGACTAGAGTGAGGTTCCATGGTTCCACGGGCTGTCTGACAGGAGGAATGAGATGGGAGGTCCCCTTGAGGAAAGCCTTACAAAGGCGTAAAGAGATAAGAGGGGTGCCATCTATACCATTGTGGAAATTGGAAATTGCCACTAGATGCACTCGTACCATAGAGGCATAGGCTCCATTATCAAAAAACTTAGCCAAGTATTGAGACACACTGCAGTAACTGGAGCCAAATATGGGTCTAGCATGTTATCCTTGGACCAGATGGAGAACCTTTTCCATTTATCCTGATATAGTCTTCTCGTGGATGGTTTGAGAGAGGCCAGAATGATGTCTCAAACAGGCAAGGAGAGACTAGCTTGCCTGGCGACTAATGGAAGTGGAGAAACCAAGCTGTCAGCTTGAGACTGGACAGATTTGGGTGAGTCAACCCTTGGAGGTGAGTAATAGATCTGGTAGAGGGTCCAGAATCCACACAGGGTATACTAGGTGAGGCCAAAGGAAGGGGAAACAAACTTGTTGAGGCCAGAATGGGGCTATGAGGATCACCTTGCATCTGAACCAAACAGCTTTCTTTAGAAATTGTGGGATCAGAGGGATGGGAGGGTAAGCGTAAAGACGTCCCGTGGGCCAATCATGAATCAGAGCATCCCTTGGTGACTCCCCCTCCGGGGGAAGTAGGGCGAAATAGCTGCTGCACTTGGTGTTTGATGGGGAAATGAAAAGATCGCAGCAAGGCTGGCCCCAGTGGATGATTACCAATGTCACCTCGGGGTTGAGGGACCACTTGTGGGGCATGAGGATGCATCTGCTCAGTTTCTCCGCAATCACGTTGGAGCTCCCCAGGATATGCGTTGCTATCAGAAAGCGGTTGGAAGCTATTACCCACTGCCAAATTCTCATGGCTTCTTGACATAGGTTGTAGGACTTGGTTCCTCCTTGCTTGATGACGTACCAGACCACTGGCATATTGTCTGATTGAATTGCAATTGTCCCAGAAGGGAGAGCCGAATGGGAGGCCTGCAACACTAACAGCATGGCTCTCAGTTCTAAAACACTGATATGCCGGTGGGCCTCTGAGATGGACCATGTGCCGTGGACAGTCTTTGTCTGGAAATGGCCCCCCACCCAATCAGGGAAGCATCCGTGGTCACAATGGCTGTGGGCTGAGGGGTTGAAATGGGCGACTCCAAAGATCTACATTTGGCCTCATCCACCAAAGCAGGTCCTATTTGCAGGAATTGGTTATTCAAATCTGGTAATCGAGGGGGTGACAGTTTGGGAACCACAGACATAGAAGGAGACACTGCAGAATCCGCATATGTAGCTTTGCTAGAGGCACTATTGGAATTGAAGCAGCCATAGGGCATGAAGAACTTCCCTTGCAGAGGCTGTTGTTTGAGATAGAACGCTTCAATCAATGGAGTCTGTGAATTGGGAGTGATGCCAGACGAGACTGAGTACTGAACACTGCTCCAATGAACTCTATTCATTGTGTAGGGATAAGGTTTGATTTCTTCCAATGTATTGTTATTCCCAACAATTTTGCCAGAGAGCGCATAGTGCGGTGGTGGTACCAGAAGATGCTCGGTGGGGGCAGTAAGGAGCCAGTCATCTAGTTATGGAAACACCCGGAATCCTTTTAGTCTCAAGTGAGCTATTACCACTGCCATGCATTTTGTGAACACTCTGGGGGCTGTAGAGAAACCGAACTGCAGGGCACGGAATTGGTATTGACTGAACGGCAGGGCACGGAATTGGTAGCGACTGGCTCCTAGCCAGAAGCGAAGCAGACTGCTGGAGCATTTGTCCATCTTGATGTGGTAATACGCATCCCGAAGATCTACAGAGCACATCCAATTGCCTTCTCTTAAAAAGGAAAGGATGGACTGAACCGTGACCATCCGGAATTTGGTTTGGGTGACAGACTTGTTTAAACTATTGAGATCCAAAATGCGTCTCCAGTCCCCTGTCTTTTTTGGCATCAAAAAGAATCTAGAGTAAAATCCGTAAACATGCTGGTCTGGTGAGACTGGTTGGATTGAGACAGCTTTATAATCTCTGAAGCTGCTTCTTCCCTTTGACTGGGTGGAACGTCGGGAAGTTTTCTTGGAAATTTTGGCTGACAAGAAAGGGGAATGGTGTAACCTCTAGTGATAATGTTCTGCACCCAACGATTGGTGGTGGTAGATTCCCAAGCAGCTTGGTGCAGAGAGAAAAGTACAGTTTTGTACCTACCATAAATGTAGATGTTCGAGTGTTCACCCTGCTGCAGTCATCACACTTGGGTTATCCTGCCGTCAGGCGGTCCCGCAGTCGGCCCAAATTCCAAAGTCTTGGTCCGGCGTCGGTTGCTGTCGCTTCCTCCCTGACGTCAGTGTGTCAGGGGTATACAAGAGGCATCCGATGCCATTTTCTTCAGTTTTTCTTGCCCCAGATGTCAGGTGCCCCCAAAAGGTAGGCAAAAAAAAAAAAAAAAAAAAAAAAAAAAAATATATATATATATATATATATATATATATACATACATACATATGTCTATATAAAAATAAAACAAAACCCTTAGGTACAAGCAAATACACCACGGAGGTAGTATAGGATAAAGTGGTAGAGATAAGTTCAGCTAGTTCAGAGGGGATGGAGGGAGGGTAACCTGGACTGCAGCAAGGTGAACACTCGAACATCTACATTTATGGTAGGTACAAAACTGTACTATGTTCATCGTGTTACCCTGCTGCAGTCATCACACTTGGGTTGAATCCCAAAGCTAAGGAGGGGAGGTGGAGTCAAACAGGGTTAGAAGAGGCTAGTAGGCCCTGCAAAACTGCAGTGGCAAAACCAGCTCTAGTCTTAAAGTAAAGAGGTAAGTGATAGTGTTTGGTGAAGGTGTGCACCCTAATGTTAGCAGGTACTGGTTTCCCATGATGTGTGTAGCAGAAACGTATGCAATGTCCTATCCATTTAGAAATGGTCTGTTTTGAGATAGCTTTTCCTTGTGATCTTGTAGCATAGGCTACAAAGAGCTGGTCAGTTTTTCTGAAAGCCTTAGTTTTATCCAAGTAGTAACGTAATTGCCTGTGAATGTCCAAACAGTGCAGGAGTCTTTCTCCTTTGTTCTGGGGATTTGGGAAGAAGGTGGGCAAGTGAATGGTTTGGTTTAAGGCCACACTGGATACCACCTTTGGCATAAAGGAAGGATTAGTTCATAGAGAAACTCTGTCTTGATGAAAAATGAGGAAAGGTTCCACTGCCATTAGTGCCTGTATCTCTGAGACTCTTCTAGCTCAGGTTATTGCTAGAAGTAGGGCGGTTTTCCATGAAAGAAATTTTAAATCAGTTGAAAAAGCTGGTTCAAAGGGCGGCAGTGTAAGTTTTTCCAGGACAAAGTTGAGATCCCAAGTAGGTGTTGGAGCTCTCCTTGGCGGTTTTAAGTTCTTAGCCCCTCTGAGGTACTGTCTTAGGAGTGGATGTGAAAATAAAGGAGGATCCGTGCAGTAATGAGCTGAAATTGCTGAGGCGTGGATCTTAACAGATGAAAAGGAAAGTCCTTTGTGTAACATCTCAGTTAAATATTGTAGAATTTGAGGAATGTTCGGCTCCAGGGGATTTAAGGCCTGTAGCCTGGTTCCAGGAGCAAAATCTTTTCCATTTGTCTGAATAGGTTTTCCTGGTGCTGGGCCTCCTGGCCTCCAGAATGACATCCAGAACAGCTTTGGATAAAGGTGTTGGCTGATTGTTTAGGTAATTTGCCATGCAGCCAGGTTTAAAGTCTTGAGCTGGCTGTGTAGAATCAGATTGTCTCCCTGGGTGAGCAGGTGAGGAAGTTGTGGCAAAATCCATGGTGGGCCCTGGGCCATGGTCCTTAAAATTGGATACCGATGTTGGCGTGGTCAATCTGGTGCAACGAGAATCATTTGTGGCCTCTCTAATCTGACTTTCAGCAGTACCTTTGCTAGAAGAGGCAGTGGAGGGAAGGCATAGACTGTTAATGTTTTCCAACTGAATGAGAGAGCGTCCACTTTCCAAGCTAGTGGATGGAAGGTCCTTGTGCAAAATTTTTGAAGTTGGTGGTTGTGGGGGCTTGCAAACAGATCTATGTCTGGGCGTCCCGAATTTTTGAGCTATCATTGCAAATACTTGTGGATCTAGTTTCCATTCGTGTGGATGCATGATGTTTCTGCTTAGGTCGTCTGCCAATGTGTTTTTCTTTCCTGGCAGGAATTGTGCTTGTAATTGAACCTGGTAAGACAGTGCAGTGTTCCACAAGGTCATTGCTTGCCGGTATGGAGGGTAGGAATGTGTGCCCCCTTGCTTGTTTATGTACCACGTAACTGTGGTACATAAACAAGCAAGGGGGCACACATTGCTTGCTTGTTTATGTACCACGTAACTGTGGTGTTGTCTGTCCTTATTAGTAGTTGTCCTGGGTGTAGAAGGTCCTTGAAAGCTGTTTGGGCATTCTGCACTGCTAACATTTCTTTTTGATTGATATGCAGGTGTCTCTGATCTGTAGTCCATTTGCCCTGAATGCACTGTCCTGCCATGTGTGCTCCCCAGGCAAAGTCCGATGCATCTGTTGTCATAGTTTGCATGGCTGTGGGTAAGGTGAAAGGCTAACCCTTGTTGAGGTGACATGCCTGTGCCCACCATAGAAACTCCTGTTGAAGGCAGGGAATGAGTGGTATCATTGTTTCCAGGCTGTGGCTGTGCTGAGTCCATACACTTTTCAGGTACCATTGTAATTTCCTCTCATGCAGTTTTGCAAATGGTATTAGTAGAATGCAAGATGCCATGAATCCCAAGGCCTGCAGAATTTTTCTTGCAGGGAGTTGGGTCTTTGTTGCCATTATTTTGAAATACTGAGACAGTTGTCGTTATTTGTCTGGCATGAGATAAGCCATCTGGGCTGTTGTATTCAAGCTGGCACCCAGGAATGTTATGTTTTGTGAGAGCACAAGTTTTGATTTCTTTTCGTTTACTGTGTACCCTAGGCAACTTAGAAGGTGTTTGACAAATGCCAGATGCTGTAAAAGAATGTCCTTGCTTTCTGCTTGAATAAGACAGTCATCCAGGTATGGGTATATCTGAATTCCTCTTTGACTGCAGTATGCAATTACTGGTGCCAGGCATTTTGTGAAGACCCTGGGCACAGTAGATAAGCCAAAGGGCAGTGTAGAGAATTGATAATGTGTTGAACCTGCAATGAAGCGGAGGTATCTTCTGCAACTTTGTCTGATAGGGACATGCAGGTATGCCTCCTTGAGGTCCAAAATGACTAGCCAAGCATTCTTGCCCAGCATGGGAAGAAGCTGCTGTAGTGTTAGCATCTTGAATTTTGGTACTTGCAGATAGGTGTTCAGAATTGAAAGATCCAGAATGGGTCTCCATGCTTTGTCCTTTCTTGGAACTAGGAAGAGTCTTCAGTAAAATCCTTGTCCTTGCTCCTGTGTAGGTACCTGTTGGATGGCTCTCATGTTCATGAGGGCTGTAATTTGTTTTTGTTTTTCTGTCCATTGATTTGGTGGAAGGTTTGGCATTCCTTTGATCCTTGGTAAGGTATGAAAGTGGAATCTGTATCCTTGATAGACAATGTTTAGAACCCATTTGTCTGTTGTGATGATGTGCCAGTTGTCTGCAAAAAAATGCTAGTTTTCCTCCCAAGGGTGTTGCCAGGAGAGATTTGCTTGGTCATTTGAGGATAGAGTCATTGTGTCTGCCTTCTGTTAGCTTGGGGCCTGTCTTCTCCTCCTTTCTGGGTAGCAGAACCCCATTGGCGAGGTTTGTAAGGGCCCTGTGACTGACCTCTGCCCCTTGGGCATCTGTATTTGCCCCTCTGTGATCTGTCTGAAGCTGGAAAGGACCAATTTTTTGTTGGCCAATTTCTGCTGAAGCGAGGGGGTTGTACCTGTAAGAAATCCTTGACCGTTTGCATAGATTTAGCCTTATCCTCCATTTTCTTTAAAACCTCTTCTGCTTTGACACCAAATAATACATCCTGTTGTAAAGGTGCATCTAATAATTTTGCTTTAACATGGTCAGGAAGGGTTTGCTCTTTTAACCAAGCATGTCTACGAATGACTGAGCCAGCAACAGTTGCCCTACAGGAAGCTTCCAGTGAATCAAATCCGCATTGTAAAGTATGCTTGCCCACCTGTTCAGCTGCATGCAACAGATCCTGCATTTCCTTGAACTCAGGCTGTTCTGAGTGTGTGCTCATTTTTTGTTTTAACTGAGACATCAGGAATTGTTGATATTTCAACATGTGAAACTGGCAATTTAATGCTCTCATAGCCAGAGTTGCAGAGGTGTATATTTTCTTTCCCCATCTATCTAGGGCTCTGGAATCTCTTTCAGAGGGCTCAGGATTTTTAGCCATAGAAGCCTTTGCTCCCTTAGGACCCTGGGATATGGTTTCTGGGTCAGCTACACGGCTTTTATAAAGGAATTTGTGTGAGTCAGTTACTCTGTAGTATCTGTCTGGTTTAGCTGGAGCAGGAGGTAGAGAGTCTAGATTTAAACTAGACTCCAAGTAGACATCATCCACAATATCTAAAACAGGTGGAATAGCAAGAGGTCTGTGCTGGGGTAATAGAAGGAACTCTCGGAGCCTTTTCTTAGGATCTGAGTAAACCTGGCCTTCCCAGTGGAAATGTTCCCTCATGGTATGTAATGTTTCCCCAAAGGAGTATCAGGGGGAGATGCTGAGGGAATAGAGTCTTCAGCATCAGAATCCTCATAAGGTGGAAAAGTGGAATCCTGTTCTTCAGAAGAATCTGAGGAGAGAGAAACCTGGTCAGAGGATGCATAATCCACTTCTTGTCTTGGTCTTTTATCAGGAGGGGGATGGGAACCCCTGATAAGGGTAATTAAATCTTCAGCCATCTTAAGCATCTGTTTCTTAGGCATGAGGCCTTGACCTGTTGACTGATGAACAGTTTTCTTAGGTTTTAAAGGAGTTTTAAGTTTAGCATAAGATTTAATGGCGAGTGTAGTCGGTCTGAAGACACCTTCTGTAACCGGTGTTTCCTCTGCACCGGTGTCTAAATCTGCTCTGGTGTCAGTAGGTGGCTGCGTCGGCCTAGTAGACTCTGCGTGGGAGTTGACAGCTGTCTGGGGTTCCAGCTCTGCGGTCGTCAGGGGCTGTGTAGGCACCTCACTGAAAACCGGAGAACCGGCGACAGGCTCAGCTGAGGCCTTGGGGTCTGGCTTGTTCCTAGGCTGCCTGTCCTTATCCTTGCGTTTTTTAAGAATTGCGGTCGTCAGCTGCTCCGACGGCATGATATAATTGAATTTCCTACCAAAATAATGCCGTGCGAAGTCAAAACGGCATTTGATAGTGCGTTTATTAAACCTAGCGCAAAACAGACAACCTGTGACGTCGTGGTCTGGGCCTAGGCAAGGAATACAATAGGAATGAAAATCCTTATGAGGTATTTGCTTCCCACAAGAAATGCAATTGTTAACTTTTTCTGACATCGGACTGAGGCAAGAAAATGTTCCCCAATGGGGTACTTAGCTTTATTGAAGACTTTGGACTGAAATTCAAATCGAAAATCTCAGGTGTTGGCCGACCGGCACTTGCGAACTGCTTCTGCTTCGGGCACCGCGCGGCAAGAAAGACTGAAGAAAATGGCGTCGGATGCCTCTTATATACCCCTGACGCACTGACGTCAGGGAGGAAGCGACAGCAAATGACGCCGGACCAAGACTTTGGAATTCGGGCCGACTGCGGGACCGCCTGACGGCAGGATAACCCAAGTTTGATGACTGCAGCAGGATAACACGATGAACATCGACCCACGACTGCTTCCAGAGGTAAGCAATTGGGCGCCCCTCAGGAGCACTGATAAAGCTGTCAAGAAAAAGAGTCCCTGGAGCCTTGGTTACGAGGACCCCCCTCTGCCTCTATAGGGGCGTCTTCCAGAATTGTTACCCCTTCTGCCTCTGGGAGTATCATCACCATGTCCGGCACAGAAAGGACCCTGAGATTTCGCATGCCACATTTCCCCACTCGTCTGATTCCTGGAGGAGGTACGTTGAGGGTTGGAAAACCGTAGGCCTATGGCAGACAGGGTTTTTCTATCTTGCTCGCACCTGGCTAGCGTGTCCTTCACTTTAGAGCCAAGAAGGGACAAGCTTTGATGGGAGCATTCAGAAAAAGGAAGACTTGAAGGGATCCGCACGGTCACAAATGCGCATCCAGGCATGACGCCTCATAACAATGCCCAAACCCGCTGCTCTAGACACCCCTTCGGTCACGTGTGACAGCAACCTCATGGACGAATTGGATATTGATTCCAGGATTGCGAGCTGCAAAGCCACTTTGTCCCTGACCTCATCAGACAACTGTCCTGCGAGCATCCCAGAGAGTTCGGAGATCAAGTCCCTCTGGGGCCTCATAAAATGTGCCAACTAATTCAGGGACCGTATATCAAAGGTCCCTGATGCAAAAACATGCTTCCCAAGTCTGTCCACTTTCCAGGACTCACTGTTGGGCAGATGGACAGCGGGACTTTCCTGGGCCAAGTCCTTTTTCGTGGCTGCTGCCACTACCATAGCATCAACTGGTAAACCTTTAGACTAGTGCAGGTTCTCCTCGGGAGGGGAAAGAATTTTGTCTGGTCTCCGAGGGATCGCCTCAATGGGTTCTTCCAAGCATGCTGCACAACGAGCTGGATGAGCTCGTCAGCAGGCAGGGTCACCAAAGAGGTAGAAGGCCGGGCACAAAAAGCCTAAAGGAACATGGACCCCTCAGACGAAGGGTAGGAGGGCTTCCAGTCACCTCTCTGCTTTAATATCTCCGGGATGTCTCTGAAGGAGACATCATCAGGAGGTGACAGTGGGGACCCTTCACCATCATCGTAATCCGTGTCTTCCATTAAGGACTCCTCGGGTGAGTCCATGTGCTTCCTCTTGCACATCTTCTTTTGAGGGAGCTCCTCAGTGGGGGTCTCTGAGGAGGAATTGGAAGACTGGGTAGCATGAACAGGGGCGTCCTGCAGCTTCTCTGCCCAGTGTCACGGGGGAGTGATCTGTGACAGCTGTAGCTCAGGGGGTGAAAACTGGGGTTCCGACATGCTGCCAGAAGCAAGAGCCCTCTCCACTGCGCGGAAGTCAGGCCCTCCCAAAGAGGGATGGGAGCCCGGAACAGAGAAAGACAACCTTGGAACTGGGGTCACACCTCACTCCAATGAACCCACCCCCACGGATGGAGCCTCAAGCAGGATCGGCGCGGATGCAGCCATCATTTCCAAGGACGGAACAGAGGAGAGAGGTGGCTATGTACCCTGGGCCAGCCCACCCATCCCTCAATCCCCAGATTGAGGGAGGACCAATTCAGCGGGAACCAAAGACCAAAGGGACAAACTCAGAGCTGGAGTGAGATGCACCGTAGGCGCCGAGGTGATGGGTTCCAAGAAGGATGTCGGAGCAGAAGGCTTTGGAACAGAAATGGTCGAAGGATGAGTGTAAGATGGAGTCCGTGAATAAGGCAACCCAAGTCCTGCAGGTGGATGGGTTTTAAAAGTGAGGGAATCCCCCTGGCTAACAACAGCTGGTCTACAAGACACACCACGTCGTGTTTCAAAAGGCTCCTGGTGGATCTAGTGGATACTCCAGACGGACAGTCAGGATGTTCGAGGAATGGCCTATAAGCTTGGCCCAGAAACGGTTCTATGGAGGGGGAGTATCAGGTCCATGGTGCAAGGTCTGCTGGCACTGAAGTCTCTAGTTTCGAGACCAGAAGTAAAGGAGTAAAATCCAGTGAAGTCAGTACAACGCTCTGTGCCGAAGTGGCACTCGGAGCCAAAACGGTCGGTTCCAAAATGGAAACTAATGGCATAGTCGAAGGTGTGTCCTGAGCCGAAGTGGCTACAGGTGCCGAAGTCAAAATATGTGTAGTAAGGTCTATGATCGGTGCTGGAGGCAGGACTGGTGCCAAAGCAGGCTTCAGTATAGAAGGTTTTGAGATGGTCGGAGCCAAAGAAGACGTATCCAAAGAGACAGATTTATGCTCCGACGATAACTTAGAGATCACCCAATGGTGAAGAAGGAACAGAGTGGGGTCTCTTTTTGTCCTTAGAAGGACGGACTGAGACCTCTATCGCAGAAATGGCCTCTGAGAAGGGAGACTTGAGTAACCCTTTCAGAATGAGTTCATTTTTGCGCTCATTAAGAGTTGTGTTGGCTGAAACTCTGACAAATGTCACATGGAGGCTGCACCGAAAGGTGGGCCACTTCCAAACAGTATAAACGGTCATTATGAGAATCACTGTTGGGTAACTTGCCCTTACAAGAAGTACAATGCTTAAAACCTGAAGTACCCTTCTTATCCGACATCTTGGTAGAAAAACACCACAGGTCAACTGTATAATACAACTATAATGAAGTCAACTCCATTCAACAAAATCACAAATATAACAATACAGTGGTATGTAGAGAAGAAAAAGGAAACACCTGAATAAAGGTTAAAGCTAACAGGTTAAACAGGAGAAACAATACCAACTATGCTATTGAAGAAATACCACAAGGGTAAGTGAGGAAAGGCCGTACCAACAATGGTACTTGAAAGTTTACCAACGGTAACAACGGGTAGAGAGGAAAGAACAAGGTTAGACAGAAGAAATGACACTAAAAATACTAACCGCTTAATAAAATATGAAGATAACCAAAATTTTTTACACAAATATCAAAAAGGTTTCACTTAGCTAAAAGCTCGGCTGAAACGCGGCTTTACGGCAACACGGCAAATGAGATCTGAGGTAACAGGGAGAAGGGCATTCTGGGTAGAGACTTAGCTTGAGAGTTTTTTTTGACTGGTGCGAACTTGGTAATAGGCCGACTCGGTTCCGAGGGTTAGGAATCGAACCCCCATCAATGAGTAATGGAAAGAAGGTCAACAACATCAGATACTCTATTACAACTCCATTGCATAAAGATGGAAATTCCCATGACCTCTCTAACTATCGGCCTATCTCAATACTCTCTCCATTATCAAAATATCTTTGAAAAATGTGTACAGATAACTACTGAACATGACCTTCTTGCCCCCACCCAATATGGTTTCCGTCCTGCTCATAGCACTATCACAGCCCTTCTCTCTTTCATTGAAACTGTAAACAAAGCCATTGATTCTGGTCTCCTTACTTCAGTAATCTTACTGGATCTGTCAAAGGCTTTCGATAGTGTCACATACAAAACTCATAAACCAACTAGCAAAGCTAGGTTGCTTCCCCAACTCTCTTACTTGGTTCTCCTCTTATCTAAACAATAAGGAACAATCAGTCAAATGGTAAAATGAACTATCAAAGTATCAGGTAAATAATATAAGAGTCCCACAAGGATCAGTTCTAGGATTCCCCCACTCTTTAATACATTCATCAACAATCTTCACAAAACTTCCCAACAAAGTAGACTCATCCAATATGCTGATGATTCTACCATCATAGCAACCTCAATTTCTTACACCTCCTTACAGCCACACAAAGTGCATTCAAAACCAAAGAAACCTGGCTAAACAATGCACAAGTATTGCTAACCTCCCAAAACCAAACTCTTACTTTTCTCAACAAAACTACCAGCTGTCTATTTCAAAATGTTTTCACTAGATAATACAGAAATCGAAATTTTGAAGACAGCAAAATTATTGGGCATTACATTCAAAGATAAACTCACCTTTGAGCCACATATTCTCAACACAGTAAAGAAAACTCACTTTAAACTAGGCAAACTTTATCGTCGTTAAATTCCAATGAGAACTTTCAGATCCTCCAGCAAACAGCTTTTAATTTTTACCAAACACAATAAAACAGCTGGACAAAGTCTATACTCCCATAGCACTGCTAAACTATAGAATACCCTACCCTCCCACATAACTCAAATTGGCCATTTAAAAACATTTAAATCAGCTTTAAAAAGCCATTACTTCAATAATCCCTCTTTTCCTTGTAATACAATTAATAAGCCACATTATACAATGCCTCCTCTAAAACGTGCACGCTGATTGGCCAGCCCAACCAGCGTGCCCGTTGTAAATCCCTCAATATACTAACGGAAAAAGGTCCGGTCGCCCGGACTTTTTCCGTTAGTATAACATAATCTCGCTATGTTAAAAGAGTTTAACATAGCGACAGGTTTAAAAAGCAACGCAGATCTCCGTTGCTTTTTAAAGCTGTCTCGCCATGTTAAACTCCTTTAACATAGCGACACAATGTAAAGCAACGGAGATCTTGCGATCTCCGTTGCTTTTAACCTGTCTCGCTATGTTAAATGGGTTTAACATAGCGAGACAGTTTAAAATAAAGCGGAGATCTCCGTTGCTTATTTTAAGCTGTCTCGCCATGTTAAACCCATTTAACATAGCGAGACAGTAAAAGCAATGGAGATCTTGCATTCTCCGTTGCTTTTGCCCACAGCTCTGATGTACTGCGAGGTATGCGCAGTACATCAGAACTGCCGCTGAACACCAGACAGCTGCGGAAGGGCAGCAAAGAGGCATTATACAATGCCATTATTTAAGAAAAGTAATTATTTCTTTTCTTAAATAATGTCATTATATAATAATAACCACTTCTGGGTGTGGGTAATGCTGGATTTACCCACGGTTGTCTTTGTTTGGTCCCTCGGGCTTCACCCTCGGGACCAAACCACGCCAACTGTGGGTAAATCCAGCATTACCCACACCCAGGCGTGGGTTATTGCTATATTAAACTTGTTCCTTAATCTATGTAAGTGTACTATCATAAAGCATATTTGATATTGGTTGGCAACTAATCCCTGTGCCATACATAGTCGTGCAAACTTTTTGCATTAGTGTAAACTTAGAACTGTACTGTAATATTTCTTCACATTTAAATGTACTACAATATGCTATTTCGATGTTATTTTTTGTTAAATTTGGTACTTTGTACAAACTGTTTGTGGAGCTTTTATCCCTGGGCCTCCACTGAAAATGGGTTTCTGATCTAGTGGACTTTCCTGGTCAACATATGTCAATAAATAAATAAATACATTATCTTCACATGGAGGACGCCACTAGGCAAAACATGGAGATGTAGCAGCAACCAAAGCCTATAGAGCATTTACAAAGAATTACTAGTGATCAGCTATCCCGAGTACTTGCAGGATGAAGTTCATTTTGACAATGTTCTCACAGTCACTCATTATCAGGCTTTTATAACATGCCAGTCCTTTTTTACCAACAATACAAACGTTATGGAAGTTACCATCGGCATGCAGCTGGTAGCCTCTCTTACCTCATTAAAGTGCTCAGATAGAAAATCAGCAACAAATACAGTGTCTCTCTGGGACATCTAGGTAAAAAAAAAAGGCATGGTTCAGAAACAGATATATAAATACTTGTACAATGCATCATAAAGCTGTGGTAAAAGGGTGGATTCAGACATGCAGTGTGGAACCAACATTTCAGCATTAGTGATCCAAGCCTTATGTCCCCATAACCACCTAAAAGTTATTTTAGAAACAATTTTATGATGATGAAAAAAAAATAGCAAAACTGTCTACCTTATTCTTCACACTACTACATCTTCAAAGTAGAAGCTATTTGTCCAGTAACTACTTACATGCATGCTTAATCACATTGGGAGCATGGCAAATCTGACAACTTTTCTCCAGCAGCTCCCTCTCCCTTTTTCTACATCAGTCAGTATAAGGTTCAAGCTGGTTCCAGACAGATGCTGCTATAAAAGTGCACTTTTCAGGAACCATAATCAGTTATTCATGCAAAAAACTGAAGTATACTACAAATAAATAACCAAAATGACAAATGCAGATTAATGAAAATGTACTCTAAGAAAATATAATTATATGTATGTATGTATGTATGTATGTATATAAATATATATATATATATATATATATATATATATATATGAAAACATGATATATATATATATATTTATATATATATATATATATGCATATGCACAATTCAATCCATCAAGACTGCAGCTGAGTGAATGAATAATTGAAAAGTAAGAAAGTGATGGAACCAATAAACCCAAAACACGAATATATTGCAAAGAAAAAGGCGTACTTGCTGTAGAGTTAAACACACTTTATTCCAATAAAAGGTGAGCGCTTTCGAGGTTACCCTCATCTTCAGTCCTTAATAAAAACTAAAAATACATTCACAGTTTAAATATATAAAGCAACCAATAAAAACTTGCAATAACAACTCAGTGGGGCAAGCCCCTTTTCCTTAAAATAGGTTTTAAAGAAACAGCGCTGTTCAAACCAGGTGGAGCATAAGCCTTGAAGTCAACTATCCACCTTAGCTCTATACATTCAGTCTCATTACAAATGTCTCCTTCTCTAAGGCTTTCATTACTTTTTTGTAATACTAAAAACTTAAAGGCGTGCTGAGCACCACAGTCAGATACATGCTTAGCTAGTGCATTTGTAGATTTATTGTTGCGTATATCATTTAAGTGCTCCATAACCCCCTCTTTCAACATACGGTTAAGTTTTACCTATGTAGAATGCACTGCATAGGGTTGCACTTAGCTAAATACACTATATTTTTGGTGCAACAATCAGCAAAAAAATTAAATTCTATAGGTGTTAAATGCAGCGGATGTTTGACCATGCAAGTGGACCATATACTTGAACAAATCTTACATGCCCTACAGGCATATGTACCTTTACGCTGTGAAGTGAATCTTTCATTCAATCTGTTACTTATAGCATAAACGTTGTTTCAAGTTTCTACTGTTCTTAAAACTAAATCTGGGAATATGGCCTACAACCTTACCAATCTCTGGATCTGTCAATAAAATGGGCCAATTCTTCTTCACTATGTCAGAGATTTTTTTGATATCACTAGAGAAAGTCAAGCACAACCTATTAATCATTTCTGTGCCCTTTCTCCCTCCATCATGTGCAATTATACGATGATGAAAAAAAATAGCAAAACTGTCTACCTTATTCTTCACACTACTACATCTTCAAAGTAGAAGCTATTCAGCAACTACTTACATGCATGGTTAATCACATTGGGAGCATGGCAGATCTGGCAACTTTTCTCCGGCAGCTCCCTCTCCCTTTCCCTACATCAGTCAGTATAAGGTTTAAGCTGGTTCCAGACAGACGCTGCTATAAAAGTGCACGTTTCAGGAACCATAATCAGTTATTCATGCAAAAAACTAAAATATACTACAAATAAATAACCAAAATGGCAAATGCAGATTAATGAAAGTGTACTCTAAGAAAATTATATATATATATATATATATATATATATATATATATATACACACACATACGCACCATTCAATCCATCAAGATTGCAGCTGAGTGAATGAATAATTGCACACTTATTCGAAAATGGCAATGAGATTTGCATGCAAGATGAGTGTTAGTGTACAGAGTCTACCTCCAAAAAAAAACTAGTTTAGTGTGAATTTGTGTGTTGGGTAGTGTGTCTGGTGTGGGATGCAATAATATGAGCAAGTAAGATGCATGGGGTACTTAGCAGTTAGAAGTGTGTGTGTGTTTGTTTCTTTCAAGGAATGCTTATTCAGTGTTGTGTGTTTACATATGCATGCAAGTTTGAGATGGGTTATGCATTCGATGGTCCTTTTTTATCACTGCGCTATTCAGTCCTTGGGGAAATCCTTTCTTGTATTGTGTACAGAAGACTGATGGGCAAAAATGCCTTATCAGTTTCTGATAGCAATCCCTTCATCTTTCTGTAAGTGTTACCAAGAAATGTTACCATGGGATGCTGAAATAGTGTTCTTACTGAATGTGCTGGAACGCACACTAAGTGGTGGTGCTGCGGTAGCGTTGTCGCTTCATAGCAAGACATTGTCCCGTTCGATTCTCAGCTAGAGGGTCTTCTGTGTGGAGGCATATGTGAATGGGACATGCCTTCGTTGAAGGTTGTGCGTCAGGGCTGGTAACCCGGTACGTAAAAATCCACTACCAATCATTAGCGGACCGGAGTTCCACTGTGGCGACCCCTAAAAGCCGAAAGACACAAACAAACTGAATGTGCTGGAACGAATGAGTGAAACCACCATGACACAAAGGTGCAATGTCAACATGGGCAGCACTGATGAGCTTTGAATTCTCCTCCCCCACTACTAGAAAAGGGAGAAGTAACAGCACAAAAATTAACTTGTCTATTTCAATACTTGATTCACAAATGCATACCCACAAAGGTTCCTCACCAAGATAATTCTGGGTGTTAATATACTGTAAATCCAAAAAAACCTCAAACTGGTACCCAGCAAATAAACCTTGAACCAAGACAAAAGCAGGTACCACGGAAAAGGAACTCAGTACAGTCTTGTAGTTCAACAAACAAGCTGGTTTAATAATAGTTTTAAAAAAGCATAAACGCAATTAAAATCATAGCATTTTCATCTTATTCAGTCAGACTTCATCAGATACATAAAGCTTTCAGTTAAAACCAACTAATATATATATATATATATATATATATATATATATATATATATATATATCTCCCAAGACATTCCACCAATTAAAATCATCACCAATAAAAATTCTCAGTTTACCCTGAATGATTGTAACTAAAGTACGGCTTGAAAAGTACCTTGTGCATTAAAACATTAAAAGTAGATAAAATAAATACACATATTATAAAAGCATAAAGAACATCAAAAAGGTGACAATATAAAAAGTAACATATTATTTCACAGCTTAAAATATTACATGGGTAAAATATTTACTTCTAATAAAGTTCACTAGTTCATGAGCCAAATGTTAAAACATTAAAATGTGTTTACCCCCCTAGTGGTTCCTTTGGTAAATAACACATTTAGTGTGAATATAAAAACAACTTCTTTAAAAGTTTAGCAGCTCTAAGTTTTAAAATTGGGGCTATGGAGGTATAATCATTAAGTCCTGGTGGGCTGGTGGCTTCCAAGGTCAATTGCCACCATAACTCCCTAAATTCAATCTTTTCCTCCCATAGCCCCCCTCTAACCTGCTTCTTTACCTGCTCAAGTACAAAGAATAATGCACTCTCTGACGTATTAATGTATGCTTGTAAAGAGCATTAGACTCTCTACTTTGAATATCATAATGGTGCTCATAAATCCTTCTCCTCAATTTTCGCTCCGTCTTTCTGACGTAGAAGGATTCATATTCCCCACACAGAGCTAGGTAAATAAGTCCGGTAGATTCACAATTATAAAATTGTGCATTTTCTATCCACTTATTCCTACTTGTTAAAAATATTCTCTGCACTGAGTACATCTTCCACATTTGTATGTTCCTTTCCTTTTCTTGTCACCACTTCCATTATTATAAACATTTTCTAATAAGCAGTTTATATTTTGGGAGTTCCTATAGACCACTTGGTTGATTACTACATTCCCCTAAGTCAGTAAAACTATGAAACCTTTCCCATTCGCCTTCACATTTCACATTTCACACCTTTCACGTATGCCCTGCACAGGCATTAAATTCTAAAACTAGTGCCTTGCCAAAAGTTCCTTCCTCCTTTTCTGTATTCCCTGGCAAAATTTCCTGTGATGTACCTAGTATAGGTTTAAACTTTAACTTTCTACCTACTGCAACTTCTCTTCTGACTTCTGCAATAAGGCCATCAGGGTACCCTCTAGCTCTAAAGAGGAGTTCAAGTAGGTTGCTTTCTTCTTCATAGTCTGCATCTTCTGATACCATTCTGCTTGCTCAGACATATTGTCCTTTAATAATATTTTTCTTGTAATGGGCACTACTGAAATGGAGAAAGGAATTGGAAAAAGTTTTCTTTCTAAAAATCTTTGAACAAAACTTTTTCCCTTTCTTAAAATTTTCTATATCTAAAAACTGCAACTTTTCATTACTAATATTATATGTAAACTTTAAAAATATATATTGTATTGTTTAAATAACATAAAAAGCCGTCTAAAATTTCTAGAATCCCCTTCCATAAATACCCATGTCATCAAGGAACCTCCTACAGAGGTTCCATTGACCTGCATACTTGGACCCCAAAACAAATTTCTCCTCCCACCTTGCTAAAAATCAAGTTTGCATAGGTCGGGGCGCAGGCTGCCCCCATTGCCACTCCTTGCACTTGCTGGTAGAACTCACCATTAAAAAATATAAAATTGTATCTTAAAATCAAGTCAATTAAATTCGAGCAAACTATCTGCTCATTTCTAGTGAGTTCTCCATCTTCAAAAATTATTTCTTCCAACATTTTCATCCTTTCACTGTGTGGGATGCTGGAAAACAGGTCGACAAATTTTGTATCATCACTCAATAGTTCATCCTTTACTTCCCTTAAGAAATCTCATGAGTCCCTCAGGATCACCCTTCTCTTCAGCCACAGTTTTTTAAGCTTAGCATCAACAAATTTTGCCAAAGGCAGAGTCTTAGAACCATCTGCTGACACTATGGGTCTGAGCGGGGGGTCCAACTCATCATTATGGACTTTGGGATTCCGAATATTGATGGTATTTTAGGTTTTGTTACTGTCAGATAATTATAGGTTTTTTGGTCAATCAGACCTTTCCACATCATGTTGTCTAAAGCCACATCTATTTTCCTGTAGGCAATATTAATTTCATTTGACACACTAGAATATTTGCTAGTATCATTTAAAATTTCATTCATCTCTCCTTCGTAAGTAATTAAATCCATTATTACTATCCCCCCTACCCTTGTTGGGTTTCATGATTGGTCCAAGTTATTACTGATTGCCCAAATAGAAAACCTCTTCCACTTACTCTTGTAAACCTTCTTAGTAGATTGTTTCTGAGAGGCAAGAAGGATAGGTTTGACCGGAGAAGAAAACCTGGGCCCCTCGAGCAATCATAGAAAGTGGAGAGACCATGCTGTCAGCTTGAGAGTGTAAAGATTGGGGTGACATACTAATATCGAGTGAAAAGGGAAAAGGGAGGTTTTAAGAGATCACCCATTCCCAGACCCTCATGGCCTCACTGGAGAGAGGGTACGAAAAAGTAGTTATGCACTCACCACAACGTTCCATCTGAGTAGTTCTACTTCATTTGTCTTCAACCTGTGGGATACCAGATCCATATCGGTCCCAAGCCAGCAACTTTATGAGAATCTGCTCCGAGCTCCAAGCTCCTCCCCTTACCCATAACACACCTCCGCTACCTTCCAACCTCCAGATCGAGTTTACTGAACCTTATACTGATAACCCGACCTGAAAAAATACTTGTGACCTATAACTGCAGCCCGTAGGCTGTTCATATGCCAAGGTCCGGGGGAAGGAGGGAGGGACAGTTGAAGACAAATGAAGTAGAACTACTCAGATGGAACGTTATGGTGAGTACATAACTTCTTTATCTGAAGTAGTTTACTTCATTTGGTCTTCAACCTGTGAGACAGAGTCCCCAGCTACTAAACTCCAGGGAGGCCCTCATGGAAGGATATTCCGGAGCACAGCAGAACCAAAGGATGCTCTCCTTCTGGAAGTCAAATCCAATTTATAATGAGAAATAAATGCATGAGATGAGGACCAAGTAGCTGCAGAACAAATATCATCCAAAGACACTCTAGACCAAAAAGCCGCAGACGTAGCCATCGATCCAGTGCAATGAGCTCTCACCTGACCCAGAGGAGACATGCCTCTGTCCTTATAGACCTGAAGGATGCATGAAGAAATCCATCTAGCAATAGTGACCTTGGAGATAGGTTTTCCCAAAAAGGGTTTATAGAAGGATACAAACAATTGATCAGATTTATGGACATTTTTTGTCCTGTGTAAACAGAATTGTAACGGTCTATGAACATCCAGCAGACGGAGTTTGTAATCCATCTTGTTAGTAAAATTAGGAAAGAACACAGGCAAATTGATGGTCTGATTGATATTGGCTGATGATGTCACCTTAGGAAGAAAGAATGGAGTGGTCCGAAGGCAAACCCTATCTTTGTGAAAAATCATGTAAGGAACTTTGAGAAAATTCTGGGATAAGGCTCCAAAATCCAAAATAGAACGTAAAAATGATGAAAATAGACTCTTCGCAAGAGAAACAAATGTTTGTGAATAAAGGCAGTATTGCGAAGAGTCTATTTTCATGTTTGTGAATAAAGGCAGTATTGCGAAGAGTCTATTTTCATGTGTTTGTGAATAAAGGCAGTATTGCGAAGAGTCTATTTTCATCATGTTTGTGAATAAAGGCAGTATTGCGAAGAGTCTATTTTCATCATTTTTACGTTCTATTTTGGATTTTGGAGCCTTATCCCAGCATTTTTTCTTGCTTTTACGTTATTTATATCCATTGGGATATTTGGTGCGTTTCCGGGCTTTTCTTTGACTAATGTAAGGAACTTTGATGGACAAGGCCTGTAATTCTGAAACCCTTTTGGCAGAGGTAATAGCCACCAGAAAAGCTGTTTTCCAAGATAACTATTTCAGATCTGCTGTAGTAGCAGGTTCGAAAGGTGAAGCAACCAAAGCTTGAAGAACCCAAGGCCCCATGGGGGAACAGGATTCTTGATTAGGGGGGGACAAAACAGTGCCTTTATTAAAGGCTTTACACAGTCTAGAGGAGGCTAGAGAGGCAGAATTCTCACCCACGTGAAAATGAGAAATAACTGAACCTTGACAGTAGAAGAACTAGCTCCGTGTTGAAAAATTATCAGCTAGAAAATCAAGAATGGTGGAAATAGGAGCCATGAAGGGGTCTAAACTCCTTTGAGAGGCCCAAAGGGAAAAACGTTTCCACATGCTGCGATAAACCTTCCTGGTCGAAGATTTATGAGCAGCCACCAAAACAGACCTGAGGAGGATAATCCATGAGTCCTAGCAATCACAGGAACAGGAGGCAGCCAGGCTGTGAGCTTCAAACTGTCCAGATTTGGATGAGGCACCCCAAAAGGGTGTGAAATCAGATCCTGAATGGGATCCAAGATCAAAGGTGGAGCCAGAAGGTGAGACTAAAGGAAGGGAAACCATACCTGGTGAGGCCAAAATGGGGCAATGAGGATCACTTTGCTTCCCAGTCAACGAGCTTTCTGTAGAAACTTCGGAATAAGAGGTACTGGAAAGTAAGCATACAGAAGACCGGGATGGCCAAGCATGAACTAGAGCATCTCTGGGGGACTCCCCCGGCAGGGAGTTCAGAGCAAAAAACTCGCTGCACTTTGTGTTGGAAGGAGATGCGAAGAGATCGCAGCAAGGTTGCTCCCACTTGCGAAGATCTGTTCCACTACTGAAAGATTCAGAGACCACTCGTAAGGCATCAGAATAGTCTGACTTAGCCTGTCCGCTAGGATGCTGGACCATCCCGGAATGTGCGTTGCGATGAGAAAAGGACCGGTGGAGATCGCCCATTCCCACACTCTCATGGCCTCATGACAAAGGGGGTAAGATCTGGTCCCTCCCTGTTTGTTGATACACTAGACCACTGACGTTGTCTGACTGAATTGCAATCGTTCCTAGAGGAAGAAAGGCATGAAGGCCCTGCAACGCTAGAAGGACCTACCTCATCTCTAGGACATTTATGTGCAAGCTGGTCTCTACCGAGGACCACATGCCATGGAATGTCCTGCCTCAACAATGCCCCCCACCCGAGTTGGGAGGCGCCCATGGTCACTGTGGCTTGGGCCAGGGCTGGAACCAAGGGTCGTCCCTCCAAAATATCCGGAGAACACATCCACCATATGAGGGATGACCGACAGACTCGACTGAGTTGAATTGGATATGCCAATGGTAGTTCCAACAGGGACCACTGTACAGCAAGAGTCCACTGTAGGATTCTCATGTGTAACGGGGCACACGGGAGAAGTGTTATGGTCGCCGCCATAGAGCCTAAAGCCCTCAACACCGATTCTGCTGTTGGGAGATGAGAATGGTAGATCAGGGAGACATGTATCCTCAGGTTTTGCACTCTCTCCGAGGTCAGGAAGATTTTGCACTGTAAAGTATCTATCCTGGCGCCAATGTAGTCTATCACCTGTACAGGATCTAGGAGTGATTTGGATGTGTCGATTGTGATCCCCAAATGCAGGGCAAGGATCAAGAAATAATCCCTGGTTTGGGACAGTAGACGCCTGCTGGGAGCAGTGAGGAGCCAATCGTCCAGGTACTGATAGACCTGAATCCCCTGAAGCCTCAGGTGAGCTGCTACCACGGCCATCACTTTGGTGAACACCCTAGGGGCTGTGGTGAGACTAAAGGGTAGGGCTCGAAATTGGTAATGATTAACTCCTAGCCAGAAGCGAAGGAACCTCCTGGAGCTTCTGTGCATCTTTATGTGATAGCAAGCATCCTGGAGGTCTAATGAGCACATCCAGTCACTCTCTTGAAGGTACGGCATGATGGACTGTAGGGTGACCATCCGGAACTTCTCTTTGGCAACTGACAGGTTCAGGGTAGAAAGGTCCAGAATGGGCCTTAAGTCCCCTGTTTTCTTTGGCACCAAAAAGAACCTGGAGTAGAAGCCCAATCCCCAGTGATCTGGGGGGATGGTTTTGATGGCTCGTTTTTCTAGCAGCTTGGAATTTTCCTGTGTTGCTGCCTCCCTTTGTGTGGTTGGTACGTCCGGGAGATGTTTGGGAGATTTGGGGGGACCCAAAAAGGGGATAGAGTATCCTCTGGATACGGGTTCTTCTCCGGGTGAAGGGCAATCTAGACAAACATTCAAGAGGGGTAGATGGACTTGATTTTTCTAGCCCTGTCTTATTTAGTGATAATAATGTTGTTAACATTTCTGGTTGTAACATCTCCAACGAAGAACTAACTGTACTGCAATATGGTCTTAAATTTGTTCCCACTGTCTTTCCTAGACACCATTTATTGAAACAAGAGCTCTTTAAATTTATTAGAAAACTTCATTTGAGATATTTTTTCTCTAATGATAGAAAAACATATGGCTATCATGAGCCAGTTTCTAATGTGATACATAGCAATACTGATGGTGATTCTAGTTTAGATAGCTATTACTCTTGTTTTTCTGATGATTTTTCTTCTCCTTTATATTCCTCAGCTTATTCTATGCTTAACACTAAAGGTATTAATTTTCACAGTAAGTTTATTCCCCCATATAATAATTGTAATATTACACATTTTTCTGAAATGATTCATTTTTCATTGCAAGAATTGTTAAATGTATGTAGAAATGATCAAAAATTGTGTAATATGACTAAAAATGAATGGTTGGCTATGAAAAATCTTTCAAGTAGACATGATATTGTCATTAAAAAATCTGACAAGGGTAACAAAATTGTTATTTTGAATAATAAGCAGTATCTAGACATGTGTATGGAACATTTAAACGATTCATTAACTTATGAAATTAGTGATTATGATAAATATACAACAGCTATAAAAGAATGTACCACTTTATTAGATAAGGGGGTTAGACTTGGATATATTTCTAAGGATGATTTTGATAAAAAGTTTTGTTTAGAGAATTGTAATTTAGCTACGTTCTATTGCCTGCCTAAGCTTCATAAAAATATGACTAATCCACCTGGACGTCCTATCGTTTCAGCTAGTAATTATTTTTGTCAAAATATAGGCATAATTGTCCATAATTATCTGTCATCTTATGTATTCAAGTTAGAATCCTATATTAGAGATTCTTTTGATTTCATTGATAAATTAAGTCATATCATCTGGACAGATAATATGTTTTGGATTAGTGTAGACGTTGTCAGTCTTTATACTAACATTAAACATTCTGATGGCTTGCAGGCATTATTTTATTTTTTGGGAGATAATCCTACCACCCACTATATCATGGACTTGACTTCCTTTTGTTTATCTAATAATTTCTTTAGTTTCAATCAATCCATTTACCATCAATTGAAGGGCACTGCTATGGGGGCATCTTTTGCCCCCATGTATGCCAACCTCTTCATGGGTAAATTTGAGTTAGAATATGTATACACCAATAAATTTTATAAACATCATGTCTTGTGTTACTACCGCTACATAGATGATTTAATTTTTCTTTGTAGCGGTGGTATTGAATATGTTCATGAGTTTTTTTCAGATCTTAATAATAATAAATATAATTTACGGTTTGATGGCTTACAATTTGGTGGTCAAGTCCATTTTTTAGATATTTTGTTAACAGGTATATTGGGTGATCAAATTCATACTACTGTACATCGTAAGTTTATGGACGGTCATCAGTTCCTTTATGGCACTAGTTGCCACCCCCCCCATACTTTATCTGCTATTCCCTATGGAGAAATTATAAGATTATCTAGATTGTGTAATAATGAAATTGATTTAGAACAGAATATATATGATAGTATTATTATGTTCTTAAAAAGAGGATATAGAATGGATATATTAGATTTTTGTATTAATAAGTTAATGAATAAAACTAGTTCCATTAATGGTGATAAATCGATTATTAGTAAAAATATGGAAATGAATAATTACTTGCCTTTCATTAATGAGGTTAGTTATAATAGTAATTATAATAAATGTTTGAGGAGTTCTACACATGAAGTGCAAGATATTTATTTTGTCACTACATATAATTTATGTAGTGATAGAATTTGGAATATTATTAAATATTTTTGGAAATTTTAATTTCAGATAAAAATCTTTATAAAATTTTCCCTGTTGTTCCTAAAATATCTTACAAGAGAGGCCAAAATTTATCTGATAAATTAATCAATACTTATTATATTTCTCCATTAAACAATATATATACAAATTTGATTACAGTAGGTACCAATCCTTGTGGGCAGTGTAATATATGTAAATTTATTAAACCATATTTTGACAATATTAATGGTATTTCATTTATCCCTACTAATAATTTTTCATGTAATTCTGTAGGGGTTATTTATTGTGTAAGATGTCCATGTAAATTATATTATATTGGTGAGACAAAAAGAAAATTTAAAACTAGAATGCAGGAGCATATTAGAGATATCAAAAAGAGTACTAACTAGCCCTATTGCTGCACATTTTATGGAATGTCATAACAGTAATACAGAAATGTTTGAATGTTGTGTTTTAGAAAATATTTTCATTAGAACTGGAGATGATAAATTAATTAAAAATATTTTATTATTTAAAGAAACCATTTATATTTTGAAGTATAACACTATGTCTCCTAATGGTTTGAATTTGGAAGTAAATTTAAAATGCTTATTATAAATTTGTGTGACTAGCATTGCATCTTTCTTGTTACTTAGATATTTCCCTTTTAAATGTTATATTATATTGGTTAATTGATTTAATTGTTTGATTAATTATGTTATATATTGGAGTGGGTGTGTGTTTGTAATTATGCTCATTGAAGGCTACTATGCCGAAGCGCTAAGCTGTAATAAATTTCTTCTTTGAACTGGCGTTGTCTTTCAGGCTGTTGCCTTTACTTTTTTTCGTTGTTTTTGTTATCCTCTGGATATGATCTGAAGCACCCAGCGATCTGATGTTATGGACTCCCATACCGCAAGGTGCAAGGACAATCATCCCCCGACTGCCTCCAGAGTACAGCAGTCGGGCCACCCCTCAGGGTTGCTGCCCGGGTCTGTCCGAGAAAGGTTCTTGAGACCCAAAATTCCTTGGACCTCCTCTGCCTCTGGGAT
Source organism: Protopterus annectens (assembly GCF_019279795.1). Lineage (NCBI taxonomy): Eukaryota > Metazoa > Chordata > Ceratodontiformes > Protopteridae > Protopterus > Protopterus annectens. The sequence continues at coordinate 335,276,240 of NC_056729.1, read as the reverse complement.
GGCATCCATTCTGTCCCCCTCTGCCTCTGTGGGAAGAAGAGCCCTGAGTGTCCCGGGAATACTGTGACTTCTGGAACCACATCTTCTTTTGCCCTCTCTGGCTCTGGGAAAAGGACCTTTGAGGGTTCGAGAAGCGGATCTTGATGGCAGACAGTGTCTTCCCATCCTTCTCACTCTGGACTAACGTCTTTCTGATGGTCTAACCAAAGAGAGTAGAGCCGTCATAAGGGGCATTGGCAAAGGACGCCTTGAAAGGTTCTGAAAATTGACATAACCTGAGCCAGGCGTTGCACCTCATGGACACGCCGGACCTAGCCACCCTAGCTACTCCTTCAGTAGCATGTGAAAGGAGTCGCATGGATGTGTTGGAGACTGCTTTCAAAGTGGCCATCCTCACGGAGAACGAGACCCTGTCCTCCTGTGACATGGACTTGGGGGCGGGGGGACACCTCCAGCTCCTTTACCAGACTGCGTTGCAGTCTGGTGACATGGGCCAGGTAGTTCAGTGCCCTAATGGAAAAGGTAGCCGAAGTGTAAACCCGCTTCCCTAGGCGGTCCATCATCTGCGACTCGCGGTCAGGAGGATGAACCAAGGAACTCTCCTGGGCAAGTTCCTTCTTTGTGGCTGCTGCCACCACCATAGTGTCTACGTGGGAGCCCTTGTACCATGCTGGCCTATCTGTGGGAAGGCTCAAAATTTTGTTGGGTCTTTTTGGAATTGGTTCCATGGTGTCCGGCTCCTTCCATGCCCGCGAGATGACCAGGTTCACCAAAGGATCCGTGGGAGGGGACACCCAGGAAGTAGATGGGCCCGTGCCAAAAGCCTCCAGGAACATGGCCTCGTCAGAAGAATGTTTGGGGGCAGACCAACCTCCCTGTTGGCGTAGGATTTCCATGATGTCTCCAAAGGAGACATCCTCGGGAGGTGACCTAGGGGAACCTTCTCCATCATCCAAGTCCGTATCCTCAGTGAGGGACTCGGGAGGATTCCAAGTGCCTCCTCTTGCACGTATACTTGTGAGACACCTCTCCGGTGGGGCTCTCTGGAGGAAACTCGCAAGCCACTTGTTCCTCAGGGGGAACCATCTGGGGCTCCTCGAGCACTGGCTTTCCCTCTGGTAAAATGATGGGGATCGTAGAAAGAGCCGAGGGGTTCTGGGTGGAGTCTGACGGGCCAGTCAGGTGTCTTGATCCAGCAGAGAGAACCCTTTCTACCATGAACGCCAAAGGAGAGCAAACCTCCTGAGAAACCAATAAGGAGGCCGGTCTCCGCGGGACCGACGAGAGAATCGGAGCCGGGCCCGAAGTGGATGGAGATCCGAGGGAGGGAACATGGCCCAACAAAGGCGGAGCCGATGAAAAAAGTTCCACTCCCTTGGATCCGACACCCAAGCTCCGGCTCAGAGAGTGGCTCGGATCTGGGCTGGTTGGATCCAACATGCTCAACGCAGATGTCGGTGTTGAGGAAGCAGGTACCATTGGCGCCGATCCCCTGACTAAAGCCAGCCTCAGATCTGAATACTCTGAACCCGATGGACGGATCGGAGAAGGAGATATCAGATGGAAAAGAGGAAGCGAGCTCCCCCCTCCTAAGGGAGAGGGGGCTGGCAAGACCCCCACCTGGATCAGAGTAAGAATGAACCTCCTCATCATTTTATCCATATCGACCTCAGACAAAGATCGGGTGGACCTCGACGAGGCCACGGACTCCGACCTTGCAGGTCGGGGCACAGAGGTCCTAGAAGGTGAGCGTATCTCCTCCGGCTCCAGGGAAAACCTTGGAGATTGGAGCCAAGGGGAGTCACGGATCCTTAGCGTCTTGACTGGTGAAGGGAGGTCCAGAGACCGCTTACATTTTTCCCTCGACTTTGACTCTCTCTCCTTCTCTCTGCCCCTTTTCTGCTCCGCTTCCATAGGCTTTAGCACAGGAGGTTGAGTCCCAGCCTGGGAGGGAGTAGAAGCCAGGGGAAGAGAAGTAGGAGAGGTGGCCACAGCAGCCGCTGAGACCAAAACCAAAGATGAGGCAACTGTCTCAGAAGGGGGAAGAAGGCCTTTCAGGGCCAACTTGGCCTTCCTGTCTTTAATGGCTCGCAGGTTAAACCTCACACATTAGTGCAGTCTGTGCTCAGATGGGTCATGCCCAAGCACATAACACACAGAGTGTGGCTATCCGCAGGGGATAACTTATGGCCAACACTCAGTGCATCTTTTGAATATAGGCTTATCAGCCATGGTAACAGAAGAAAGAATAACTGAAAAAAGAAGGTTATTTCTTTCTTACTGACAAACACCCACTCGCCACACTCACACACAGAACACACCGAGGGGGAGGGGAAGCAAAGATGCACACAACTACTCTAAGCTAATCTAACAACTCTACAAACTAGAAACTCGACGCACCATGTGAGGGGAGGAGAAAGGGGGACCTACACTATTCACTATCTAAAGATTAGAAAGAAAAAATGAGCTACTTTAAAGTTTTTAAGCCCACTTACGACCTGGAGATTTGGAGAGCACGATGCTTTAGCTATTCACGGCAAATGAGATCTGGGGGTTGGAAGGTAGTGGTGGTGGACGTGTATTATGGGTAAGGGGAGGAGCTTGGAGCAGATGGTAGTAAAGTTGCCAGCTCGGATCCGATACAGATCCGGTATCCCACAGGTTGAAAACCAAATGAAGTAAACTATTTCAGATCATGTTCCTCCTTGCTTGTTGATGTACCAGCCAACTGACATGCTGTCAGTGTGAACAGCAATAGTCCTTGTAGGGAGGATGTCCTGAAAGGCTTGCAATGACAGGAGAACTGCCCTCATCTTCAAGATGTTGATATGCAGACTGGTCTCCATCTGTGTCCATGTGCCTTGGACCATCTTCCCCTGGAAATGCTCCCCCACCCTAGATGGGAAGCGTCCGTGGTCACAGTGGCTGAGGGTAAGGGAAGAATGAATGGTCTGCCTACTGTCAAATCCACTTGAATCCACCACCTTAGATGGAATCTGCAAATGTTTGTTAACCTGATAGGAGCAGATAGGGAATGACGTAGAATAGACCATTAAACAAAAGAATGGCAAAAGCCATAGAACCCAAAGCTCTTAGAATCAATCTGTCTGTAGGTGATGAGGAAAGCAGAATAACTTGAACTTAGGACTTCAAAGTGTCGCTGCGACGCTGTGGCAAGGCAGCTATCTGAGCATAACTGTTCAGATGAACCCCAATGAACTCCAGGTTCCGAACCAGCAGAGGCTGTGACTTGTCCACATTTATGGTGATGCCTAGACAATGAGATAACAATAAACTAGTGTCATGCGTTTTCCTTGACCTCTCCAAGGCATCTGACACAGTTTCCCACCCTAAGCTTCTTTCTAAACTAACTGAATTCAGTTTCTTTGCATCCACTACTCTCTGGTTCTCTAGCTATCTTACTAACAGACAGCAATCTGTTAGATGGCAGACCACCTGTTCACCTTTCTTGCCCATCCAAACAGGAGTATCCCAAGGATCTATTCTTGGCCCCCTTCTCTCTAATATTTTTACTAACAATCTTTGTTCTGCCTGCTGCTACACATCTCAATCCAGTATGCTGATGATTCTACTCTCATTACCCTCTCTGACAACCCTACCGATCTTCTCTCCCTTACTCAGACCTCTTTCAACACTAATGAACACTGGCTAACCAATAACCAACCCATTCTTAACCCAAAGAAAACTAAGCTTCTTCTTTTCCTTCCAAAATCATTATCCAACCTTAACACTACCTTCATTCTCTTTTCTCTAGACAACTCTGTCATGCATGCTGATTCCCATACCAAACTTCTACGAATCACAATTGACGAACAACTTAAATTTGTCCTTCATATCCAACAATCCATCAAAAAGACTAATCAAAAACTCAGTTTTTTGTCTAGAAACAAAAAAATTCTTATCCATTACCTCAAGGGCTCTAATAGCTCAAGCCTACCTTCTCTCTTGTCTGCTCTATGCTTCTCCTATATTTACACCTTCAAACAAATCTTTTAACTAAACTCGAACAAACTTACAACCAGACAGCTAGATTTGACTGTAACCTCCCTTATTGATTCCATCACTGCCTTGCCATAAAATAACTTCAGTGGCTTAAACTTCCTCAACTTTTACAACTTTCTCAACTACAGATGACTCATTCTCTGCTAAACAAACCTGCAGCCTGACCCTCCCTGTCTATCCTCATATCCCTTTACAGACCTTCACAATCTCTTTGTAGCACTAACCAACAACTACCTGACACCTATAGACCTAACAAAACAATAGGCAGGCTACTCTATAAATGCTCTATTTCTCAAATTTGGAACAACCTCCCTACCAATATACGTTCTAGCCAAACTATTTTTCATTTCAAAAGAGAACTGAAGTGTTACCTTGCTAAATCTCCCTACTACACCTGTCACCACCTACCTAATTTTTTACTTATTTTAATTTCTGCTCCATATTCAATGTTTTACCTCTCCTGATCTAATAACTTTTATTAATTTCAAAACTGTGGTTCCTCAGTTGTACCGCTGACCTATTTTTCTACCTAATTCTCATCTTTTCTCTATCTATACTGCTACACCTCCCACCCTCCTTCTCACTCTTTACGCACTTGACTTCTCCTAAACTTTATTTCCCTTCCCTCTACCACTACCCCTCTAGTTTAATACTTCCTCCCCTCTTCCAACTCTATTTTTAATCAATTATTTTCTTCTCTCTCTTTAAAAATATCTATTGTTAACCTACATGTTTCTACCCCTTGTTATCTTAAGCTGTTGTCTTTTTTAGAATTTTCATGAATACTTGATCTGTTGTACTCCTTTTACATACATAGCATGAATGTATATACTTTATTATATTCCAAATTCAGATTATTGTATTGTTAACGTTTTCATTTGTATCCCTGTGTGGAGCTTTTCTCATCGGGTCTCCACTGAAAATGGGCTACTTGCCCAGTGTACTAACTCGGTTAACAAAAGACAAATAAATAAATAAATAAAATAAATATAAAGGGCAAGCATTTTGTAGGACCAGGGATGATTTTTACATTTTCTGGAAAGGCTTGAGAGGGATACATTCTGAAAATTTTCAGGTATTGTGGGAACCAAACTGACACTGGTGCAACAGAGAAAAGAAAGGAATTAACGTAAAATAATTTATTCAATGTTCTCGTCCAGTAGACTTCTTCAGAATAAAACACTCATCACTGTCACAAACATTTATACTAGTACTGCTTGTTAATGTTTAATTAACCAATTAACAAACCAATAATTCAATAAAACTTTAAATACATTATGAAGAAAAAAATATGTTATGAAAACATGTTTTAAAACTTCAAAACTATATAATATACAATACCAACCATACTTATGCAGTATATAATATTAAATGTTTGTCCCCAGTTGCCTGTCAGCCAAAAAACACAATGTTAATCATGTCATTCAAACCTGGGGGGGGGGGGGGGGGGCATTCGCCCCCAACCTTAGTTGGCATAGTGTTTCTTTCCTTTCAACTTTATTTTTCATATTCCCTCCTCTTACATCCTTCTTTACTTGTTCTAAAATGGAGAATGTAAATTTCTTATACAACTGACACTTCACTGAGTGTCTATAAAGAGCATTGTTTTCGTCTTTGCTCTTTATGGCATAACAATGTTCCTTTATGCGTTTACTGAGATATCTTGTAGTCATTCCTACGTAATAGGCTGAACAGCCTGAACATAATGCAGTATAAACAATATTGCTGGTTAAACAACTATATCTACCAGTAATACTTATAGTTTTGTGATCATGCTCTAAATTAATGAAGGGCCACTCCAAAATATACCTACAGGCACTACAACTGTAACATTTAAGCATACCTTTACTTTGAATTGTAACAGGAGGTGAAATAGATGTTTCATCTACCTGTAGCATATTTTTGATGGTATTACCCTTCTTATACACAAACTTTGGCTCATCTGCCAAAACAGCATTTAGATCACTGTTACCTGCTATTATTTTCCAATTACTCTGTATAACAGATTTAATGTTTTCACTGTCTACTGACATCTCAATAACACACCTAGGTAGTTTTTCACAATACTTTTCAATGGTGTGGCATTTGTTAATAGTTAATCCTCTAACTAAAATGGGAGGGAAATCTTGTTCTCTTCTGTTTCTGATTTCCAAAGCTATATCTTCTAATAGCTTGATAGGGTAACCTCTATTATAAAACAATTTAGTGATGAAATCAACCTCATCTTTAAAATCAGTCTCATCACTAACCATTCTTGATGCTCTTATGTACTGGCCCTTAGGAACGTTATTTTTCATAAAATTGGGATGTTTACTTCGAAAGTGTAAATAATTATTTACATATGTTTTTCTCCTGTATATTTTACTAGAAAACCTCTTTTCCATAGCATTCCAGGTTAATTCTACATCTAGAAAACAAATTTTGTTACCAATATCACCTACGGTGAACCTTAAAAAAGTACAGTTGTGTACACTTACCATAAATGTAGATGTTCTAGTGTATTCATTGTTTCAGTCATCACATTTGGGTTATCTGCTTGCAGTAGCCCTCAGTCGGCCTGATTAACAAAGTCTTGGGTCCTGCATCGGTTGCTGTCCCTTCTTCCATGACGTCAGGGGTATAAAACATGCAGCCAATGCCATTACATCAGTTTTTCTTGCCCCAGATGTCAGGTGCCCCCCTAATGGGAAGCCATAAAATCTATAAATATACAAGGTTATACCTCCAACAATAAAGCAAATACACCAAAAAGCTTTTGAGCATAGTAAAGGAGAGTAGAGGTACAGCCAAAAAAGGTAAGGGGGCTGGAGGGAAGGTAACCAGGACTGCAACAGTGAATACACTCGAACATCTACATTTATGGAAAGTGTACACAACTGTACTATGTTCTTTGTGTTTCACTGCTGCAGTCATCACATTTGGGTAGATTCCCAAAGCTAAGGATGGGAGGAGGAATTTAGATAGCATTAGGACCAGCTATAAGCCCCTGCAAGACTGCAGTGGCAAAGCCAGCTCTGGATTTAGAGAAAACTGGCAGATGGTAATGCTTGGTGAAAGTATGTACAGAACTCCAGGTAGCAGCTTCTAGGATGTCCCTGGTAGGGACGCCTCTGAGAAAGGCTGTAGAGGTAGATGCAGCCCTGGTTGAGTGGGGTCTGATCCCCTGTGGGATAGGTTTTCCATGGTGCTTGTAGCAGTAATGAATGCAATGGCCTATCCATTTGGAAATGGTTTGCTTTGAAATAGCCTTCCCCTCTGCCCCTGCAACAAATGCCACCAGCAGTTGTTCAGATTTCCTTTAAGGTTTAGTCCTGTCCAAGTAGAATTTAAGTTGTCTATGCACATCTAATGAGTGCAGTATATGTTCCCCTTTGTTGTGTGGATTAGGAAAGAAGGTTGGCAAATGAATGGACTGATTAAGGGCCACACTGGATACCACCTGGGCATGAAGGAGGGATTGGTCCTGAGGGACATTCTGTCCACATGAAAGATGATGAAAGGCTCCACTGCCATCAGGGGCTGTAATTCAGATACCCTTCTTGCTGAAGTAATTGCTAAAAGGAAAGCTGTTTTCCAAGAAAGGAATTTTAAGTCTGCAGTAGCAGCTGGCTCGAAAGGGGGAAGAGTGAGTTTCTCCAATACAAAATTAAGGTCCCAGGCTGGAGTTGGAGCTCTCCTGGGCGGTCGTAAGTTTTTGGCCCCTCTAAGGAACTGCTTGAGCAGTGGATGAGAGAAGAGGGGGAGTTTCTGTGTTATAATGAGATGAAATGGCTGAGGTGTGAATTTTGATGGAGGAGGAGGACAGGCTCTTGTGAAGCATCTCAGTTAAGTACTGTAAAATCTGAGGTAAATTGGGCACTGCTGTGCTCATCCCTTGAGACTGGTCCCAGGCACAGAATCTTTTCTATTTTTCAGCATACGATTTTCTAGTACTAGGTCTCCTTGCCTCTAAAATGATATCTATCATTGGTTTACTGAGGGATGGTAAAGGTAATAAGCCAGGCTGCTAGGTTCAGTGTTTGAAGCTGGGGGTGCAGAATCTGGTTCTCCTGCTGAGACAATAGGGTAGGAGTCTGAGGCATGTGCCATGGGGCCAACAGTGACACACTGCGCAAGTGGGGGTACCAGTGTTGGCGGGGCCAGTCTGATGCAATAAAAATTGTCCTTGGTTTTTCCTGTTTGACTTTTAGTAGTACTTTGGAGAGCAGAGGCAGCAAGGGAAAGGCATAGACTGATAGGTTTTTCCAGCTGAAGGACAGAGCATCCACTTTCCAAGTTTGTTTGTGGGGAGTCCTTGTGCAAAATTTGTCCAATTGATAGTTCTGGGGGGGGGGGGGCAAAAAGGTCTATATTTGGGCTCCCCCATTTGCTTGTCAACATGTTGAAAATCCTTGGTTCCAGTTTCCACACATGTGGGTCAATGAGGTTTCTGCTTAGTTTGTCTGCCAGTGTATTTCGTTTTCCTGGCAGGAATTGAGCTTGCAGATGCACTTGGTAGTTCAGGGCTGTGTTCCACAATGCCATGGCTAGTCTGCAGAGGGGGGTAAGAATGTGTACCCTCCTGCTTGTTTATGTACCACATAACAGTGGGGTTGTCCGTCTTTACCATTAATTGTCCTGGAAGAATGTGGTCATTGAAGGCTGTCAGAGCATTCTGTACAGCTAACATTTCTTTTTGATTGATATGCTGGTGCATTTGACTTTGGGTTCCATTTGCCCTGAATGCACTTCCCTGCCAGGTGAGCCCCCCATGCATAGTCTGATGTGTCTGTTGTTAGGGTTTGGGCAGCAGGGGGTAGTGTGAATGGTAATCCCTTGTTTTGGTGGCAGGCCTCTGCCCACCAAAGGATCTCTATGCGTAGGCAAGGTATGATAGGAATCATTTCTTCTAGATCCTGAGAATGTTGACACCATAGGCTTTTTAGATACCATTGCAGTTTCCTCATATGCAGTCTTGCATATGGAATTAGAAGAATGGAGGAGGCCATGAACTCCAAGGCTTGTAGAATTTGCCTTGCAGATAGCAGGGTTTTTGTGGCCACTTGTTTGAAGCAGGTTGTCAAATTAATTTGTTTCTCTGGCGTAAGGAAAGCTATCTGGGAAGTTGTATTCAAGCTTGCTCCCAGGAATATAATTTGATGACAGGGTACCAGGTGTGATTTCTTTTCATTTACTTGTACAAATGCCAGATGATTCAAAAGTATGTCCTAGCTTTCTGCCTGAATTAGACAATCATCCAGGTATGGGTATATTTGAATATTTATTTGCCTGCAAAATGCAATAACTGGAGCTAGGCACTTTGTGAATACCCTGGGCGCAATAGATAAGCCAAAGGGCAGTGCAGAGAACTGATAGTGCATGTAGCCTGCTTTGAAGCGTACGTATCTTCTGCAAGATTCCCCTGATTGGGATGTGCAGGTATCCTTCCTTTAAATCTAGTGTTGCTAACAAGGCATCTTTGCTTAGCATAGGGAGCAACTGGTGAAGAGTTAGCATCTTGAATTTTGGAATCACCAAAAAGGTATTTAGAGTAGACAGGTCCAGGATAGGACACCGTGAATTGTCTTTTCTGGGTACCAGGAAAAGTCTAGAGTACAAACCTTGTCCCCTTTCCTCTTCTGGTACAAACTGAATAGCCCCCATGCTTAAGAGAAAGTACTTGCTTTTGGGCCTCTGCCCATTGATTTGGGGGTAGATCTGGCCACTCGCTTGGTATTGGTAACGTGTGGAAGATCTGGCCACCCGCTTGGTATTGGTAACGTGTGGAAGTGAAATCTGGGACACTACATTTAAAACCCATTTATCCTGGGTAATGAGTTCCCAGTTCTTTGCATGAAGAGCAATCTTTCCCCCCAAAGGGGCAGTCAGTTGAGAAGTGCTTGGCAGTTTTAAAAATAAGTCATTGAGACAGTTTACTATAGGGGGGAGTTTTACTACCCCCAGATTTGGAAGTGGAGGCCCCACACTGCTTAGTCCTGTGCGCACCCTGGGACTGAAGCCTGGGAGCTCTGCTGAATCTGGGTTTGGACTGAGAAGGTTTGGAAGAGGCAGGAATGGACCAATTCTTGGAAGGCCAATGCCTACTAAACCTTGGAGGTTGTACTTGTAAAAAATCTTAATAATTTGCATAGATTTAGCTTTTTCCTCCATCTTTTTAAGAAGTTCTTCTGCCTTGTTGCCAAACAGGTGGTCCTGGTTTAAGGGAGCAACCAGTAATTTCACTTTAACATGATCTGGCAACAGTGTCTCCTTAAGCCACGCATGCCTTCTAAGTACAGATCCAGTTACAGCAGCCCAGCAAAATGCCTCTAGTGAATCAAAACCACATTGCAAAGTATGTTTTTCCAACTTGTTCAGCTGAATGCAGTAAATCCTGCAAATCCTTATTTTCAGCACAATCAGGAATCAACATCATTTTCTGTTTAAGTAATCCAATAATATGCTGCTGATAGTTTAACATATGAAACTGGCAGTTTAAGGCCCTAATGGCCAAAGTTGTAGAAGTGTATACCTTCTTACCCCATCTATCCAGTGCCCCGGAGTCTCTATCAGAGGGGGTAGGGCTTTTGGCAGTAGTAGCTTTAATGCCCTTGGGTCCCTGTGAAATGGTCTCAGGATCCGCAGTAGGATTTTTAAAAAGGAACTTATGAGAGTCAGGGACCCTGTAATATCTATCAGGTTTTCTGGGAGCAGGAGGTAAAGAGTCAGGGGTCAAGCTAGATTCCGAAAAGGCATCATCAACAATGTCTAGTACAGGAGGTAAGGCTAAAGGCCTGTGCTAGGGCAGGAATAAGAAATCGCTCAGCCTCTTTTTAGAATCAGAGAAATCCTGACTTTCCCAACGAAAATGCTCCCTGAGGGTATGCAAGGTTTCACCAAAAGAAAAATCCTCTGGGGGGGGGGTAGAGTCCTCAGCATTAGAATCCTCATAGGCAGATAAGGGTCATCAGAGTAAACAGAAAATTCAGAATCCTGTGGTCAGAGGTATCATAAGCAAACCCAGTCCTAGGTCTCTTAGGGGGGGAAGGTTGGCTTCCCCTGATTAAAGTAATAAGGTCTTCAGCCACTCTTATCATTTGTTTTTTAGGCATAGAGGCAGGCCTGCCATGCTGTCTGGGCGTCAGTTTTCTAGGCATGGTTCGAGTTTTAGGCCTTGAAGAAGAAGATGGCGTTGGTTTAATACGCAAGTCAGTAGGCCTGAATACACCCTCAGAAGCTGGTGCCTACACAGTGACTCCGGACCCATCCAAGGTAGAGACATCTGCAGGTTCCACAGTTGAAGCATCTCGAGGCATACCGGACTACGAATGGGTATCAGTAGTGGCCTGCGAATCTGAAGTAGCGGGTATCAGGGGCTGCAAAAGCGCCTCACTGAGTACCAGCGAACTGGCGACTGGCTTAGGAGAAGTGTTGTCGGCAGCTTTGGACCTCGGCGGCCTGTCTCTGTCTTTGCGTTTTTTCGGAATGTTGGTAGTCGGATGGCTTACCGAAGACATATTGGGATAATTGAACCGAGCACAAAAATATTTAGAAGCGTAAATATACCGATGACGGACAGTTCGTGGTTTAAATAAGGCACAAAACCAACAGCAAGGTACGTCGTGGTCAGGGCCTAGGCAAGGAATACACTATGAATGAAAATCTTTATGAAGTATTCGCTTTCCACAAGTAATGCAATTATTTACTTCTACTGACATCGGTTTAGAGCAAGAAAAAGTTTCCCCAACGGGGGTACTTAGCTTTTAGTTGAAGACTTCGGTTCTGAAACTCGAAAACGAAAATTTCAGAAGTTGGCTGACCGGCACTTGAGAACTGCTTCTGCTTCGGGCACCGCACGGTAAGAAAGACTGATGCAATGGCATCGGCTGCACGGTTTATACCCCTGACGTCACATAAGAAGGGACAGCAACCGACGCAGGACCCAAGACTTTGTTAATCAGGCCAACTGAGGGCTACTACAAGCAGATAACCCAAATGTGATGACTGCAACAGTGAAACACGAAGAACACCTACAACTGTCATTGATTTCTTCAAGAAAAGTACCTGGAGTAATATCTGTGCCTTTCATAATGAAAAAAAGATGGTCAATAAATCTACAATAAAACAATACTTTAGGAACAAAATGTAGGGAAGGTAAAATATCCTTTTCCCACCATCCCATGACCCTTCTGTAGCCCCCATCGCTACTCCCGTTAGTTGTTTATAATACTTTTTATTGAAAATAAAATAATTATTTTCCAATAACAACTCTAATAAACCTTGACATAACTTAATAGTGGAATCATTCCAGGTGGTATATTTCTGTAAGAAATTAACTACAAACTCAACACCTTCTGTCTGGGGAATTGAAGTGTATAAAGATGTAACATTTACTGTTAACATAGTAAAATCACTTCTAACTAAGTTAGCTGATTCAAAAGTCATGGAAAAATCCCTGATTTGATCTAAAAAAGACTAAGAGTCTTTTATAAATGAAGGCAGCCTTTGAACTAATGGATTCAAAGCAGAATCCAAATACAGTGAAATGCCCTTAGTTATACTACCTGACGCTGACACTATCGGCCGAAAAGGGGGGGGTTCTAAGTTTTAGTGAATTTTGGGTATACCAAATAGTATACCAACTTTTGCATTTTAACAGACAAATCACCATTCATTAAAAAATCATACAAACAGTATTGAACATATTTGAAACTTCTCTCAGTGATGTTGTATGTAACTTCACAATATTCATTTTTCATTAGCTAACAAACTTTCCATTGCCTTGTTGTAATCAGCAGTCCACATAATAACTACGCCACCCCCTTTATCTGCCTTCATAAAGCGTAGGTCATAATCATTTCTGAGTTCAGTCAAAGCTTTCCCGTCTTCTTTAGTTAAATTAAAGAACATTGCACTGGGTTTGTTATATAACACAGACCTTACATCTCTCTCACAAAAACCTTCAAACACACTTAACGTAGACTGTAGAGAGGGATTGTAAGTAGAAGGTTTGTGAAAACAATACACGGCATTCACATTAACATCTTTCTTGATATATTTCAGATTAAGTTTCCTAATATACATTTTTAGTTCTAATAATGTGTTAGAAACTAGTGCTCGTTTACTTGGAACATAGTTGAAACCCAACTTTAAAACGCGTTCATGTTTGTCAGTTAAAATAATGTCTGATAGATTGTACAGTTTATTCTCTAAACTCACAGAAAAAACTGGAGTCGAATTTAATTTTTCTTCCGAAAGCGGTTCCTGTCACGATTCTGCCTCAGCTGCATCCTGCTGATTCTCTGCCTGGGATTTTATGAATTAGGATTCACATCTGTATGTCCAAGAACATTATTTGATTCTTTAGTACCAGCATTAACGTGGAGCCTATTAGTTTGCTCAGGTACTGTTGGAAGACTAAAGAGGTTCTCTTACTTCTGTTATTAAGAGGTTTGACATAGAGACCTGGATGAAATTTAATTCAGAACTTAGGTATCTTCAAGGGGACATACTGTGGGTACAAAATGATCTGTGACATGGCCGTCTGGGGGGACAGGAATGGCTGCATCCTCTCCAGCATTGCATGCAGTACAAGGCAGAACAGGTAGAATGAATACTTAGGCTATCTCAATTTGAAGTTACGCCTGAGTCTCAGAAATGTTTAGTATTCTGACTGAGGCAGCAGATGTCAGAAAGGATAAGTAGGATTCAGGGATCCTATGGATGACAGAATGATTATTTGTTGGGGTGGAGTACTAGAGGTATTTGTTGCTTTCTACGCATGCCTGTATGCATCACAACCCTCTCCATCAGGACACTAACTCAGGATGCAACAGTTTCTAGAATCTGTGCTTTTGGGCACTCTGACTCCATCTCAAAGATCAGACCAGATGAAGCCACTTACTAGTAAGGTGGTATCCTTGACACTTACTGTACAAGCTAGATGAAAAACACTGGGGGGATGTATTTAGATTTACTTAGGCTGGCAAATGAGGTTCTTCCCATGGGCATTTTGCCCTTATCTTGGGAGGCAGCTGTGACTTTTCTGATACTGAAATCTGAGAGAGACCCTCTCCAGGTGGGCTCTTATATTCTGGAGAATGCAAATGTAACAAGTAAACATTTTATGCCAGCTAGTCTTGATGTGCAGAAATTATTCATAGTAGAGTGGAACCTAACTTTTTATGGTATTGCAAGTAATGGGATTTTGAGATAACTCTTTGCCCTTCTTCAAGCCCTTTACCTGTATTTCAATGCTTATGAGAAGGTACGCTTCTAAGCCCTTCACCTGCATTTCAAAGCTTATGAGAAGGTAAGCTTCTGACCCTCCCTACTGATTTAGCTATTTAGGGGTAGTCATCAGGGGTGTCCCCCATTCACCCCTTCTATTCACAGTGTACATTAGACCCCTAACAGTACAGTTAAGAACAGCAACTCTCCAGGGTTATGTAATAACTTGTCAGCTGATAAAATTCTAATTGTACACTGATGATTTACTTCCACATTTAGTGGCTCCCTTGGGTATTAAGGTTTTTGGGATCTATTTGATTATAATATCAACGTAATTCTATGAACTGGTTATTCCCTATCCCTAGAACGTCCTGCTATATTTCCTTTTGTGGGTAAGTTTAAAATTATGACCTGCTTTGGGCATAAATTTAACTTATCCTTCTAGCTGACAATAGAAAAGGTATATCAGGACGGGTCCCCTGCAGAAGACCGACAGCTCACAACACCGACACCAAAAGCTCGACACACAAAATACCGACAATGGGGAAACAGTAAGTCTCCATAGTACGGAATGGAAATATTTCCATTCCTGCACTGTAGTGTGATCTCGGAGTTGGTATATTAAAGTTACGGGGGTTGTGTGGGGCGGAGCCCCCCACGGGGGGTGCAGGGGGCATAGCCCCCCTGCTAGCAGAAAAAAGGAAATGCTATTTTCCTTTTTCTGCAGTAGCACTGTTGTTGGTATTTCGTGTGTCGGGCTTTTGGTGTCGGCGATGTGGCTGTCAGAGTTGTGAGCTGTCGGTCTTCTGTAGGGGACCCATATCGGGACATACGGAGTAAAATCAAGCCGTTTTCTACAGGGATGGAAATATATATTCCTTGATTTTCAGCAGAGAATTCAGGCAGTTTCATAGTTTGTGCCTCCTTTGCTGCTTTATGAATCTAGAGGAAGGCTACTCCGTCCACCATCTGAAATTTTGACTGCTTTTAAGAGCATAACTGTATTTATGGGCTAGAAATAAACTCTAGATACACTGGGATTTGAGCAACCTTCCCTCTTTTTGGAAGGGCGGAACTGCCCTTTCCAGTTCATGGTCAGGCTGCAATATTTAAGATGCTTTAGTTGTTGTCAAACCCCAATTACACAGGCTTGTGGAAATCTATTTTAATCATGTAGATGACTGGTGTTTCAGATTTTTAAAGGCTTGTCCTAAATTAAATCATAATTTTATGAGTGGGATTGCACTAGAAGCATCAAGACTGACATTTTCTGCTTTTGCACAGACAAGACCTGTACATCGGACCAAGGATTTGATTCCCAATGGACACATGCTGGGGTGGGATATCTGTTATCTGCATGTAGTCAAGACTGCTAATAGTCATTTTTGTTTTATGTTTTGGAAGTAGCTATGGACCAGGGAATGTACGGTGAAATGTCATAAGTATGAGGTACTGTACATTTCTGGACTAAAGTAGTAGGAAAAGCAAATACTTTCTATTCAGGTAAATATGTTAAGGGGTATGAACTTAAATCAACTATGTCAGGAAGGACTGGCTGGTTTGGCTGCATTAGGTGGTGGAACTGAGGGGGGGTGCCTACTTCCAAGTAGGATGGTTTCTGAAGTGTATAAGATTATTCTGGGGAACAGTGCAGATCACATACAGACATAGATTTGAGTGGGAGAGAATTAAGCAGTCAGATCCTGAGGAGACTTGACATGAACTCTGTTTACTTCCCTGGTATGTTAATTAGTCTAGGCAGCTTCAATTCTTTGGCTGGCAGTGCTCATTTAAGTATTTTTATACACCTTCCAGACTTTCTTGCTTTTTCTCAAATGTCTGCTCATTATGTTAGTGATGTGTGGGTAATGGGCTGGGAGACTGGTACCATATTTTCTGGGACTGTCAAGATATGGATGGGTTCAAGGTGGAGACATAGTAGTTATGTGACAGGCTTTGATCTGGCAAGGCTGCTCACAGGTTTATAGATTAGTACTAGGCTAATTGCCCTTGTGGGCCACTTCAAACTTAGTCAGTTACCCCATGTGAAAATCAAACCCTGCACCTTGTGTCTGCATGGTAAACACCTTAAACATTATGCCAACCTCTCACCCTGTTCTGTTCACTCTCTTCTGTATTTTTGATTGGGCTGGATCCAGTGACTCACCCCGAGAGAGCTCAAACAGATTTGTTAAACCAGAAAAAAAAAAGAAAAGAGAGAGATATGTTAAACTTATTGTTGATTGCTGGAAAGAAGATAACTACAGCTTGGACGAAAAAAGTTCCTCCCTATAGGCAAGACCTGAGGGGATTGATGCATGACATTTGTGACTTATAATGCAGTGTAGAAAATGTGAATTTAAGGGAAAAGGCTTCACTGATATGGCACCTTTGGTGTCCATTATGCAGGCAGATCAAAATGGCGGACATGCCCCGGAGAAGAAATTTTTATTAGTTTCACTCACTTCTTACAAGATTTCTTCCCACCCTATGAACGCTGGAGGGACAGTATGTGGGATTCTGAAGTTATCATTTGGTATTGCAGCACCAAGCCATTTTTGAGGAACTGTATCCAGCTGACTGCTGCTGCTTTTATTTTAATTGGTTATTAATAAAATCGCCCGATGTTACTCTGTTGCTTTATTCTATGTCTTTTAACAACATTTTGAATAAAACTGGACAGTGAAAAAACTGCAGCTAATCCTGCCCTCATCTGTTAACGATAATCGCCCTTGTTAAACTGAACAACTCAAACCATTTAAAAACAGCCACCAAAAACTTACACCATTAACCTCAGAATTTGTTTTCTGATAAGCTAACAACAATTTTGCAGTCAGCAGCTTGGGGCACAGAAGCGGGCTGTCCCAAGGGCCGGATGGTGGAAGCCTGGCCCAGTGCAGAGGGAGCGCGGGACGGAGCCGAAACAAGTGCCGGGGGTCCGGAGACCCTCAACAGGGCCCTCTCCACTACATCAAACGCCGAAGGGGAGCCGACCTCGACCAAAGGATCCGACAATCGGCTCCCCCTCGGATCCGAAGAGTGGATCGGAGCCGGCGCCGGCCGGATCCGAAGGACAGTGCGCTCCAACACAGACGGCGCGAAGGAGCACTGATCCCCGGATCCGAGGCTCGGATCCAGGCTCCGAGGTCGGATCCGATGCACTCGAGGGCAGGGTCGGATCCAGTACAAAGTACTATCGGCGCCGACCCACCCCGGCTCCGGCTGCTCGGCTCCAGCTGCTCCGAACCCGGATAGCAGGTCGGAGAAGGAGCAATCGGTTTGAAAAGTGTTGAGCTCCCCAGAGGGGAGGCAAGAGCACTCCCATCTGCATCTGGGCCTGGATGAACCTTCTCATCATCCGGTCCAGATCAGCATCGAAGACTATCGTGGATCTCGGCGAGGCTACCGAGGTAGGCCTGGAGTGCCTCCTCGATAGCCTCGGCCAGATCGGGTCTCCTCCTCCTCAGGTCCCGGTGAAAACACACAGGAGACCGGAGCTGAGAAGGAGGAGACTGAGCCGACGGAGCCAGGGAGAAGCCGCTTGGCTGGCGGGGCGAAACAGAGGTCTCGCCCGCCGCTTATGGTGCTTCTCCCTCCGGTCCTTTTCTTAGCATCCCTCTCCTCCGAACCAGAAGCGGGAGGTTGAGTCCCAGGAGGAGGAGGGTGCGAGAGGAATAACCGTGCACGGTTACTCCCGAAGGAGCGGAGGTCGGAGCCGAGTCCGGCGGTAAAAGGCCCGCCAAAACAAGCTTGGACCTCCGCTCCTTCAATGCCCTGGGGTTGAACCCTGCACAAATGGAACATCCAGATGTGAGGTGTTCAACCCCCAGGCATCTAACACACCGAGTGTGGCCATCAGCTGGGGAAAGCTTATGGCCACACTCGGAGCATTTAGAAAATATAGATTTGGGTTGGTCTGCCATCCCAATCTAACAAAGTAGTTACCAAACTAAAAGTAACTAAACAACAAAAAATACACTCACAGGCCCAACACACACCCACTACGCCAACAGCGAGGGGAGGGATATAACTTTTAGATTAACTCTAAAAAAGTAAAAATATCAAAGGGGAAACCTACACTTTCACACAAAAAATCAATAAAAACTTTAAAATACTGAAATTTAACACTGAAAACTAGCACTTAGCTTGAGAAACAAATCCAGTCACCATGCGCGGCAAACGAGATCTGAGGTCATGAGGGTAGAGCAGGGCATTATGGGTGAGGGGAGGAGCTGAGAGCTTGGATCCATAGCTGGAAAACCATGCCGGTTCGGATCCGATATCGGATCCATAACCCACAGGTTGCAGACAAATGAATCTCCTACTTCAGATCTCTGTTTACTTCCCTGGTATGTTAATTAGTCTAGGCAGCTTCAATTCTTTGGCTGGCAGTGCTCATTTAAGTATTTTTATACACCTTCCAGACTTTCTTGCTTTTTCTCAAATGTCTGCTCATTATGTTAGTGATGTGTGGGTAATGGGCTGGGAGACTGGTACCATATTTTCTGGGACTGTCAAGATATGGATGGGTTCAAGGTGGAGACATAGTAGTTATGTGACAGGCTTTGATCTGGCAAGGCTGCTCACAGGTTTATAGATTAGTACTAGGCTAATTGCCCTTGTGGGCCACTTCAAACTTAGTCAGTTACCCCATGTGAAAATCAAACCCTGCACCTTGTGTCTGCATGGTAAACACCTTAAACATTATGCCAACCTCTCACCCTGTTCTGTTCACTCTCTTCTGTATTTTGATTGGGCTGGATCCAGTGACTCACCCGAGAGAGCTCAAACAGATTTGTTAAACCAGAAAAAAAAAAGAAAAGAGAGAGATATGTTAAACTTATTGTTGATTGCTGGAAAGAAGATAACTACAGCTTGGATGAAAAAAGTTCCTCCCTATAGGCAAGACCTGAGGGGATTGATGCATGACATTTGTGACTTATAATGCAGTGTAGAAAATGTGAATTTAAGGGAAAAGGCTTCACTGACATGGCACCTTTGGTGTCCATTATGCAGGCAGATCAAAATGGCGGACATGCCCCGGAGAAGAAATTTTTATTAGTTTCACTCACTTCTTACAAGATTTCTTCCCACCCTATAAACGCTGGAGGGACAGTATGTGGGATTCTGAAGTTATCATTTGGTATTGCAGCACCAAGCCATTTTTGAGGAACTGTATCCAGCTGACTGCTGCTGCTTTTATTTTAATTGGTTATTAATAAAATCGCCCGATGTTACTCTGTTGCTTTATTCTATGTCTTTTAACAACATTTTGAATAAAACTGGACAGTGAAAAAACTGCAGCTAATCCTGCCCTCATCTGTTAACGATAATCGCCCTTGTTAAACTGAACAACTCAAACCATTCAAAAACAGCCACCAAAAACTTACACCTTTAACCTCAGAATTTGTTTTCTGATAAGCTAACAACAATTTTGCAGTCATTTTGACTAGACCTTCTTCTTCTTTTGGCTTTTTCCCGGTTAGGGGTCGTCACAGCAGATCATCTGTCCACTCACGATTGGCAGTGGAGTTTTACAGTGTCGAGTTGCCAGCCCGGCGCCCAACCTTCCACAGAAGGCACACCCATGCACGCACTCACACCTAGGGCCAATTTTAGAGTGTCCAATCCACGTAAAGCACTAGACCCATGTTAACAAAATTGTCTGTCTTTCTCTTCATATGCTGCACTCCCCGTCTGATAAAAAGAGAGATCTAGCCACCCTTTCACTAATCAGCAAGTGGTAAGAATGCAAATAACTCCATGTACATTGCAATTCATCACTTGTGTCCAGTACAATCAAATATGAAACCACAGTGTAATTCCTTCACCCTCCTCATACTCTTACAGCCTCCTGAACAGCTGTTATCTTGCTCCACAATCTTTGCTTCCAGTCCTTCATAACTGGGTGATCTCAGACTTCCATCTGGAGGGAAAAAGTTTATGACCAATTGGGAGTAGCAATCTTAACATACTTCTGTCTCATTTAGGTAGCTCTAAAGGTATGCCTATTCTGCAGTTATACCTGTTCTGAAAACACGCACAAACTGAGGTGGTAGGCTAAACTTCTTGAGCACCAGAAACAAATAACCACACTCCAACTTGTCAAAAACCTTCACATCTAGACTGAGGGTGAAACATGGGTACATTCTTACATTAATATATTTTAGGAGGAGGAACACCTTATGGATATACTTTGCAATATACCTACTTTTAATGAATCCATAAATGTCAAATTTAATCTGCACTACTGAACTAAAACTACACCAACCATTTAATATGTCCTCAGTGGCTAACCTCATCCAACAGCACGTGCCTATTAGAAACTTACGCTACAACACACAAACTAGTTGAACTGAACAAATCCAATAACAAAACTGCACTGAAAGATAACCCGAAGAAACGCAAATTATGTACCTGTACTCCACCCAGAGGCGCACCCTCCTTTTTCCTCACCATTTTGTACTAACATGCTCCGCCTTACATGCCTTTGTTGCTGCCACTTTCTCCTCCTCTTGTTGTTGTTGATACATCACCTTCCTTAGCCTTCTCCATACCTAAAAAAATCGCTTACTACCTACTAATCCTCTCTGCCTACACCCTCAACACAACCAAACTCCCTTACACATTCATTCTTCTGCCTCCTTTTTTCTACCTCACCACAGGCATCAACCCTAAATAACTAAAAACGTATTAGTCTTTCATTTGTTTTTTTTTTTTTTTAATAACATAAACATACCTGTTTTCAAACTGTTTAAAGATATTTTAACATTGTGTGAAAACTCTACATTTGTCCATGCACATCTAATTTTTTATATATATATATGTGTGTGTGTGTGTGTGTGTGTGTGTGTGTGTGTGTGTTTCTATTTTTGTACCTTATAAGTATATGTTACTGGACCTTTTCTTCCCAGACTTTCACTGAAAATGGCCATCCAGTCCCAGCTGAACTTCTCAGTAAACAAAAACAAATGCATAAAAAAAAATAAACTGGAACAATATAGTCTCAATTCTATAGGCCATAATTCCATGAAGATCTTGTACTCAGTAATTTAATGGGTGGTAATAATAAGAGTAACAATAATAATAATATCTACAGGTTTCAAAATCACTGCAGAACAGTGCATGTCCCCAGTATGGCAGAACCAGTTGTTCACTTCATGCACCTTTAATGACAGCTACTAAGAAATCAAGTCAGTGCCCATGCTCCTACACATTTCTCTGGGCAAACCATCTACGACTACAATTTTTCCATTATACATGGACTTAATCTTAGCTATTTTGTCAGCTGCAACAGCAGCAGAAACTGAAGACATATTTTCTGGTGGCAATCTAGGTAAGTTTAGTGAGACCCAAAAGGATCTTGCTTCTGGATCAACTGTAGCTGAGAGTGTTTGGTAAACCATACTGAAGTTGGTCCTAAATGCCTCAAGGACTGTCCCCTTACTATGCAAGAAAGACTCTGCTTGCCTGTGGAAGTAGAACTGTACATATGGTATGCTTAGCAGTATTAAGGTGATGCCAAAAAGAATAATTTTTAATAGCCTGTGGGGATACAATTGTCTCTCTGTTTTTCTAGTTGGACGTCAGTTCACTTTTTCAGCAGAGACACTTTCTGTCTCTGAAATATCTGAATAGCGTCTTCCAGTACTTTAATACCACTCTGCAGTGCATTAGTAAGATTAGTTGTCCAGGTGATCTAGCCAAGAACTTCTGAAATTCCAACCTCAATCTGAAGTGCAAGCAGTCCTTCAGCACATCCCATAAAATATGCAGAGGAATTAATTCCTCATAATGATGTCTAGGATCTAACTTGGCACTGAAGGGCAATGCGTACAGCAGACTCCAGAGGATCAAAAGTACAGTTGTGTACACTTTCCATAAATGTACATGTTCAAATGTATTCACTGTTGCATTCATTACATTTGGGTAATCTGCTTGCAGATTGCCCTCAGTTGGCCTGGTTAACAAAGTCTTGGGTCCTGCATCAGTTGCTGTCCCTTCTTCCATGACGTCAGGTTATCAGGGGTATAAAACATGCAGCCGACGCAAATACATGTCAGGTGTCCCCTAATGGGGAGCAATTAAACATAAAAACACAAAGGTATACTTCCAGCAAAAAAGCAAATACACCAAAAAGGCTTTTAAGCATAGTAAAGGAAAGTAGAGGTATAGCCAAAAAAAGTTAGGGGGCAGGAGGGAGGGTAACCGGGACTGCAACAGTGAATACACTTGAACATCTACATTTATGGTAAGTGTACACAACTGTACTATGTTCTTCGTGTTTCACTGTCGCAGTCATTACATTTGGGTAGATTCCCAAAGCTATGGTTGGGAGGAGGAGTTTATACAGCATTAGGACCAGCTATAAGGCCCTGCAAGACAGCAGTGGCAAAGCCAGCTCTGGATTTAGAGAAAAATGGTAAATGATAATGCTTGGTGAAGGCATGTACAGAACTCCAGGTAGCAGCTTCTAGAATATCCCTGGAAGGAACATCTCTGAGAAAGGCTGCAGAAGTAGATGCAGCCCTGCTGGAGTGAGATCTGATCCCCTGGGGGATAGGTTTTCCATGGTGCTTATAGCAGAAATGAATGCAATGGCTTATCCATTTAGAAATGGTTTGTTTTGAAATAGCCTTCCCCCTCTGCCCCTGCAGCAAATGCTACCAGCAGTTGTTCAGATTTTCTTTGAGGTTTAGTCCTGTCCAAGTAGAATCTAAGTTGTCTGTGCACATCCAAGGAATGCAGAATCTGTTCCCCTTTGTTCTGTGGATTGGGAAAGAAGGTTGGCAAATGAAAGGAATGGTTCTGAGTGACACCCTGTCTGCATGAAAGATGATGAAAGGCTCCACTGCCATAAGGGCCTGTAATTCAGATACCCTTCTAGCTGAAGTGATTGCTAAAAGTAAAGCTGTTTTCCAAGAAAGAAATTTTAAGTCTGCAGTAGCAGCTGGCTCAAAAGGAGGTAGAATGAGTTTCTCCAATACAAAGTTAAGGTCCCAGGTTGGGGTTGGAGCTCTCCTGGGTGGTCGTAAATTTCTGGCCCCTCTGAGGTACTGCTTGAGCAGTGGATGAGAGAAGAGGGGAGGTTCTGTGTTATAATGAGCTGAAATGGCTGAGGCATGGATTTCAATGGAGGAAAAAGACAGGCTCTTGTGAAGCATCTCAGTTAAGTATTGTAAAATCTGAGGTAAATTGGGCGCTGCTGTGCTCATTCCTTGAGATTGGTTCCAGGCACAGAATATTTTCCATTTTTCAGCATAAGATTTTCTAGTGCTAGGCATCCTTGCTTCTAAGATGACATCCATCACAGGTTTGCTGAGGAATGGTAAGGGAGAGTTTAAGTAATTAGCCAGGCTACAAGGTTCAGTGTTCGAAGCTGAGGGTGCAGAATCTGGTTCTCCTGATGAGACAGCAGGGAAGGAGTCTGAGGCAGGTGCCATGGAGATAACTGTGACACACTGTGCATGAGGGGGTACCAGTGTTGGCGTGGCCAGTCTGGAGCAATCAAAATCATCCTTGGTTTTTCCTGTTTGACTTTTAGTAGTACTTTGGAGAGCAGAGGCAGCAAGGGAAAGGCATAGACTGATAGGTTTTTCCAGCTGAAGGACAGAGCGTCCACTTTCCAGGCTTGTTTGTGGGAAGTCCTTGTGAAAAATTTGTCCAATTGGTAGTTCTGGGGGGAGGCAAACAGGTCTATATCTGGGGTCCCTCATTCGCTTGTCAACATGTTGAAAATCCTTGGTTCCAGTTTCCACTCGTGTGGGTCCATGAAGTTTCTGCTTAGTCCGTCTGCCAGTGTATTTAATTTTCCTGGCAGGAATTGAGCTTGTAGGTGCACTTGGTAGCTCAAGGCTGTGTTCCACAATGCCATGACTAGTCTGCAGAGGGGGTAAGAATGTATACTGCCCTGCTTGTTTATGTACCACATAACCGTGGTGTTGTCCGTCTTTACCATTAATTGTCCTGGAAGAATGTAGTCCTTGCAGGCTGTAGCATTCTGTACAGCTAACATTTCTTTTTGATTGATATGCAGGTGCATTTGACTTGGGTTCCATTTGCCCTGAATGCACTTCCCTGCCAGGTGAGCCCCCCCCCCCCCCATGCATAGTCTGATGCATCTATTGTTAGGGTTTGGATGGCAGGGGGTGGTGTGAAAGGAAGTACCTTGTTTTGGTGGCAGGCCTCTGCCAACCAAAGGAACTCTAGGCATAGGCAAGGTATGATAGAAATCATCGTTTCTAGGCTGTGAGAATGTTGAGTCCATAGGCTTTTTAGATACCACTGTAGTTTCCTCATATGTAGTCTTGCATATGGAATTAGAAGAATGCAAGAGGCCATGAACCCCAAAGGCTTGCAGTATTTGTGTTGCAGATAGCAGGATTTTTGTGGCCACTTGTTTGAAGTAGGTTGTCAAATGAATTTGCTTTTCTGGCATGAGGTACGCCATCTGGGAAGTTGTATTCAAGCTTGCTCCCAGGAATGTAAATTGTTGACAGGGTACCAGTTGTGATTTCTTTTAATTTATGGTGTACCCCAAACAAGTTAGAACCCTTTTTACAAATTCCAGATGATTCAAAAGTATGTCCTGGCTTTCTGCCTTAATTAGACAATCGTCCAGGTATGGGTATATTTGAATACTTCTTTGTCTGCAAAATGCAATAACTACTGGAGCTAGGCACTTTGTGAATACCCTGGGCGCAGTAGATAAGCCAAAGGGCAGTGCAGAGAACTGATAATGCAAGTAGCCTGCTTTGAAGCATAGGTATCTTCTGCAAGATTCCCTGATTGGGATATGTAGGTAAGCTTCTTTTAAATCTAGAGTTGCCAACCAGGCATCTTTGCCTAGCATAGGAAGTAATTGGTGAAGAGTCAGCATCTTGAATTTTGGAATGTCCAGAAAGGTGTTTAGAGTAGACAGGTCCAGGATTGGACGCCATGATTTGTCTTTTCTGGGTAACACGAAAAGTCTGGAGTAGAAACCTTGTCCCTTTTCCTCTTCTGGTACCAGTTGAATAGCCCCCATACTTGAGAGAAAGTACTTGTTTTTGAGCCTCTGCCCATTGATTTGGGGGTAGGTCTAGCCACCCACTTGGCGTTGGCAACGTGTGGAAGTGAAATCTGTATCCCTGGGACACTATATTTAAAACCCATTTGTCCTGGGTAATGAGTTCACAGTTCTTTGCATGAAGAGCAATCTTTCCCCCAAAAGGGGCAGCCAGAAGATAAGTGCTTGGAAATTTTAAAAGGAAGTCATTGAGACAGTTTACCATAGGGGGGTGTCTTGTTATTCCCAGACTTGGAAGTGGAGGCCCCCCCATTGCTTAGTTCTGCGAGTCCCCTGGGTTTAAAACCTGGGGTTTTTGCTGTGTCTGGGTTTGGCTTGAGAAGACCTGGAAGGGGCTGGAAAGGACCAATTCTTAGAAGGCCAGTGCCTACTAAATCTAGGAGGCTGAACTTGTAAAAAATCTTTAACAGTTTGCATAGCTTTATCTTCCATCTTTTTAAGAACTTCTTCAGCCTTGTTGCCAAACAGGGGGTCCTGATTTAGAGGAACATCCAACAATTTAGCTTTAACATGATCAGGCAAAGATTGCTCCTTAAGCCAAGCATTCCTTCTAAGCACAGACCCCAGTAACAGCAGCCCTGCAACAGGCCTCTAAAGAATCAAAACCACATTGCAAAGTATGTTTTCCAACTTGTTCAGCAGAATGCATTAAATCCTGTAAGTCTTTATTTTCCACACAGTCAGGAATCAACATCATTTTCTGTTTAAGCAGTCCAATAACATGTTGCTGATATTTTAACATATGAAATTGGCAGTTTACAGCTCTAATTGCCAAGGTTGCTGAAATATAAACCTTTTTACCCCATCTATCCAGCGCCCTGGAGTCTCTATCAGAAGGGGTAGGATTTTTAGCAGTAGAAGCCTTAAAACCCTTGGGCTCCTGTGAAATAGTCTCTGGATCTGCAATAGTACTTTTGAAAAGGAACTTGTGGGACTCAGGGACCCTGTAGTATCTGTCAAGTTTACTGGGAGCAGGAGGCAGGGAATCAGGGGCCAAACTGGATTCTGAGAAAGCATCATCAACAATGTCCAGTACAGAAGGAACAGCTAAAGGCCTATGCTGAGGTAGGAGAAGGAAATCCGTAAGCCTCTTTTTTGAATGAAAATCCCTGGCTTTCCCAGTGAAAATGCTCCCTTAGAGTATGTAAGGTTTCCAAAAAAGAAAAATCCTCAGGAGGGGAAGCAGAGGGAACAGAGTCCTCTGCATCAGAATCCTCATAAGTAAATAAGGACAAACCAAGGTCATCAGAAGTCATAAAAAACAGAAACCTGATCAGTAGATTCATAATCAAGCTCAGCCATAGGCCTCTTGGTGGGGGGGATGGCTACCCTTGATTAGAGTTATTAGATCTTCAGCCATTATTATCATTTGTTTTTTAGGCATAGAGGCCTGAGCATGTGGCCTGGGAGTCGTTTTTTTAGACATGGATCGAGCTTTAGGCCTTAGTAATGAAGGAGGCGTAGATTTAATATGCAAGTCCATAGGGCTGAATACACCCTCAGTAACCGGTGCCTGCACAGTGGCAACAGACCCATCCAAGGTAGTGACATCTGCGGGTTCCATAGTTGAAGTATCTCACGGCATATCGGACTCCGAATGGGTCTCAGTAGAGGCCTGCGAATCAGAAGTAGCAGGTATCAGGGGCTGCGAAAGCGCCTCACTGAGTACCATCGAACTGGTGACTGGCTTAGGAGAAGTGTTGAGAGCAGTTTTGGACCTCGGCGGCCTGTCTCTGTCTTTATCTTTGCATTTTTTCGGAATCCCGGTAGTCGGATGGCTAACCAACATTTCTGGATAATTAAACCGAGAACCGAAATATTTAGAGGCAAAAATATATCGACGACGGACAGTGCGCTGATTAAATAAAGCACAAAACTGACAGCAAGATACGCTGTGGTCAGGGCCTAGACAAGGAATACAGTACGAATGAAAATCTTTATGAGGTATTTGCTTTCCTCAAGTAATGCAATTATTAACTTTTACTGACATGGGAAAGGAGCAAGAAAAAGTTTCTCCAAAGGGGTACTTAGCTTTTAGTTGAAGACTTCGGTGCTGAAACTTGAAAATGAAAATTTCAGGAGTCGGCCGACCAGCACTTGCGAACTGCTTCTGCTTTGGGCACCGCACAACAAGAAAGATTGATGTAATGGCGTCAGCTGCATGTTTTATACCCCTGATGTCCTGACGTCATGGAAGAAGGGACAGCAACTGACGCAGAACTCAAGACTTTGTTAATCAGGCCGACTGAGGGCAACCTGCAAGCAGATTACCCAAATGTAATGACTGCAACAGTGAAACACGAAGAACATCTGCAACAAAAAGGTATGCAAGTCTGACAACTGTGATGGCCAGACATAATGACCTCTGTGTAAGACCGAAGACCAAATTCAGCCCATCTCTTACAGTACTGGTGTCTGTAACAGATGAGAAAAACATGAGGAATAAAAAGGTTTGGCCATGAAAATACTTAACACCATGTACAAGGCACAGCCCTATAATGACTGCATACACAAATTTGCCAGCAGCTATGAGGTAACATCTGAATCATCTTGGTTTGTTAAACAACTGAAATTGTTATAATATGCCCTCAGTCCAATCAAACAAGTGTAGAATAAACAGATGAACGGCCTTGTGGGAGATTTTTAGGTAACCTTTAATGCTGCTACCTTTCCAAACTCATCCTGGTAGGTACAACAAACCCCACATCATCAGGGTAAGCAATCAAAACAGCAACCACTATTCTTTTCCCAGACATATGGAGGGAAAAGGCTACAAGTTTATAACCAAACCTGGTTAATTTTAAATGTTCTAACAGCATAAGATGCCTCTCCTGGAAAAGCATTATATCAGTGTTGTTTCTTAAGACAGACTAGTACTATGGTCCTTTGTACAGTTTTTAAACTCTGATGTTCACTGAACAATCATCCTGAAATGCTGTATAATAACAATTTGCATAGAAAAAGCATTGCAAGAGACTGAAAGCGGACTTACATTCATCCATCAGATAATGCAGAGAAGCAGTAATCAGGGAAAAGGACAACAGACCAGAAATCTAAGACACCTTCTGCCCCTATGAACACACCTGTTAAGCAACAACTCAATACAGATCCAAAACAAACACCAATAATTAGTCAATAATAAACACAAACTATATGCAAAATTAATACAGAACCTTACCATACAATATACATATAAACTGTGTATTCCGTCAAAGACACTTACAGACCATTCCAATGAATTTCAAAACTCTCCCCAGGTTAGCTGTATTAAGAAACGTGGTGAAGAGAAAAAGTCTCCTACATATAGGTTGTGGAGGTTTGCTCTCCCAGCTTAATTACTGCCACTTTTTTATTGCAAAAACTCAAAGGAATGGTCTATCTGTGTAACAGGCTTTAATTTAATGTACCATATCCATCTGCTTTTTATATAGGAGACTAAAAGCTGCTCATGGATGTGGGACATTTAAAAAAGGACACACTTAAAAACTCAGGTCAGTTACTTGAACTTTCTGATGAAAATGACATAACAGCATTTGTAAACATTTCCTGAGCAACAACAGGATACTTAGCTTCAAGCCTCACCAATCCTCAGTAATCCCTAACCTAGTCAGAACATTTGACAAAGCTCTCCAGGATTAAGTAAGCAAAAAAGACTGGTGCCATGAATAGTTAAAGCCTTCTGATGGGTGATAAACCCAGTTGAAGGGGAAAAAATGAACAAAGTACAAACATTCTCTACCAAGCACTAAAAAAAAAATCTTCCTTATAGCTAGGGGGCTGTGGACTTGGAAACCATGAAATAAACACAAAGAAGAGAGCCTCCCCCCAAAGGTACACTGAAGAGCCCCTTAATAGCAGACAAGATAAAATAAAATAACTAACTCGACTCTTATCAAGGGGACCCAGTATCATCAAAAGACTGTACAAGCCCAGTTTATATGTTAGCATTCCTTTGTCCAAGACCATAGTCTTCCATTTATTCAATGAAACTAGGCCACAAGATATGCACATATCCTGTCAACAATCAGCTCCTACCCACAGTGTTTCTTAACTAGTAATAGCATCTCACACCATGAATACAAGTGGCCTGAAGCCGGTGGGAAAACAAGGAAGAAAATGCTAATTCAATCATCCACACACCTTAAGCTGCCCTGGACAGAATTCTGAAACAAAGACACTGACCATAAAAGGAACAGTAGCTACTGGGAAATTATCCCACCACCCTCTCATAAACTTACAGGCAATATACTGAAAAGTCTACCTAAAACTCACCAGCTGTCCATGGACATATTTTAGCTATAAGCACCAGGCTGTAGATAAAGCAGGGCTAGTAGCAAACAGATGGAAATACTTAAACAGGTGAAATACAACAAATCACAAGACTGCACACTATGCTCCAAGGCTTTAGCTGAGAAATAAATGACAGCCAGACACAGTCTTTGCATTTATTCCCCAAAAACCAGTGCATCTCATTCTTGGCCACTGATATCAGAGTTTAAGCTTGCTATTCAATACAGGATGCCCATATCACAGGTACCTGAAGAAATAAATCATATAATGATTAGCGTGTGTATTTATTTTTGCCATGAATTTGTTGGAAGTTGCGTGACAGCTGTCACTGATCTCCTGAACATCCATGTGCTCTGTTCTCATATAGTCACAGCTGTGGTATACTATGGATGTGTCCATATGGATTTGGAATTAATTGCCTGAATGTACCTACATATAATTAAAAAATAAAAAATCATGGGCATTCTGAAGCCATGTAGCTGAAACACTGATATGTTCTTTAGGGATCATTTGCATACATCCCATTAGTGTCCATTGCAAGAGGTTTAAGGTATTACAAAATGAAGACTCTAGCTTGGCCGAATCTTTCTTCCAGTTTTCACTGAATGGTTTGTCTGTGTCACCTTTGTACCCTTTACTTGGATGACTTTTTCCAGTGGATCTCACCTCTCCAAGAAGGGAAGATCTCTCAGCCACAAGGCTTTGGATACCCCTGGAAGGCAGGAGGAGGAATGGATGTGCAGGTATAATCATACTACTTCTGGCTGTTATTCTTCGAAGCTAAATGGACCATTAGACTTCCATTAAACTTGGTGGATGATTTAATCTGACCAGCCTCTTATGCAAAGCCATCATGGAATTACTCAATCAGAACATAGGAAACTTCCAAAAACTGGACCAGCCTCTGTTAGGATTCGTCAAGAGCAGGCCATGCTTACTTAACCTGGTGGACTTTTTCTTGAAAAGGTCATCAACGCAATGGATGAAGGCAAAACAGTACACAAAGCATACCTCGACTTGGCCAAAGCTTTTGACACAATTCCTCACTCAGGCATAGTAGAAAAACTAAATAAACTGGGAATAATCCCCTTTGTCATCCACTGGATTGCCAACTAGTTCACAGACAGGATGCAGATAATCAAAATAGGGGAAGTTACCTCCACAAAAAGACCAGTCACTAGCGGAGTCCCCAAGGGACCTCTTCTGTTTGACATCCACTTTTCTGAAGCAAAACCATTATCAAAGGGCTTTGGCTTAATACGTTTGCAAATGACTGCAAGCTAGAAGCAGTCACTGAATCCCAAATGACTTGACCGTCTTGCGGAACGGTTTGTCCCAACGAAATAAACGGTGTCAAAATCACGGGCTGAAACTAAATACTAAAAAATGCATTACTGTAGCCTTTGAGAAGTCATCTTCCCCAGGGAACTACCACTTTGACAATAAGTCCCTAAGAGCTGACACAGTTGTTTCGGATTTGTGAACCTATGTGTACAGTAAACTAACTTTTGACTAACGTGTCTACTGTAAGAAAGTCCTTTTATATTGCACAGTTTATAAGCAAAGGGATTGTGTCGAGATCTAGGGATGTCATTTTCCCCCTTTACTCAGCCCTCGTTAGGCCAGTCATTTAATATAATGCCCCTTTGGCCAGTATCTGTCCAGACATATACAATAACTGGAACATCCACAGAGACACTTTATTAAAAAGATATAAAGCCTAAACAACATGTCCTACATGGACTGACTCAAAATCTCTGTCACAATACTTGATATCCTACCGACTTGCCAAGGGGTGACCTGCATCTGGCATACAAGGCATCCTCTTATGCAGTACTGATGGACCTACTGTACATCAGCACTTCAAATGGCATAAGAACTATTTGGTCTAGGGATTGAAACCTCTTTTGCAGCATCAACAGAATGGTTTGGAGGGACAGGTATATCACAAAGAGGATAATGCTGCTCTGGAATAGACTTCCTATCCACAAAAAAAAAACAAAGTTCATTCCTATCCATATTCAAGTACAACTTGGACCTATGGATGGGAAACAGAAAATTTACTCCAGGACTGCCCCCTGTACCACTAATGGACAGAGACAGCTCTTAAATGCTTTATGCCATCCATGTGTCCCCTCAAATTATCTACAATATGATTCCAGTTATTCTCATTAGGGGCAACATATAATTATCAACCATGGGATGGGCAAGGCCAATCTGTAATCAAAGGGATAGGTTAATTCGAGTACAAAAAGGGAAATTTGGCTAGGCTTAAAATAACCTTCAAGGGCAGCTAGCATACTGCTTACCTATGAACCTATGTAAATTTGATTGAGGGATACATATTAGAAACTTCTGGAACCTGCATATCATGCTTTGCTTATGCTCAGTAAGTTGTCAATGTCGTATTGTTACTTATATTGCTACAAACCTAATAAAAAGACTTGTAGGAAAACATAGAGGAACTTAACCAAATGGACTATTTCATCCTTATTATTTTCAAGGAACAATGGTCTGCTGATGGCCATCCAGAATATTTATCCATGTAATTTACTTTTTTCACCAAAGTAATATTTCCTGAGAGACAGCCAGTGAATTAGGAAAAGGTAATGTCAAGCTCAGGGTCATTCTCAAAAGAGGAATCAATCTATGCCAAGTATTTTTCACTATCAGAGAATGTAGAGCAAAGAGATCTTTTTGTCATCTTTTTACTTTGCACAAATAACTGTATTGGAAAAAGAGCCCTTTGACTCGGTCTTTTGGTTAGACATACGTTGGTCCTGTGCAGACACCTTTGCACACTGCTGTGCAGAGGTGACTTCACCGAACCCATTTTTAAGCACTCTTTTGCAAACAGCTTACAGGCAAAGGCAGGGGGAAATCAGGTTGCACTAAGGATGGGACCTATGTCAGTATCAATGGCAGACTTTCCTTCTCAAGACGAGGCCCTCTTCAGGGAGTTTCTATGATGATGTATTCTGTATCTTTTTACAGGGGCTGAATTTCCTGAATTGGAGTATTACATATGGGGCTACATCAAAAGCACTGCCATTGGTACAGGCTGAATTCACTTTAAAAATAGCAAGAGCCAAAGTACCAGACTCTCGTATATGCAACTTTGTGACTAACATTCTTATCTTTGACGCAAAGGCTATGCAACTTCATTACTAGTGTTCTCCTTGTTGTGAAAGCTATTGAAGGACCATTGACCTGAATGAAGACCTAAATCTGTTTTTCAATGAATGCCTATTTCTCTGACCGCTTTTCCAGCTTTTTAGTATTTCTCCCTTTTAATGCCAACTTGTGTTTTACAATAATTATTTTTGCTTAATAGAAGCATCCTTCCTCCTACATTATTTTGCTTGGTTTGAAACATTTTTAAAGCCAAATATGAGACGAGACTATTTAATTAACTCTTCTAAGTCAAGCTGCTTTACTAAACTTACAAGATATAATGTTGCTTTCAGGCATGTTACAGAATGGACACTATATGTGTAAGTCTTTATAGCTGGAATGCCTATCAGGAGCGTTCTCAGCAATAAAGTAAAAAAAAAAAAAAAACATCTCCTCCATCAAAAATAGATGCCAGAAGAGGAATGCAGAAAAAATCTTCAAAATCAACAGCAAACAACATGATGAATGACCAACACCACCCTGGAGGGAAAAAAATAGCCAAATAACTTATAACTTATTTTCTCAGCAGCAAGAAGAAATGAAGGTGTGTGCCTATGCAGTTTAT
The DNA here is from genome assembly GCF_019279795.1 of Protopterus annectens. Classification (NCBI taxonomy): domain Eukaryota; kingdom Metazoa; phylum Chordata; order Ceratodontiformes; family Protopteridae; genus Protopterus; species Protopterus annectens. The sequence continues at coordinate 335,242,911 of NC_056729.1, read as the reverse complement.
AAATGAGATCCTCATATCACCTCTTTTCAGCATGTCTACTGGCATGAGAAAAGTAATGGCTTTAACAGAGAAGGAAGACAGTAATAGCAAAAAGAAGCTGGACCAATGCAGATCCTCATGTGAGGTAACCCACCACTTTTTCTTTTGCTAAAATAAAATATACACACAACATATAGTTACATTTTTAAACATTTTTATATATGTACAAGTTAAACAGTTGCTTCCAAGGAGGGAGTGAAGCTGCTCTCTGCTGAGCAGTGAATTATCTCTATGCACTGAAAAAGGGTAGTGCTGTGCACTAAAAATGCTTCGAGACACAATCCTTGCCCACTCACCAAGCTCTTTATTGTTTTTTTTAACTTTTAACATAGAATTGACACTAGCTCTAGCACTTGTATGTGCATACGAGGTACGGAGGCTTGCACCTCTTTCCAAACTAAAGGAAGCTCTTATGCTACTAGGGCTTTACAGACTGGTGGGAAGAGACCCCTGAAGTAGTTAAAAACTGGATTAGCAGGAACTCAGGTTTGAAATATTGGCATCAGCTTCTTAAAGTAATACTACAATGACATAGCAGGATGCTTACCAACAATGTGTTCTCCCAAGTGGTGACTATTTTAGATATTATGGATTAGCCCAAAAACTTAGAATTATGTCTTGGTTCCAGAAAGGTGGTATAGTAGCTGCAGATATGACTACAACAATAATAGTAACATAAATAAGAGAAGATTTAATCTTCACTATTGTTTTGATCTCCCAATTTTCCAAGCAATGATGATTACTAAACATTCCACAGCACTCAAACATCAAAGCAGTATGGGAGAAGGCACTAAATATGCAGATAAATCATGTGGCACAGATGCACCAGCTATATCAAGCATGAAACATAACAAAATATAGGAGATTTAGAATCTCTGGATGGAAGTGCTTCCGCAAGTATTTTTATATCAGCTAGATTAGAGAAAATCTTCCTGGGGTCTGTGTGTAGCTGTGGAAGGTGCCTTTCAGGAGATGCGTGTGTGTGTGTGTGTGTGTGTGTGTGTGTGTGTGTGTGTGTGTGTGTGTGTGTGTGTGTGTGTGTGTGTGTGTGTGTGTGTGTGTGTGTGTGTGTGTGTGTGGTGGTGGGGGGGTCTTTATATATGCTATGCATGCCCATAGCTAGCATTCTTACTCCAATCAACTAATTTATTGAAGCAAATATTTTGAAAGGGAATAAATCTTTCCCCAGGATCTATTTTTGCTGGGATGCCACGAGGCTTTGACTCTCCCTTCTGCCTCAGCAGCAGCTTTTGGCATTAAATTTGATAGTAGCAAAGAAAGAGGAAAACCATACCAATTATAATTTAAGTATATGTATGCATGTAACCTCTGGTACTGGGCTCTACTGGATGCATTAAAATGAGACAGAAGTCAGGTTAATTTTTATTTAATGCTTCTAGTGGCTACTTAGTTTGTTTGTGTCTTTCGGCTTTTCCCAGTTAGGGGTCGCCACAATGGAACTCCGGTCCGCTAATGATTGGTAGTGGATTTTTACGTACCGGGTTACCAGCCCTGACGCACAACCTTCAACGAAGGCATGCCCCATTCACGTATGCCTCCACACAGAAGACGCTCTAGCTGAGAATCGAACGGGACGTCTTGCTATGAGGCGACAACGCTACCGCAGCACCACCACCGCAGTCCTTCTAGTGGCTACTTAGTAATTTTATAAATTAAAGTTTTGTGGGCCAAGAATGCAATGCATACACTGAACGTGAAGCTGATATGTAATAAATAAACAGACTAAGAACAAATGGACATTTCCGCCACAAAACCTTTACAGGTTCTTAGCCTCAGATCCAAACAATACTTTAGGAGAAATTGGAACATACCACTTGACTTGCTTTTCATATGGCATGCTTTCTCAATATAATCTGTGTAGCAGCAGATCTTAAAGCTGACTCCATATGTGCAGTGTGCCATGTTGGTAAGTAGGAAGGTGGGTTGGTATAATGGTTAAGGTGTTTGCCTCACAGAAGCAAGGGACAGGGTTTGACTCTCATTCTGTGAAGTATGACTAGGCTTCAAAAGGCACCCTGCGGTTGTTAGCCTACGAAATGACCTATGAACTTATAAACTACCTATAATGTTAGATCAGTCATACTCATCAGGACTTCAGATTTCTCTGTGACTTCATAAGGAAACAGAGAATAAAGATTTGGGCAACGTAATCTATGATCACTGACAAACTGCTGCATACAGAAAATACAGTTGTGTAAAATCTTAGCATAACAGTAGATGTTCTTCTTTTCACTGTTGCTGTATTCACAACATGTGGAATTCTCCTGCCAAGAACAGCCCAATGCCTGGCCAGTATACTAAAGCCTTTACATCCTCCCAGTGTTACACATCAGGCATATGCTTCCCACACAGGTGTAGGGCATAAAGGTGACATATGTAAGCTCTGTACATAGAAATGAAGTGCTCCAGGAGAACTACGGCAACCCCGGTAGAAAGGAGAATATGCACATCTAGAAGGAAAAAGAAACAGAAGAGAGAATCAGAGACCCCTCGACAATCAAAGAGTTCCCAGCAGAAGAAAAAAAGGAGGCAGGCACAAGGGACTGACTACTGCAACAGTGAAAAGAAGGGCATCTACTGTTATGGTAAGATTTTGCACAGCTGTACTATGTCCTTCCATATCACTGTTACAGTATTCATAACATGTGGAACTTTATCAAAGCTACTGAAAAGGATGACAGGACATCATAGAGAAGCCCTCCACAAACCCATGAAGGATGCCTTGGCAAATCCTGCCTTGGCTCTAGAAGTAAAAGTGGACAAAGGCCCGAGTGGCAGCTTCAAGGATGGCTCTAGAACCCAAACCCTTGAAGAAAGCTCCAGAAGAGGCCAATCCCCTCATAGAATGAACTCTAACTGAAGCAGAAAGTTGTTTTCTATGAAAGGAACAGCAAAAAGAAATGGCCTTAGAAATCCACAAGGAAATAGTTTGTTTAGAAAGTGCCAAACCCAATGTCCTAGTATGAAAGGAAGCAGAAAGCTGCTCAGATTTGTGGATAGCCTTTGTCTTATCCAAATACCACCTGAGCTGTCTATGAAGATCCAAGGTGTGAAGAACCTTCGCACTAGCAGATTGTGGATAGACTGATTAACCCACTTACTGATCATCTTGGGCAGAAACAAAGGATTAGTACGCAGACACACCCTGTCCCAATGAAAAAAAAAAACAAAAAGGAAGGAATAGCCATTGGTACCTGAAGTTCAAAACTCTCTTTGCTGAAGTAATGGCAACTCTTTGCTGAAGTAATGGCAACCAATAAAACAGTCTTCCATGTTAAGTATTGTAAAGAAGAAGAACTCAAGTCAATTTTTTAATGACATAATTAAGGGCAACAAGAGGGAGGAATAGATATTCCTGGACATCTGATATGAAGGATGCATTTAAGGAATTGTTTGACCTAAAAACGAGAGCCAAGGGACAGCAAACAGAGATTGCTGATAAGTGACCTTTAACAAAAGAACATGCTAAGCCAGCATGGAGCAGATCACACAAGTAAAAAAGGGCGAAAGGAACCACCACTGAAAATGGATCCTGGTGATGCTTGAGACAACAAACAGAAAATCTTTTCCATTTAGCTATATAGGGTTTTCAGTTGTTTCCTGGCCTCCTGCAAATCCCACATCCTCAGAAAAGTGGTGTCTAAATAGGAAAGAAATCTTATCACCCAAGTGGACCAATGAGGGTGAATGAGAGACTCCTTGTGTTGTGTAATAAGATCCATCTGGTGAAGTAACTTGTGATGGTTTCCCTTGGCCAGGTGAAAGAGGAGAGGGAACCAGTTCTGTCTACGCCAAAAGGGATCACTAGCAAGATTCTTGGAGAGTCCTTTCTGATCTTGTGCAGGACCCTGGGAAGAAGAGGAAGAATACAGTAAGCATTACATGAACACCCATTTCCAAGAAAAGGATATTGCATCAATCTTCCAAGTCAGACGGCTTGGGACTCCCGGACCTGCTCAGTAAGTCCGTGACTAAGTTGTGTTCTAAAGGGATGTAGACTGTCTGAAGGGATAGCTGATGGCGGTTAGTCAAATCCTGGGCCTGAACAGCTAGTCTGCAAAGAAGATAAAACCTTGTGGGCCCTGTTTGTTAATGCACCACTTGAGTGTGGTGTTGTTGGTAAAGTCCTTTAAAGGGCCTGGAGACTAAAGAGAACTGTAGGCCTGAAGAAAAAGAATGATCACCCTTGTTTCTTTTATGCTGATGTAGTCTGGCCTCTTATGAAGGGGCCATAGACCCTGACCCCTCAGGATTGTTTTAACAGGTTCCCCATCCCAGATCGGAAATGTCTGTGAATAGCTCTTGTGTAGGGGTAGCAGTCTGAAAATGTAGGCCTAGACTGAGGGATAAAATATTACCAAAAAGCAAGAAGCAGGACCACACAGAAAGGAGGTTTAAATTTAACTCCACCACTGGTACCTCGGCCATCCACCTTCAACGGATAAAACACAGTGTCAAACCATCAACATTTATACACAGGTTCAAACCCAATCAATTCAATACACAAGTTAATTAGATTAATTAAACAATTAAATAATGAATTCAACGTTTTACATTTTTAAAGTGCTATCAACACATTTACTAAAAACAGCCATAATAAACATCAAGCTAAACTATTTAAATTTTATCAATTTTTAAATGCCTAATATAATAAATTTATAATAGTAAATTCATAACTTTTTTCTTGTTTTTTAAATATTTATAAAAAACACTTAAATACTGAATCTTAAATACACACATATAAATAAGCAGTTAATACACACATTTTATTTTATTTTACAAATTTACCTCAAGATTGAGACCCCTAGGAAATAATGTCCCATAACTGAGAATAAATTTACTTTCTAATTCATTAAGCCTCTTCACAATATCACCCCCTCTAGATGAAGCAGGTTGTGCCAAAATACTAAAGAAAAAGGAACAAATGCTGCCCCCATGAATGTTTACAAAATGCTCAGCTACTGGACTCTTCATGTTTCTATTATTAATATCCCGCAAATGCTCCATGATCCTGGCCTAGATTGAGGGAATACCTGCTGATCCGCCAATGAATCTAGAATTCGAGACAAGGAAGTAAGGGAAATGGAAACTGCAGAGGGTGGCAGTATTGGAGCCAAACTGTCTATAGGTAACATTGACGTTTTCTTATGTGAAGACAGGCAAAGGGGAGCATGGGAATGGTTGATGCCACGAACTCCAGGATTCTGAGAAATTTCCTTGCAGAAATGAGAGAAAGGGGAAGCAGAGACTGGAAGTAGGTTGTTAGAGACAGAACTGTGGAAGAAGGAAGAGAAGCCAACATTGGAGTGGTTTGAATTCTGTAACCCAAAAAAATGTGGTCTTGAGAAGGAGTCAGACTGGACTTCTTGAGACTGATGATAAATCCCAGACTGTGCATAAGGAGCATGGATTGGGATGGAGCCTGAAAAAGAAAGTCACCAGATATGGGAATATCTGGATTCCCTGCAGCCTGCAAAAAGCTATGACTGGGGCCAGACATTTGGTGAACACCCTTGGGGCCATAGAAAGATCAAAGGGCAAAGCACAGAACTAAAAAGAGAGGAAGAAACAGATAAATGTAAACTTCTTGAATAGAGGGTGGATGGGAATATAAAGATAGGCATCCTTTAGATCTAGGCAGACCAGAAAAACCTGTGAAAGTAAAAGGGAAAGCATCCAAAAGGGAAAAAGCAAATTCCCCCTGGCTTGATGCCTGTGGCACTTGGGCAGGGGCAATAGATGCCCTAAGGTAAAGGCATATACCAAAACTGTTCCAGCCCATGGGCATTGATAATTGGGAAAATGGGGAATGAATGGCTAGGCTTAAAAAGGTTCTATGGCCATTAGCCTGGTAATCTCCAAAGAGCCCATGAAAGCAAGAATCTTTCCTGTAATTAGTCTAGTCATGATACTGATTTAGTTTCCCACCCTCCCTTACTATTGGTATTCTGTTCTTATATTGGTGCCTTTGCAGTTGCCACCCCTACTGTAAATTTGATCTGGGACACTCCTCCCAGTCTACTAGTGTCATTAGTTCATCCTACCTAATACAGAGAGAACATTTGAGAACGCCAACCCACTTAGTATCTTAACCTTGAATTATCTTCTGTTCCTTCTTTCTCCCTTTCCACTTTATTTTTTAAAAAAAAAGCCTTTCTGTGTTGGAGGGAAGCCTTCTAGCTCATCACTGGGAGTGGTAAGCACTAGGTAGCCTATCTACCACAAGAGGAGTGGTTTCTGCCCCAGAAAGTGTAGTATATTGTCCGTTTGGGCAGTTTTTCCATATCTTTCAACTTTCTGGTTTAAAAGCCCGCATTTGCACTTTTCCTGCCTTTCTTTTAACTAGACTAGTCCAGATACAGATTTGCTGTATCCAGGACTGTATGTAAGCTTCTGAGCCCACCAGGCTTTTTTTGCGTTGGGGGGAAGCCTTCTAGCTTATCAGTGGGAGCGGTAAGCACTACGTAGCCTACCACAAGAGGAATGGTTTCTGGCCCAGAAATTGTAGTTTATTGGCCGTTTGTACAGTTTTTCCATCTCTTTCAACTTTCTGGTTTAAAAGGGCATGTTTGCGCTTGTTTCCCACCTTCCCTGTAACTAGTCTAGTCCAGATACAGATTTGCTGTAACCAGGACTGTTTGTAAGCTTCTGAGTGGTGCCAAATTCTGCTCTTCAATTTCTCCCTTAGATCTACTAGTTCTCTCCTCTCCTGCACTTTTACTAGCTTATTAGTCTAGAACGTTACCAGACTTCTTGTAGCAATTATTGTAGAACACAAAAGTGCTACCAGCACTAAATGTTCTACAAGGAAACAGCTCCAGTACTGGATTATTAACGTCCACCCCTCCAGGCATGTCTAAAGGTCAGTTCCCTGTGCATTCTCCTATTAACATGGTGAACTTGGGCATCCTGAGGCAATGTAGCAACTGCCTCATGTACACTGACAACCCTCTCCTCTTGCCTCCCAACATTCAGACTTGCGAGAGTTGCACTTGTATATCCAAATTGGAAGCCACGCACTCTCCAGCCAAAACAGGAATAGCTGGTCATGAGGAGAAGGTTAACACTTGCACCACACAACATGGAACACATAGCCCTCCAGAACACACACCAGCACTGCTTTCACATAAAAACACAAATCACACACCCACCTTCATAGAGGCTCTTAATAAAAATCTACCCAAACAGAGGAGACCTCCAAGGCAGAAATGCACTTGAACACCACAACACAACACTAATCACTAGACATGTAACTCTCCTAAACAGCATGCCACTCAACCAAAGCCCCTAAGACAAAACAGCATGCCCAACACACTGGTCATAGGTGACTCGATAGTGAGGCACACTGATGTCCCACTCACTAGTTTGAATAAGGAGAAAGTAACAGTCAGCTGCCTGTCGGGTGCCAGGATCTGCTACATAACGCATGCACTCAGGTCCCTCAACAACAGGTACAAATATGACTCTGTCATTGTACATGTGGGTATGAATGACCTGAGATGTACCTCCCTGGGCTACATGAAAAGAGACATGGAGGAGCTCTCGGATTATGTAACCCAGGCGGGTATGACCCTAGCCCTAAGCAGCATCCTACCATCACCCAGAATGATACCACAGTACAAGCAGAAAATGACTGATTTCAACAACTGGCTAAGTTTCTGTTGTCATTCTAAGGGGATCCAGTATCTGTCTGCCTGGGATGATGACTGACAGACCTCGATACTTTGCCAGAGATGGCCTGCATCTGTCACCCCTGGGTTTCCGGATGCTGGACAAGGCTCTTGCCACCCCTATAGTGCCTTTTTTAGGCAGTGTTCCAAAGACCAAATTACCACCGTAACAGCTACAAACAAATGCAATCTGAGGGTCATCCTGCTTAACGACAGAAGTCTATAACTCAAAATGCACTCACTCAAAGCACTCCTTAAAATGGAGAACATCGACATTTGTGCCATAAGAAAGACCTGGTCCAAGGCAGCAGAAAGCACACCTGCACTACCAGGCTACAATTCATTCCACTCCTTTTGGCCCCAGAACTTGTACCAAAACTCCAAAGGTGGTGGTGTTTTCATATTCGTAAAGGATGCCCACACCTCCAGACTAGTAGCCCAACATAACTCATCTGCGATACTTCAGGTGCAGCTAACATTGGGTAAGACAGCAATTCGGGTCATAGCCTAGGTCCCCAACCATGTCCCAAGACTCACACTCCACGTTCCTAAGCACCCTGGAGAATATTAGGGTCCAACCTAACGCTCTCATACTGGATGACTTCAACTACCCCTCCATTAACTGGGAAAACTATTCATGTACCAATACACTTGCCCAACATTTCCTGGAATTCATTAATTCCAGTGCCCTGGACGAGCTCGTCCTTATCCCCACTAGAGGTAGCAACATCTCTGACCTGGTCATTACTAGTATGGGCGACCATTGCTCTACATCAACAGTCAACTCCTCCCTGGTTAGATCCGACCACAAACTAATCACCTTGGAAATCCCCCCCCCCCCCGCAAAGGTAACCACCATGAAAAACTTCTACAAAGCTAACTTTGGGCTCCTAAAAATAGAGGTGACTAACTTCACGACACCCATGAAAATGGAGATCAGTTGCATGACTATCAAATCATACACCAATGCACTGTGCGAACACATCCACAAATGCATGGATCTCGCCATACCCAACAGAACCAAGACGCTCTCCTCCAAAAAAAAGGAAGCCAATCTGGTGGTCCCCTGCCATAAACAAACTCTACAACAGAAGGAGGAAACTGATGTGGAATAAGGTGAAGTCCCAAGACTGGAAAAACTCCCTTATCAGCCTCAGCCTCAACAAAAAGTTGAGATCCCTCATCAAATCCTGTAAAGCTAGCTATGAAAACAGAATTGCAGCAGATAGTAAAGAAAACCACAAGGCCTTCTGTAGTTATGTAAAGAATCTCCACGGCCATACACAGATTTGCTCTGAGCTACTGCACAATGGTACCTCCTATACCGAGCCAACAGATATTGCCAATATACTGGCCGACAGATTCAGTGCCAATTCTACCCCCCTCAAAAGGACCAGTCACAATACCAGAAGATTGCCAGGCACCCAGTATTACTGCTGCACAGGTTAAAACAGCACTGTCCAAGGCCAAGAATACAGCTTCTATGGGACCTGACAATATTCCCTGGCTGTGTTCTACATGAACTACAGAGTGAACTGGCACCTCACCTGTGTGCCCTGGTTAATCATAGCCTCACCTCAGGCTTTGTCCCTATGAAATGGTGCATTGTTACAGTCATCTCTCTCCACAAAGGAGGAGTGACTACAGACCCTGGGAACTATCGCCCCATTAGCCTGACGGGTCTGATATGCAAAGCTATGGAACGCATCATCATGGACCTAATAAACAAAGATATAGGGAATCTCCAAACTCTGGATCCCACACAGTTTGGTTTTGTGAAGGGTAGATCATGCCTGGTCAACTTCTTTGAGAAAGTCACCAGAGCTGTGGATGAAGGCAAGGTGTTTCATACATCCTACCTTCATCTGGCCAAGGCCTTTTATACCATTCCCCACTCAGGAATATTAGGAAAACTCACTAAGCTAGGCATCAACCCCTATATCACTAGGTGGGTCGCAAACTGGCTCACAGGTAGAACCCACAGTGTGAAAATAACTGACTCCAAGTCAGACTGTTTACCAGTCATGAGTGGATTCTCATAGGGATTGGTCCTGGGTCTTCTCCTGTTTGGTATCTTCTTCTCTAAAGTCCAGGTCAACACGAAGGGACTCTGGCTGACAAAGTTCACAGACGATTGCAAGTTGGGAGCTATTATTAACTCCCCCGAGTAATGTTGACATCCTACAGAAATGCCTCACTGAGACTAATGACTGGTGTCAGAACCATGGCCTTAAGCTCGATGCCAAAAAATGTGCCGCCATCCCCTTTGGGAAAAACCCAGTTCCCATGAATTACCACAATGATGGTAGTCTACTGAACACAGAAGGTGTTATAAGAGATCTGGAAACACAGGTTGACAGCAACCTCTCTTTCGGTCACCACATTGCCACTGTAGTCAGAAAGTCCTTCTATGTGGCACATCTCATTACTAAGGGTTTTGCATCAGGAAGAAAGAGGCCATTGTCTCCCTCTACTCTTCCCTCATTAGGCCAGTCATCGAGTACAATGACCAACTTGGCATGTACCTCACTAAACAACTGGAAAGGCTGCAAAAGTACCTACCAAAAAAGATCCTACGCCTGAAACATTTGTCCTAAATGGACAGACTAAAAAAACTCCAACTATTCTCCGTCTCATATCACCTACTTAGAGGCGATCTCTGCTTGACTTACAAAGCCATGTCTGACCCATCTCTATTAGAAATGTTGCATCTAAAGAAATCCCAATCCCTCCACACCACATGCTCCAGAGACCTCAACCTCATTACCACAATCAACAGAACATGCTGGAGGGACAGGTTCATAACCCAGAGACTGCCTATGCTATGGAATAGACTTCCCATACATGTCAAGCAGAGCACCTCACTGGCCCTCTTCAAGAAAAATCTTGAGGAGTGGATGGGAAATAGAAAATTCACCCCAGGGATCACTCCGGTGGCTTTACTCAACAAAGGCACTGGGAACTAAGGTAGACTGGCACGATGCCAGGGTAATCCTATGGGCTAGGCTTGTAAAGGCCCCAAAGCCATTAACCTAGTACACACCTATGAACCTATGAAAGATATTTAGAAAAGAAAGATCTAGGACTGGTCTCCAGGATCCCTCTTTTCTGGGTATCAGAAATATTCTGGAGTAAAACCATGTTCTTCTTGGGGATACTGGAACAGGTTGAATGCTGCCCTGATCCAGTAAATCCTGCAGAACTCCAGAAAAATGAGGAAGCTTGTCTGGAGGCAATTGAGGAAGACCCAAGAAAGAGGGAAGGGATTTCCATACCATACAATAACTGTGACAAATAGACAAAACTCAAGAGGTGAAAGTTATTTGTTGTCAGACATGGAGGGACAGTGAAAGTCTAAGAGAGGGGAACCTGTCGACGGAGAAGGGGAGGAAATATGTCAAATGGAGGCAGATTTGTTATGAAAAGAAAGCTTTTGAGTTTTAGAAGTCTGAGTTGGTTTATCAGCGAAAAATTACTTAGTAGCCCCCTTCCCTTTACAAGGCAGATAAGGTTCTCTACATACAAAGGCAGACTTAGAAAGACAGTTTCTCTGAAATTTGAGTATGGGAGAAAGAAAGATTTGTTTAAGATCCTGCATCAATTTACCTTTCTCTTGTAGAGTCTTAAATCAGCAGCAGCTGTACCAAAGAGATTCCAATTGTCCAAAAGAGCATCTAGGAGCTTGGCCTTAATATCAAATAAAGCCAGGAGGTAAAGCCAAGAGTTCCTCCTCACAGATGAGCCAGAAACAGCATCACTGTAGGATGCATCAGCTGTATCATGACTACATTTGATGGAGTACTGGACAACCTGAGAAGTGGAACTTAATAAGGACAGGACAGCAGTCTTTCCTTCAGAGTCAGAAAGGTCAGGCAACCCCCACCCCCCAAGCTGTGACAAAGGGGCTAAAATATACCTGGTCATATGGGACTGATAATTAGTGGCCTTGAAGACCAGAGTGACTGAAATGTACACTTTTTCCCCAACTTCTCCATAGGCCTACTAGCTTTATCAGAAGAAAGGAATTTGGAAGAGTGCAAAAGCTTGCATGGCTTGTCAGCAGAAAGACGGACCACAGCAGGCTCTGAAGAAGGACACTTGTAGAGTTACTCAAAGGTCTCAAGCACCTTATAAAAATGTTCAGACATTTTAGGAGTTGGAGGTAAGGAATCAGGAGCCAAAGAAGCAGCTACAAATGGATCTAACTCAGGGGGGACAGCAGAACATTTGGGAGATTCCAATTACAACAGCACGTAATACCTCTTTGAATATCAGAGACTTTTGAGCAGTCCCACTTAAAACACTCCATCATGCAAACTACTGTGTCCCTAAAATGATTACTCCTCAAAGGGAGAGTCAGGACTCAAGGAATCCTCATCTTCAGACACACAGTTTAAAGGAGAAGTAATTTGAGAGTAGTAGGCCAATAACATCTGAAGAATCAGACTTCCTAGTTCTTTCAGCTGGAGTAGACAACCTCGGAGAAGCAGGAACACACACCCCCCTGAGGTGGTCTTAGGGCCATCAGGACACTGAACAAGCTTGAGTAAAATCCTGCCTTTCCCTCTGAGAATTCTTAGCAATGGGAGGAATATGCTTAGTTTTCTGCTTCTTCTTGAGTAGGACATTCACTTTGACTAACCTAGGAGGCTCAGAGCCACGCCTAGAGTCAATAAGGGTAAACAGCGACATCTTACCTCTCCAGAATCTGGAGAAGCCTCTCTAGGCCTTTTGGAATTGATTAGCCATGGCTCCCCCTCAACATCCGCTATGGACGTTTGCGTTGCCTCAGAGGATGTGCGAGAAGCTGGTTCCATGCCAGCCTCTGATAGGGTCATGGGAGAGGAAACCAGTATTTTTCACTCACCTCGAGACAGATATCTGGTGGAGGATGGACAGCAGTAGAGTCAGACCGAGATTGTTTGGTCTTTTTAAGAGATGTTGGCTCTCAAGATAAATAGGTAGCGAGGACAGAAGCTGCAAAGCATTTTGGGAACAAAGACCTGACAAATGGTACACTGGGTATGATCACACAAAGCAACTAAGCATAACAAACATTTCTTGTGATGATCTTTATTGGGAATCTGCCTCCCTCATTGACATTTTCCATTCCTAGATGACATGAACCTTATGTACATAAGTAAAGGAAGAAAAACAAGGAACTCCAATGGGGCACTTAATTGTAAATGGCTCAGTAGGAACCAGCTAACCAAAGGGCGTTCAGACAGACGTTGTCTTCAGACTGGTAGCAAAGAAGTTCTGAGAATAGCATGTACATATATCACCTTTATGCCCTATGCCTATACAGGGAGTATACGCCTGACATATGATGCTAGGAGGACATAAAGGCTTTGGTATTATGGACAGACCTTGGGCTATCCTTGGCAGGAGATCTCATGTTATGAATACTGCAACAGTGATGTGGAAGGACATCAGGTAATTTAAAGCTCTTAGTGCCAAACTGCCTGGACTCCAATGAAGGAAAACAGTATATTAAGACATTAGGGAGCCATGGTGGCAAAATACTAATTAAAAAAAAACTCTGATCTACTCAGTGGAGTCCTATACCTCCTGTAATTATCTCTGGGTGCATAAGTGGTAAGAGAGTGGAAGCAGTAGCACTGGTTACTTGTAGTGAACATGAGTAACAGATCTGCATATTCCCCTGTTGTGAATGGCTCATGTATTTATTTATTTATTTACATCTGTTTACCGGGAAAGTCCGACTGGGCCAGAAGCCCATTTTCAGCAGAGGCCCATGGAGAAAAGCTCCACAGAAATATAAGCAATATACAATAATTAGACAGTACAATAGTATACATATAGTAAGATGCAGAATACTCATCATCTAATTAGTCTATACAATGTAGTATTCAATACAGTTTGGTTCAAAAAGAAAAACACAAACATTTCAGTGAAAATCACTGTGAGAAAAGTAAAGTTAGTAGTGTGTGCGTATTAAGTAATAGTTATAAACAAATGGGATTTCCTTTATGTATATTAAGTAATAATAAACACTGAGGAGAGGGAGAAAATGATATGAGGAGTGGACAGTGTGCTGACAGAGTTATAGAGATCTTGTCAATTACGTATGGTGCAGGATCAATGGGAGTTCTTGGACAGATGTTCAAATAGTAGTGGTTTGAAATTGGTAGATTCAGGTGCGTTTTGGAGGGTGTGAGGTAGAGAGATCCATACTATGGCTATTTGATTTTAGAACAGGGCTTTACCGTGAGTGCTGTTAGCTTTGTTTACTGTGAGAAAGTTTATGTCTGCAGATATTAGACTTCGTGGGGATGAGTAGCGACCCACAAGTTCTTTGAGGGATGGGCAATTGCCAGGATGGAAGATGATACTGTGTGTGAAGTTAAGTTGGTAGAGATGAAGAAGGTTAGGTAGCTCAAGCCAATTTAATTTATGTAGAGCAATACAATGGTGGGTTTTTGGTGGGGAAGGTTGACTGTGAAATGGACTATTTTGTTGTAGCAAGTTTCCAATTTGGTTAAGTCTGATTTTTTTAAGTTGGTAAAGAGGGGGAAAGCATATAGGAACGTAGAGAAGAGGAAGGTTCTCGATATGGCTAGTCTTGTATTAGTGAGGAATAGGTTCATAGGTTCATACTAGGCTATCTGCCCTGGGGCAATTATAAGCCTAGCCTGATTCTGTATGGCTTACGCCACCCCTTGATTTGAGTATACTGTGCCCTTTTTAAGGTTTAGTTTACTGTGCCTCTGTCTAATAGTGACAGGGGAGTAATCCCTGGGACAAACCTACGATCCCCCATCCACCTATCGAGATTCTTCTTGAAGAGATTCAGTGAGGTGCTCTGCCTCACATGAAATGGAATTCTATTCCAGAGCGAAGGGAGCCTCTGGGTTATGAACCTGTTCCTCCAGCAAGTTCTATTTATTTCTGTGCTGAGGTTCAAGTCCCTCGAGCGTGTGGCTCTAAGGGATTTAGATTTACTGAGGTGGAGCATGTCCATTAATTCTGGATTTGACATAGCTTTGTATGTCAGGCATAGATCGCCTCGAAGTAGGCGGTATGCAACTGAGTAGAGCTGGAGTTTTTTAACTGAGCAGCATATGGCATCTGTTTGAGACCCTTGATCCTCTTGGTGAGATACTTTTGGGGTCTTTCTAATTGCTGCAGGTGTCGGTTAAGGTACATCCCAAAAGGGGCATTGTATTCTATGATGGGCCTGATGAGGGATGAGTAAAGGGGCACAATTACCTCTCTTGATCTAGATGTGAAACCCTTCGTGATGAGGTGGGCTATGTAGAAGGTCTTTCTAACCACTTTGGCAATGTGGTTTTCAAAGGAGAGATTGCTATCAGCTTGGGTCCCCAGGTCCCTAATAACTTTCTCTGTACTTAATGGGTTTCCACATATGTGGTAATTTGTGGGCACATTGTTTTTGCCAAAGGGTATGACTATACATTTTTTGGCATTTAGCTTTAAACCATGGCAATGGCACCAGTTATCAGTCTCTGTGAGACCTTTTTGAAGGATGTTTGTGTCAGCTGGAGAGTGGATTATGGCGCCAAGTTTGCAGTCGTCTGTGAACTTGGTGAGCCATAGTCCTCACACGTTTGCCTGTACCTCGGAAAAGTATATACCGAACAAGAGTGGTCCCAGGACAGAACCCTGTGGGACGCCACTTGTGACCGGTTTCGAGTCTGACATGGCTCCAGCAACTCTCACTCTGTGGGTTCTGTCTTTGAGCCAGTTTGCGACCCATCTTGTGATATAGGGGTTTATATTTAAGCTGGATAGCTTATCTATGATGCCCGAGTGGGGTATTGTGTCAAATGCCTTTGCAAGGTCCAGACAGGCTGTGTGGACTACCTTTCCTTCGTCTATGGCTTTGGTGACTGTTTCGAAGAAGTCAACCAGGTTCAAAAGGCAGGATTCTGCCCTTGACAAAGCCGAACTGGGTAGGATCTAGTGTCTGTAGGTCCCCAATGTCTTTGTTTATGAGCTCCATGATGATCCTCTCCATAGTCTTGCAGACTAAGCCAGTCAGGCTTATGGGGCGATAGTTTCCAGGGTCCGTAGAGGCTCCTCCTTTGTGGAGTGGGACCACTGTTGCTGTACGCCATTCTGTGGGCACATATCCTGTAGTGAGGCTGAGATTGTATAGCTGTTTTATTTGAGGGATTAGTTCCTCTTGGAGTTCATGTAGGACGCAACCTGGGATGCCAGCTGGTCCCATGGAAGCATTGCTTTGGAGAGGGCAGCCTTCACCTGAGCATCAGTGATGTTTGGGAGGCAGCCTTCTGCTGGAAAAGATACTTGCTCTTTTGCGCGGGGGGGGGGGGTGGAGAAGTTTGCACTGAACCTGTCTGCCAGGATATTGGCGATGTCTGTGGGTTCAGTGTATTTTTTGTCGTTTAGAATCAACTCAGAACAAGTCTGGGAGTTGCATCCCAGGTTCCTAACGTAACTGAAAAAAGCCTTATGATTGTCTTTGGTGTCCTGTGCAATTTTTCTCTCGAAGCTGGCCTTGGAGGATTTTATGAGGGATCGTAATTTTTTGCTAGTACTGATCAGAGATGCCTTCCCTATTAGGGATTTTGCTCTATCATGTAGTAGCTTCCTCCTTCTGTTGTACAGTTTATTTATGGCAGGGGTCCACCAGACTGGACGCCTGCCTTTGGATGATTGGGTCTTGGTTTTGTTTGGGATAGCATGATCCATGCATTCCTGGATATGTCCTTAGAATGCGTTTATATAGGATTCTGCAGTTTGGGCCGTAGTTTCCACTGGCCCTGGGGCCTTGAGGGATTCCACTTCGGTTTTGAGAAGTGAGAAGTTCGCTTTTGAGAAGTTTTTCACTGTGGTTTTCTGGGCTGGGGGTGGGGTCGGGATGTGGACATCCAGTGAAATTAATTTATGGTCTGATCTTACCAATGAGGGATATACTTCTGGTGTGGAGCATAGAATCCCCATGTTGGTAATGATCAGGTCTAGTATGTTGTCCCCTCTTGTGGGAGTGGTGACTAGTTGTTCCATATCATTTGAGTTTATAATTTCCAGGAACCTTTGGGTTAAGGTGCTGGGGCTTGAGTAGTGCTCCCAGTCAATGTTTGGGTAGTTGAAGTCTCCCAATATAATGGTGTTCCGAGAGATCTTCATGTTCTCCAATGTTTTCAGGAAAGCTGAGTGGGATTCCTGACTTTGAGAGGGTGGTCTGTAGGATGCTATAAACTGAAAAGCAGTCTTGCCCACTGTTAGTTGCACATGGATGGTCTCCTATACTTCGTGCAATGCCACTAACCTGGAGGTGTGGATATCTTTGATAAATATGGATACTCCCCCACCTTTTGTGGTTCGGTCTGGGTTTTGGGGCTGAAAAGCATGATATGAGGTATAGCCTGGTAGTGCTGGGGTGCTCTCTGGAGCCTTGAACCAGGTTTCTGTCACTGCACAGATATCGATATTCTCCATACTGAGGAGAGCTTCGAGTGCGTGCATCTTGAGGTTAAGACTTCTGGCGTTAAGCAGCATTACCCTTAGTTTCTTGTTCCTTGTGCTGTCTATGGGGGTGGGTTTGACTTTTGAGCCTTGCCTAAAAAAGGCACTATGGGGGTGGCAAGAGCCTTTGCCAATATCCGAAAGCCCAGTGGTGACAGGTGCAAGCCGTCCCTAGCAAAGCAACGTGGCTTGTCGAGCATGTCATCCCAGGCTGACAGACACTGGATCCCCTTTGAATGACACCAAAATTTTAGCCAATTGTTAAAATCGATCATTTTGTCTTTGTACTGTAGCATCATTCTAGGTGAGGGTAAGATGCTGCTCAAGGTCAGGGTCATACCAGCCTGGGCTACATGATCAGAGAGCTCCTCTATGTCTCTTTTCATGTAGTCCAGGGAGGTACGTCTCAGGTCATTCACACCAGCATGTACAATGACTGAGTCATATTTGTATTTGCTTTGGAGTGACCTGAGTGCTTGCGTTATGTGGCGGATCCTAGCACCCGACAGGCAGCTCACCGTGACCTTCTCTTTATTCAGCCTGGTGAGCGGGACGTCAGTGTGACTGACAATAGAGTCACCTATTACAAGAGTATCAGGTGTGTTATTCAGCCTTAAGGGCTGTGGCTGCTTGGCACACTGACTTTGTGGGCTATGTGTTGTGCGTGTTTTGTTTTGAGGTAGCGTTTGCTTGGATGCCTGCTTTGGAGGTCTCTGTTGCTTAGGTAGATTTTTATTTAGAGCCTCCGAGTATGTTTTTGTGTATTTATGTGTTTGGTTCGCTGATGTGGTGGGACTATGTGATACTGGAATTGTGTTGTGTGAGGTTACCTTCTCCTCCTGACTGGTTACACCAGTTTTGAGATGAGAGAGCTCAGCCTCCAGTTTGGCTAAATAGTTGCATCTCTCACATATATTTGAACCTGTTTGGAGGAGGAGAGGGTTGTCCGTGTACATGAGACAGTTGTAACATTGCCTCAAAATTCCCAGATTCACCAGCTGGACTGGAGAGGAAACCACTGACTGACCTTTGGACATGCTAGAGTAATATAGGGAAACTGAATTTAAGACGGACCAATAGAGGACAGGGTAATCATAGAGAGTATAAGAGTAAGTAGTGCTTATGGTTTAATAGTGCTAACTTGTAGGATTACTTAATTGGACCAGTGAAGGGCCTTAGAATGAGAATATGGTGTTTAAATTGAGAGATAGAGCAGTTCTAAGGGAAAAAGTGAAGAGCAGACTTTGTGGAGCCAGGAATAGTTTAAACCCAATTAGGCGGTGCTGCCCGCTGTTGCGCTATGCACAAAAACGTGCAAAACCGCGCAAAAGAGAGTTTTAACAGAGGAAGATGAAGGAGTTTGGAATTGACCCAAAATGGCCAATAAAACTACAGTTTCAAGTCAGTAACCACTCCCACAGGGGCAGGCAGGCTGCTCAATGTTTTTCACTGCCACTGATCAACAGAGAGACTTCCCTTTAGCCCAAGCAAAAAATGGCTTGCTTCTGTACAGTGAGCCAAGTTTGATGTGAACTTTCTTAATTGTGATGACTATGTGTTGGTCAAATCTGAGTTTGTTTTCAATTGTCATGCCAAGGAGTTTTGTATGTTTAACTGGTTGGATGACGGTGTTGTTTGCTGAGAAATTGGTGAAAGGAGGGGTGGTTGGTGATTGATTGCTACAGTAAATAGCATTAACCATGTTTTTTTGAGGTTGAAGATTAGTTTTGATTTACTTAGATATGTTTCTACATCATTAGAAGCTTGTTGGCTACTATTTGGAGGTTTGGTAAGATATCTGCTGAGCAGATTAAAGTTGAATTGTTCACATACTGAACTACTTTAGCATGTGTTGTTGATGAGGCTACATCATTAGAGAAGATGGTGAAAAGAAGGGGTCCTAGTATGGACCCTTGGGGGACTCCAACCAAGACAGGCCAGAAGTGGGGAGAGTTCGGATTTCCATCATACTACTTGTTGTCTGTCAGAAAGATAGCTTAGGAACCAGGAAGGGGAAGTCTTTGATAGGTTTAGTGAGGCAAGAGTACTAAGGAGTTTCTGATGGGAGACAGTGTCAAACACTTTTGATATGTCCAAGAAGAATGTTACTTGCTAGTTTGAATTTCTCAGTTGATGATGGTGTTAGAGAAATTAATTAGGGCTGTGGTGGTGGTGCTGTGTTTTGGACTGAAACCATGTTGGGAGGGAGAGAAGGTTGTGAGATAACAGGTATTGTAGTAATTGAGTGTGGATACATTTTTTTCAGAATTCTGACATGGGGAAAAGAATGGCTATGGGTCTGTAATCGTTTAATTCTGTTGATGTTCCTTCCTTATGTAGAGGGGTGTTATAAGAAATTTTCCATAATTTTAGGACATATTGTTCTGCTATAGACCCATTTACCAGAATGGAGATAGCAAAGCTATGGCATCAGCTGAAAGTTTGAGGTATTCACTGGGAATTGGTGAGTTGCTAAGGAAGAAGGTTTCAGTTTTTTCAGCATTGTTCTTATGGTGTTAGTTGGGACAGATTTGAGGTCAAAAGAGTTGTTGTTAGTTTCCACAATAGGTGTAAGAGATGTGGGGTGGAACTGTTCCCTGTAACCAAGTAGAGGATGGTGTTTATAAAGTAGATGTTGATTTGTGAGGGAATACTCACGCTTTGGTTATTGGTTGTTGGTTCTGGAGTTGTAACTTTACCTGGGTAGAAGAGTGAGTTAATTGCTTGCCAGAACTTTTTGGGATTGTTTTCACATTTGTTTTGCATAGTTGCATAACATGTTTTTTTGTCTAGTTTGAGTTTTTTTTTGTTTGATTGTGGAGCTGTTGGTATGCTAGCAGAGTTTCATTGCCTTTTGTTTTCTGGTATTGAAACCAGGTTTTTGTCCCTTAATATTTTTGAAGTCTAATGGTTTCTTTTGATATCCAGGGCACTCTCTTATTTTTAACATGACATGTACGGGTTGGTGTAAGCTATTTAGAATAGCTAGAAATGTGTCATTGAAGTATGTTACGACCTGGTCAAGTTGGGGATGATGGAGTGCTGTCCAGTTGCATTTATTAAGCATGTCTACGAATGCTTTGATGGAGAAGTTTTTGGTGTTTCGTACGACTTTGTAAACTATGGTTCTGGGTGGGTTGAGCTGACGACGGATTAAGTAGGTAGGTCTGTGGTTACTTAAATTATTTGGAAGGCATCTGGAGAGATAGCTGTGGGTGGTACTGTTGATAAGTGACCAGTCTAAGATAGATTCCCTTTTGCTATGTTTATCTATTCAAGTGGGAAACTGGATTGTTTGGGAGAAACAAGTAGATTTATGAAGGTAGAGGGGTTATCACCAGTGTATGTGTTCCAGTCTAAGGTGAAGTCGCCTGTAATAATGGTTTCATGGGTGCAGGTTGAGGCTGTCCAGGCTACGAGTTCCTCAATGGCTCAATGAACTTCCCAAAAGACCTTGTTAAACCTGCCCTAGGTGTTGTGGGGATGTCTTGATAAATAAATAACATCCTTCATGGTTACACCATTTGTGGAGAGGGAGAGCTAGGTGAGTCCTAATACTGCTGCTTCAAATGACATAACTAGAAACTACAAACAGCATCCCCTTGGGGTTGGGAGGGTGGCCTAATGGTTAAGGTGTTTGCCTTACAAACACAAGGTGCAGGGTTGGAGTCTCACAAGGGATAATTGGCTAGGCTTAAAATGGCTCGCAAGGGTAGTTAGCCTAGTACTAACCTATGAACCTATGAACCTATGAACCTTGAGCACTACAAGTATTCATTAGCAGCAGAGCATTACATAAATCCTCAAAACAGTCTAGCAGTAAAAGGTCACTGTGGAGAACAAATTACTTCTCAAAAACTTTCCCAATCTCTTCTTGGGAGAAGAGAACTCTTTAACCTCCTATCTGTAAAACTGGGACATCCAGTGCAAGCAGTGGCTGAAAAAGTCAGGTCCTGAGACAGACACCCTGATTATTGAGAACCTTTATTAAACAGTCAGTTCAAGGATGGAAGCTATGACTGCAGGGATATCTCCTTTTCAAATCAGATGGGAGGGGGATGTTGCAAAAACACAAAAAAAAAGCGGCTAAGGCAGAGAATGAGTACAAAGAACTGAATCCAAAACCACTGCCTTGTAATCACAGCAACTACTAAGCATGGCACCAAAACAATACGTTTATGGTTTTACAGTCATTTTATTCAAATAGTTGAGCGCTTTCATTCAACAAAAGTGAACTTCAGCAGAACTAAAATGACTCTTCCAAGCATAAAATATATATAACTTGTCATCAATCAATTACAAAAAAAAAAATCACCAATAGTAATAAAAACCTTTCTAGGACAACCATTAAACAGTTAAAACTTTCTTAAACTTTAAAGAGACACTGCACATACACATACATACCGACATTAAAAACAACAAATTATGATAAAACAATACAAGTTAGAATTCTTGTTTTGGTACCATGCTTAGTACTTGCTGTGGTTACAAGACAGTGGTCTTGGATTTGGATGTTGTAAGGAGATGAAACAGTTGCAGGATGCCCTCTGGGGTATTCAAAAGGCTGTACATAGAAAGGAAGCAGATTAGCCTTGGGCCTGAAATCAGCACAAAAAAGTAAAACAGATGGTTGTTAACCGAATACCAAAAATGAAACGGGCCTGTAGTTTGTTGCTTAGTTTGCACAGTATGAGACCTGAACTCAAAGTAATTTGGACATAAAAATGAGACCCAATTGCTCCCTGAACTCAAAGTAGGTTGGACATAAGACAGCCTAAGTGATGTCTATGTCAACACTGATATTTTGTGGTTCCCTGAGATTGCTCAAGCCTTCTTGGTCTGAAAGCTTAAATATCCTTGCCTATATAAGGGTCTTGAACAAATGAAGAAAAAAAAAATTCTGAGAAAAGCACCTTTTCACAGGAAGGCAAGCCCCCTGCAAACTTACTTTATTATTCTCACTTTTAAGTCACTGTACTTCTGACAAACAGTGATGAGTAATACAGTGAAAATAGCGATTACTTGTTTCTCTCTCTCTCAGGCTCTGAGCTCACAGACAGTAAACTTACCATACAGTTCTAGCAGTATCAAATCACACCCATAAGGACTGAGCAACAGCATCAACAACTGCTAACTCAAGCAAATATGTTCAAGCAACTGTGACAGACGCAATCTGGTTTCAAACAACTGAATGACCCCTGTTTAACAACATCTGCTCCACTTGCATTTTTCCAGAGACCAATGTCAAATTATGTATTTTTTAATGCAGACTAGCATTTTCAACATAAACATATTTTGTCCATATCTTTCTGAGATCTACTACTCACAGATAACAAATGTACCAGATCATTCTGATTGCCAGCTTGATACCAGAGCTACAGCCAAATCAGACCCAAATGCTGACATTGGTCTACATTTCTGGATGCATGGAAAAGTGCTATTGTCTTCTTTACAGTATTAAGGGATCTTATCCTCATCACATGGCTGCTTATCTACATCATGGAAGTCTACAAAGGTGAAGACCTCTCCTCTAATGTAACTTGTTCAAGCTCTAGTTCAGTAACCTATGAACTTATGAGGACTTCCTTGTTTGATGGCAGTCCTGACACTGCCTTCTGCTGCCTCAGCTTTTTCAATTTATTCTTCTCCTGCCTGTCCAACTTCACAAAACAGATGTTTGTGCCCTATGTTTAGTAGCACTGCAAAGTCATGGACAATACTCATCACAACTAGTAACTGAAAGCCCCTCATCAGTCAAAATGGATGGACAGAGGTCGCCTGAAGTGATTTGCTTATGACAAGGACAAAGCACAGGCTCTGGTGTAAAAGCAGTACTAATGTATACGTATTTTTTCTCCAAACACCTATTACAGCAATAATCCACGGCTGGGTATGGGTAAATCCAGCATTAGGAAAAACAACTAGGACTAGCTCTGAGGTTAACTGTCCTTCCAGATACAAAATATTCACAAAGAGCTAGGTAAAATCCAGTGATCAGAAATGCTAGGCAGGTAATAGCAAGCAGCAAACTTGTTTATTTAGAATACACTGAGGAAGGGCATTGGCCTGTTTCACTGGATTTTACCTTGCTCTTTGTAAATCCAGCATTACCCAAACCCACCCAAGGGTTACTGCTATTATACAATGACATAGTTATGAAAAATGTTGCTTACTTTTCTTAAAAATTGTCCTTGTATAATGGCGCCGTGGTGCTCTTCTGCATTTTCCCCGGTATCCTGCAGCTTTCCTGATGTACTGCGTATGTGTATGGGACTTACATTCCCATGCTTATGCAGTACATCCGTGCTGTGTAAAGGAATCAATGGAGAAAGGAAAATCTCCATTGATTTTTTTGTTTTGTTTTTAATTAAGACAATAAAATCTGGATTTCAAACGAACGGGACAGAGAAAATATAAGGCTAATCAGGTACATTTTTCTAGTTTTGTATAATGTAACTGATTATCCTTGTACTTGCCTCTGTTACATCTCTCTTGTTCATTTCAAGTCTCTGGTTTTTGTAAGTTTATTAAAAAAAAAAAAGAAAAAAAGTAAAATTTTAATTGCATATACTAATGAAAAAAGTCTGGGAGACTGGACCTTTTTCCACTAGTATATGCTAGATTTACAATGGGCACACTAGTTGGGCTGACCAATCAGCATGCTCATTTTGGAATGCATATGGCATT
The DNA here is from genome assembly GCF_019279795.1 of Protopterus annectens. Lineage (NCBI taxonomy): Eukaryota > Metazoa > Chordata > Ceratodontiformes > Protopteridae > Protopterus > Protopterus annectens. Next base: position 335,219,017 of record NC_056729.1, on the reverse strand, counting down.
GTATAACATGTAATTAAGGAAAGCATAGCAATGACAAAAATATAAAAAAGGCAAAAACAGACAGAAATGACTGATGCATTTGTCACAAAGATAAAGCACAATGAAGAAACCAACAATTTTAAGGGATGAGAGTGAATACAATGTCCATCAATTCTACTTTTATAAGAATACTGCCCAGTCTCAGCAAGGAATCTGCACAAAATATACTTGCTGGTAAGAAGGGACTGCTGTGGTAAAGTTACCAAAATCACGACACCTCATAAATAAGTAACCCCAAACATAAGTGACTACTGCACAGATGAGTCTTAAATTAAGCCCTAAGTTTATATTTGTGCAATTACATCTTTCAGTATGAAATAACTGTCATTATTGAAAGACAAAAAACTTTACACTATCAGTCACAATCTAGGTAGATTTACACGATCACTAACAATCTAGGTAGATGGACTTTAGCACAAACATGTCTACATTTTAACTAAGAAGCAGGAATTAATATTTGTGGCAAAATACTAAGTTGTTTTACCTTATTGACGTTGAGTTCAGGAAGGATATGTTCCTCTGACATTCTCAGCATTGCTAGGAAGTGGGCATAACTTCGTTAGTAAAGGCAAAATTATCTGAAACCTACAAATTAAGAAATACAAAGCATGCACGGAAAACTTAATGAGAAAAAAATGAAACAGTACTAAAATGCACTTTAAAAGAAACTAATCCAGACTCTGTATTTTCTATGAGGAGCATTTCCTACATGGAATAAGTGGCAGGGCCCTAAGTCAATCACTCTTCCCTTAATGTGATGCCATATTTGCAAAATGGCAACAGAACGATCTCATAGGCCATCATCTTAGAAATCGGTCAGCCGAGTCAATCCCCTCCCCAAGGCTGCTCATCCTCCCATGATCATTTAACTAGGGTGCTGGTAACATACACATATATTCTGCTAAACATTTTAGGTATTATCCACATCCTTATTCTCTTCAGAAAGGTGGCTCACAAGACTATGAACTAAACATCCAAAATGTTTTTTTTTTATTATCCATTCTCACAGTAGAAGATAGTCTTAGATAGATGGTAATGACAAAAAATAAAATCTCCCCAGCTTTGGCAAACAGGAAGATGAGAACCAAGCTGAAATATCAGCAAATAAACTCTTCTTACATGGAAATAAAATTGTAAGGATAGTACAGTGACCCTGACATACTTGCTATAACTAATGACCAAAAAGTTCTGTGTTGGGTAGTAAGGCTAGAAGACTGATATAAGGTGTTTGGGGGTCATAAATGGAAGGATCTTTTTATGTGATTCAAGGAGGTGAGCGAAGACCTAAGCCATTTGCAATGGTCTGAACTTCAAGTCAGAAGAGTCCTAAATAAGCACACAAGGGATAGGTTTATAAATAAAGAATGGTACTGACAGATCACTAAACCTCAGGTATACTGACAACACGTCAACAAGCAGAAAAGATGAGGCATACAAATCTATGGGAAAATAAATTTATAACAAACTAATAAAAAAAGTCTGTCATCTACCTAGCTCTGTGGCGCAGAAAGGCAAAGCTGTGACTAAGCTCTAGATGACAACAGCTTGATTAGTGGCTCAGGCAATGGAAGAGATGGGGAGTAGTGAATGGGAGTGACTGGTGGGGAGGAGGGAGCTGTGGGTTCCTGGTCTGGCTATGCTTCAGCGCAAACAGAGCTCTACAAAGCAGTCGTTAAAAAGGGTAGGGGAGGCAGTTTTGGAATTCCAAGGCAGGGATGGCAGCTCTCAGGTGTTGTGTGTGTGGAAGATGCATAGATCAGCAGGAAGGCACTGGATTCCACACAGTGATGTGATGTCTACATCATCACCAAAGGGAAGGGTTATGGTGGAATTAGAGCAGGGGTAAACAACTCCATAACCTAGGTCCTGAATGATGTGGGCCTCTGACTGGAAGATGCTCCTCCCAACTGTGGGTAAAAGCACAGGTCTCCCTTTAGGGCTTTGTTATGAGGATAACACATATTCACCCAGCAGTTAGGATGGAGTGCCCCTGGTCACAACCAAATTAGATGGACACGTCTTCTTTGATCTCTAGTAGAAGAGTAAGCTAGACGTGTTCAGAAGTGATGGGGGGAACCCACCTCTGTGGCAAACCCAGTGGATACAGTGGGACACGCAGAGGCACAAAGCACCGTCATTGCTGCCTGGGTAATGTGCCCCCCCCATGATAGCTCTTGTTCTGATCCTATGAAATTCCTAAGTAAGGGAACAAACAGTCATGTCAAACTGGGGGGGGGGGGGTTAATGGCCTCACTATGTGATGACACTCCTTTTCAAACCTCTCAAGAAGCATCTATTTTGAGAATTAGCAAATAAACATCCAACCCTTTAAAGAAGCATCTATTTCTGAAAAGCACCAAGTTAATAAATCTTAAGGGAATAATAGGTTGCAATATTCTGGGAGTAAAACCTATACAGATTTTAGGGTCTGTACAAATGGCAAATTCTTTCAGGGTATCAGAAAGCACATCTTGAAATTGTAAGTAAAAGTGAACTAATATGGACATAAACTGACATTAAACATTTTTTCATACCTTGTCTTGATGTTCCATGTAACAGCAATGCCACTGCAGCTGTTTACCTAGCTATTATTGTTTTTATTTGTTCCACACCAAGATGGTCTTATGCGGGCATCCATAAGGACACAATTTTGTTTCAAAGCTAAGCTTTATCCTTTCAAAATGCACTTTGTGTCTTTAGAGATACCTTTTTCATTTGCTTTAGAGCTCACTGGGATAAAGACTTGAAAGCAACAAAGATGATCATGACCTAATTAGTCCTGGTCCTGCAGGAGTCAAGGATAGAGGAAAGAAGTGTGGCAAGGTAATGCTTCCTTGCCTCTTATTGGGGGGGGGGGGGTTAGGGACATGCTAAGGTCATTACTCTGATGGTGACCACCATTAACTCCAGTTAAGTAAAACCTACTTTCTTAAAAGTTCTACTTTCACTGAACAAGGAAGAATCCCTAATGAGCGCTCAAATCACTAATAAAGTGTTTACCTGCAAGATCTGTGATGAACCTGACTGCAGGATGGGAAACCCCACAGTCAGACTGGTAGGAACCATTCATGACTCTGGAGCCTGGTGGCAGGAATCTGATAACAACCACGTCAATGATGATGATGTGGTTTTGTAGCCACTTTTTTCATTATTTTATTTTACATATTGAAATAATTTTAAAATACACCATCATTAGATCAACATACAATTATGATTGTATAGTTAAACAATGACAAAAATATGAAAATGTTTATCCATAACAACTTCACACTCAAACTATATACAGCAATTAGATTTTATAAAACATGCAAAAATAATGTGTGTGATAGAGCAATAAAAATAATAATGAAGTTGATGTCTCTCTTCTAAACATGAAATGGGAAGTGAAGAACAAGAAAAGGTGAAACAGAAAAAGAGGAAACTGCAACAAGTAGTGTTACAAAGGAATTTTTATAAAACTGAGCTTTATTTGCTGAAGTGAAACAAGCGTTATGAAGTATCATGAATTGCATGGAAAAGATGAGTTTTTAACAGGAATACATTTACGATTTAGCATCCAAGTTTTAGCTTGATTAGATTCAAGGTCCACTGAAAGATTATGATCACATTTTAACCATAATGTTCAAAAAAATTAGAATTATTGAACTTCTTGTGGATAACCAATTTATAAGTTTTGTAAATCGACTTAAGTTTGCAACGTATTTATTTGTTATTAAAATCACATTTTTCCAAAAGCTTAATATTCTGGGAGTAAATGGGACGCTTATTTTAGGGGAGCATTTTAGGTAAAAGTAGAGCTAATCTAATATGTTCATTTGAAGTGGACATTTTAGAAACAATATGCCAACACTGTGAGATTCTTTAACAGTGGGAAATGTGTTATAGATACTTTTATATAACTGGTCACAACTGCAACATTTTCACCCTCAGACATTCAAATGGAACAGTGAAGATCATGTCCACCATGAAGGCCAAGTGGTGCAGGAGGGTCTCACGCTAGACTCTCTGCTGTGACCTCACCCCCAGAATACCAAGGCTATGACTTTAGCAGTCCTGTTTGGGAACATGAATGACTAACATTGAACGAGGTTAACTTGGTCCCACAGAAAACAATTATCTGGATCAGAGAAAACTTCTTACAGTTTATGCCAAACCGCTAGGATCTGCAAACACAGGAAGAATCAAGCCAGGGATGTTAATGGGGAGACCCCTGATGGGCCACTAGGAACGAGTCAATAATAAAACGGAGCACAATGTATAGGATTATGCTGGGGTCTCTGATCATTACTTCTTATGTGTTCAAGACATGGACGCCAAGGCTTCACCAAGAGAGCAGAGTGAAGCAAACCTCAAGATGTGAATCTTGGCATCCATGTCAACAGCAAATAAGGGTTATGGTCATAAGTCTCTGTAGCACATGGAGGTTTATCTGCTCCATGAACATGTACGGCCAAAAAAATGTAGAAGTGTGAAAGCCATAAAACACGTAGTGCAGCCACTCAGACAGCTGACAGAAAAGCACTCCTCTGAAGAACTTACACCTTTAAAAGAGACTCTCTGCTCTGCCAATCGCTTTACGTGCGTCAGAGTGATGTATCTAACAGCTTTTAAAATTTTTTTTAGCTTTTGACACTTTATTTTGGTGGCCAGTAGTGGCCACTGTTATGCTCTAGCATTAAACTAGAGCGTAACAGTACTTAAAAGAGTTGTTTAACAAGCTTGTCAAGTACTCTTCAGATACCTTTCTCCCTCATTTCATAGTGCAGCTGTGAAGCTTCATGCACTACAATCCCTACTCTATCACAAGAGGCAACACCCTGGAAAGCACTAGGTAAAGGACAGACCAAAAGATAACATTCTTTTAAATATGATCTTATTCTGAATGAACCAAAAGAACCCTCTCTGAAACTCCACAAAACACACACGCATACATACATATAGAAAGGCATCCATTACATCCCATGGCTACATATTGGTAGCCTACTGCAGCAGTAACAAACTGCTGGAGGGTTATCATCTGGAGCTACATTTCCAGGGATGACACAGAAGCTTCGCATTTCCTTTGGAACCAAGAAAGGTGTAAAGAAAACATTTTGCTTTTCTCTGAAAAGAAACGGGTTATACAATCCTTTTGCAAAGCTGAGTCAGGAGCTGCTGCAAAAGTTATGTGTTGTCTGATTGGTCTCAGTATGAAGGACTTTCTGGTGGTGAGGGACTTTGAAGTTGTAAATGCAGCTGTTCACAGCCATAATATCTAGACCCAACTGATCCATGGTGATGATTCTCATTACTGAGGTAAACACATAAAATTGGTTTCCTATGGACAGTTATGCAAGGTAGTCAGCAATGTGCTAATAGAAGATCCTCCGAAGAGGCAAACAGTGCAGCCAAGGGAGGCAGCATAGCCTGAAGCTTGGCAGCCCTTCTCATTTTTTGAAGGGATGACTTCTTTTTGGGACATTCAGTAGGCCAAGAAGAAGCAAGGGGACTTGGGTAACTCTCCAATAAGGTCAACTCCTTCCAATAAGGCAACTCCTATATCTATCTTTGACAGACTTTCATTAGGTCCTGGGAAGCCCAGATGAAGGCACTTGTAATAGCCTACCACAACTCACTCTTGAAGGAGGAAAACCTCATACATGCCGGTCACAGCAGGCAACATATCCAAACCTTTTCACCTTTGTCACAGTATTAGTACAGCAAAAATTACAGCACGATATAATGAAAGTCTTCTGTGGAAGCCACTGTAAGGGTCTTTTCCATAAACTGATCAATTTCAGAATTAAGGAAGTCTGTCAACTTCTCCAGATGGTTAATCTACAAGGAATGATTGAAACTGGGACAAGTGAGTCAGACAGCTAAGAGACTTAAGGCCCAACGTGGTACAGAACAACAACTTTTTGCTCAGCCTACTGAAAGATTTGGATTCTTAATCCAGCAGGAAGGTGGATAAATACTGCAACTTCTGGGACCTACTCTGGACCAAAGAGTATACACCAGAATCTGTTCAGAATACTCAGTAAAAACTCCACTCCAACAGCAAAATAGTTTATATAGGGCCTCAACTTTTTTAGAAGATTCTAAATCTGTTTGTTTCTAGACTGTAAAATATCACCCTTGAAAACCATCTCCATTGGTCAATGGGATAAAGTCCTGAGTGTGACCCACATTTGAGCAACAGCTTAGGTGTCTTCCGGTACTGGTAGGGTGGGGAGAAGGAAGGAGTTATATGGTACTGCTGGCTTGTATATCTTCATGCGGAGAAAGTGGGGCATGTGCATGGTTTCATGGTCTCCTGGCATACCCTCAATGAACATGGGAGAAAGGCTTCTGATAAAAGGACAGTCAGGGTTAGCATCACTTGTGGAAGTGAGAGACATGCCCTAAATGACTCCCACTGCATGCCTCATCCTATAGTATGGTAGAGGGCATATTCCATTGTATTATGGCTGAAATGATGAACCCTCCTGATGTTTGCATAAACAACAGCCTCTCTTGACTGGCTCTCACTTCTAATGAATGGGCCAATTGTCCACCCAGGAATGGCAGTTGTCAAACAATGGGGAAGAAAAAGTGAAAAAATATGGCATCCTTGAGGAAAAGTTACATGAGAAGGATGACTCAAAGTTCCTAAAATGATTAACTCTGAATATGGGTAAAGAAAATTATGCAAGAAGGCAGAGGAACAATAGACCAGTTCACAGTGAACTTTATGCATGGACTTTAGTATCTCACCAATGAAGGATGTTATATGGAGGGAAATTCTTGTTATCCCTGTTTGACTTTGGGACTTCAGGATCTTAAGAATCCCCTCCCTGTGGGAAGAATGAGGAGATGTGGGGATAATGTATGGCCGGGGTTAACAAGAAGCTCAAGGAAACAAGTGAATGGCATGTGAATAATAGATGTCAGGTGGCACAGTCTCAGTGTTTTTATAAGTGCACATCAGAGATAGCACATAGTCATGAAAGGCCTGCTTTTTGCCTAACTGTGCTCCTTAAGGGTGCATCCCACAGTCTTGAGGACAGATCCCTGTAGACAATGAAAAGCATGACCATGTCCAATATCTATGCCGTCTTCGTGGCTCCATATGGTACAGAAGGACCTATTAGAGATGTTTCACTGACTTTAGCTGATGAACTATCCTCTCTACCAGGGGACTATCACTAGGTAATTCAAGCAACTGCTTTGTATCACTTCTCTGGTGTGTGTTCAGGCTCCAGATGCTTTGAAGTGACAAGGCTGATGTAAATAAACAGGACATACACCCTTCAAGGTGGCTGTCAGGGGTGCACCTCTCACAAAGTCTTCTTACTGTCATTAGGCAGCAGGTGACATGTTGTTCACTAAGTAATGAAAGGAAAAGCTTGGAAAACCTGGCATAAACATAGAACTACTACCAACTTCCAGCTCTACAGAGAACTTAGAAATGCAACTACAAAACAAATCAATCTAGACAAAAAAAATCATTCTATCTTAATCACCAAAAAGAACCCTCACTCCAACCCCCAAAATTTGGGTCTTCTATAAACAGGCTATTACACCCAGGTAACCCATCTCCCCATAACCCCTCCCCGAACTCCACCTCACTTGAGACTACCACTCTGTTGAACACCTTTTTCATCAGCTCCACACAGAATTTAATCAAACCTAATTCTAATCCTATCCCAGACATCTCCCCCCTTACTACTTCCTTTCTCCATCAAACAAATCCCTGCTTCCTTTATTCAATCTCTACTTTTTAAACTTAAACCTTGCTCCCCAACGGCCGACAACTTACCTCCCCTCTATCTCAAGTTAGCAGCATTCTCCATTGGCTATCCAGTCTCCATATTTATCAATCGGTCCACACAGGAATCCACTGTCCTCACCATCTGGAAAAAATTCTATGTTCTGCCACTGCACAAAGGAGGCAACTCCACTGACTCCTCTAATTTCAGACCTATTGCTATTCTATCCCCATTTCTAAAATTCTCGAAAAGTGTATATACATACAGCTGGTTACATATCTCACTCGAGAACCTCTTCGCCCCCCACTCAACATGGTTTCAGACCCCATCATAGCACTACCACTGCACTTTTATCCTTTATTCATTCTATTGCCAACTCCCTTGACAATAACAAGCTAGTCTTTTGCCTATTCCTTGACCTCTCAAAGCCTTTGACACTGTATTGCACAATCTCCTTCTCTCCAAACTAGCTCACCTTAACCTCAGCAACTCTTCTCTAAGCTGGTTCTCTAGGTACTTATCTGATCATCTACAATCTGTCAAATGGCTTTCTGATACCACCCTTTTCCTCTCTGTTCGCACCGGGGTTTCCCAAGGCTCCATCCTGGGGCCCCTCCCACTCTCATACAATTATGTAGCTCTGACAAACTCTTGCTACATACCTCAAAATGCAACAAATCCATTGGCAAAATATTATATTTATTTTATTTTACATTTGTTAACCGGGAGAGTCCGACTGGATACATGTCCATTTTCAGCGGAGGCCCGGGGAGAAAAGCTCCACATGTACAAAAGATGACAATCAATATTCATGGTTACAATTAAAAAAATGTAAACATTTTAAAAAGTGATTTTATATATATATTTACATTGAAGTTTAAGATCAGGTTTATAGTATGAAGTATGTACAGAAATTATTGGACAGGTTGTGAGAGTATAGAATGACATGATACTTAGATAGATGTCATGAATGACAAGCAGGAGAAAAAAGGTGGTTAGTTAAGAAGGGGAGTTATTGGAAATTAGATGTAGAAGGTTAAAAAACATGTGCTTGGAATGTCTAGGAAAACAGGTTGCTATAGAAAAGTTAAAAAACAAGGTATGAGAATGGTTAGGATAGGGAGCTAGAAACAAAGCATAAGAAAGGATAGGATAAGCAAGTTAGGTTAGATTTAGTTAGTATTGTTCTAAAGGTTGTTGAGTATTATAAATAGTCGTGTGGGTTTGGTTTAGAACGTTGATTCAAATAGGATAAGGAAGTTGTTTATATTGCATAGTTTGCCTACCAGGGTTGTATATATATTGGGTTAGTCTGGGTTTAGACATGGACATAGCCAATGCTTGTTTAGGTGATTCTTTACAGATATTTTGAATTGGGGTAAGGAGGCTATAGTGTTAAGATCTGGAGGGAGCATGTTCCATTTTTTTGCCAGCTTAGTTGGAGAATAATGATTCTCCGGCTGAGTTGTTGGCTTTGGCAGATTGCACATGCATTTTGTTGGATGAGCGGAGGGATGCTAGGTTGCTGTAGGGGGTGGTAATGTTTGTCAGAATGGGTGTACTGTTAGGTTGGTAGAGGATTTTATGAATAACTATGAGTTGGTTGTACTGTAGTCGATTGGGTAGTTCTAGCCAGTCTAGTGTTTTAAGATTTAGACAGTGATGGGCTCTGTAGGCTGTGGCGAATCTAGCTATATTGTTATAGCAGCTATCTGATTTGTTTAGGTTTGATTTCCGTAGGTTTACAAAGATGGGTGAGGCATACAGAAGGGTTGATAGGAGATGGGTATGAGCTATGGCTATTCTGGCAGGTGGAGTTAGGAATGGTTTAATCCTATACAAGGAGCCTAGTTTTTTGTTAACTGTTTTAATGGTTTTGTCTATATGAGTGTCAAATGTTAGGTTATTGTCTATTATTACACCAAGAAGTTTTGTGGATGGGTCTGGGGAGATAATGGTGCCATTGTTGGATGAGATTGTAATATTTGGTGATGTGAGTTTACGGGTGGGGAGAAAAATAGTAGCTTGCTTTTGTTAGGATTCAATAGGAGACAGCGATTATTGAGCCAGTCCTGTGATTTGGGATAGGGCTTGTAGTTCGGAGGGGGTGGTGGCAGAAGAGATAAGGGTAGAGTCATCTGCATACTGAATACAGATTGCTTCTGGGATGACTTTGGGTAGGTCATTGATGAATATGGAGAAAAGGAGGGGGCCTGATATGGATCCTTGGGGGACACCAAGGGTGACTGGAAGAAGGGGGGATAGATTGTCTTTCCAAAATACTGCTTGTTGTCTGCCTTGCAGGTAAGAGTTGAACCAGTTGATTACTAGGTTGTTTAGGCTGAATGATTTTAGTGTGTCTAGGAATAGGTGGTGATTCACCATACTGAATGCTTTGGACAGGTCGAGAAAGAGGGCAGAGGAGAGGATGTTGCGATTACGGTTTTGATTTATTGTGTAGGAGAAGGAGAGAATTGCTGTTGTGGTACTATGGGCAGGTCTAAATCCGTGCTGGGATGGGGCTAGGAGATTGTTCTGGAAAAGGTGAGTCAGAATTTGCTTATGTATACATTTTTCCATTATTTGACTATGGGAGATAAGGATGGCTATAGGTCTACAGTTAGAGAGTTCAGTAGAATTTCCCCCTTTGTGAAGTGGAATAATGTGGGAGATTTTCCAGATGGAGGGGACATAGGATTCGCGGATAGTACAATTGATTAAGATGGAGATAGGGTAAGCTATTTCATTAGCGGCCTTTTGTAGAAATTCTGCAGGGAGTAAGTCTGCTGCAAGGGTGGTAGGTTTGAGTTTCTTAAGTAGGGATTTAATATAGTCTGTGGGGATTGGATCAAATTTGGTGGGAAGTAAATTATCAGCAGTGGGTGAGGTGGTGTTTGAGGAGTCAGGAGGTAGGTTATTAGCTAGGGACTGAACTGTTTCTGTAAAGAAAATATTGAAGGCCTCTGCTACACTTTTAGGGGGTAGATGCAAGGTAGTTGAAGGGGTGAGGGTTGTGGATTTACCTGGATGGAGCAGTTTACTAAGGCCTGACCAGAATTTTTGTGGTTGATTTTCGTGCTTTTTCTGTAAGTTGAAATAGTAGGTTTGTTTGTCTGGCATGGTGGATTTTTTTTGCCTCGTTTCTCAATTGTTTGTATCTAATGTGGTCCTGACAGGATTTGGTGGATCTCCAGGAGGTCCATGCTGTGTTCCTTGCAGTTAGTTTTTGTTTAGTACCTTTGGTTAGCCATGGAGCTATTTTGCTTTTGGTTCTGATATTTCTTTTGGGAGCATGCCTGTCTAAGATGGCTAGGAATGTAACATTGAAGTGTGAGACTGCTTCGTCAAGGAGAAGTAGCTTTAGTTTGGACCAACTGCATGACTTAAGTTTGGTCTGGAAATTAGTGAGGTTAAAGTTTTTTGTATTTCTAATGGTTTAAGGGTATTTTACTGAGGCATGTCATTCCTTTTTCTGATTATATAGGTTAGGAAGTGGTCACTCATGTCTTCTGGTAGGGTGCCTGATTTATATAACTGGGGTTTGTTGTTTATTAGTATCCCATCTAGGATGCTTTCTTTTTTGTTGGGCTTATTGATTCTGGTAGGGGAAGTTATAATTTGGGAGACGCCATTTAAGTTAATGTGGGTGGTGGGGAGGTTTGATGAACAGGTTTTCCAATCCATATTGAAGTCTCCTAGAATAATAGTTTCTTGGGGGTGGGAAGTGGATAGCCACTGGAGGGTACTTTCTAGGTTCACTATGTTGTCACCTGGAGGAATGTAGATACAACCTATGTTGATAGTTTTGACTTTAAGTTGGACATTTATTATGAGTGTTTCAGAGTTCTTAGTTATCAGGCATTGTGGGATACAGATAGTGGATACCTGTAGAGTGCATTTGTACATGATAGCTACTCCACCACCTTTCCTGCCTTGCCGGTCAAGTCTTATTATATTGTAGTTATATAGTTGTATATCCAAGCTAACGATGGGACAATTATTTCCCCAGACCCCAATACCAAATTGCTAGGTGTTACAATAGATAACTATTTAAAATTTGACCTCCATATTAGCCAGACTATCAAAACCATCAACAAAAAACTCGGCTCACTCTATAGACTAAAAAACCTTCCTCACCCCCATAGCTAAAATAGCCATTGCACGCTCGCACCTACTATCCACCCTCCTATATGCTTCCCCACTTCTAGAAAATATAAGTAAAACTGATCTTAACAAACTTACAGCCTGCTACAATCACATCACTAGGCTTGCTATGGGTTCTCCTTTTAGAACCCACCATTGCATTAACCTCAAACAACTGGATGGTTAGAGTTTCCCAATCTTGTTAAATATAATCTGCTAATATTGGCTAATAAAATCCTAAAAAAAACAAATCACATTCCAGCCCTTAGTCACCACATCTTCCCTCACAACAACTCAAGAATGCTCCGCTCATCCGATAAGGTACAAATAGAAACAACTAAAATCAACAATGCAGCTGGCATGGCCATATTTGCCAATTCTGCAGGCAGAACCTGGAACAAACTTCCAGATGCCATTACTTTGCTCTCCTCCCCAGTCCAATTCAAAGCCTCTATCAAACAATACCTAGAACAAAAATGGATATGTCATTGTGACAAACCTGACTAATTCTAACAGTGCATGTATTTATGTCAATCCAACTTGTGTTTTTTTTTCCCTTTGTTTATCTAAGACCACCCTCAAAAAATGGAATTTTGTAACACTGCCTGTATGATTGTACTTCTATTGTATTCCTTGTCTTAATAACAATTTAACCTGATTACTTAATTACTTATATTTAATGTTCATCTGCTCTTCTGTTACCATTATTGTACTAAGTTTGAACTTCTGTAAAAATTCAAAAATCTGTAACACTGCTTGGCTGAAGGACCTTTCAGTTATTCTTGTCTAAACAACATCAATACCCAATTGTAAATATTATTGTATAATCAATGTTACTTTTGCTCTTCTGCTACTTTGACTGTATTCTGCTGGAGCTTATCTCCCCGGGCCTCCGCTGAAAATGGACTTGGTTCCAGTCGGACTTACCTGGTCAACAAATGTAAAATAAAAAAAAAAAAATAAAATAAATAAAAATAAATAAATAGTTAGGGAGTATAATTTCATTATCAGGGATAGAGGGTTTGAGCCAGGTTTCGGTAAGACATAGTAGGTCAAGGGAGTGCATATCCAGAAGGGTATGTATATAGTGGATTTTATTATTTATACTTCTGATGTTAAGGTGACAGACTAGTAGTGAATTAGGAGCATTATATGAGCTCCGAAGATTGGAGACATTGATATTTGTGGAGCTAGTGGTATCAGGTAAGGTTGGGCCTGGGTTAGGGTGGATCTCCCCATCTGCTATAAGTGCTGGTTGAGACTTCTTTAGTAGTTTGTAGATTTTTAGTAGGAGCTGATGATAGTATTTAGTATTAGGGTTAGTGTAGATAGCTCTTAGGGGATGAAGAGGTTTTGGGGTAGTGGAATTAGACAAAAGGTGGGGTTGTAATGGTGGGGGATAGTGGCTGCGAAAGCTAGCAGTGGTAATGGATGCAGGATATTGAGAAGAAGGTAGGCAGTGGTCATAGGATGTGAGGAGATAAAGTAGGACAAGTGGGGGTATGAGGTAGCAGAATGGTCTAGATTTTGGAGATGAGATGGGATTAGGTGGAGACACTGTGGGGTAAGTACTGTTGGTGTTAGGGAGTGTGGGTGGATAGATGCAAGAGAGTGAGGTATGGGGGAGTTGTTTGTAAGGGAGTGTGGGTTTGGGTGTAAAGACAGACTGTGTTTGGTTGGCTGGTTGTGATGTGTGGAGGTTAAGGAGGGGGTGTGGTTAGGTGAGTATAAATCTAGGAGTACTGGGGCGGGTGGGAATTGGAGGCAGGGGAGCGGAGTGAGCCCACAGGGCGAACGGAGCGGGTAGAGCCAAGAAAGGTGAGTGTCAGGACAGGTTGGGTTGGGAACAATCAGCTGTGTAGATAGTTGGGCAAGTAGGCCAGTGTGCACAGAGAGAGAATATAGGCTAATAGCACTAGAGGTGGGGAAGCAGATATGGTTGTGGGGGAGAGGGGTAGTACGTAAAAGTAAAGAGTACAATGCTGTGGATGGTCGATTAGGAGCTGATAGTAAGGCAGGGGATAATAGATGGATACAGTCCGTCCTCTAGTGGCCAAACTTTGTAAGTACAGCAAGGTTCCTTACAGAGCCAGAGGTGGGGAAGCCTATGAACTGTGGTTTTATCGTGGCTTTGGGAAGGACAGACAAAGCTAGGTAAGTGGGTGTAGAGAAAAGGAAGGGTGGCTGCTGCAGAGTCTGAATTACAGTGAGTTCTAACCACCTGGTAGGGTCTTGGGAATAACGTTTAAGTTTAACACATCTCAAGAGTATACAGACATACTTTGGAAAGGTTTCCCTTGAAGCTGTAGAGGTATTTTTTTCAGGGGGTAGGCTTTGCAGGACCTTGGCAGAATAAACTTGGCTTCTTAACCACTTCCAGTAGGTTGAAGTTAGTCTGTGTTAGGCAGGGAGGCTAGAAAGAATGTGAAGAGGTGAGGCAATGAGGAATAGGACAGTTACAGATACCATATAGGCAGTGTAGAAAATACTTCACAAATATACATTCTTAAACAGGGATTTGTAGCTATCAAACATATTTTAAAAACTGTTAATATTTTTAAAAAAAACTCTAGGCAGCATACAGACTACTGAAGAAATATGCAATTTAAGCAGGGATGTTTATCCTTAAGAAACACTGTTAAAAAACTGTTACAAGGTTAAAACAATAGGCAGCGTACAACATACTTTAGAAATGTTCTGTTTTAAACACAGATGTGTAGCATTATAAACAGTATAAAACAAGCATCAGCATTGGGAGCAAAAGTATAATTATCTAAAGTACTAATGCACTTAATGCCAGAGTGATTTTACAGGTAGGAAATCTAATAGTAGATATGTTAGCAAATGTAGACACTACCTTTCAGTTCAGCAGCTTATTTCAATATCCAAATTAATGGTCGCTAGTGTATAGTACAGCTGTAGACATTACCTTTCAGTTCAGCGGCTTATTTCAATGTCCAAATTAATGGTCGCTAGTGTATAATACAGCTACTTTCTTGTGCAGTTCATACTTTTTCATTAGAACCTTCCATTGTTCAGAATCAAGGTGGATTCACCCTAAGAGGCTGCCCTATCCTTACTACGATGTAGCAGTCACAAATACACTAACATTTGATAATAGGTAGCCTTGATCAGTAAATTATCTGCTAACCGGTTTGGGTACGCTACTAAGTTAAACAGTATCTATGGAGTCTATATGTAACGCCAAGCCCACACGTGTCTGAGCGGGTACAACTGGGCCGGCGTTTTCTGTTTGCAGCCTGTATAAGGCAGGTATACCGATTAAGCAGTTCCCACACGTAGCTCTCAGTATGACAAACAACGATGGATGCCTCGGCTCGGACACACAGAACTTTATTAGACAACACTAATGACAGATAAATAAACGTTAAGCGCTTTCATCTGCTGATGCAGACTTCCTCAGAACGTATAAACTGACATTACAGAGCTCCTTATATATCACTTGTAAACCATTTTGGCGCCAATAATGATTAATTAATTAAAAACATTTTAGGAACTTCCTAAACAATTTTTAAGAATGCATTTTATCACACCTATATTTCAATAAACCCAGACTACTTTGCTCATATGCAATGACATAAAAACAATGATTACATATATTGTTAAAAATGCTCATAGTGTTAAAAATACATTTGTTATAAAATCAAACTGATATGATGCAAAATGCAGTCATGCTCCCATAACACTATAGATGCATGATATCCATCATAGTATCTAACTCTATAATAACTTTTAAAATATTAATAATACATAATGAATGACTATATCAATGTCATATTAATGTAAATTAATGTAAATGAATATAAATAGATAGTGGAATGACCTTACAATTGATCTAATCCTAACTATTTCATAGACTAATACATTATACAGTGGATACATTATTTATTTAGTATTAAAAAGGGTTTTATACTAAAATGGAAAGATACTTTAAACGACGCATATATGAGCATCAATATGCCATCAGTAAAAAAGATGATAGAAACGCCCTGTATCGACATATAAAAAATACTAATGATAGACATCAATTTAAGTACAACATTATTGATAAGGTAGAACCATCTCCCTATGGTGGAAATCTTAAAGCTATTCTTGCTATGAGAGAGAGCAAGTGGCAGATTTCCACGGACGCTACCAATTTTCCAGGGATTAATGACTTCATTAGTATAAAACCCTTTTTAATACTAAATAAATAATGTATCCACTGTATAATGTATTAGTCTATGAAATAGTTAGGATTAGATCAATTGTAAGGTCATTCCACTATCTATTTATATTCATTTACATTAATTTACATTAATATGACATTGATATAGTCATTCATTATGTATTATTAATATTTTAAAAGTTATTATAGAGTTAGATACTATGATGGATATCATGCATCTATAGTGTTATGGGAGCATGACTGCATTTTGCATCATATCAGTTTGATTTTATAACAAATGTATTTTTAACACTATGAGCATTTTTAACAATATATGTAATCATTGTTTTTATGTCATTGCATATGAGCAAAGTAGTCTGGGTTTATTGAAATATAGGTGTGATAAAATGCATTCTTAAAAATTGTTTAGGAAGTTCCTAAAATGTTTTTAATTAATTAATCATTATTACCAAAATGGTTTACAAGTGATATATAAGGAGCTCTGTAATGTCAGTTTATACGTTCTGAGGAAGTCTGCATCAGCAGATGAAAGCGCTTTAACGTTATTATCTGTCATTAGTGTTGTCTAATAAAGTTCTGTGTGTCCGAGCCGAGGCATCCATCGTTGTTTGTCATACTGAGAGCTACGTGTGGGAACTGCTTTTACAGTTTGATACCAACTTAGGTATACCGATTATTCAGGCTAATTCTTGTAGTATACCATTTTTCCCTTGATATTATGCCTTTAAAGACAATGGCCGAGGTATACAGCCTCTGCGAGTCATAGGAAGTAAATGCCTTAGTAGCGTGTTTCAGGAACACACACAACTCACTTACGTAGAGCTAAAATAGGGTGGAATTCAATAGGATATAGTTGTGATTAGCCCGAAATAATAGTTCTATTGTGCTAAGTTGCAATCTCTGGGATGCTACTGTGTTATGGAGTTATATGGAGCTTTAAAGAATGGCGCCAATCCCGCACGAGTCCGTGCGAGTATTGCAGAGTCGGCGTTTACTGTATGCAGTCGTTAGTTGGCAAGGGAAACTTTCTCTAGAGATTAATATCTGATTTAATCCCTCAAACTTCTGGTAAATGCGTCTAAACACAGCAGCCTAGTACTGCAATGCTAACGGTGCAGCCTAGTACTGCAATGCTAACGGTTAATAGCAGCACATAGCTCCATTGGTGGATACAAAAACATACACCGCCAAATAATGAGCACAGAATGCAGAGTGGGAACCAACAGTACAGAGCTGTGTTGGTTATACAAAAACATTAATTCTGTCCTAGACTTCGATGTCCTACCTAGGCAGGTAGGGAGGTAGTGCAATGGATAGTAATCACCAGATAAAACTCATATACTTAGCATGCAGTCTAGACTAACCACAAGAGCATTTAGATCTATCATAGAGATTAAACCAGATAAGACCATGTACTTAGCTTGCAGTCTAGGCTAATCACAGGGGAAATTAGATTTACCGTGGAGACATCACAGGCAAACAACAACACTCTTTAACAACAGTCGCAGAACCTTTCCTATGTTGCTCAAGGATAACAGGATAAGTTATCTAAACCCTTGTGTTGATTTAATACTAAAGCGTATTTGCAAACGAACAGCAAATGCACATACTACAACAATTAATCCTAGGCTAAAACATTGTTATATAGTCAATCAGTCTCCTCTGCCTGGAACAAACTCCCTCTCCACATATGCTCTCGTAGTAACCAGACTAGTTTCAAAATAGCATTACAGGAATTTCTGCTAAACTCGAGGATCTGCTCCTGTAATGACCCCCATGAATGTTCCCACCTCCATCCTCTCCCTCTCTTCCACTTTCATCCCCTTAATTAATCTCCCTTTCCTTTAGTGTGTCTATACCATCTCCTCATCCTATTACCTCAACCTATTTACTGCCCCCAGTAATTTCTGTTCTCCTATTTCTTCTACACCTCCTGTCCCCAGTCCATCCTTCAACTAAACGATGACTGGATTCTTAAGTGGGCCTCCATGCTCCTTTACTTTATTTATTTTTATTTACTTATTTATTTGCAGTTTGTTAACCGGGAACATCCACTGGGCCAAGATGAGCCCTTTTCAATGGAAGCCCGGGGAGAAAAACTCCAAAATGCATACATACAAAAATATCAGCAGTACATGCAAAGATAAAGTACATTAAAAAAACAAACTCAGCAGTAGTTAACATACAATATAATAGAAATTGACAGAAACATTAGATCATAACAAGCAATAGATTTGGATACAGGAGTAGCAATGAGATTCAGTATAACATAAAGTAGTACTGAACTATAAAGTGACAGTGAACTATGAGATGAAAAATATGCATGGCATTTTGGGTGGCAGGCAGATGCCTACACAAGCTAGGGTGTGAAAGGGGGAGAAGATGAAGGGAGAGAAAAGAAGACGTGAGATTAGAGAAAGGATTGAAGGACAAGAGAGTGGGAGTGGGAGAAGGAGTAGTAGGTTGTAAGTTAGGAGGGGTGAGAGCAGGAGCACTCCCATGTAGAAGAGAGATATGAATGTCTTAAAACAGGAAAGATTTTGTGTAGTTCGGAGGTGGGGAGGAAGTGAGTTCTATTTTCGTGCTAGGTAGAAAGATAAAAGAAGTTGCCCTCGGGTACGTGATGGTTTGTAGACTTCAAGGAGGTTTTGATTATTGGATCTGAGGGTTCGATCTGGAAGATGCATAATAAGGATGGAGGAGAGGGAGGGGCATTGGGATGGTTTGAAAATGAGTTTATGAGCAGTGGTTAGCTGGATATAAGAGAGGTAATTAAGGAGTTCAGGGAGTGTAAAGAGTAGCAGCAGTGAGAGGAGGACTTTGAGCTGGTAGCAAACAAACTTGGACATTTTATTCTAACAGGATGCCAGTTTAGCTTTGAGGGTGGCTTGAAGATTGGTAAGGAAGGGGCTCCATACACGAGGCAGGGAAGGAGGTATGTGGCAGAGAGGGTAAGCTTGGTTGCAGAAGTGAGGCAGCGATTGTGGCGATACAGCATTCCAAGATTCTGGTGAGTTTTTTTTTTTTATGTTGGTCGGAAGGTGAATGTCAAATTTTAGTTGTTGATCAATAAGGACACCTAGAAGCTTAGTTTGGGAGACTACTCCGATAAGAGTTTTATTTTGGTTAAGTTCAGAGAAACAGTTTACGTCTATTTTGGCATTCTTAGAAGGGGTAATGATAACAAGTTTGGTTTTGGATGCATTAAGAGTCAAGTGATTATTTAGCATCTATGGCTCAAGTGCTGTTGAATGCAGTTTGCGTTATTTGCATGAGTTTTGGAAGGGATTCAACAGAACAGATAATGGTAGAGTCTTCTGCATATTAGACAAGTTTGACATTGGGGATGCAGTAATGGAAGTCATTAATGATGATATTAAATAGAAGAGAGCCCAGGATAGAACCTTGGGTGATGCCAGTCAGGGTATCAAGCTAGGAGGAGGTGCAGTTGCTCCATTTGACGTCCTGCTGTCAACCAGGGAAGTAACTGGAGAGCCAATTTAGGGAGGAGGAAGAGAGATTAAGATGACAGAGCTTGGATATTAGTAGGTTATGGGAAATAGTATCAAAGGCCTTAGACAGGTCTAAGAAAAGGGATGATACGATATTGCTGGAATCGAGGGTACAGTTAATATTTTCAAGAAAGGAAAGTAGGGCTGTGGTGGTACTATGACCTGGTCTGAATCCATGTTGTGTTGGGGTTAGCAGGTGGTTATCTAAAAGGTGGGGTAAAAGTTGAAGATGGATACATTTTTCAAGAATTTTAGAGACAGGGGAGAGAATGGCTATGGGGAGAAATTAGAGATGTTGGTGTTCTTGCCTCCTTTGTGTAAGGGAATGATAAAAGGCTTTTTTTTTTCCAGAAGAGGGGAAAGTACACTTGTGTACACTTACCATAAATGTAGATGTGCAAGTGTATTCACTGTAGAAGTCATCACATTTGGGTTATCTGCTTGCAGTAGCCCAGTCAGCCTGATTATCAAAGTCTTGGGTCCTGCATCGGTTGCCATCTCATCTTCCATGATATCAGGTAGTCAGGGGTATAAACCATGCAGCCGATGCCATTACATCAGTTTTTCTTGCCCCAGATGTTAGCTGCCCCCCTAATGGGAAGCAATTAAATATATATATATATATATATATATATATATATATATACACACACACACACACACACACACACACACACACACACACACACACACGGTTATACCTCCAACAAAAAAGCAAATACACCAAAAAGCTTTTAAGCATAGTGAAGGACAATAGAGGTATAGCCAAAAGAAGACAGGGGGCTGGAGGGAGGTAACCAGGACTGCAACACTGAATACACTCGAACATCTACATTTATGGTAAGTGTACACAACTGTACTATGTTCTTCATGTTTCACTGTTGCAGTCATCACATTTGGGTAGATTCCCAAAGCTATGGATGGGAGGATGAATTTAGATAGTATTAGGACCAGCTATAAGCCCCTGCAAGACTGCAGTGGCAAAACCAGCGCTGGATTTAGAGAAAATTGGAAAATGGTAATGCTTGGGGAAAGTACGTACAGAACTCCAGGTAGCAGCTTCTAGGATGTCCCTGGTAGGGACTCCTCTGAGAAAGGCTGTAGAGGTAGATGCAGCCCTGGTTCAGTGTGGTCTTATCCCCTGTGGGATAGGTTTTCCATGGTGCTTATAGCAGAAATGAATGCAATGGCCTATCCATTTAAAAATGGTTTGCTTTGAAATGGCCTTTCCCTCTGCCCCTGCAGCAAAGGCCACCAGCAGCTGTTCAGATTTCCTTTGAGGTTTAGTCCTGTCCAAGTAAAATCTAAGTTGTCTGTGCACATCTAAGGAGTGCAGTATCCATTCTCCTTTGTTCTGTGGATTAGAAAAGAAGGTTGGGAAATGAATGGACTGATTAAGAGCCACACTGGATACTACCTTAGGCATGAAGGAGGGATTGGTCCTGAGGGACACCCTGTCCGCATGAAAGATGATGAAAGGCTCCACTGCCATAAGGGCCTGTAATTCAGACACCCTTCTTGCTGAAGTGATTGCTAAAAGGAAAGCTGTGTTCCAAGAAAGGAATTTTAACTCTGCACTTGCAGCTGGCTCAAAAGGAGGTAGAGTGAGTTTTTCCAATACAAAGTTAAAGTCCCAGGCTGGAGTTGGGGCTCTCCTGGGTAATCTTAAGTTTTTGGCCTCTTTGAGGAACTGCTAAAGCAGTGGATGAGAGAAGATGGATAGTTCTGTGTTGTAATGAGCTGAAATGGCTGAGGCATGAAATTTGATGGAGGAAAAGGAAAGGCCTTTGTGGAGCATCTCAGTTAAGTATTGAAGAATCTGAGGTAAATTAGGTGCTGCTGTGCCCAACAATTGAGTTTGGTTCCAGGAACAGAACCTTTTCCATTTTTCAGCACAAGATTTTCTAGTACTAGGCCTCCTTGCCTCCAGAATGACATCCAACACTTGTTTACTGAGGGATGGTAACGGAGAGATCAGGTATTTAGCCAGGCTGCCAGGTTCAGGGTTTGAAGCTGAGGATGCAGAATCTGGCCCTCCTGCTGGGACAGCAAGGTAGGAATCTGAGGCAGGTGTCATGGTGCTAGCAGTGACGCACTGCGCAAGAGGGGATACCAATGTTGGCATGGCCAGTCTGGTGCAATCAGTATCGTCCTTGATTTGTCGTGTTTGATCTTTAGTAGTACTTTAGACAGGAGAGGCAGAGGAGGAAAGGCATAAATTAACAGATTTTTCCAGGTGAAGGACAGGGCATTCACTGTCCAAGCTTGTTTGTGGGGAGTCCTTGTGCAGAATTTGTCCAATTGGTAGTTCTGGGGGGAGGCAAACAGGTCAATATCTGGGCTCCCCCATTTGTTCAACATGTTGAAAGTCTTTGGTTCCAGTTTCCACTCATATGGGTCCATGAGATTTCTGCTTAGTTCGTCTGCCAGTGTATTTAGCTTTCCTGGCAGGAATCGAGCCTGTAAGTGCACTTGGTAGCTCAAGGCTGTGTTCCACAGAGCCATGGCTAGTCTGCAGAGGGGTATGAATGGGTACCCCCCCCTGCTTGTTTATTTACCATATAACAGTGGTGCTGTCCCCATCGTTTTACCATTAATTTTCCTGGAAGAATTTGCTCCTTGAAGGCTTGCAGATCATTCTGTACAGCTAACATTTCATTTTGATTGATATGCAGGTGCATTTGACTTGGGTTCCATTTGCCCTGAATGCACTTCCCTGCCAGGTGAGCCCCCCCATGCATAGTCTGATGCATCTGTTGTTAGGTTTGGGTGGCAGGGGTTAGAGTGAATGGTAGTCCCTTGTTTTGGTGGCAGGCCTCTGTCCACCAAAGGAACTCTAGCTGTAGGCAAGGTATGATAGGAATCATTGCTTCTAGATCCTGAAAATGTTGACACCATAGGCTTTTTAGATACCATTGTAGTTTCCTCATATGCAGTCTTGCATATGGAATTTGGAGAATGCAGGAGGCCATGAACCGCAAGGCTTGCAGTATTTGCCTTGCAGATAGCAGGGTTTTTGTGGCCATTAGTTTGAAGTAAGCTGTCAAATGAATTTGTTTCTCTGGCATGAGGAAAGCTATCTGGGAAGTTGTATTCAAGCTTGCTCTCAGGAATATAATTTGTTGACAGGGTACAAGATGTGATTTATTTTCGTTTATGGTGTACCCCAGACAAGTTAGCACCTTTTGTACAAACGCCAGATGATTAAAAAGTATGTCCTGGCTTTCTGCCTGAATTAGACAATAGTCCAGCTATGGGTATATTTGAATATTTCTTTGCCTGCAAAATGCAATGACTGGAGCTAGGCACTTTGTGAATACTCTGGGTGCAGTAGATAAGCCAAAGGGAAGTGCAGAGAACTGACAGTGCATGTAGCCTGCTTTGAAGCGTAGGTATCTTCTGCAAGATTCCCTGATTGGGATGTGCGGGTAGGCTTCCTTTAAATCTAGTGTTGCCAACCAGGCATCCTTGCCTAGCATAGGAAGCAACTGGTGAAGAGTTAGCATCTTGAATTTTGGGATCACCAAAAAGGTGTTTAGGATAGAAAGGTCCAGGCTAGGGTGCCATGAGTTGTCTTTTCTGGGTACCAGGAAAAGTCTTGAGTAGAAACTTTGTCCCTTTTCCTCGTTTGGTACAGCTTGAATAGCCCTTATGCTTAAGAGAGAGAGTACTTGCTTTTGAGCCTCTGCCCAGTGATTTGGGGGTAGATCTGGCCAACCGTTTGGGGTTGGTAATGTGTGGAAGTGAAATCTGTATCCTTGGGAAACTATATTTAAAACGCATTTGTCCTGGGTAATGAGTTCCCAGTTTCTTGTCTGCAGAGCAATCTTTCCCCCTAAAGGAGCAGTTAGTTGAGAAGGGCTTGGAAGTTTTAAAGTTAAGTCATTGAGACAGTTTACCATAGGGGGGAGTCTTACTACTCCCTGATTTGGAAGTGGGAGCCCTGCACTGCTTAGTCCTGTGAGTACCTTGGGACTGAAGCCTGGGTGTTCTGCTGGTTCTGGGTTTGGACTGAAAAGGCCTGGAAGAGGCAGCAAAGGACCAATTCTTAGAGGGCCAATACCTACTAAATCTTGGAGGCTGTACTTGTAGGAAATCTTTAACAGTTTGCATAGATTTAGCTTTTTCCTCCATCTTTTTAAGTACTTCGTCTGCTTTGTTGCCAAACAGGCTGTCCTGATTTAAGGGAGCATCCAGAAATTTAGCTTTAACACCATCTGGCAAAGATTACTCCTTAAGCCAAGCATGCCTTTTAAGTACAGACCCAGTGATAGCAGCCCTGCAAGATGCCTCTAGTGAATCAAAGCCACATTGCAAAGTATGTTTTCCAACTTGTTCAGCAGAATGCATTAAATCCTGTAAATCCTTATTTTCAGCACAGTCAGGAATCAACATCATTTTCTGTTTAAGCAATCCAATAATATGCTGCTGATACTTTAACATATGAAACTGGCAGTTTAAGGCTCTAATGGCCAAGGTTGCAGAAGTGTATACCTTCTTACCCCATCTATCCAGCACCCTGGAATCTTTATCAGAGGGGGTAGGATTTTTGGCAGTAGTAGCCTTAATGCCCTTGGGTCCCTGTGAAATGGTCTCAGGATCCGCAGTAGGATTTTTAAAAAGGAACTTGTGGGAGTCAGGAACCCTGTAATATCTATCAGGTTTTCTGGGAGCAGGAGGTAAGAGTCAGGGGCCAAGCTAGATTCCAAAAAGGCATCATCAACAATGTCCAGTACAGGGGGGATAGCTAAAGGCCTGTGTTGGGGCACGAGTAAGAAATCCCTGAGCCTCTTTTTAGAATCAGAGTAATCCTGGCTTTCCCAGTGGAAATGCTCCCCAAGAGTATGCAATTTTTCACCAAAAGAGAAATCCTCTGGAGGGGAAGCAGAGGGAACTGAGTCCTCTGCATCAGAATCCTCATAGGTAGAGAAAAGTAAATCCTGGTCATCAGAGGAAACAAATTTCAGAATCCTGATCAGAAGTATCATAAGCAAATTCAGTCCTAGCTCTCTTAGAGGAGGAAGGTTGGCTTCCCCTGATTAAAGTAACAAGGTCTTCAGCCATTCTTCTAATTTGTTTTTTAGGCATAAAGGCCTGACCATGTGGTCTGGGCGTCGGTTTTCTAGGCATATATCTAGTTTTAGACCTTGAAGAAGAAGATGGCGTCAGTTTAATATGCAAGTCAGTAGGCATGAATACACCCTCAGAAGCCGGTGCCTGCACAGCGGCTCCGGACCCATCCAAGGTAGAGACATCCGCAGGTTCCACAATTGAAGCATCTCGCGGCATACCGGACTCTGAATGGGTCTCAGTAGAGGCCTGCGAATCTGAAGTAGTGAGTATCAGGGGCTGCGAAAGCTCCTGAGTTCCGGCGAACTGGCGACTAAGCTTAGGAGAAGCGTTGTAGGCAGCGTTGGACCTAGGCGGCCTGTCTCTGTCTTTATCTTTGCATTTTTTTCAGAATGTCGGTAGTCAGGTGGCTTACCGAAGACATTTCTGGATAATTGAACTGTGTACCAAAATATTTAGAAGCGTAAATATACAGACAACGAATAGTTCGTTGTTTAAATAAGGCAGAAAACCGACAGGAAAGTACGTCGTGGTCAGAGCCTAAGCAAGGAATACTGTACGAATGAACATCTTCATGAGGTATTTGCTTTCCACAAGAAATACAATTATTGATTTTTAATGACATCGGTTTAGAGCAAGAAAACGTTTCCCCCACGGGGAACTTAGCTTTAGTTGAAGACTTTGGTTCTGAAACTCGAAAAAGAAAATTTCAGGAGTCGGCCGACCGGCACTTGTGAACTGCTTCTGCTTCGGGCACTGCATGGCAAGAAAGACTGATGTAATGGCGTTGGCTGCATGCTTTATACCCCTGACTACCTGACGTCATGGAAGATGAGACAGCAACCGACGCAGGACCCAAGACTTTGATAATCAGGCCGACTGAGGGCTACTGCAAGCAGATAACCCAAATGTGATGACTGCAACAGTGAAACACGAACAACATCTTCGTAGGATTCTTGGATGGAACAATTGATTAAAATGCAGATGGGGATAACTATGCCATCAGAGGCCAGTTTAAGGAAGTTAGCAGGAAGGTTGTCTGGGACGTTGAAGCATGGTTTTAGTTTTTGGAGGAGTTTTTCTATAGTAGTGACAGAGATGGGCTTGAGGGAGAAGAGAGTTGGATGAAAAGCATTTGTGGCAGACAAAGAATAGCAGTGGGAAAGTGAAGTAGAAGGAGTGACAGGGTTTTGAGAGAAGGATATGCTAAGTTTGGCTATTGAGTCTATGAAGAATGAGTTAAATATGGAGGCTATGATATGGTCTGGGGAGCTGGGGTCAGGACAGGGATTGTCTTTCTGGCTGGGGTTAAGGAGGGCAGTGATACTGTTCCAGAATTTTTTTTGGGTGGATTTGTGATTATTTTGGAGCTTGGAGTAGTAGTCTTTGTGGTCGGAAGTGATTTGTTTTTTTAACTCTTTAAGGAAGTTTTTTATATTCAGTGAGGGAGTTGGGAGTTTTTTGTTTTTAATGGCGTTTCCATGATTTATTACAAGTATGCATGAAGGTTAATGCTTCTTTGGAGAGCCAAGGGGTAGTTTTGGATTTAATTTGGATTATTCTGGGAGGGGTGGGCTGTTTAGCAGGTTAATGAAAGAAGTGTTAAAGTAAGTAACGCCATTGTCAAGAGGAAGAGTTTTCAGGGGCTCTGGTTCATCTTTTTTAAGAGTCAGAAAAGGATTGTGGGTTGAAATTTTTAAGGTTGTGGGTTAAGATGTGGTTATGTTGCAAGTCTAGGGAGGAAGGAGTGAAGTGTATGAAGTCAGGCAGGTGATCACTGAGGGAATCGGACAAAGTGCCACTGTCAGAGATGCTACTGGGATGGGAGACTAATATCCAGTCCAGAATACTGCCTAAAGAGTTGTCTTTAATTTGGTCTAGTAGGAGAGTTATCTAACTGAGAAAAGTTATATAGGTTAATATTCTGGGAAGTGGTGGTTGACTGAATAGAAGTCCAGTTAATGTTAATGTCTCCTACGATGATAGTTTCGTTTGAAATACTAGCTGAGAACTGAGAGGATATCCTCAAGAATGGAGATGCTATTTCCAGGTGGAATGTATAGTGTAGCAATAGTTATGCTTTTGTGGTTGCTGATTTTTAGAAGGGTTATGGTTATTTCAGCTATGCCGAATTTAGCTATGTGGTTGGTATAAGGAGTGACTGTTAAAGAGGAGGAATAAAGCAGGGCTACTCCACCTCCTTTCTTTTGATGTCTGTCATTTCTTATGATTCTGTAGTTGGGTGGGGTGATTTCAGCGTCTTTCAGATGTGGGTTGAGCCATGTTTCAGAGACTGATACTATGTCAGGGTTGTTATGAGAAAGTCAAGCATGAAAGATGGGTAGTTTGTTACATAGGCTTTGGGTGTCAATAGTGGTGAAGAGAAGAGATTTGTGAGGAGAGGGTGAAGGGGTTGGAGTTGGGTGTGGTGTGGTTTCTGATTGACGGGAGGTCCAGGGTTGCACTGAATGTCACCTGAAAAAAGGACAGAGATAAACTCGAGGAGATGGGTTGATGGTTTATCTTCACGTTTGTATTTTGTTCTTTTGCTGTTACTATACTGTATAATACGAATTTCTGACATATGATTTATTCTTGGTATCTCTATTTGCATGCTACAAATATTATCTGATGTAATTATTTTTCCTATTCGATTTTTACTATGTATAATGACAAAACTTTCATTTGCTGCTAGTCTTGTTTTATTTTTTCACTATATAGCTAAATTTTATGTAACCTAGAGCTTTTCTCTTCAAGTTTCTGCTGAAAAAGGGCACCCTGCCCAGCCAGACTAACCTGGTTAACAAATGTCAAATAAATAAATAAAAATATGTATCATAACAGAAGTGAGAGGCAATTTCCCAGGCAGAGTTTGGAAGAAAATACACTGGAAGATGCTTAGCCTCCCAATCCCTTATCTTCTATCTAATACTATTGCAAAACTGCGAAAAGAAAGCCCTTGTGCCACTCTTGGAGCTGGTCACCCTTATATACCACTGTCTTTGGGGCTGTGATTATGACCTTGGACTTTTCCTGTCATCTTCTGCAGATGGTGTTACCAAGGCACTTCCACTTATGATAGTACTTTACACTGTGCACCTGCCCAAGTCAGTATAATCAATGCTAGTGTGGATTCTAACTTAAGATGTATAAGCATGTAAACACACTAAATCAAATGTGACAAATTTCCAGTGACAAAAGTTAGGAATGAAAGCTGAACTGTGGCAGCAAAATAAAGATAATAAGGAGTTCATGGGCAGAGTGTGCCTTTCTTGCCTAGTATCTGATATCACACTGTGTGCTAGTAGGAGGCCCTTTCTACCCCGACAGCACAGACCAGAACTTGAGCTGGAGAAATTTCAGAAATGAAGCAAACTAGGGACACCAAAGGAGAACTCTCAAGAGCTACCAAAAGCAGGGGGCCTTCAAAGTCAGAATGGTGGTTAATGTAATGTGCTTGTTCCTATCGATGCAAGAAAAAAAATGATGGGGAAACAGGAAATGCTCCTTTTGATCTTTCACAGACATCTGAAAATGAGTGCAGGAGCTCCTCCTGAAAAACAACTATTAAAAGGGGTCTACCACAAGCACCAGAGTCCCACGTGCCCAAATACCACTATCTCACTTGTCAGAGACTTGGATGTCTTGTAGTTGACATGGTTAGCCGCCCACACTCAAACTTAACCACGTGTTCGGATGAGGTGCAGCAGCTGTGTGAAGACAGTGGTGCTGCCACACCTTGCCTGAACACAACAGCCAAGCTGAGGCAAGGATAGTACAGAACTGGAGGGGGGGAATGGAAGGGAGCAGAAGTACAGGTTGGGGTTTCAGGCAGGAATTGGAAAGGGATTTAGTTTTATAATAGGGGGAAGTTTTAGGTTTAGAGAGAGGGAGGGAGTTTAAGGTTAGGGACCAGGAAGGAAGTTTAAGGTTAGGCAGCCACCTGAGACTTTAGCTTTAGGGATAGGAAGTAAGTTTTAGGTTTAGGAAGCATAAGCAGCAGTGGAATTTTAGGGTTAAGGAGTGATTGGGGACTTCAGTTTTTGGGAAGGGGAGTGGAACTCTAGATTTCGGGAGCAATGAGAATTTGGGGTTAAGAACAGCAATGCTATGGTTAGGATTGGGGAGCGAGAAGGAGTTTTACAGTTAAAGTTAGGGTTCTGGTAAGGTTATGCAGTTTATTATGGGTGGGAGGCTCAGTAATTCACTAAAATTGGGCTACTGGGAGCCAGGGCACTTGCCAGTTAGAGCAACTGGCAGTGAGCAAGCTTGTTATGAGCTAACCTGCAAGTGAACACTTGTAGACTCCTAGTAAAGAAATTAGGTCAAAAATCTCCCTCTGGTAATGGGAGGTATTTAAAAGCAGTTAAGAAGTACTATTCAAAATGCCATACAAAATCAGGGGTTGTAACATTTACAGAAATAGCACAAAATCAAAAGTGTGTTTTTGGAAAATTATTAATCTTTTCTGAGTTCTGAGGATATTTTTATGTTACAGTACACAGTATTTTCCTGTAAAGAACAATGGTGGTGGTACATTTGAAAGATAACTCTTGCCATATGATTAGTAAAAACAAGCAAATGGTAGCAGTATACCTACCAACATATAACCACCGAAAAAAGGCTCTGAAGTTTTTCATACTACTTTCTATAACTCTGAAAAAGAACACATGACTGTTACATATACATGTACAAGTAATTAGCATTTTGTTGCAGTTAGAATATTGGAAAAATACATTTGTGCATCACATAACAGCGTAGAGATTACTCTTTTGCAGACATCTGTCTTCTTTATTTTTGTATCTCTTTGTAACATCCTTTCTGATATCAGCCAGACCCAGCCACCACCCTTTTATCCTCTAGTAGAGTCTACAGGTCAAAACAGACTCACTGGCTCCCCAGTACATTGTGACAATAACTGAGCATGCTAAAAACTTGTTGGCTGGAATTTGAAGCCAAATGGATGCAGATTACTCCTATTTTTAAGAAAGCTGACTGCAAAAACATACACAGAAGTCGTTACTCTATATGTAAAGAAAATGTTAGGTGTACTCCACTAAAATGTTGTACATACAGAATGACTATTTTAATGCTCTGCTTTTTATTATTAAAAAATATATTAATTCAATTATATTTACTTTTTTACGTTTTATGTTCACTTTACTTAAGCATTACTAAACATGATTAAATATTTTATACATTAAAACAGAAAAAAATATTTGCAGCAAGTGGACAGGAGAAAATCAAAATATTTTTAAATAATACTGTTTATTTGTCTGTTATAATTTTCAATAAAATGATATAATTAAATGTCAAAGAAAATGTACCATCACAATGTACTGGGGAGCCAGTGAGTCTGTGTGGTTGGGAGGGTGGCCTAATGGTTAAGATGTTTGCCTTACAAACAACAAGGTGCAGGGTTTGAGTCTCACAAGGGTAACTGGCTAGGCTTAAAATGGCTCGCAAGGGCAGTTAGCTTAGTACTAATCTATGAACCTAATCTACGAACAGCAACAACTAACAGCACCTTTACCTTATATTTTGGAATATTTCATCAGACCTTTTTTAATAATTTAAAATTTACTTTAGTAGGCCAAGTACTGTACTATTACGCTTGCTAACAGAGAAGAATCTTGAGACACAGAATTACCAAGATCACAAAAACAGAAGTTTCTAGTAATACATACATTTTTAATATCATAGTATGTATGCATTTAGAGCATTTAAAAAAGAAGTTTTAAAAGGAGAATTTATTTCCATTTGTATCCTGACTTCCTGCAACAATGTTTTAATGAAGAATTAGAATTGGTGAATAACAAACATTTGGTAAAAGATATCCCAAAGAATTAAAGTAAACAGTACAAAATAAGGTAATTATACACTGGCAGATGTGATATTTACAAGCACAATCTACATGGATTTCAATTAATCCATTGGCTTACTGATGGTCCCAATGAACAGTCTAGATATTCCAGCTATTAGGAACATCATCACAATTACATCACGTTACAGACAAAAACTCACATCAGGGAAGTGGTGGCTAATAAAGCACTCTTTATTAATAAGAATTTTGACCATAAGGGGCACTTTGTAAAGAAGAATGCCACAGTGTTACTGTAATAGTAACAGTAAGTGTAAGAGGACCCCTTTGTAAAACATGGACACAATGTAGATATATTTCAAATTCACCCTCCTTCCGTTGTACCAACACTATTAAAGGTTACATGGCACAAGGTTATATTACCTGCTATTTATAGAATTAAATTTATGCAGCTAGTTGTAGCATCTGCAAGTCAATCTACATAGGGCATACCACCAAATGGCCAAATGTATTATTACCTTTGAACATACACATGATCTTCAACAAATTATTACAATGTTCTGATTTGTCATTCTATAACTTGTCCCAACTTTAAGAGACTTTTGCTTTATATTTCACATAATGCTGAATTTGATATATGGGGTGGGAAGGTTTGAAAAGCCTCCTTAGTTTCAAAGAATACAGCTGGCAGACGATAAACACACTTTTTTTTCAGGACTGAACATTTAAATTTTAAAACAGTAATCAAAAAAAGGGACATTTGAAGCAGTGACTACACCTTGAGCACTTAGATATTTTGCATCTATCAGCTTTATGATCTGAATATGCCACCAATATGCTTCCCTTTTGACACAAGATACCACTGGTATCATTGTTTCCAGTGGGTCCATCTGTTGGTCCCAACAGTACCAAGGGAAACACTGCAGTTTTCTCACATGAAACCTGGATAGGGGAATCATCACAATGGTGTAGGCCATGTGGCCCAATAAGCTCAGGGCCTGTCTGACAATCAATTTGGATGTTATGTTACGTTCTGGAACATGGTTCTGGAACACGAACGTGGAAGTGGACTTTCTTCATGAGGTGAAAGGTCCTGCATAGGCTGGTGTCCAGCAGGACCCCAAGGAAGATAATTCTTTGAGAAGGATACATTTCACTTTTGTTCAAGGTGAATCTCAGCTTGCAAAGGCACCGAAGAGTGTGCTCTAAGGCCTTCTGTATTGCCTCTAAAGTTTGGGTCTGGATTGGACAGTTGCCCGGATATGGTTAAATACTGATACTCTTGGATTCTGAGATATCACTGAGGCCTGGCATTTTGGAAATATTCTAGGCACAGCAGTAAACCAAAGAGCAAGAAGCTAATAAGGTAACAAACCAACACAGATCTCAAAATATGCCTGTGATCCTCGAAGATGGGAATACGCTAACTAAGAGATTTTAAGGGCTTAGAAGTGGATGAGGTGCCTGTAGGATAATTCTGGTACCTATAAGAACTTGAAAGGTCCAAAATGCTTCTCCAGGGTCTGTCCTTTCTTAGAACTATAAACAATATAATGCCTTTTTTAGGCAAAGTTCAAAGGGCAAAACCACCACCGTAACAGGTACAATCATGCAAAATCTGAAGGTAATGCTACTCAATGCTAGAAGTCTAAACCTCAAAATGCACTCTCTCGAGGCACTCCTAAAAATGGAGAACATCAATATCTGTGCAGTAACTGGGACCTGGTTCAAGGCTCCAGAGAGCACCCCTGCAATACCAGGCTACAACTCTTACCACACTTTTCTGCTACCAAACCAGAATCGAAACACTAAAGGTGGAGGAGTGTCCATACTCACCAAGGATATTCACACCACCAGGTTAGTTGTCCAACACAATGCGTCTGAAATTCTCCAGGTGCAACTAACACTAGGTAAGACTGCAATCCAAATTGTAGCTTGCTACAGATCCCCCACCATGCCCCAAGATTCTCACAACACCTTTCTAAACATACTGGAAAATATTAAGATACAACAAAACACCCTAATTCTAGGTGATTTCTACTACCCTGTCATTAACTGGGAAAACTACTAGTTCACCAACACCTTTGCCCAACGGTTCTTGGAATTCATAAATTCCAATGCCCTGGATCAGCTAATCCATAGTCCCACCAGGGGCTCCAATATCCTAGACCTGGTCATTACCAACATGGGAAATCGATGCTCCACACCTATGGCCACCCCCCTCGTTGGTCAGGTCAGACCATAACTAATCACCCTTAACATCCACATCCCACCCCCATCCCCCAGTAAGGAAACCTCCATAAAGAAAATCTCCAAGGCCAACTTCATGCTACTCAAGTCAGAAGTTACAAACTTTATGACACCCATGCAGATGGGAACTGAGTCCTACACTAAGGCACTGTACGAGCACATCCACTCATGCATGAATCGTGCCATCCCAAATAGAACTAAGATGCTGTCCTCCAAAAAAAGGAAGCCAATCTGGTGGTCCCCTGCCATAAACAAACTTTACAACAAAAGGAAAAAAACTGTTGTAGAAAAGAAGAAAATCCCAGCATGCAAAAAACTCCCTTACCATCCTCAGTAAGAAGCTGAGATCCCTTATAAAATCCTCCAAAGATAGTTACGAAAATAAAATTGCCAAAGATTCCAAAGACAACCACAAGGCATTCTACAACTATGTCAAGAATCTAAATGGCAATGCTCAGATCTGCTCTGAGCTACAACAGATTGGCATTAAATATACTGATCCCAAGGATATTGCCAATATCCTGGCAGATCGATTCAGTGCCAACTTCACCCCCCTCACCCCCTAAACGGCCCATCTCAATGCTGGAAGATTGCCAAATTCTGGTAATAATGGCTACACAGGTAAAAAAACGCACTCTCCAAAGCTAAGAATACAGCATCCATGGGACCAGATGACATCCCGGGCTGTGTACTACATGAACTACAAAATGAACTGGCACCTCACGTAAGTGTCATGTTTAATCACACCCTCAGCTCAGGCTTCGTGCCCACTGAGTGGCGTACAGCTACAGTTATCCCACTCCACAAGGGGGGATCCACCTTGGATCCCGGTAACTACCCCCCCGTCAGTCTGACGAGCCTGATCTGCAAGGCCATGGAACATATTATCATGGAACTTATAAACAAAGACATTGGCAACCTTACAACACTGGACCCCACCCAGTTTGGGTTCGTGAAGGGCCGATCTTGTCTCCTGAACCTTATTGACTTCTTTGAATCAGTCTCCAGAGCTGTGGATGAGGGTAAGGCAGTCCACACAGCCTATCTGGACTTCGCCAAGGCCTTTGACACCATCTCCCACTCTGGAATCATACATAAACTTACTAAGCTGGGCATTAACCTCTATGTCACTCGATGGGTTGCTTACTGACAGAACCCTCACTGTAAAAGTAGCTGACTCCAAATCCAGCTCCAGACAAGTGGAGTACCTCAGAGTTCAGTCCTGGGACCTCTCTTGTTTGGCATCTACTTCTCTGATGTACAGGCCAACACTAAGGGACTCTGGCTAACAAAGTTCGCAGATGACTGCAAACTGGGAGCCATTACTGAATCCCCAAATAATGTGGATACTCTACAAAAGGGCCTTACAGAAACAGATGCTTGGTGCCAGGGCCATGGGCTCAAGCTCAATGCCAAGAAATGCATAGTTATCCCCTTTGGGAAAAAACATGTACCCGTGAATTATTACATAGGTGGCAGTACACTAAACACCGAAAGTGTGATAAGAGACTTAGGGACACAGGTGGACAGTGGTCTCACCTTCAATAACCACATCGCCACAACAGTCAGGAAATCCTTCTATGTGGCACACCTCATCGCTAAGGGCTTTTCATCCAGAAAAAAGGAGGTCATTGTCCCACTGTACTCATCCCTCATTAGACCCATTATAGAATACAAAGCCCCATTTGGTATGTACCTCTCAAGACATATGCAACAACTGGAAAGGCCGCAGAAATACCTCACTAAAAGAATCACAAGCCTAAAGCAGATGCCCTATGCTGCCCGCCTTAAAAAACTCCAGCTGTCGCATATCGTCTACTCCGAGGCGATCTCTGCTTAACATACAAGGCCATGTCAAACCTAGAGCTGTTGGACATGCTACACTTAAAGAAATCCCAATCCCTCAGAGCCACACGCTCCAGGGATCCAAATCTTGTCATCACAATAAACAAAACATGCTGGAGGGATAGGTTCCTGACCCAGAGACTCCCCAGAATCTGGAACAGACCGCCCAAACATGTTAAGCAGAGCGCCTCTTTGGCCCTCTTCAAAAGGAACATTGATGATTGGATAGGGGAAAGGAAATTCACCCCCAGGATCATGTCAGTCGCCCTGCTAGACAGAGATCCAGGGAAGTAAACAGTGTGGGAAGAAATAGCCAGGGAATTGTTAAGGCTAGGCTTGTATAGGCCCTAGGGCTAATAGCCTAGTACCAACCTATGAGTAAAATCCCTTTCTTATCTTGTTCAGGGTACCTTCACTATGATACTTAGAGCCAGAATCTCTACTAGAATTTGCCCCACTAGATGGTTCCTGGTCCACTGGATGGGGGGGGCATCTCATCTTTTGATATTGTTAGAAGTTGAAGCTTGCAGCCTCTGGAGACTAGTCAAGCCCAGCACCACTGTTGGAAAAAGGAGGCCAGCCAGCCTCTTACTCTGATGTTTGGTGGGGGTGGAGGTTAGGAGACTGAAACATGGTAATGTTCGGGGTGGGGATATTGTCACAATTGCTCCCTGTTGGTGGTAGAGCCCTGAGAACTCCCTGGCTCCTTCTATCCTTTGGATGTCACCTTTTTTAATCTATTCTTCTTTCCTTTGGCTTGTTTATTCTTGCCATGCCTGCAGTAAAAAGGTCATTGCTTAGATGGAGCATTCTGCTTACACTTGGGAGTGGATGATGGAACATGTGTCTGACAGATCCCATGGTCTTTCCATTATCCTCCAGTTTTTGATCACACTGTATGCCAGGGGTAACAACAGCAGCTCTCAAGTCCAATAGAGCATTCAGGAGTTGTGTATTCATATCCTTGGACAAGGACCGACTCCGTAGTCAGGAGTGCCTTCTAAAACAGAAAACCTAGATGCAGTCCTGGATGCTACCTCCACAGCATCAGATCCACATTTCAAGCCATACTTCTATAGCTGGTGTGAGTCTGCACTTGGTTCAAACATCTTGCTGGTTTCATCCTGCACTCCACCCACAACCTTATATGGGACTGGCAGGTTAGTGCCCTGAAATAGAAGGTGGCAGAAGCATACATCTTTGCATATCTGCCAAGCAGCCTACTTTCACTATTATTAGGGAGGAGGGTTTTGCACCCTGAAACCAGTCTAGCTCCGCCAGCAGATTAGAGTGAAACTGCACCTGGGTGTACAAGAGAATGTTCCTGACCCTATAAAAGCAGTTTAGCTTCAAAGGCAGGGGCTTGGCTCCAAGGAGGTAGCATCAAACACACCCAGGAGAATGCTCTGGGCAGGAAGAATAGCTACTGGTTTAGGAGGTCCTACTCCTAGAAGTTCTATAGCTCTCTTGGAAATTCTCTTGCATGAGAGAGAAAGAGAGTGAGAGAGTGACAGCAAGAGAGTATCTACAAATTATATGTCTCCTGATAGTGAGTCAAAGGTCGTAGATTCTATTATCTACGTCAAAGGAAAGTGGGGAGGACATCTGATCTATAGTCCCATACTTTCTGTCTCTCTTTCTCCTCTTCATCTACAACAATGCAGTCAGAATCCATCTCACAGGAGGACCCTTACATGTCATTTGGAAAGTCAACCTCCTAACACAGAAGGCTGTACTGAGTCAGGGTCATCAGGAAGGTGCTTAACAAGCTTTGTTAAGTACCCTAAGCTTTGTTAAGTACCCTTCACCACCATTAAGCAACAGTCTCACTCTAGTGAATTAACAATGCATGCTCAGCAGTCACCACAGAACATTAACAGGAACAAAAAAATCTTAAAAACACTAAAAGCTTCCTTCAACCTTTCTTTCTGGCTGCATGAAAATATTTTTTACATGTTTTAAAACTTTTAGCTTCCCAGTGTTGTTCTGTGGTCAAGTTGGACTTGGGGTAATTTATCTTGAAGCCCAGTGCTTGCAGAAGTGATATTACTGTTTGTAGATGGCATTGCAAGGATTCTGTGCAGTCTGCCTCGATGAGAAGATAGTCTAGATAAGGGAAAATTTGAATCCCTTGAGTCCTGCAGAAGGCCACCGCATTTCCTTTTGGTTTATGTGCATCGTAGCTCCTTTTGTGACCATAGTCCTTGAATACATCTGCCCTCCATGTGTGCTCCCCAACCGTGGTCTGAAGCGTCCGTTGTAATGGTTTGGCTGGCTATTGGTTTGCTGAAGGGCAGACCCTGTTTGACTGGCTTGCTTGAGCCCACCACAGAAATTCCTTTTGGAGGCATGGAATGAGTGGGATCAAAGTTTCTAAGCTGTGACTGTGCTGAGTCCATAAACTCCTTAGGTACCATTGTAGTTTCTGCATATGCAGCCTTGCTTGTGGAATCAGAAGAATGCAAGATGCCATGTAACCCAGGGCCTGCAGGATTTTCCTTGCAGTCAGCTGAGTTTGTCTTGTCAGATTCTTGAAGTAATCCGGTAGTTGTCTTTGTTTTTCTTCTGTGAGAAAAGTCATTTGGGTGGTTGTGTCTAGATCCGCACCCAGAAAAGTTATTCTTTGGGATGGAACAAGTCTTGATTTGTGAATGTTGACTGTATATCCCAAGGCCTGCAGTAGGCGGATGGCATAGTTCAAGTCCTTTACCAAAGTTTGTTGGCTGTCCGCTTGTATAAGGCAGTCGTCCAGATATGGGTATCTTTGAATCCCCTGAAGTCTGCAGTGTGCAATTACTGATGCCAGGCATTTCGTGAATACTCTGGGCGCAGTAGATAAGCCAAAGGGCAATGCTGAGAATTGATAATGCTCTGAACCTGCAAGAAATCTGAGGTGTCTTCTGCAACTTTGTCTGATAGGGACATGCAGGTATGCCTCCTTGAGGTCTAGAGTCACCAGCCAAGAACCCTTGCCCAGCATGGGAAGGAGTTGCTGTAGAGTCAGCATTTTGAATTTTGGCACAATGAGATAAGTATTCAGTGTGGACAAGTAGAGAATAGGCCTCCATTGATTTTCTTTTCTTGGAACAAGGAATAGTCTGGAGTAAAATCCTTGGCCTTGTTCTGAAAGAGGAACCTTTTCTATAGCTTTCATTTGCATTAAGTTGGAGATTTGTTTCAAAGCCTCTGCCCTTTGATTTGGTGGCAGGTCTGGCATGCCTTTTCTTTTTGGCAATGTGTGAAAATGGAACCTGTATCCTTTGTCTATTATTTGCAGTGTCCATTTGTCTCTTGTAATACTGTGCCAATTTTCTGAGAATAAGGAAAGCTTTCCGCCCAAAGGTGCTTCTAATTGAGCCCTGGTTGGCGGAGTCAAAGCAAAGTCATTGAGTCTGTCCTTGTGCAGCAGTTGTAGGTCCTGCACTACCTCTCTGGTTGGGAGGCTGCCATTGACGTCCTCTGTAGGAGCCTCTAGCTTGCCCTCTACCTCTGGCACGCCGGTTCTTGCCTCTCTGAAATCTTTCTGTGTCCGGAAAGGACCAATTCTTGGTAGGCCAATTTCTGCTGAATCTTGGTGGTTGAACTTGTAGAAAATCTTTGACTGTTTGTACAGATTTTGCCTTTTCCTCAAATTTCTTTAAGACCTCCTGAGCAGTGGAGCCAAATAACTTTTGCTTTTCCAGTGGAGCATCCAGAAGCTTAGCTTTAACATGGTCTGGCAGAGATTGTTCCTTCAGCCAAGCATGCCTACGTATGACTGCACCTGTCATAGCTGACCTACATGAAGCTTCCAATGCATCATAACCACACTGTAAGAAATGGTTGCTAACCTGCTGGGAGTTATGTACCAGATCCTGAAGTGATTTGCGATCTAGGGGTTCAGGTGAAGACAGTTTCTTATGCAATTCATCTAACAAATACTCTTGGTACTGTATCATATGAAATTGACAATTTAATGCCCTCATAGAAAGAGTAGCAGAAGTATACACTTTTTTACCCCATCTCTCTAAAGCCCTGGACTCCCTTTCAGAGGGGAGAGGATTTTTAGTAGTGGCAGCTGCAACCCCTTTAGGGCCCTGGGAAATAGTTTCTGGATCAGCAGAGTGGGCCTTGTAAAGAAAAAGATGCGAGTCCAGGACCCTGTAGTACCTATCGGGTTTGGCAGGGGCCGGAGGAAGAGTGTCAGGGGTTATGCTAGACTCAGAGAACACATCATCAATGACAGTCAAAACAGGAGGAATAGCCAAAGGTCTATGCTGAGGTAAATGCAGAAAAGTTCTTAATCTTTTCCTGGAATCAGAAAATTCCTGGCCCTGCCATTTGAAATGCTCTCTCATAGTGTGAAGGGTCTCCCCGAAGGATAGTTCTTCAGGGGGGGAGGCCAAGGGGATTGATTCCTCTGCATCAGAATCCTCGTAGGCCGAAAAAGCCTCCTCCTGGTAGTCCGAGAGAGCAAAGCCATCAGAGGCCTCCTCTGAGGAGTGGGGATCAGATGGCTCAACCCTGGGCCTTTTGTCTAGAGGGGGTTGAGAGCCCCTGTCCAGATGGGGTTGAGAGCCCCTAATTAAGGAAATAAGTTCCTCTGCTAAAGTTAGAAACTGTGAACTTGTAGAGGGTCCCTGAGGAATAACCCTGGGAGGCATAGCTTTTGTATGTTTAGCAGCTTTAGCCCTGGTGAAAGCCTTTATGGACATGGATGCAGGAGGCCTAGCTGCACCACGTGCTGGTGTAGTTTTGTCTAGAGGAATGGTGTCGGAAGTTTCCAAGACACCAGTTTCTGAAGGAAATTCAATAACCGACTCAGCAGGGGCCTCCAGGGCCGAGGTTGTCGGTTGAGCGGTTTCGGGGGTCGGAAGTACTAAGGACTCGGTTTCAGCCGAGACCGGGACACTCGCGGTAGGCCTGGCCGTGGTTTCAGCCGAAACCGCGGCCCGTGTGTGTCGGTCCTTGTCCTTCCATTTCTTTGTTAAATGTGAAGTCGGAGTCTCCGACGGCATATTGTATGAAAAACTAGCCCCAAAAAATTCCTCTGCAAACTCCGCCCGACGTCTAAGAGTGCGTCGGTTGAAGGAAGCACAGGCTGAACAGGCTGAGACTTCGTGGTCTAGGCCTAGGCAGGGGAGGCAGTAAGAGTGGAAATCCTTATGAGGTATTTGTTTCCCACAAGTTAAGCAATTATTAACTTTATCTGACATCTGCTGAGGCAAGAAAGAGTCCCCAACGGGGTACTTAGCTTTTGAAGTCTTCGGTAGCTGAATTACAGGAGCTGGCCGACTGGCACTTGTGAACTGCTTCTGCTTTGGGCACCACGCGGCAAGAAAGACTGAGGAAGATGGCGTCGGCTGACGCTTTTATACCCCAGGCGCTCTGACGTCGGGGAAAGGGCGACATCAGCCGATGCCGGACCCAGACTTTGGAATCCGGCCGACCGAAGGGCTGCCTGAGGCAGGACAACCCATATGTGATGACTGCAGATGCATCCTTGAAAGACATCATGCTGGAGGGATAGGTTCCTGACCCAGAGACTCCCCAGAATCTGGAACAGACTGCCCAAACATGTTAAGCAGAGCGCCTCTTTGGCCTTCTTCAAAAGGAACCTTGATGATTGGATGGGAGAAAGGAAATTCACCCCCAGGATCACGTCAGTCGCCCTGCTAGACAGAGGTCCAGGGAAGTAAAGAGTGTGGGAAGAAATAGCCAGGGAATTGTTAAGGCTAGACTTGCATAGGCCCTAGGGCTAATAGCCTAGTACCAACCTATGAGTAAAATCCCTTTCTTATCTTGTTCGGGGTACCTTCACTATGGTACTTAGAGCCAGACTCTCTACTAGAATTTGCCCCACTAGATGGTTCCTGGTCCACTGGATGGGGGGGGGGGGCATCTCATCTTTTGATATTGTTAGAAGTTGAAGCTTGCAGCCTCTGGAGACTATTCAAGCCCAGCACCACTGTTGGAAAAAGGAGGCCAGCCAGCCTCTTACTCTGATGTTTGGTGGGGGTGGAGGTTAGGAGACTGAAACATGGTAATGTTCGGGGTGGGGATATTGTCACAATTGCTCCCTGTTGGTGGTAGAGCCCTGAGAACTCCCTGGCTCCTGCTATCCTTTGGATGTCACCTTTTTTTAATCCAGTCTTCTTTCCTTTGGCTTGTTTATTCTTGCCATGCCTGCAGTAAAAAGGTCATTGCTTAGATGGAGCATTCTGCTTACACTTGGGAGTGGATGATGGAACATGTGTCTGACAGATCCCATGGTCTTTCCATTATCCTCCAGTTTTTGATCACACTGTATGCCAGGGGTAACAACAGCAGCTCTCAAGTCCAATGGAGCATTCAGGAGTTGTGTATTCATATCCTTGGACAAGGACCGACTCCTTAGTCAGGAGTGCCTTCTAAAACAGAAAACCTAGATGCAGTCCTGGATGCTACCTCCACAGCATCAGATCCACATTTCAAGCCATACTTCTATAGCTGGTGCGAGTCTGCACTTGGTTCAAACATCTTGCTGGTTTCATCCTGCACTCCACCCACAACCTTATGTGGGTCTGGCAGGTTAGTGCCCCGAAATAGAAGGTGGGAGAAGCATACATCTTTGCATATCTGCCAAGCAGCCTACTTTCACTATTATTAGGGGGAGGGTTTTGCACCCTGAAACCAGTCTAGCTCCGCCAGCAGATTAGAGTGAAACTGCACCTGGGTGTACAAGAGAAAGTTCCTGACCCTATAAAAGCAGTTTAGCTTCAAAGGCAGGGGCTTGGCTCCAAGGAGGTAGCATCAAACACATCCAGGAGAATGCTCTGGGCAGGAAGAATAGCTACTGGTTTAGGAGGTCCTACTCCTAGAAGTTCTATAGCTCTCTTGGAAATTCTCTTGCAAGAGAGAGAAAGAGAGTGAGAGAGAGTGAGAGCAAGAGAGTATCTCCAAATTATATGTCTCCTGATAGTGAGTCAAAGGTCGTAGATTCTATTATCTACGTCAAAGGAAAGTGGGGAGGACATCTGATCTATAGTCCCATACTTTCTGTCTCTCTTTCTCCTCTTCATCTACAACAATGCAGTCAGAATCCTTCTCACAGGAGGACCCTACCTACAGCTAAGCACTTGAGGCACTGATTCTCAATATAAATGTTCAACGCTTGCAGACAGCTGTGTAGGGTTTTCAGAACGAAGGCCTGTCAGATGGAGCAGGACTTATGGTCGTGTGTAGGGCCTAAGCAAAAAAGGCAAAGTGGCCCTACACTTTCCATTTCTGGATGGCATGAACCTACACAGACATGCAGTGACCCAAAGAACAAAATGTCCCCAATGGGGTACTTTTCTTGGAAAATTTGATCCAACGGCCAGTAAGGCAAGAACAGCTGACATTCGACTGGCAGCACAGAAGTTCAGAGGTCTGGTACGTGTAGACGTCACTTTTATGGCCCACATTTCCTTAGTCAATGTCAGACATGCCACGTAGCCTGCAATGACTAGAAGCTTTTGTATACTGGCCGAAGTTTGGGTAGCAAGAGAGGAAACTCCAATAGTTTAGTATACTACAAAATGAGAATAGAATGACATCACTGCAACACTGCAGTTAGTGCAAACAAGGGATTTATGGCAATATTTAGCTTAGCACAGCTAGCAATGATGTATTGTCAGGATTATATCCAGTGTATTTCTATTCTTTGTTGGTGTTTTTACCATCTGTTAGAGCT
The DNA here is from genome assembly GCF_019279795.1 of Protopterus annectens. Lineage (NCBI taxonomy): Eukaryota > Metazoa > Chordata > Ceratodontiformes > Protopteridae > Protopterus > Protopterus annectens. The sequence goes on along the minus strand of NC_056729.1, from coordinate 335,176,725 downwards.
TGTTTAATAATTAAGAAGTCTAGCATTTCTTCTCTCTCATTATTGGCTGAAGGACAAATTTCTCAGTCAATGGAGGGATAATTAAGGTCACAGAGTGCAAAACTACTTTCCATTACTGGAAAGGTAATAAGGTTATTAAAAGAAAAAGTTGTGGTTATGTTATAAAATTGTGGTCAATGTTGTCTATTATGACCTGGGTGTGGAGCATTTCATGCCTATAATTTGTTTCTAAAAGGCTGACTCTTGAAAATTGATACACCATCTCCTTCATCAATAGGCCAAACCAAGTAGAAAAGAGTTGCTACCAGGAATTTAAAGAAAGCAGAACAGATTTTTAAATCATGTTTCTTTGACAGCACACACACTCAGATTTCCTCAAAGGCAAGGTAAGATACAAGGCAGCTTACTTTGCTATTTGGGGCATATGAACCTATATTGGATGGGAAATAGGAAATTCACCCCGGGGATCACCTCTGTGGCTCTGCTCGACAGGGGCACAGGAAAATAAATTTTCTTGGGTGGCGAAAGCCAGGGTACCTTTTTGGCTAGGCTTATATAAGGCCCTAGGGCCAATAGCCTAGTACCTACCGATGAACCTATGCATAAGTGCTAATCTTTGTGAAGGATTTACCAGCCTGGGTAATGGGATCCACAATGTCAGCCAAATCCTTCTGCATCACAGAAGGATGGCACTGTCCAGTATCACTGACTCCAACATGGAAATGTACAAAATCAGAATCATGAGAACCATGGACATGCTTAATGGCTTTAACACAGCTTTACAGAAGCAGGATACTGTAGCTCTCTCCTTATCCAATTTTCTAAGTGCAGAATGAGAGTGTCTAATAGAGTTCTTAGTTATGACAGTCTTTCAAAGCATGTTCTGTTTTAGTTTTAAGGATGGATTTAGCAAATAAAACACTGTAATAAAATAACATACTGCAATCAAACAAGAAAACAACATGATCAATGCATAGAAAGAAATGTGCTTTTCTGTGAGAGCAATCTATTAAGTGACACAGGTAGGTCAAGCCAAACGTCTGAAGATGACTTTGGATTATTTAATTTTCTACTTAAAAAAATGCTAGTCACCAGTTACTCTCAGAATTCACAGGCAATCAACCTTTTCTAGTTCCTATGACTCACCAAATGAGACACAAGCTTTGTTTTCTTTCTTAACAGATTTTTTTTTTAATATTCAAAGGAAAAGAACTTCACATATAAAAGTAACACACTGCACTAAAAAACGAAAACACTGTTATTAAACATAGAGAGCAAGAAATGTAAAAGTCTACAACAATTATACTTCCATAATCATTTAATACCCCATAACCCTGCTTGTAGCACCACTCCCTTGGTAACCAAGTGACTACTGTAATTTTCTCTTTCCTTGTACTTCCTGCATGTGGTATAGCATGATGTCATAGAAGACAACTGTACTCCTAACTGTCCTGCAGTGCCCCCCTGATTCCAGTCTTCTCTGCTGCGGTGCCATGGGTGCATTAATAGTGCATCATGGGCCAGATTCCGAGAGACTTACTCTCATTGTTACTGACATACTTTGGTGTAAAGCCCATCTATAAGTAGACCTACACCAGGGGCCAGATTCCAAAAGATTTGCTCTCAGTGTAAGAGGTCACTTAGTTTTTTTGGAATCTGGTCCCATAAGTCCCCCTACACACAACCTAATGGTACTTAGCCTACTATTTTATTCTTAAGCACATTGTACCATTGTACATTCTGCTCTCCTGTCACTTCTCCCAAACAATACAATTAAACTAATACTTACTGCAGCAGCTCGTTGGATTTCAGAATGAAGGAACCCACAGCATTAACTGAATCTATCAATTTAAAATAATTACAATGTGTTAGTTTGTATAATGCAGAATATTTTTTACAATGAAGAAAAAATTTTGCTAAATTATAAAATACCTTCAATTAGGGTGACTTCTAATCCAAGAGGTTCATACTTCTGTCGCCATAGGGCCATGCCTTTTAGCTCACTTAAGTGGTACAGAAGAGCTTCAGAGCCACTAAAAAGTAAAAAAATACACAGTGTAAAGATTTAACAGAGAGAAAAATAAATAAATGAATGCAGTGTTTACATCCTATATGTCAATAAAATGGCAAAGGATACAGCAAAGGAAAAATAAGTCTACTATAATTATATTTCAGAATAATGTAAAATAAAATCACACAACTTAGCAAAAATAGAAAAGTATTTCATACGGACTTAAGAATGTTTCTTAAACTCTTAAAACTGCGTGTGTGTGTGTGTGTGTGTGTCTCTGTGTGTGCGTGTATGGGTTATGTGTAATGATATTTACTCACATATGGTTTCACATCATGTTACTGAGTGCACAGCTTGTGTCGCAAACGAGCGAATGTACTCTTTAGCGACTGCAGGATTAACAGATTTTCTGGATAGTGAGTGTGACACTGTATGCATGACTGTTTGACTATGAATTAAGTGAATGTGCGAGTATAACCCCCCTAACATTTAGTTTTGTGTTTTATTTGGTTAAATTGTTAGTTGTATTTAGGATACATGTGATCACAGAAGTAAACTGTGTCTTTTACTTTTGTAATCCTTTTACTTTCAGATGTACTGTCATCCAATGAATGTCTTGGCACCCTTAAGCACAAAAAAATAGATTTTCAGTAGTTAAGACAATACCTTTAAAATTGTCTATGTATATTATTAGTTGTATTGGAAGGTATGGCACTGTACAGCAATATGGGCATAGCCAGGTATACACAATGTACATCAAGATGTACCATTTGACAGCTATTTATTTAAATAATGTGCCATCCCTGTTAAGTAGAAAAGTTCACTGATTCATTCATTTGACTGGAAGATTACTATGACAAACAACGTGAGCTTTGGCCGGCTAAGATCTAGCTGTATTCAACTGGAAGTATAAGAGAATTTATGTACCTTTTATCTGCACTTTTTTCAAATACAGCATTTTAATTGATTTATTTGTGTTGCATTGAATATTAACCGAACTGGAAGTTTTGACTGTTTTTTCAGTTAGTGCTTGCTAGATTTTACTGCCCGTTAGACTTCCTGCATAGACAGTAATTGCAGTTGGGGGTAGTCTCATTCATTGATATTCTGTTACTGCCTATTTAAGTGGTACATGGAATATTTTCTGCTTAAAACCTGAGCTTTGGCCGGCTAAGATCTAGCTGTATTCAACTGAACGAAATGAATGTATATTGGATGGGAAATAGGAAATTCACCCCAGGGAACACTTCTGTGGCTCTGCCCGACAGGGGCACAGGAAAATAATTTTCTTGGGTGGCGAAAGCCAGTGTACCTATTTGGCTAGGCTTATATATGCCCTAGGGCTAATAGCCTAGTACCTACCTATGAACTTATGAACAGCCCTCCAGTCAAAGCAGTTCTTTCTGGAAGCTGATCTCCATTATCAAAATTCAGAAGGACAATGAGTAGAAACAAGTAAAATAATTAATCACATTATGCAAGCTGTCAAATACCATTAACATTAATTATCTCAGAATGTTCACAGCAGTTTAATTAGTTGTTTTAATGCCTCTCTGCTCTAGTCCCAAAATTCAAACAGCATCATTAACAAGTTCTAAAACTATTTTGTGAAACAATGTCAGCCCTTACAGGGAAGATGACTATTGCTTTACATACTGAGAGAATGATACCTGCCCTAGTGAACAGATTTCTGTCAGGTCTCACACACACATATATATATATATATATATATACACACATATATATATATATATATATATATATATATATATATATATATATATTTTTTTTTTTTAATGGTAATACTCTAGCCTATTGACTGCCAAAAAGTAAACCCTGTCAGTGACCAAGCAAGGTACTCTGAAGTCAGTGATCGCAAACCTCAATGTATCTAAACCAATAAACTGTGCCATGCAGCCAAGTCTCTCTCTCTCTGTCAGTCAGTCACTTCACACTTGACAAAATCATGGCAGCAATCTGTGGCAGCAGCAGGAGTATTTTTATACAGTATGCTGTCCAGAAACATGCATTGCCTGGGGAGGGACTGGGGCAGTGGTGGAGGCTACATTTGGGCAGGAGGGACTACCATGCAATTCCAAAAATATCCTGGCTAAATGCCTGTTTAAAATAGAACATATATATGCTTACCATATTAGCTGATCTACAAAAAGATATTCCATGGTGAGTCACCTATTCAGTTTATTCTCTCTAATTCAGATTTATTTTGAAACTGACATACCTGGGGGCTGCATCATCAGTTCATTGACTTTGCAATTATAACACATACAGTAGCATTTATTTACTTATTTAATTTATACTAGATAAATGGGTAGGTGTTTTGGTCCAAGGACCTTTTTCAGTCACAACCCAGGCAAAGATTGGCAATAGTAAGGCACAAAAATAACTAACCAACAGTTCACACACAAGCAACATTCACATTCCACACTGCAGCTGACAAGAGAAATACAAATGTATAACCTTTCTGAGCAATCATGCCAGCATTCTTACATATAATAATTTAGATACAAATCAAACCCACAGTTGAAACGAAATTCATCAGTGTAGTATAACAACATATACATTTTAAAATTAGAGAGCAGATTATGCAACACATAAGATAGATACACATCACTGTAGTAATAAATGAGCACAACAATAATCAGACCTAAACATCTGCAAAGTTAATACCTTGTTTCCATTAGTAAATGCACTCAGGGGAAGACAACAAGTCTGTAGGTGGATAGTGCTGACCTGAGGAAGTTTGCACCACTGTGTTCTCAGTGAAATTTACAAAGATTCTTTCATGCAACTACAAAGTTGCTAACTGTTTTGTTTTTCTCACTGCTGACTGCCTTTACTTTCATTTGAGCTATCTGCAGGTACAAGCAGTTAATTTAAAGAGGTTGGAGTACTCTTTGTTGAGAGAGACAGGTAACAGTGGCAAGAAGTCCAGTGAAAATAAAGTCTGAAACTGTGGGAAGTGAATAAGTAGTAGCAGCCCCCTTAGCAGTCTTGATACAGTAATGCATTTAATAGAATAGTGCCCAATTTACTTTATTTAAAGGTAGCCAGTGTACTTTATCTTAATGCAAAAAGCTCAAGCTTACTGAAAGCATGCGAGCAGTTTTTCAAATTGGGGTGGGATTGTGATTAGAAGAGAACAGACAGCAATCAGTGTAACTTGGAAAACAGGCTGTAACGTGTATATTAGCATGGTTAACCTTAATTTTAGATTAAGTAATGACTGTGGGTAGAGCCATCAATTTGAGGCAACTGTTCCTATCTGGAGGGGATAAACATTATTTATTGAAAATGTACATAGTTGTCTGTGTTTCTTTTAAGTTAAAAGGAGGTGGGAGGGTTGTGAACATTTATTTAGATTTTTGTCTGAATGTTTTCTTTGAAGTGAAAAGTCTTAAAAAGTGTGACACAGGTTTAAAATGGAGATAAGAAGCAACTGCATAAAAGATCAGAATGCCAACCATTAATGTCTGCATGTAAACCAGCAAATGGAAATGCACACTGAAAAGAACAGTTATGCATAAGAGGTGGGAGCAATAGCTTTCTATCCTAATGGCTACTCTGTTGATATTACCATGGAGTGTCAGTAAACTTACAGGTATAAAAAACAGCAAAGGGTATTGAACTATTTTAAGAAATGTAGCATGCAAACAGCAATGTTGCATGAGATACATTTGGATACAGATGAGAAAGAAAGCGAATTTGACAAAATATTTCATGATGGACACTCAGCAGACTATTATGGACAAAGAAAATGGGGAGTAATACTGAGTGCTAAAGGGACCCCATTAATGGCAGATTTTGGGTAATAAGGGGCTATTGGCAAAGGTGGAGGATTATGCTGGCATATTATTTATATCTCACCAAAAATATATATTATGGATTTTATGAAAACGTTGGGAGAAATAATCAGTTTTTAATTGGGAGTATTACTTATGGGTGGGGAGTGGAACTTGATTTGTAATAGTGAGACCCAGAAGAGAAATATACAGAAGAATGTACATTTCTGAAAACAAATATGAGAATATTTAGTAGAAGGACCTCAAACAATAACCAGACTAGTCTGAATAGAATAAGGCGTTATGTACTCACCATAACGTTCCATCTGAGTAGATAAACTTCATTTGGCAGCAACCTATGGGTCTTCGGATCCATATTGGATCCGAGCTGGCAGTTTCCAACAGAAGCGATCCAAGCTCCAAGCTCCTCCCCCTACCCACAATCCCCTGCCAACCCTACCTGACCTCAGATCGAGCTTGCCCAATGCAAAACCTGCACCAAATAGCCAGCCTATGGTTTGACCTCGATACAATCAGAAGACAACATAGTAATATAAACATCCGAAGGTCAGGGGGAAGGAGGGGGGACGGTTGCTGCCAAATGAAGTTTATCTACTCAGATGGAATGTTATGGTGAGTACATAACTTCTTAATCTGAAGTAGTTAACTTCATTTGGGCATCAACCTATGGGACAGAGTCCCCAGCTACCTAAATCTTCGGAGGTCCTAACAAATTTCATCCAATGAGACTCTAGAATGAAATGCAGCAGATGTGGAAATTGACCTAGTAGAATGGGCGTGAACTCCCTGGTGTGCGGGCCGGCCTGAACTTTCATATGCTAGTAGAATACACTGTGAAATCCACCTGGACAGTGTGACTTTTGAAACTGATTTTCCAAAATTAGATTTAGCAAAGGAAATAAACAGCTGGTCTGACTGCCTATGACCAGCTGTTCTGTGTAAATAGAAACGTAGCTGTCTATGAACATCCAATGAGTGCAACTTGTATTTGCCTTTGTTTTGGTAATTGGGAAAAAAGACAGGTGAATTAATAGTCTGATTGATATTTGATTCGGAAGCAATCTTAGGAAGAAAAGAGGGATTGGTCCTGAGGGATACCCTATCATTGTGAAAGGTCAAATACGGTGGCTTGGCGGAAAGGGCTTGTAGCTCAGAGACCCTTCTTGCCGAAGTGATAGCGATGAGAAATGCTGTTTTCCAGGATAATAGTTTAAGATCCACTGAAGCTGCAGGCTCAAAGGGAGGAGCTGTCAAAATCCCAAGGAGAGACTACATCCTTCACTGGGGGTCTCAGTAGGAAGGTACCCTTCAAAAAGGCCTTACACAATCTGGTAGAGATCAAACTGCCTAGGTCACTCCCCACGTGATAATGCGAAATTGCTGCCAGCTGAACTCTGACCATGGAAGAGCTGGCTCCTTGGTCAAAAAGTGCTGAGAAAAAGTCCAACACCGCAGGTAACGGAGCCGTAAAGGGGTCTACGTTTTGTTGCTCCACCCAAATAGAAAACCGTTTCCATTTGCTATCATAAAGCCTTCTAGTAGACGGCTTGTGGGCCGCCACCAAGATAGCTTTGACCAAGGAAGAGATACCGGGAGTCCTAGCTAGAAGTGGAACTGGAGCAACCAAGCCATGAGCTTCAGATTGTCCAGATTTGGGGTAGTAAGGTCTAATGCGTGCGAGATCAGATCCGGTATGGGATCCAGAATCCAGGGAGGATTCACTAGATGAGACCGTAGATAAGGAAACCAAGCCTGACGAGGCCAGAATGGGGCAATGAGGATTATTCTGCTCCCCAGCTGTCTGGCTTTCTGTAAGAACTTCAGCATTAGAGGAAGAGGAGGGTAAGCATAGAGGAGACCCGGCGGCCAAGCATGTACAAGAGTGTCTCGAGGGGGATTCCCCAGGTGGGGGGATTAGAGCGAAGTAGTCATTGCACTTTGTGTTTGTGGGAGAAGCGAAAAGATCGCAACAAGGTTGACCCCATTTGGAGAATATTTGTTTCGCTACTTCGGGATTCAGAGACCACTTGTACGGTGATAGAATCGTGCGACTCAGTCTGTCTGCAAGGATGTTGGACTGTCCCAGAATGTTCGTCGCTATGAGAAAGTGGTTGGTGGAGATCACCCATTCCCACACTCTCATGGCCTCTCAGCAAAGTGGATAGGACCTGGTTCCCCCTTGTTTGTTGATATACCAGACTACCGACATGTTGTCCGTCTGGACTGCAATAGTCCCAACGGGAAGAAGGCTCTGGAGTGCTTGCAACGCCAACAGCACCGCCCTCATCTCTAGAACACTGTTATGCAGCGAGGTCTCCGTGTGGTTCCACGTGCCTTGGACTGTCCTGCCTAGACAATGCCCCCCCATCCAAGGAGAGAGGCGTCCGTGGTCACCGTGGTTAGGGGATGGGGCATAGCAAAGGGCCGACCTTTGAGGAGATCCGGGGACTGGAGCCACCACAAAAGGGCCTTCCTGCAAACCCTGCTGAGGCGAATGGGATGGTTTAGAGGATAATGCAGGAAGGACCATTGGACTTGGAGGGTCCACTGCAGGACCCTCATGTTCAAACGCGCCATGGGCAGCAGGTTGATGGCAGCTGCCATCGATCCTAGGGCCCTCGGGACCAACGCTGCTGAAGGGGCTGGGGATTGAAGGATGGCCCGCACATGGAGTCTTAGAGTTTGAAGCCGGTCTGAAGTCAAGAGGGCTAGGAGCCGGCTTGTATCCAATCTGGCCCCGATGAAGTCTATGATTTGTGTCAGCAGAAGGGAAGATTTTCCTACATTGACTGTGATCCCCAGCTGGGGAGCTAGACAGAGAAAAGAGTCCCTGGCCGCGCAGAGTAGATGCCTTGTGGGGGCAGTCAGGAGCCAGTCGTCCAGGTAGGGGAAGACCTGAATTCCCTGGAGTCTCAGGTGGGCCGCTATCACTGACAAAACCTTGGTAAATACCCTGGGTGCTGTGGTGAGACCAAAGGGAAGGGTTCCTGAATTGGTAATGACTGGCTCAAAGCCGGAAGCGAAGGAACCTCCTGGACCGGCTGTCCATCAAGATGTGGTAGTACGCATCCTTGAGGTCTATAGAGCACATCCAGTCGTTCTCTTGCAAGAGGGGGAGAATGGATTGAAGTGTGACCATCCGGAACTTTTCCTTGGTTACTGACAGGTTCAAGAGGGGTAGATCGAGGATTGGCCTCAAGTCCCCCGTCTTTTTTGGCAACAAGAAGAACCTGGAGTAAAAGCCCGATCCAGACTGGTCTGGGGGGACGTGCTGAATGGCTCTTTTTTTCTAGCAGCTGCTGGACTTCAGCAGCCGCGGCCTCCCTCTGATCAGGGGGGGACATCGGGGAGGAATCTGAGATTGCAAGGGGGATGAAGAAACGGAATTTGGTAACCTCTGGATATGATACGAAGCACCCAGCGATCTGTCGTGACAGACTCCCAAGCTGCCAGGTGCCTCGAAAAGCGCCCCCCCCCCCGACTGCCGCCAAAGTGGAGCAGTTGGGTAAGCCCTCAGGGTTGCTGCGTGGGCCGATCAGAGAATGATTCTCTGGACCCAAAACTCCTCGGACCCCCCTCTGCCCCTGGGGCGGCATCCACCCTGTCTTCCTCTGCCTTGGAAGGACTGGGTGTCCGGAGCATCACGGGACTGTTGCGACTTCCGGAACCACATCTTCTTATGTCCCTTTTGGTTCTTGGAGAAGGACCTCTGGGGAGCAGAGAAGCAGACTCTGACGGCAGACAACGTCTTCCCGTCCTTCTCGCTCTGGACTAATGTTTCGCGTATGGTTTTGCTAAAGAGGGCAGAACCATCGAATGGGGCATTAGTGAAAGTCGCCTTAAAAGGTTCCACGAAATCACAGTGTCGGAGCCATGCTGGACGCCTCATGACGATGCCCGCTCCGCTAGCTCTAGCGGCTCCCTCCATAGCATGGGATAGTAGCCGCATAGAGGTATTGGAAATCGACCGAAGAGTGGCCATTCGGGCAGAGTACACCTGCTTGTCCTCCGCTGACATGGACTCCGGGGGCGACCTAGCGTACTCTTTGATAAGGTCTCGCTGGAGCCGTATGACATGTGCCATGTAGTTCAGTGACCTTACAGAGAAGGTAGCTGAACTGAAGACTCGCTTTCCAAGGCGGCCCATTGCCTGAGACTCCTTGCTAGGAAGGCCAGTTTCCTCTTGGTGGCTGCTGCCACCAACATGGCATCTACCGGGGATCCTTTACTCCAGTGCACTCTGTCGGAGGGGGGACTAAGGATCCTATCAGGTCTCTTCGGGACGGGCTCCACAGTGTCCGTCTCCTTCCATGCCCTGGTAGTAATCAGGTCTACCAGGGGGTCGGCCGGAGGGGACACCCAAGAGGTAGACGGGCTTGCTTCAAACGCCTCCAGGAACACAGATTCGTCCGATGTAGGCTTTGGGCTGGACCACCCTCCTCTTATCCTGAGCATCTCCATGATGTCTCCTTCGGAGACATCTTCAGGGGGGTGATCTTGGGGAGCCTTCCCCTTCCTCCAAATCTGTGTCCTCGGTTAAGGACTCAGGGGAGTCCAAGTGCCTCCTTTTGCACTTGCGCTTGTGTGGGACCCCCTCGGGGGGGGGGGGGGCTGTCCAAGGAGGCCTTACCAGGCTCATGTCCCAACAAGGGAACTACCTGGGACGTTAGAGCAGGCTGTCCCTGGGACCGGGTGATGGAAGCCGAAGCCAACTGAGAGGGAGTGTGAGGCGGAGCCGTAGCTGTGGCCAGGGGCCTGCAATCCCTCGACTGAGCCCGCTCCACCACGTCGAAAGCCAAAGAAGAACTGCTCTCTCTGGGATCCGAGAGCAAATCCTCCCTCGGATCTGATGAGCGGATCGGGGCCGGAGCCGACGCTATCGGATCCGACGGGCCAGTATGCTCCGACCTGGACGGAGCTGAAGGCAGACTGACACCCTCGGATCCGAAGCTCTGCTCTCGGCTCAGAGAGCTCAGATCCACCGAAAACGGACCAGACAGACTCGAGGGCACTGTCGGCGCCAAAGTACCCGATGCTATCGGCGCCGACACACTCCCGGCTCCAACACCGCTCGGCTCCGAGGACTCCAAACCTGGGAAGCGGGTTGGAGAAGGAGCGATCGGGGCGAAAAAAAGGGATCGAGCTCCCCCCTGGAAGGGGGGGGGGGAGGCAAGAGCACTCCCATCTGCAGTTGGGCCTGGAGGAATCTTCTCATCACCCGGTCCAAATCTGTGTCTGTTAGGCTTCTAGTAGACCTAGAGGAGGCCACCGAGGCGAGACGAGAGTGCCGCCTCTATGACCTCGAGGAAGATCGGGCCTCCTCCTCCTCGGGTCCCGGTGAGAAGCAAGGTGACTGGAGCCGGGAAGGAGAAGGCTTGGAGGTCTTGGAGGGAGAAGCCCGCTTAGCTGGCAGGGCCGATGTAGAGGCCTCGGCTCGCCACTTATGCTGCTTCTCTCTTCGCTTCTCTTTTCTGGCTTCCCTATCCTCCTGGCCCAAGGTGTGAAGTTGAGTCCCGGGCCAGGGGAAGGGAAGCAGTCATGGGTACTGCCGCAGCTGCGACAGGCTCCACGGGGGGACCGGAGGTCGGAGCCAAGTCCGGGGGCAGGAGTCCCGCCAGAATCAACTTCGACCTCCGGTCCTTAAGTGCCCTGGGGTTGAACGCCGCGCAAATAACGCATCCAGAGGAGAGGTGTTCAACCCCAAGGCACAACACACGCACCAAGTGTGGCCATCCACTGGGGATAGCTTATGGCCACACTCGGTACATTTAGAAAAAAATGTCTTTGGGGCCTCAGACATCACAGGAAAGGAGAACACACACACACTAGGCCCCAACCACACACAGACACACGCCCTCACGATGGGGGGGATAAGCTAAAATTAAAATTAAAGAGAAAACTACAAGGGAACGCTAAATACACACACACACACACACACACACACACACACACACACACACACACACACACACACACACACACACACACACACACCACTCTGTTGTTTACAGAAAAGGTAAGAAAAAGGGTCAAAATTCTCTCTCAATTCTCGACTAACGCCTGGAACTCAAGGATCAAGCTGCTGGCTTCAACCGCGGCAAACTAGATCTGGGATCAGGTAGGGTTGGCATGGGATTATGGGTAGGGGGAGGAGCTTGGAGCTCGGATCTCTGCTGTTGGAAACTGCCGGCTCGGATCCGATATGGATCCGAAGACCCATAGGTTGATGCCCAAATGAAGTTAACTACTTCAAATATTATGTTTCACAGTAGCATGTGTATTTAACTGAAAGCGTTGATACTGATCCAATAACTATTTCAGATCATGCAGCAATAAAAACTAAACTAAAGATGCAGGGTAATGAAGTAAAATGAGACACTAGTGCTTTCCTACTTACTTACGAAAATATACAGGAATTTAAGCAATGGTAAGTAGAAATGATTCCACAGGCATCAGGGAAGATATACATTTCTTCAGAAGTGATTGCTACTGAGTGGTATTAAATGAAAATAGAGTTTAAAAATAAGGCAGAAATAAAAGAGAGAGTGAAATGGGAAATAATATGAATTATTTAGAGGGATTATCAAAGGTTGAAGTACTGCAGAAAAAAGGGAACTGCAGAGTGCTAAAAGGAAAATAAGGAAGCACTAGGACAATATGCATGAATTTAGAAAGGTTGCTGCTAAGCAACCATTTCTGATAACACCTGCGAAGAAAACGTTTTAGCACAATGACCTGAACAACAGAAACCAGAAAAGGGTTGTCACTACACTGAGGGAGCTTATGACAAGAAAAAAAATAATCAGGGATCCTACAGAGATATTAAGAGATATTTTAGAAATTGCATGAACATTTGGATAAAGCAGAGAAACACAGAAGCCAAGAAATGAGAGAAATAGAAATATTTATGGAAGACATAATTATGCCAAGGTTGGAAGAAAATGGTGTTCAACAATTAATCTTCAAGACAGGAAGAGATGATATAACAATTGGGATTGATTGGGATTGAGATCAATCAAAGGGGGAAGTCTCCAGGAGCAGATGGCATTCTTGTGGAAATCTGAACGTCAGAAGGGAAGAAAGTGATAAAGATCTGGAAGGTTTTAACATTATTTCAAAAAGGGGGGAGGGGACCACCATCACTTTGGAAGAAAGCTGTGGTGGCTGTATTACTCAAAGGGGGTAAAGATCCTTCCAACTCAACTTCCTATAAATACATTTCAATTTTAAACTGTACAAGTGTTTACTGTCTATATTAGGCAACAGAATGGCAAATGGGGTTCTAAAAACTGCCAGATATGGACAACTGTGTTTTAGTGGCAGGGAAGCAAACCTTTGACAACAACAATAATAAAATTAATAGAACAATGATGATCAAGAGGGTCACAAAATGTAAACAAATTATTTTTCAGTTGGCAGGTCTTGAAGTGGAGAAAGCATTTATTTATTTATTGTCTGATAACTGAGTAAGTGGGCTGGCCCGAAGACACCTTTCAGCCATAACCCAGGCACAGTGATGCCAAAGATTAAGATGATAAAATATATTACAAAGATCTAAATCAAAAAAGAAATACAATAAATTTCAGTGATTGATAACGAACAGAGATATAGATAAAATACAAATAAATACAACATATAAGCACACATTTCAGTGATTGCTAAAAAACAACAAAAGAAGTAAGGAAGCCAAATAAATATTTGTACATAAATGAAGATGTTGTAGTTGGCTGAGAATAACTGACTTGTTGGTGATAACCATTGTCTCCAAAACATGCATATGCGGAGTCTTTACGGAGATGTTCAGTCAGAGCTTCTTTGAAAGTAGCAAAGAGATTCTTTAACCTTGATATCGGAGGGCAAATTATTATCTAATGTAGGTCCTGGTGTGGAAAAAGCTGCCTCATTCAGTGCTGTTTAAAAAGAAACCAAATAATGGAAATGCTACTGTCCTGAAAGCTCCATAAGGAGTACACATGTACTCTCACGGAGAGTAATCTTCTTAATGGGGGCAAGTAGCTTTCTTTTAGAATTTTAGAAGTTAGAGTGCAAAGTATGTTTTTCTGTAAGTAAATTTAACCTTTACAAAAAGAGGCAGTGGTGGGTGTGGGAGTCAGCAAGCAGGGCAAATCTGCAGCTCTTATTTACTGTAGTCTGTAGTCAATGAGTATTGTAAGCTGAGTGAAAAGTCTAAAGGGGAAGGTGGTCTTCCAGTTTAGATAGAAGCACATTTTTGGCCAAGTCAGTTCTAGCTATCGGCAAGAGAAGGCTGGAAATTCTGTAGCAGAGTTTCAACTGAGCAAGAACTTTATTAGTGATGTAGACAGTATTATGTAGAGAAAGTGAGACTGCAATCAAGGATGAGGCACAAGAATTTATATTCTGAAACCCAAGGTGATCATACTGTTGTTATTGTCCATAAATATAATTGGTAACTTGTTTGGGATTTGTGATGGAACACAGCATTAGTTTTATTATGGTTAAGCAAAAATTTGACAGCAGATGTCCAAAGGCATAGACCGGAAAAATAATACTGAATCTGAGTTTACAGACTTACAGGGCATTTATTAGCTTACAGTAGAATATTATCTGCATGTAAAATTATGTTTAAATTAGGCAGGTTACCTGGCACGTCATTAATGAATAATGAAAATGGTAAGGGTCTCATGACTGAGCCACGAGGGACTCCAGTATTTAGTGTACCATGGGTGGAAAGCAGTTTATTACAATGGAATTGAAAGCAGCTATTTGTACAGTCTATTTCAAACCACACAATAGTATTTTGGCAAGGTTAAATTTTCCTAGCTTGGAAAAAAGCAAGTTGCAGTCCACAGTGTCAAATAGCCCAGTCATGTCAACAAAGACTCCAGCAGTAATAGGTCCACCATTGATATTACTATATTTGAAGTTTGATACAGTAAGTATGGCAGTACTGAAGGCATTTCAGAAGCTGTGTTGCTTGTCAGAAGGGTGTCATTGGTAATGTGTTTGAGTAGTTGTTTGCAAAAGATTTTCTTGAACAATCTGCCTAGACGGTGAACAGTAGAGATGGGACGAAAATCCTTAAGGGACTTAGGAGAGGGAAGTTTTGAGACAGGGATGATTATGGAATGCTTAAAAGATGGCGAAAAAAATTCTAGAAGTAAGAGGTAGACTGCAGACATAGGCAAGTGGTTTTGCAATTTTATTTGATGCTCTCCTGATGAAAAGTGGGGTGTAGCAGAGAGAATTTTGAACAGGAGTGTTTCAAGTTTTTTTTTAGAAGGTTGCTGCTTTCTTTTACTTAAACTCCCCTGAAACAGAAGATTGAAGCATATTCTGCAAGAGGGTAAAGTTGTGTAAAGCCTTACTAAATTTAATGCTATTGGCTGCCAAAAAGCAAATACTAGAGAACTGAAATCAATATCTAAACCAACTGTAACTGAAGTACTAAATATTGCAAATGAGATAAAAGTACTAAACATGGGATTTTTAGAAAAGTTAAAGAGCAAATTACATAGAAATAAATGGAATTTCTGGATAAAATACATGTAGGTCAGGAGCAGTGAGGTTTAAGGGAAGGCAAGAATTGAGCAATTCATGTAATGTTGAAGTGAATGATAATTATTAAAAAGAAAGAAAATGTGTATGCAATGTACAATGCATGAAAATGAAAAATGTTAATACAGTTTGCTTTCTTCTTCAGTGACTGGATGGCTCAAGGAACAACTCCAAAGCAATAAAACTGGTTGACCTTGGGCCCAGACAATCAATTGCTTATAGTGCAGAGCAAGAAATCTGAACTGCACTCCTTACACAGCAGGAAGCATTCCTCTCTCTGTGAAGAAAGGAGGTACTGCCTGCACAGCTTGCTGGAATTTTGTAAATTATATTTCATCTGTCAATATCAAACGGATTCATACAAGATGCTGGTGTTACTAATGTATTAGAACTGTATATCATGTGTATATCAAACTGATTTGTACAGAAATTTGTGTTGAAAACGTATTTGTAAAGTGCTTGTGTCTGAAATGTATGCACAGTGTGCATTACTGGAGAGGACAGAAATGTACATGCACTATTGTAACAGTTTAAATGTATATGTTTTAACAGAGAAAACTGGAGGGTTAATCTCAGTCCAGCAAACTTTAGAAAAAATATCTGAAATGAAATCACTTCATAGGCTAGGTCATAAAGATGCTCATAGGTTTCAATGCAGCCAGAGACACAAAGTCTGTACTAAGAAGCTTTCTGTATTGTCTTTGGGGTGAACTAATCACTACTTTGAAAGCATAAAGGTATGCAATGGTTTTATGACTTTCAGCACCCGCCAAAGATCTAAGCAAATCCCTTGTGTTTGTATTTTTATGGGTATGTGCTAAATACTGCCAGCTGTCATCAATGGGGTTTGCATGAGAACTAGAAGTCAGGTGACCAGAAATGATGCCATTCTGCAAGCTATCCCAGCAGTAATATTTTAGATATTTTTTGAGAAGTCTCTTAGTGAGACAGAGCATTCTGTATTCTGTCTTGGGCCTGACAACAACAGAAGGACTACTCAACACATCTGCCTTGCTCTATTAAGTAAATTATTAGGGTATAGTAATTCTCTTAGATTCAGTCAGGATTTGTTTAGATACTGCTTTTCTTTATTTGTCTGAGCCTGTCCTGCAATGTTATTTTAAATGTTTCCTGTGATTTTAACTCTATCACTGTGAGTATATACTTAATATTTTCTTGTTCTCTTATTATTTATTATTAAATAAACTTAAACCTTTCATTGTGGCTGATCTTTATAAAGATATTTAAGGTTTGAGAATACTTGCATATTTATATAGTGACACTGTGAGAGCCACTCCTAACAGTCTTGCTCTTGGTCACACTACTATTTATATTAATATTAATTTTACTCAGTGTATTGGGTACCCTTGGAAGAGCCTTAAGCTAGCTGGCTAGGGGTTCTGGTGGCAGTGGTAACTACCTTATAGTCTGGGCAAAAGGGGGCATAGCCAGTAAACCTGTGCCAGCTTTTCCCATGTGTGTGTGTGTGTGTGTGTGTGTGTGTCAGCTACTTGGGCAGGGACATGAAGCCCAGAAGTTGGACAGAGAGTTGTTGAAGGACATGTCTTGGAACTCTACAGCTGTGCCGGTGGGGAGTCTTATTGGAGATCTGGAGAAAGAGGGAGAAACCAGCCCTGGACTGAATGTGGTCTCTGTGTGCCCTTAAGGGAAATTGTACTTGATGCAGAGAGCTGTATCTGTGTGTGAACCTGAACCTTCCCCACAGGTGCCAGTGGTGAGGATTGAGGCTCCTTGATTACTGGTCCAGTGATGGGTCATCACACTCCCTTCTCTTCAACTTCTACCAAAGCAGACAATTTGTAGGGGTTTGAGCTCTCACTATATGAAGGCAAGCTTACAACCTGAAGGGTTGAGGGGGCTGGCAGAACATTGACACACACAACTTATCTCTAGTGTGGTCAGGCTTCAACCTGCTCTTTGAGTGTTTGCCATTATGATGATGCCCCAACATATGCCCGAGACTAAATGAAGGATCCAGTCTCCAGTCCTCACATAAAGAGTTCTCAACAGCCGTCATACTTCTGGACAAGAAGCAGGCCAAATGTTTCTATTCTGTTCACCTCACAGTGATGATTATACTTCTGACACTTGTGGCACTTGTTAACATTATGCTCTTCCTCTAGACATTAAAGGCAGTCCTGCTATGGACTTTAACAACTAATCTAACAACCACAAAGACACACAGTATACAACTGTGTAGGTATGCAAATTCAGAACTTTACAAATAACAACAAGAAAAGAGGTCTGATATTTGCAAATTCTGAAAAAAAGAACTAGTGGGCACAGGGTGCATATATGTTTATGTACTCAGTGAAGATGTGCCCATATGGGTGTGTGAACATTCCCAGATGCAGGATTTTACAACATAACTGGTGCAGAAGATATAGCATACCAAGGAACCCTCAAGGAGAAGGTCTTTGATGTTAGGTCACCCTGGATGGTGCAAGACAAACTGGCATAACTGACAAAGATTTAGGAAGTAAAGGTGGCTCTGATGACCTAGGAAATGCTAAGAGTATAGGAGACATATTTACAGTAATGTAGCAACCTTTAAGAGTGAAGACTACTACAAAAAATGAGTGAAAAGTCCTTGAGAGTCAGAAAGTGGCAGCAATAGCCATGATTACCAACTGCCTTTGGGGAATGAATGGAAAGGTCCACCAAAGAGCCACCCACTGACTGACCACTGACACAAACAGGGAAGCAGCGCCTAGTACAACAGCTTCTTAGAAAAAATTGGCACGAGCAGAACAGTAATAGGGAAGAAACTGAAGCCCAAGTAAGGAATAAATAGCAATCAATCACAAGCAATGCAGAGAGGTCACTCAATCTGGAATAACTAAAACCAAAGGAAGAACAGGAGCTGAAAAGGTTCAAACTTATCAAAAAGCTCATCCACATCTACTAATAGTGTGACAGACTAACAATGTCCTTCATTAAGTAGACATTCTCCACGTATTCCTGGTGAAAGTTTGCAATCACACATCCAGTTGTCCATACTGGTTTTAAAGGTTGCTAGAGAAACTGCAGACGTACTTTGCTTGACAGGAAAGGGCAAGCTATTCCAAAATATGGTATACTTTGGGTTTGGTATCTATCATGCCATTTTATGTTGTTGATGTGATATTACAGGTTTAGGTTTCTAGACTGGGTGTTGGTTTTACACTGCTTCTAGTTAGGTGAAGGAGTTCAAATAGTGCTGGGCACTGCACAGCACAAAAGGCTATGCAGAGATCATCAATAAGAAGTCTGTATAACATATAGTACAGGGTCAGGACTTTTAGTCTATCAGAGTTGCTATGCTACTGAGACCAGAAATCTTTTTGGTGAGGAAATTTTGCAGTATCTCAAGCTGGTTCCAGTGCTTAGCAAGGTAAATCCTAAAGGGTGCATTGCATTCAATGATGGGTCCAATAAAGGATACATAAAGTGAGGCTATAATTTGTTTGGACCTTGATGATATACCACAAAGGATAAGTTGTGCAAGGAAGGAGGACAGAGATGTGGTGGTCAAAGAAGTGTGTGTGCTATCAACTTACGCATGCCACATCCTGAATGACTGTATTACATTTAATAAATTAACAAGAAATCTCCTGAAGGTATCCATGTTGACTCAAAACCAGCTCCAGTGGCTAGCAGAGGAGATTTTTTATCCAGGTCTCGAAACCCCATAGTACAGATGGGTGTAATTCTACAGTACAGAGAAAGAACCAATTACTACCAATCCGGACAGATTAGTACCAACAAAGACTGCCAGCTGTTGCTACTTTACAGGTTTTCTAGGATGTTATATGGTACTAACAGTGAATGTCTAAACTGCAATGAACTATAGTTAAGCTAAAGAATATTTTCTAACACCTTTAAAGATAAATAAAGAAAAGAATGTAATGAAGCAGTTCTAGATATGAAGAAAGGTAGTCATACGTTAGATATAATTTATGCAAAGTCAGGGCTTTAAACAACTAGGAACATTATATAGCATTTAGGATTTCTTTACCTTTGTAAGTGGCTTATAACCAGCTTTTGTATACTGGAATAAGAAGATTCGATGGACTGCCCAAGTTTCTTCAGACCCTAAAACAAAACAAAGCAATCCTTAATAAATCCAGTACAATCAATAAAGAAGATTTGTGCACAAACTGAGACTGAAAAAAATCAACTTACCTTTACAGTCAGCTGATTCATTAACAATGCTTGAAGTTCTGGGCTGGAGTTAAAATAAAAATCTAATAAATCTTAAGCTTCTGGACAGATTACACATTTTTAAATCTATCAGGTAGTTTAATTTGATAAACTGTTACAACACACCTTTCTATAATTTTATCAAGGCAGAAAGAGATGTCCATTACAAGCAGGACTAAGCACTATCGTAAGTTATGCAACAGTACTGCAAATTTAGTTATGTACACATTGTTGATTGTCCTGTACTGTTCTGTCCCAAAATATCACCTGTTTTACAGAAATCACACTGAAGATGAAAGGTATGAGGAAAGTACAACTATTTGATGCACTCACTAAGGTGACCGAATATTTCCTAGCATATTTACTTGTTTACGAGGTAAGTGGATCGGTCCAACAACATTTTTTTCAGCCACAACCTGAGCCAAAAGGCAGTGCAATGCTTAAAGTACATTTGACAACAATTAAATAAAATATAAATATTTAATGTATACACATTACAGTCAATACTTTGACACAAGTAAAACCATACAAAAATATGGAACACTATTTGCAATATTTAAATCTTTATGCTTCACATCACTTTAATGAATAGGGAAAAAACTGAGCTGTTTTTTTGAAAAGAATGTATGATGTACAGGAAGAGAGATTTTATCAGAAGTATTGCAATGGGAAAAAAGTGTAGTAAGAAAGAACTACCCTCAATATGGAATTAATTACTGGCACCCATATTACATTAAAGATTATATGGTGGGTTGGCATATTGGTTAAAGTATTTTCCTCACACACACAAGGTACAGGGTTTGCTTCTTACCCTGGAGGAAAACTGGCTAGGCTTAAAATGGCCCTTAAGGGCACCCAGCCTAGTACTCATGTACGAACCCTTGTATAAATAGACTAGTAGGTATAGCTATACTTTATGCAGACCACCTATTGGCAAGTCAGTCAGCAGAACTTTTTTTGTTTCTTAGTATTAATGAGGTGCAGCATGGGGGCTTATGACTAGCTTCCTAAGTTAATACTTCCCCTTGGGCAAGAATGTCAAATTCAGAAGTTAGACAGCAAGTCAAGTTCTCTTATCCTTTCACAACAACAGAAATATAACTAGGATACCCAAATGAAGGTCCAGTTACTGTAAATTTTGCTCAGGAAATTTTTACTACTTCCCCTGGATAAAGTGACATATGGCGAAGCTGACTCACTCTCTCATTCTCTTTCTCTGGGGAAAATGCCATGCCGATATAGTGGTCAAAGCCAGCCTATTTCGTCCAAGTGTGTTGCTGAAGGTACAGAAAGACAAATATTACAATTATACTTTGCTTTACTGCTATTAGTACCTTTTCCAGACAATATGTTACTTGACCACAATAAAGTGATGACCAAACATAGGCTAAGGCTGAGAAGATTTCCAGTCACCATTCATCTGACTCAGCTATTAAATGCTGTGTAAGACTTTTTCCCAGGTAAAAGGCAAATTCACTAGTCCTGGGAGTTGATCACAGGATTAACAGAGCATATTCAACAGCCCGGATTCCTCTCCATAGTGTGACACTAGTCTAACCACATAAAATGCTGGCACAGAATGTTATTATGTGGAATGGAAGAAAGGACTCTACTGAGAAGACATGGAAAATCCAGTTATCTAACTGTTACGACAGGTATCTTACAGAACTGTACTATGTCACTGCTCCTGTCTTGACAAGTAGCAACATGGATTAAATACCAGAGATAAGTACCCACTGACAAAAAAAGATGCCCTAGCAAGAATACTTTGGACAGCTACTAGGTAAAGAAACCTCTTGCTGTGGAAAAAGAAATCTGATTGAAATGCTCCATAAAGCTATGAAAGGCAAAACATACCACCCCTTCAGAAAAGGCAGAGAAGAGATTCCTTGAATGAAGGCAATAGAATTGCTAACAGCCTTTTTTAAACACTGGGGCTACCAACTGTCTTGGTATAAAGGAAACACACATATACAATATACTCAGACATGACAGACACAACAAGCATGCATGCAAGGTGGTATTGCAATCATCTATTAAAATTCCCTAACCGTCACCTTAGTCCCACAGGAAACACCCAAATTTAACAATGTTGAACTTCTAACAACACTGTTAAAAAGGAATTTCTATACCACCAGGCAATAACAATGATGCTGCTGAAAACATCTTGTAGTGGAAAATCCCAACAAATTAACCATGAAACTATAATACTTGGAGACTTAAATACAGACTGGCAACTTATGAATTCCACTACCCCCACTGAATCTATAAACTTGTACAACTTCACACAATTAATAACCACAACCACTAGAATCAATAAAAAGTACAGTTTTGTACCTACCATAAATGTAGATGTTCGAAGATCCACATTGCTGCAGTCCAAAACTGTACTATGTTCTTCATCTCACATTGCTAGATATAGTTTGTTTCAAACAACTGCTGAGACTCACAACTGCCTGTGTACATCTAAAGTGTGCAAAATCTTCTCCGAGGTCCCAAGCAGGTAGTAGCTCTCTCGTGGGGGTCTTATATTCTAGTTGAGACCTGCTGTGGTTCAAAACAGAATATGCCAGGCTGTTAGATGAAGACAGTCCAATCTGGAGCTATCAAAATCATCGAGCGCAGTCTCCACAAAATCATTGCTTGCCTGCATAGAGGATAAGAATGTGTTCCCCTTGCTTGTTGATGTACCACATGACAGTAGTGTTGTCTGTTAGAATCAACACCTGCCCTGGAAGAAGTAACTCCTTGAAAGCCATTAATGCAAACTGGACTGCTAACATCTCCTTCATGTTGATATGTAGATGCTGTCGTCTGGCAGGCCACTTGTCTTGTATCCACTTTCCATTCAGATATGAACCCTAATGCTTGAAGGACTGTCCTGCAGTCAGCACGGACTGATGAGATAGTTGATGACTTTATTTCGTTCACAGAGATGCTGAAGAGCTCGTCCTTTTCTTGAGCCAGAATCAGACAGTCGCCCAAGTAAGGATAGATTTGTGAATACTCTGGGCCAGTAGATAAGCCAAAGGGCAATGCAGAGAACTGATATAAAAGCTGTTGTAACGTCAACATTTCTGCTTAAAGGACTGACCCCTGCCCTCACCAGAAGACTGGCCACATTGCAAGGAATGCTTACCCACCTGTTCCTGCCCTAGGACTCTTAAAGATACTTGAGCTTCAGGGGCACTCTATAATACCTGTCGGTTTAACTGGGCTCAGAAGCCTCGAACACCCACCCTAGGCCTCTTATCAGGGGTAAAGAACCTCTAATCTAGGCAGAGACCCTGAAAGAAAGGGGAGACCCCCACTGAAGTTAACAGCGGGTTCTTTACCCTAGGCTGCTGCTTTGTCTTTTCTTTTTTTTTAGAAGGCGGGCGGGTGGGCATCCTAGCACAAGGCGACAGCCAACAACGTCGTGCTCAGGCCTATTCCCCGGAATGCCAACCAAACTTTGATTGGGTCTGAAACTCTTCAGGAGATAATCAACATTAGACTGGATTCTTAGAAACAAACCACACAAAATCAAAAAAGTAGGCTGGCTCTCAGATAGCATAAGTGACCAAATACCAGCATATGCCATTAGAACTCACCATAACCTAGACAAACATATTATCTACAGTCAAGTACAAAATACAACCAAATTCAGCACAGATATTTTCAATGAAACACAAACAATATAACTGGAATGTGCTTAGAACAGTGCCACTAGATACTGCTGTAGAACACTTTGATAATGTATTCTTACAGACCTTAAATAATCTAGCAACAGTTCTTAATAAGAGTAAAGTCCAACCCCTAGACCATGGCTAACAAAAAAAAAGAAACTCATAATAAAAAGGGATAAAGCCTGGAAAAAAGGTATAAAAATAGAACTCAAAATGCCTTCAATTTAGACATCTTTTAGAAACTTTGCAAAACTCTATGTCAAACAGGACAAGCAAAATACAATACCAACCTACAAGACAAACATCAAAACAACCCAAAACATTTTTGGTCATCACTAAAACTACTCCACCCTAGCAAGATCGCCAATCCGTCTCCTAAAACAGACATGACAGACTGCATCCCCACACAGTTTAATTCCTACTTTATACACTCAGTATTCTCTCTCTTAGACACCAATACATTTCCCTCCCTCTCTCTACCCCTTGTCCAACCAATACCACCCACAGCTCTTCAATTTTAGTCCAGTACCCACCTCATTCATAATGAAAGTTGCTCCTTAAACTAAAAACTACCTCCATAGCTGTAGACCAACTACCATCAGACCACCTAAAAATGCCTTAAATCATAGCCGCCCGTGTCCATACTATTTAATAGGTCCATAGCAGAAAGATGCATTCCATCACTGTGGAAAAAATCCTACAACATACCACTGCACAAAGGTGGCACACTTACAGAGTTTAATAACTATAGGCTAATAGCAATTCTCTCCTCATTCCAAAATATTAGTGAAATGCATCCATATACAGCTGATGCAATACCTAACCTCAAATAACCTGCTCTTAGAAACACAACATGGCTTTGGACCGCAGCACGGCACCACTACTGCTCTACTACAGTTTACCAATAAACTAAACCAACATAGAAACAATGGTCTGCTTGTGTCCACCATGTTCTTAGACTTGTCAAAGGCATTTGCGACTCACTCTAGCAACTGTTCAATCAACTCTCCTCAATACGACTTTCACAAAACTCATCATGGTTACTTAGTTTGCTATCTGGAAGGCAACAAGCCGTTAAACTGGCAACAAACCTGCTCATCCTTTCAACCAATTACTACAGGTGTCTCTCAGGCCTCTTTCCTGGGTGGGTCCTCTCTTACTTAATAAATTTATTAACAACTTCCACTCACCATGCTAGTTTAGGTCAGTATGCAGACAATTCAGCATTAATATGTGCAGCCTTAACAATAAATAAGTTCCAAGACATTAACCCAAAAATATTTCTTCTCTGTAGAAACCTGGCTCAAAGAATCAAACCTCCTACTCAACCCCAAAAAAACTAAGTTAACGTTTTTTAAAAAGTTGCCAAAATCAAAAGCAATCTTTTACCATAAAGTCAGAAAATAATATTGTAATTGAAACTATAACTCACAGTAAACTTCTAGGCATTATAGTAGATGACAATATCAAATATGACCACCGTATACTGCACGCCATTAAATCTATGCATCAGAAACTAGGCACCTGTTACAGGATCAATGGATTCCTTACAGATACTGCAACAAAAACACTAGCCATCATCTACTTGCACTACTTCTATCCTAACAACCTTAAACAATACTCAAAGAAACTTGCCTCCTATTACAATCTTCTCCTTCTTCTTTCGGCTTTTCCCTGTTAGGGGTCGCCACAGCGGATCATCTGTCCACTCATGATTGGCAGTGGAGTTTTACAGTGTCGAGTTGTCAGCCCGGCGCCCAACCTTCCACAGAAGGCACGCACACACTCACACCTAGGGCCAATTTAGTGTGTCTAATCCACCTACTGCATGTCTTTGGGATATGGGAGGAAACCGGAGCACCCGGAGGAAACCCACGGAGGACATGCAGACTCCGCACAGAAGGCACCCCAGCCAAGAATCGAACCGGAGAACCTCTTGCTGTGAGGCGACAATGCTAACCGCTGCACCACCGTGGCCGCCCTTGCCTCCTATTACAATAAAATAGCTAAATTTGCCACCAGTCTCCCTCATGGGACTCACCACTATCATAGCTTAAAGCAATTAAACTGTCTTGAACTGCATAACTACATAACATATTCACAACTAACTACAGCACACAAACTCATTCATCAACTAGAACAATGCACTGCACAACAAAACCTATTACTGCCCTACTATCCAGCAAGTGACCTCCATTCTAGTAACAAATTGTTACTACTCCCAAATAAGTCAGATAATGTTGCAGGAGACTCGCTTTATCTCCCAATATGTTGCTAAACTCTGGAACAGTATCCCCACACAGATAAAGCTCTCAGACAAACTCAATAGTTTTAAACCATTGCTTAAACATCATCTTAACCAGTCCTGGTCCTACACACGCGCATCATCAGGTTAAGACTTTGTGCTCACCGTACTTTATTATCCAAATACTCTCCTTAAACAGAATACACTCAACCTCTCACTGAAATGACAAAACAATGTTATACATAACTGCTGCCTGCATAATCCAACAAGTTGCACAAGGTCTTTCTCATTAGTAACTTCTACTTCTGTAAAATCCTAGAATGTATAACTGTAACTTCTGTATGTCAATACATGTAAAAAGAAATGCAACTACTCTATGTTTAACTGGAACGAAGTATAATGCAATGTAAAGAAATGGAGCTTTTCACTCTGGGCCTCCGCTGAAAAATAGTATTACTCAGTCAGACTTTCATGGTAAACAAATACAAACAATTAAATAAATATTTGGTGCTGACATATGCAAATTACTACTTTCTACAATACATTCAACAAAAAAATCAGTTATTTTGCATTCTGTGATGACAACAGTAGGAAGAAAGTTGACCTTTTGGTTCAAGTCAATGTCTAACATAACCTCAAAAGAAAGTTTTGTTGAAAGTCATCATGTGGAAGAAAGATGCTATGAGGCTATAAACACAAAAGAGCTTGATGTTTTTATACCCTTCAAGGTGAAGTGAATGCCCAAAAGGGCTGTCTTCCAAGAAAGGAATTTTAACAGAAACAAATACACTGGCTAAAAGGGAGGCTTTATCAAAAACTAAAGGACAACATTAAGACTGTATTTAAGAATCAAATGTTCCTTTGGAAATTTCACATGCAATACCACTCTAAGAAACATTCACTGTGAGCCTGAAGTTAAGGGATGGTTCCCAAAGAAAGTATGCTCATAGGAACAAATCAAGGGGCTTAAAAGCTGAACACAACAGGACCGCAGGTAATAAAAGAAAGACATTAAGGTGGGACTGGTGCTATGACTCAAAATACTAATGAGGACATCTCTTCCAACCATCCATAACCCCTTTTTCCCCATTTCTGCACAAGGGGTCAGAGTGTCACTTCAACAGGGATAATCATCTAGAGCCAATTTCTTCCATTTTGACAAAAAGGACTTTACTGAAGAAAGCCTTCTACCCACATGGATGTACTCTTCTACTACGGCAAGAAAGTAAAGTTGTGTGGGCATGCTCACCATAACAGTAATTATTTGAGTAAAAGGATCACTGCAGCAATAACACAGGCAGAAATCCATCCTTCCAGGCAGTCTTCTAGATATGCTGGACAGTCCCAGAATGGAGATGGTCTATTTCCCATGCTGAAGAGGTGTGATTAAACTTAACAATAAAGGGGAAAGCAACTCCCACAATCTTTTGTTTCTTTTCTATAGAGTAACAGATGAGCAACAAATGTGCCTTAGAGCCCCAGGGAAGACATCCAAGGCCTAGTGAAGACATACTTCAGTAGACTCAGTCCATCTTTGTATGGGAAGGATTCATCTCAGGGTTGCGAGACCACATTTGGCTACTATTCTTTTATCCAGCCTTATAGATATGCTGGACAGTCCCAGAATGGAGATGGTCTATTTCCCATGCTGAAGAGGTGTGATTAAACTTAACAATAAAGGGGAAAGCAACTCCCACAATCTTTTGTTTCTTTTCTATAGAGTAACAGGTGAGCAACAAATGTGCCTTAGAGCCCCAGGGAAGACATCCAAGGCCTAGTGAAGACATACTTCAGTAGACTCAGTCCATCTTTGTATGGGAAGGTGGGAAGGATTCATCTCAGGGTTGCGAGACCACATTTGGCTACTATTCTTTTATCCAGCCTTAAAAAAAAAAAAAAAAAAAAAAAACGAGGGGGAGATGCAAGAACAAACAAGGGAAAGGTAGGATGGAGCCCATAATGTATTTACCTCCAACAGTCCAAGAAGGTAGGTCCTTTAGGGTGAGGAGAAAGTACAGTTGTGTACACTTACCATAAATGTAGATGTTATAGTGTATTCACTGTTGCAGTCATTACATTTGGGTAATCTTGCTGGCAGGTTGCCCTCAGTCGGCCTGAATTCCAAAGTCCTGGGTCCTGCGTCGGCTGCTGTCGCCCCTTCTCTGACGTCAAGTCGTCAGGAGTATAAAATATGCGGCCAACGCCATTTTCTTTAGTTTTTCTTGCCCCAGATGTCAGATGCCCCCTAAAAGGGTAGCCAAAATTTATATATATAAATATATATATATATATATATATATATATATATATATATATATATATATATATATATATATATATAAATACATGCACCAATATAAACTTTACCTTCCTCTACAAGCAAATACACCACATAGGTTGTATAAATCAAAGAAGGAAAGATAGGTTCCATCAGAAGAAAGGAGGATGGTGGGTGGGTAACCTGGACTGCAACAGTGAATACACTCGAACATCTACATTTATGCTAAGTGTACACAACTGTACTATGTTCTTCATATTTCACTGTTGCAGTCATTACATTTGGGTAGAGTCCCAAAGCTATGGTTGGGTGGCTGGAGCTAAACAGTGTTAGGAGTGGCTATGAGGCCCTGCAGAACTGCAGTGGCAAAGCCTGCCCTGGATTTAGAGTAGAGTGGCAGATGATAGTGCTTTGTAAAGGTGTGCACTGAACTCCAAGTAGCAGCCTCTAAAATGTCCTTGGTTGGTACTCCCCTGAGAAAGGCTGCTGAAGTGGCTGCAGTTCTGGCTGAATGTGGCCTAATGCCCTTGGGCACTGGCTTGCCATGGTGGAAGTAGCAGAAACGAATGCAGTGGCCTATCCACTTTGAAATAGTCTGCTTTGAGATGACCTTTCCTTGTGATCCTGCAGCATATGCCACTAGTAATTGCTCTGTCTTTCTGAAAACGTTGGTTCTGTCCAAGCAGAATCTAAGCTGTCTGTGTACGTCCAAAGAATGCAGAATTCTCTCCCCCTTGTTCTGCGGATTTGTATAAAAAGTTGGCAGATGAATAGTTTGGTTAAGAGCCACACTGGACACCACCCTAGGCATAAATGTTGGGTTTGTCCTCAGAGAGACCCTGTCTGGATAAAAAATGATAAAAGGTTCCACAGCCATGAGTGCCTGTAGCTTTGAAACACGTCTTGAAGTTATTGCTAGGAGCAGAGCTGTTTTCCAAGATAAAAACTTTATATCAGCAGTAGCAGCTGGCTCAAAAGGAGACAGGGTGAGTTTTTCTAAGATATAGTTGAGGTCCCATGTAGGCATTGGTGATCTCCTTGGAGGCCTTAAATTTTTGGCTCCTCTGAGGTACTGCTTTAATAAGGGATGAGAAAAGATTGGTGGCTCTGTACTGTAATGAGCCGAAATGGCAGAGGCATGAATTTTAATAGATGAAAAAGATAGGCCTTTGTCCAGCATCTCCACTAAGTATTGCAAAATCTGAAAAATATTTGGCACAGCTGTATCAGTTCCTTGTGCCTGGTTCCAAGCACAGAATCTCTTCCATTTTCCAGCATAAGATTTTCTAATACTAGGCCTTCTGGCTTCCAAAAGGACATCCATCACAGCTTTACTGAGTGGTGTGTTTTGTATGACTACATTATCCGCCATGCTGCCAGGTTTAAAGTCCTGATTTGGCTGTGCAGGATCTGATTATTTTGCTGGGACAGTAGATGAGGTATTTGAGGTAAGGTCCAAGCTGGGCATTGAGACAAGTTCCTTAGTATTGGATACCAGTACTGGCGGGGCCAGTCTGGGGCAATAAGTATCATCTTTGGCTTCTCCTGTCTGACCTTTAGGAGTACCTTGGGGAGGAAAGGCAGTGGGGGAAAGGCATATACTGATAGTTTTTTCCAGCTGAAAGATAGGGCATCCACTTTCCATGCTTGCCTGTGATGAGTCCTTGTGCAGAACCTTTTTAGTTGGTAGTTGTGAGGGGAGGCAAATAGATCTATGTCCGGGCATACCCATTTCCTTGTTATTATGCTGAAGACTTGTGGATTCAGCTGCCACTCATGGGGATCCATGAAGTGTCTGCTTAGTTCGTCTGCCAGAGTATTTTTCCTTCCTGGCTGGAATTGTGCCTGCAGATGTACTTGGTAAGTCAATGCTGTGTGCCACAAAGTCATGGCTAGTCTGCAAAGGGGGTAAGAATGTGTGCCTCCCCGCTTGTTTATATACCACATGACCGTGGTGTTGTCTGTCTTTATCAGTAGTTGTCCTGAATGAAGTAGGTCCTTGAAGGCTGTCAGGGCATTTTGAACAGCTAGCATCTCTTTTTGATTGATATGTAGATGGATTTGGTTTGAGGCCCATGTGCCCTGAATGCATCTTCCTGCCATGTGGGCCCCCCAGGCATAATCTGATGCATTCGTTGTTAGTGTCTGCCTGGCTGGGGGTAATGTGAATGGCCGTCCCTTGTTTCGGTGACAAGCCTTTGCCCACCATCGGAACTTCTGTTGCAGGCAGGGAATGAGAGTAATCATAGTTTCCAGACTGTGGCAATGTTGAGTCCAAACACTTTTTAGGTACCATTGTAGTTTCCTCATATGCAGTCTTGCATATGGAATTAGTAGGATGCAGGATGCCATGAAGCCCAAAGCCTGCAGAATTTTTCTTGCAGATAACTGGGCCTTTGTTGCCAACATTTTGAAACAGGTGGACAGTTGCCTTTGTTTGTCTGGCCTGAGATAAGCCATCTGGGCAGTTGTATTTAAGCTTGCACCCAGGAATATTATCTCTTGAGAGGGTACTAGTTTTGACTTCTTTTCGTTGACGGTGTACCCAAGACATGTTAGAAGTCTTTTCACAAACGCCAGATGCTGTAGAAGAATGTCCTTGTTCTCTGCTTGAATTAGACAGTCGTCCAAGTAAGGATATATTTGTATTTCTCTTTGTATGCAAAATGCAATTACTGGTGCCAGGAACTTTGTAAAGACCCTGGGTGCAGTAGATAAGCCAAAGGGCAGTGCAGAGAATTGGTAATGCATTGAACCAGCCTTGAATCTGAGGTATCTTCTGCATATTTGTCTAACTGGGACATGCAGGTATGCCTCTTGTAGGTCTAAAGTCACAAGCCAAGCGTTCCTGCCCAGCATGGGCAGAAGCTGCTGCAAAGTCAACATCTTGAATTTTGGCATATCCAGGAATGTGTTCAGAATAGATAAGTCCAGTATTGGCCTCCTGGCCTTGTCCTTTCTGGGTACCAAGAACAGTCTTGAGTAAAATCCTTGTCTCTGCTCTTGCTCTGGTACTTGCTGAATGGCCCCCATGTCCATGAGGGATGAAACTTGTTTTTGTGCCTCTGCCCATTGATTTTTTGGCAGATCTGGCCAGCCATTTGCCTTTGGCAGGGTATGGAAATGGAACTTGTAGCCTTGTGACACGATATTTAGAACCCACTTGTCCTGGGCTATGATGTGCCAATTTTGAGAAAAAAGTGCTAATTTTCCCCCTAAGGGTGCTGCCAGGAGATAAGTGCTTGGTGCAGGCAGGGGGAAGTCATTGGGATTGTTTCCTGTATGGTTGAGATTTGTTTTCTCCAACTTTGGAGGTAGAGGCACCCCATTGCTGTGACCCGTATGAACCTTGCGCCTGGGGCCTGCCTCTAGGGCGTCTGGGACTGCCCCTTTGAGGACTGTCTGACACAGGAAAGGACCAGTTCTTTGTTGGCCAGTGTCTACTAAACCTAGGTGGCTGTACTTGTAAAAAACTTTGACAGTTTTCATAGATTTAGCTTTGTCCTCCATTTTCTTTAACACCTCTTCTGCCTTAACACCAAATAAAGTATCATGCTGTAAAGGTGCATCTAATAATTTAACTTTGACATGATCAGGCAGATTTTGTTCCTTTAACCAAGCATGCCTCCTAATTACAGAACCCATAACTGCGGCCCTGCAGGAGGCCTCCAAAGAATCAAAACCACATTGCAAAGTATGCTTTCCAACTTGTTCAGCTGCATGCAATAAATCCTGCATTTCCTTGTTTTCTGTACATTCAGAGTCTAACAACATTTTCTGTTTAAGCAATGCCATGACATGTTGCTGATATCTGAGCATATGAAACTGACAGTTTAAGGCCCTTATAGCCAAGGTAGCAGATGTGTATACCTTTTTCCCCCGTCTATCCAGTGCCTTAGAATCTCTGTCAGAGGGGGTAGGGTTTTTTGCAGCGGAAGCCTTAACTCCCTTGGGACCCTGTGAAATAGTTTCTGGGTCTGCAGCAGGGTTTTTAAAAAGGAATTCATGAGAGTCAGGAACCCTGTAATATCTGTCAGGCTTAACAGGAGCTGGAGGTAAGGAGTCAGGGGTAAGACTGGACACCGAAAACACATCATCTACAATGTCTAACACAGGTGTAATGGCTAGTGGCCTGTGTTGAGGTAGTAAAAGGAAATCCCTGAGCCTCTTTTTAGATTCTGAAAAATCTTGGCTCTCCCAGTGGAAATGCTCCCTCATGGTATGCAAGGTTTCCCCAAAAGAATAGTCGTCTGGAGGAGAAGCTGAAGGTATATATTCTTCAGCATCAGAATCCTCACAGGGGGTAGAGAATATTCCTGATCAGAAGAGGAATCAGAAGAAATGGAAACCTGATCTGAAGATTCATAGTCAGTCTGTTGCCTAAACCTCTTATCAGGGGGGGTGGAAAACCCTGATCAAGTTTTCGGCCATTTTGAGCATCTGTTTTTTGGGCATAGAGGCCTAACCACGTGGCCCTTGAGTTTGTTTCTTTGCTTTAGAAGGTGCTTTAGTCTTTGCCTTTGAAGCTGAAGTCGGTTTAATGTAAAGATGTTTAGGTCTGAATAAACCCTCAGAAGCCGGTGCCTGCTCAGCGGCTCCGGACCCATCTGAAGGAATAGTATTCTGAGGCTCCAATACCTTGAGTTTCCAGCAGCATGGCCGACTCCATGTGGGAGTTAGTAGCGGCCTGCGACTCTAAACTAGCGGGCGTCAGGGGCTGCGAAAGCGCCTCACTGAGAACCGGCAAACCACCGACTGGCTTAGGAGAAGCTTCATCATCGGTTTTGGGCCTCGGTAGTCTATCTCTCTCCTTTTCTTTGCGTTTTTTGTGAACTCAGATAGTCGGATGGCTATCCAATGACATTTCTGGATAATTAAACCGGCGTCCAAAATAGTTTAAAGCAAAATCATACCGACACTTAATAGTGCGTTGGTTAAATCTAGCACAAAACCGACAACCAGAAATGTTGTGATCAGGGCCTAGGCAAGGAATACAGTAAGAATGAAAATCCTTATGAGGTATTTGCCTTTCACAAGAAATACAATTATTTATTTTTTCTGACAACGGAGTGGAGCAAGAAAAAAGTTTCCCCAATGGGGTACTTAGCTTTATTGAAGACTTCGGATCTGAAACTCGAACACGAAAATCTCAGGAGTCGGCCGACCAGCACTTGCGAACTGCTTCGGGCACTGCACGGTAAGAAAGACTAAAGAAAATGGCGTCGGCTGCATCTTTTATACCCCTGATGACCTGATGTCAGGGAAGGGGCGACAGCAGCCAATGCAGGACCCAGGACTTTGGAATTCAGGCCGACTGAGGACAACCTGCCAGCAGGATTACCCAAATGTAATGACTGCAACAGTGAAACACGAAGAACATCAGACTTTGCTTTGGGGGCTCTTAATTTCTCAT
The DNA here is from genome assembly GCF_019279795.1 of Protopterus annectens. Classification (NCBI taxonomy): domain Eukaryota; kingdom Metazoa; phylum Chordata; order Ceratodontiformes; family Protopteridae; genus Protopterus; species Protopterus annectens. Next base: position 335,143,549 of record NC_056729.1, on the reverse strand, counting down.
CACAGGGATAAGATCCAAGAACCAGATACCATTTCTTTACTCTACCTCTATAAAATGAAGGTGCAAGAACAACCACTGGAATGGTGGGAGTCAGCCTACACTGCAGCAGTGATTTTCTTACTTGAACATCTACTGTCATGGTGAACATGGCCGTTATGTTCATCATAAGGATCATTGTTGCAGCTGTGATTCCTTATACAAGGAAAAAGTATTAAAGCAGTTTGCTACTCAAGAAGTTGCCTGACCTTGAACTAGTGCACAGGTTACTTTGGTGATATATAATAGCAAAATCTATACTGCTTCTGGACTGTATATCTTGATTTTCATGTTAGAATAAGGTCTGACAGAGACGGTCCAGGCCACTGTCTCCAAGAAACTCAAGCTGAAAGATTTCTAAGGAAGCAATCGTACAAACTTCATAGCCGCCATGCTTGCTGCAGCTACACACACTTTTAATTTTATGGTAATTGATATGGTTGTTAATAACTGTAGAGGGGGAGATGTCAAGTTGAAGACGGACACTAAGGAACTAGAATGGATAGTGAGAGTCACGGCGAATATGGGAAAGGGTCTCAATGATAAATTGAATATTAAGCCCATTTTACTAGCTAGAGACTTAAAAAAGGTAGTTGGGTAGTCTCTATGCTATGCTACTTCATGTTTACATATGATGTGTTTTTAAACACGTACTTTTATTATATTATTATAATATTGTTACAGTGATAGAATTATTTATATAGCAAGTTCAATTTTTGTTTTTAATGTTGAGTTTTGTTTGTTAAGTGGTCTTCAGAAGGAAATTTTGTACTTGAAATTTAACTGGAGAAGAGTTTATACTGAATGCAGTATGACTAAGTTAGGAGGGAAGGGTTATGCATTAGCATAATTAATTGAACTGCTGGGTATATAACTTGAAGAATTTTTTCATTATATTGCCCGATGAAGTGGCTTAGTCCACGAAAACACTCACCTGATATCTGATTTTGGATTAAAAAGTATTTTGTGTTATTTACAGCCGTGGTCTCGTGCCTCCTTTTTCTATTTTCACTATATATCGATATATAGATATATATCTGTATATAGCTATGTATCTATCTATATACATCTATCTATATATAGCTATATATATATATATATATATATATATATATATATATATACACATATCTATACCATATCTATATTATATATATATATATATATATATATATATATATCTATATATATATATATATATATATATATATATATATATATATATATATATATATATATATATATATATATATATATATATAGATATATATAAATATATAGATATATCTATAAAAAAAAAAAATATATATATATATATATATATATATATGGGTCTACTTTGTTTCACTGAAAGCTCATTTCACCGAATTTCAATTTACCCTGACCAAAACGCTGAAAGCTCAAATTACTGAAAACTCATTTCATCGAATCTCATTTCACTGAAATGAAGTACAGGCACTGTGTAGAGTACTGTAAGGCAAGTAAAAGGCATATGCCCTTTTCCCCACCGTAGTGGGATCCTGGAGTTAGTATATACAGTTGGGGGATGCCCCCCAATTAGTTTGGGTATATATTATCTTGTCAAAAGAGTTAGTCATTGGTGTTGTAAGTATGTATGTCTATGGTTTAAAATGTATTGTTTTGAAGCTTTCAGTAAAACAGAATAATGAACCAAACTAGGTGGGGGGGCTACGCCACAAAATAATGAATTAATTTAATGTGGGATTCTTTTCTGAGGGGAATATCAGTGCTGGGAGGAATTTCTTTTAAGGACAACACCCTTTAAACACAGGATTTGATGCAAGTTGTTTCTATGCATTCGGAGAAAAATATTTGCTATTAAGGAAGAGTAAAAAAAAAAACTTTCCTTAAACAAAGAAAAAAGTTATTCAAGCTAGTCAAGTGCAACATTTTTAAGCATGCAGTCTGCAGTAAGTGGGGAAAGGGTCATTGCACCCAATACCCCTCAAATGTTCCTGATTTTAGACTTGGGTTCAGAATTCTGCTCTGACCCTCCTAAAATTGGGGACTTTTTGAGATGAGATGCTAGATGGAACAGTCAAAAAATAATGACACAATTACATTTATAAACAATTTTCTTCAGAAAATGTGTGTTAATTCACATTCTCTCAGTCTATCAAATTTCTAAGTTAACAGCACCAATAATTAAAAAAGTCCCCCTGATATTGAGCCTTTGTTCCTGATTATTTTTGGCCTTGTCCCTGATTCTTTGCATAAGAGCCTGACAGTTGTACTATCTTCCTCAACCTAATAAATAAATTCAGACGTCTTCCACGTTAATAAAGAATGAAGACTCAAGAGTAGGAAAGCTTAAATTTCAGCCTTGCTCAGACCAAATAATGGTCATGCCTTTGAAGAGTGACTCTTAGAAACACCAACTGGACTGCTGAGGAAAGGAACTGAGATCCTAATATAAGTGGAAAATGAACTAATTAGGATGCTGAGAGAATGGGAGAAGTACCCATGATACCCCAGATGCCTTCTAATGAGTCTTATGTTCTAGGATACTTGCTCACCTTTCCTGTGATCCTCCACTTTGCTGAAAATAGAGAACTCAGCAATAAGCCGATGTGAAAACTGCATTGCTGACGATGTGGCACAAGCTCCAAAAAGACCCTCATGCAGAACATTTCAGTGCAAGAAGAGTCGACAATAGCAATATCTGCAAAAGGAACAAGCTCAAAGGTACTAACAGCACACCTTATAAATAATGATGTTCTGGGGGACTTGCATGCTCCCCTGAACTCACAAACAGCATTCTGATCCACTGACTCATGGGATGGTGCCTTTGCTTGACTTCTTGACTTTGCAAATGAACTTCTGGTTCAGGTAAATGATAAGCTAAAGACTGTAAGACAGAGCTCTCACCAAGTGGGAGTGCTTGACACCCTACTAGAAGATAACATATTTTTTGAGACTCTGAAATGAAGCTAGGATTGGGTGACTTACGATTTCTCAAACTAGTCTCTCTCTTTTTCTCTTCTCTCTATCTCTCTCTCTCTCTCACACATATCCTTACCTTTCTCTCTATCTCTCTCTCTCTCACACACATATCCTTACCTTACCTAAGGAGACGTTTCCTATCTCACAGTCCTCTAATGCTCCTTTAAGATGATGGCTCATTGAAAGGATGGAGGAGAACGTGCATATACATAACTGACCACCATGTGAAATACATAGGACTAAGCATTTCTTGGGGATATACCTCTACCCTGCTTAACACCAGCATTCAAATTTCACTGTCACTTAAAGTTTGTACCTTGGAGCAGTTGTTAGTCTTTTATTTTTCCTGACTGTTGGCATCTCACACTTTCAATGGTTCCCCTCACATAAAAATATTCAGACTAGAAGGATGACATTTTCTTCAGATGTGAAGCAGAAATATCAGGCTTTGCTTACCCTGGTAAGACTCACTTGCTTAAATCACTAGAAGACCTTGAACACAAAAAGCAGAGATGTTAGCCTTAGCCTGGGATCAAACAATGACAATAACACCTAAAGGGCTTCTTATTTAGTAGAAATTTATTTTCTTTTCAAATGCAGGCATGGGTGCTTCCTGCAATGTATGCAAGAAAAAAATCTGGACAGCACGACTACTGGGAAAACATCAGAAGACCCATGACAAACCAGTCAGTAGATTACGGTGAAAGGATACTAGTAGTGACATATCTGGAGAGGATGCTATCACACACAAATATGCTATATAAAAAAATCTCTACCAGACTGTCTCTCTTCCAGGCATGAAGCTGGCAACAGAATTAACTGCCACAATAACTTGCTTAACGCATGCTTTTTCTAGAGAACCATAAAATAAAATGATCAATTTACTGTAAAAAATCAGAGTATTTTGTTGGGCGCCGGGCTGGCAAATTGACACTGTAAAAACTCTACTGCCAATCAATCTGCAGACCGATGATTCGCTGTGACGATCCCTACTGGGTGAAGCCAAAATACATTGCTATTTGCTACTTACCTTGCTTTACCCCACAGTAGTAGCTGCATAAATTCATCTTGTACAGAGGTGGTTGTATTCTTTTCCTAAATAAAAAAAATTAAGAACATCTACTAACACATCTAGTAATTTCAGCTACTACAGTTCACTTTACAAATTAGTTTCATCTTGTAAATAATATGCCTGCACAACACAAATGTTTTATGTACTTCATCATTTTACTATAATGGCATGAAAGTAATCAAACTGGATGAAGACAGTGTGAATATTGTTTTTAACAAAAATGTCAAGTTGCATTTTGTAAAGCGGACTCCCTGTGAAGCGGGTTTATCTATTTTCTCCTGAGGAGCAGCAGTGTCAGAGATGATAAACCCTAACATCCCAGTAAGTCCCTATGTCCAGGGGGAAAGAGATATTAAAGATCAACATGGATCATAAAGATCTACTCGTGGAAAGTACATGACGTATAACATCTTGTATGATCCAGTCCAGCAACTTCAACCAGTATAACATAGCCCCCAGTTCTTCTTCTCGAGTGGTATTGTAATGGAATACCTCCAATGATTGCAGACCTGAAGGGAGACCTAGTCCTAGAGGTCATACCCAGCTTACAGTGCCTTGCAAAGGTATGCAGAGAAACCCATGTCACAATTAAACAAATATCCACAAAGATGTTATGGAGGAATGCTTGAGAAGCATCCACTGCCCTGGTAGAATGTGGCTTGGATTTGTCAGGTAATTATTTGTTGTACTGCTGGTAGCAATATGTAATACAGTCAAGAAAGATAACTGGACAACATGAATTTAAACATTTCTTGGCTCGGTTTGTTAACTGAATGGGATATAAACAGTTGGTCATCATTTCTAGCAGATGTTTTCTCATCCAACCAGAAGTGCAACTGTCTGTGTATATCAAACAATGTAACAGGTGCTCCCTTCTGTTGGGATACTGTGGGTATAAGAATACACAGATTACTGACTTGATTTAAACTGAATGGCATAGCTACCTTCGACATGAAAGAAAAGTTAATCTGCAAGGATACTGCACCTTAACGGAAAATCAGTAAGGGAGATTTAGCACTAAAAACCTGTACTTCAAAAATTCTTATGGCAGAAGTGACAGTTACCAATAATAATTTCTTCCAAGTTAAGAACTTAAAATCTACCTTAGAAGTTGGCTCAAAGGGAGGCAAAATTAAGTTTTCAAACAAGAAACTGAGATGGGGTGGGGTGGGGCGGGGGCACAGGCTCCCTAACTAGGTGTCAAAGTAAAACAATACCTTTAAGAAAATTTGACATACCAAGTGGCACCAATGAGTAACACTTTTGATATTGTTACAAGTTGGTTAGAAACAGCTGCTAAATTAACTCAAAAAAGTGACACCAGATTCAATCAGATAGGATAGGATTCAGATAGGAAAAATACATTTTCTAATTCATATTTATACTTCACCAGCGCATACCCCTAGAAACAAAAAAGTATTCTGAAGGGCCAGTTTATCAGGATATCAAGGATGACTTTAGACGAAATAGATTTTAAGAATGAGTGTGAGAATTTAAAAAGTATGTTTTTAGAGAGAAAGTATCCTATTGGATTAATAGAGGAAGTCTTAAATTAAGTAAAAAAGGGAGAAAAAACAGATTTAGTCCCTTATTAGGTAAAGTAAATATTAATTTGAAGTCTAGCAATCTAATCAAGGACACTAACAACAGCAATAACATGATAGTAGAAAATTTGACTACAGACACAGGGGCTTTTATTATGAATTTTAATAGAGATGCTATGGTTATTAAGAATGTTATATCTAAAAAGTGGAATATATTTGTGAGTTTTTCAGATATGCAGGGAGTATTTAAACAACTGTTAAAATTTATTTACAGCAAGAGTAGAAGCATTAAAAACTATTTGGAGAATGATCAATACAAAAGAATGGAAGACACAAAACAAAAAAAAGGTACATGTTAAGTGTGGAAATGTGCCCAGTGCCCTCACATTAGTAACACAAAGATTGTGTGTGTGTGTGTGTGTGTGTTTGTGTGGGTGTGTATGTGTGTGTGTGTGTGCATATATATATATATATATATATATATATATATATATATATATATATATATATATATATGGGTTCCATACACTAGATCGAATTTTCACTAATTTGAAATAGTGCATGGAATGCTCACTGCACTGAAAGTGCACTTAATCGAAAGTGCACTTACGCGAAGTTCAGTACAATGAACGGGTGTTGTACTGAACTTCCGTGCAGTACTCACAGACCTTAGGGTTAGGGCATGGGTCATAGTAAGGGGATAGTCCGTACAGCTATCCCCTTATCATGACCAGTGCCCTAACCCTAAGGTCCGTGATGACTGCAGCGCAGTGAAGGACATAGCAATGTCCTCCACTATGGTGCGATAGTCACGAACCTTAGGGTTAGGGCATGGGTTAAGGGTAAGGGGATAGCTTTACTATCCCCATGCCCTAACCCTAAGGTCCGTGACTATCGCACCACAGTGGAGGACATAGCTTGTTTTTTATGTCCTCCACTGTGCTGCGGTGTTTTCGGTGAAGTGCACTTACGCAAAAGTTCACTTTCGTTAAAGTGAACATTCGCAGAAGTGAGGCTTCCTATTACAAGTTCGAAGTAGTGAACTTTCGTTCTTGTAATAGGAATCCATATATATATATATCTATCTAGAGAGAGAGACACACACACACACACACACACACACACACACACACACACACACACACACACACACACACACACACACACAAATATATATATGAATACACAAAGCAGAGACAGATATATACAAACCAAAAGATACACAAACTGTAATAATAGGGGAGTTGCTTATTTGGGTCAGTGTAAAAAAACGTTTAGCGTTTTATGTGGAGAAAACAGAATAGTCTTTAAAATAAAAATTATGAACATCGATATGACAATCGAAAGAAAGATATAACAAATACATTATATAAGCACAGTGTATATTGTAAAGATGCCACCTTTACATTTTTTGTTTTGAAAGAAATTCCACAAGATGCTTGAGGGGGTTAATGGGAGACAAGAATAAAATACTGGGAATTTTACTGGCAGCTTATCTTAAAAGCCAATAAATTCCTGGGCTTGAACAAAAATATCTCCCTGGTCCCGGTTCTAAAACTTAGGTCCGCTAGGCTTTAATAATATTAGAGGGGTAAATTTACATTAATATTGTTGGAGATTTTAAGTTCTTTTTAAGGTTGTAAATTATTTATACATATAAGTTTTTACTTATATTGTTTTAATGGCAGTTGTTAAATTTTATTGGTATCTTTTATGTCAGAATATTTAGACAGATTTTTTAAAAATTTATGTACTATCTACTTTACACATTTTGTACTTTCAGCTTTTTATAACAAAGTTTGGGACTAGAGGGCAGTAGATTTGTAGTTGATATCCACAGTATTTTATCTCTATAGCATTTTCTCAAAGGTACATATAATCATTTAACAAACAACATTAAGTGCTTATTTATTTCTACAAATAATTTTGTTTTTATGTACATACTTTCCATAGATTTATTATAAATCTACTGTATTTCTAGAAGAGTTTTATAATTACATAACAATGGTTTTAGAAAAGGATTTTAGAATGTAGCAGCTCTTTGTGTCGTAATTTGACTCATCTCATTAATTAGTGAATAATCCTTAATTGGATTGTTTCAATTATTGAGCAACAGCTGGTATAAAATAGGGGAGGAGGATAATAAACAGCATGTCTGATGAAGTCCTAAGCAAGAATGAAAAATGCAGTGATCCTGTTAGGCATTTTATTGTTTTGTGCTACTCTAGTTTTGTGTGTAAGTCTTGAATTACATTAAATTATTACTTTTACTCCTGGGCTTCATGGTAGTCAGTTTACCTCTACAGTGCCCAATTGTAGTGATTTTGTCCTGTGTGATGGCCATCCATGCAGGCACGTGGAAGGAGATTTGATTCCTAAAGAGTGCAGCAGCAGCAGCAGCAGCAGTCATGCAGTGCATCAGTGGATCTGCAACTAACTCCAGGACCAATATCTGAAGAATTTCGATTCTGCTGACTGCCTCTCTGGAGGCCACAGCATCCATGGTGGCATCTGTCAGAATAGTGGAAACTGCTCTACTGTTGGTGTTGTTGAAAATCTAATTTTCTAGCACTCTTCTGATTTCTGCAGAAGCTCCATTGAGGAGTAGCAAACTTTATTCTGACAGCTGTAAGACTCTTTCTATCTCTTGCTGTTTTCAAGTTTGGCTTTAAACTTGGGGCCAAAAATTCGGTACCTTTGATGGGATCACTGGTGACTCCTTGAAAGTCTGGCACATCTATGAATCGGGATTCCTACACCATTTCCCCTTGCCACACTACTGACTGTGCTGTAAACCAGTCACATGGTAAAACTAAAATCTACAGAGAATGCTGGCACATGCACTGCTAATTTGTTACACAGATCTCAGTGCAGCAACTTTTCCAGTGATCTGCAAATCTGAGCTACCAAGCAACCCTGGAAACAAATCTGAATTAGATAAATAGCTAAGTACCTGTATAAAAAATCCAAACACATAAACCTGCTTCCCAAAGAAATCCATTGCCTTAGACTCTTTTTTTGGGATGACAAACCCCATAGGACTGAGTTCAGCAGGTTCCATCGAAGTCCACAGCCTCTAGAACAGAATCAGCTAATACAGTCTTTGCTCCACCTTTCCATTTGTGGGATTTCCACAAGGGTATGAAAGGAGGGTATTCTTAATTCATCAATAAGGTTCATCCTTGCAGATCAAGGTTAGAATGTATTTGCTCTAGACACCATGTCTAACCTATAGTGTTTTGAGAATGTGTGGACTGAGGGCTAGGTGACATGGCCTGCATAATTACCTATTAGAAAGTTTATAGTAGTGGCTAAACCCTAGTACATTATGCTTTAACCGGGGCAGGCAAAATCTTGAAAAGCTGCTTGTGGCAAATCCACTTCTTCTGCAATAAAGGATAACAACTATTGGCCACTTTTTCTTATCACCTTGGTTTTGAGGGAAACGAGGGGTTAGCCCATAAATTCACTCTATCCTTGTGGAAATGCAAAAAATGTTTCTTCCACATAAGGGACTGGAACTCAAATTCTTACGGCTGAATAATAGCTATTAGGAGGTACAGTTAACGCAGGCATGAAGTGTGTGTGTGGGGGGATAAAGCTATAGTTTCACGTTGTGAGCATGGGGCACTCTTCTTCTTGATATTATGAGATAGACAATGCCCAACTGTTTGACTAGTGGCGAGTCCATAAGCAGGCAGGCATAAAGAGCTTATTACACTTACCCTAAGGAGAAAATCTCAGACAGATACTGCAGAAACAAGGACGCCTCTGCTAGTTTTAGATCACAGATCTTCATTTGGCGCAAAGTGGAAAGCTTTTCTATTCAGGAACATATGACTTCATATTACTAGGTCTCTTAGTCTCCATCATGATTTTAAGTATCTTCTCAGAAAAAAGGTGCTCAAAGGGTAACAAGTTCAAATGTACCAATAAGGTAACTTGAGGTGGCCAGGTTTTGGAGCTCCAAGGAACCCCAGAGCTGTGTTAGGAGACCCACCTCTTGTGGGAGTATCAGCTGCCTCTCTCTTGCCATCTCTAGTTCGCAGCATCATTGCTGGTCTCTCTTCCCTTACATACTGAAAGACTCTGGAGAAGGGAGTGGAAGGGAAAGCCCAAAGAAATAGTTCTGTCACTGACAATTAACAGCCCATGCAGGGCCAACACCTTGAACTTTGGGACCCAAAGAAACTTAGCTTCATAAGGAGAAAGTCAGGGTCAGTTGCTTACTATGGGACAGGATCTGCCACATTATGCATACACACACACACACACACACACACACACACACACACACACACACACACACAGGCCATTGACCATAATTACCACTATGACTCACTCACAGTCCATGTAAGTGTAAATGACTTGAGATGTACCTTCCTATACTATATAAAGTCAGACACTGTGGACCACTTGGAATATATGTTCCATGCTGTTATGTGCCTAGCATTGACCAACATTTTACCTTCTCCAAGAATGATATCACAATATGAATAGAAAATAACTGACTTCAATAACTGGCTTAGTTTCTGGTGTCATTCTAAGGAGGTGGAATATTTGTTTGCATGGAAAGAAATGGTCAGCAGACCATGCTGCTTTGCCAGGGATGGTCTGCATCTGTCCCCTCTAGGCTTTTGAATATTAGTCAAGTCAAGTCAAGTCAAGTCAAATTTTATTTATATAGCACCTTACAGACATAATATGCCACCAAAGTGCTTTACAAAAAATACAAAAAATAAGATACAAATACAATCAACATACATTACTAAAAGCCAAATCATAAAAATAAGTCTTAAGATTTGATTTAAAAACTACCACTGAAGAAGACTGCCGAATGTAAAGTGGAAGCTCATTCCAAAGTTTTGGAGCTGCGACAGCAAAAGCTCTGTCTCCCCTCGTCTTTAATCGTGACCTTGGGACCTCAAGCAAAGACAAATCTTCTGAGCGAAGTGCCCAAGCAGGAACATAAGGTTGCAACATCTCTGATAAATAAATCGGGGTCAACCCATTTAGGGCTTTAAATACCAATAACAAAATTTTAAAACGAATTCTATAAAAAACAGGTAACCAATGTAAAGCTGCCAATATGGGCATAGCATGATCAAATTTACGTTTGCCTTCCAAAAATTTCCCAGCAGCATTTTGAACAAGCTGCAAACGAGATAAGGCACCCTGACTCACTCCAAATAAAATGGAGTTACAGTAATCTAAATGTGAGGTTATAAAAGCATGCACCACAATTTCTAGATCACACCTAGACAGAAAAGGTTTCACCTTAGCCAAATGTCTTAACTGATAAAAAGAGGATGCCACTACCCTATTAATATGACCCCTAAAGCAGAGATCTTTATCCATTTTTACCCCCAAATTAATAACAGAATCCTTCAAATAGGGAGTCAATTCACCACAATTTGTCATAATAGAGTCATTATAACGCCTAGAACCAAAAAGCACCACTTCTGTCTTTCCTTCATTAAGACTCAAGAAATTTTCCACCATCCATGTTTTAAGCTCACATAGGCAATCCAGAACCTTAGATATTGATCGACCATCAGCCTCATCCAAAGGTAAATAAAGTTGACAATCATCAGCATACAGATGAAAGTCAATACCATATTTCCGTAAGATGTCTCCCAGAGGCAAAATATAAATACAAAACAACCTGCCATTGTCCTCCCCCATAGTGCCTTTTTCAGCAAATGCCAAACTGAAAATACTTCCAATTTAGCAAATCAAACCCAAGAATATATAAAGGTGTTACTGCTCAATGCTAGGAGTCTGCACAAGAAACTCCACTCCCTGCAAGCTCTACTCACCCTAGAGAATGCTGGAATATGTGCAGTCACTGAGACATGGTTTACAGTTGACGAGAGCATTCTGGCAGTGCAAGGCTATAATGCTTCCCATACATTTAGACCTGCTACTACACAGGCAGGGATTAAAGGTGGAGGTGTCTCAATTTACAAAAAAATAAATATACCTCAAAAACTGGTCAAATATGAATGTGCACTTGAGCCTCTATATGTTCAAATCACCATAGGCAAAATCCCATACCACTTCCTTGCAACTATAGGTCCCCCACTATGACCCAGGAAACTCATAACATGAATTTAAAGCTTACTAGAAATACTTCCAATCTAACAAAATCCAATATTAATTGGCAACTTTAATTAACCCACTATAACCTAGGAATCCTATACAACACCAAATGTGCAGACATAGAGATTCCTGGATTTTATAAGCACAAACTCCCAGGACCAGACTGTCAACAGACCTGACCAGGGATGCAAACATACTTGATCTGGTCCTCACTAATATGGGACAGAGATGCACATCCCCTAGTGTAATGTCTTCTCTGGTAAGGTCAGACCACAAAACGGTCTCCTTTGAAGTAAAAATAAAACCCAGAAAACCAGCTAATCCTGAAATGTGCAGGAACTACTCTAAGGTTAACGTCCTACTATTAAGTGATAACCTGGCAACATTACAAACTCCCCTAAACCCTGAGAACACTGCTGTTAAGGGGAGATCTATGCCTGGCGTATAAGACATTATCACACCATACTCTGATGGACTTCCTGCATATCTACAAAACAAACAGCACCAGAACTGCCCATTCTAAAGACCTAAACTTTGCCTGTGACATAAACAGGACTTGCTTGAGTGGCAGGTATGTATCCCAGATACTATCCTTTGGAACAGGCTCCCAAATCCATGTAAAGCAGAGTTCCTCCCTAACCATTCATGTGCAACTTGGACAACTCAATGGTAAACAGGAAATCCATCTTTGGTTTGGCACCTATGTCTCTAAATGACACAGGCAGCCTGTAAATGGGTTCATCTCCCAGGCTTCTGCTTGTAAATGTTTAACCTACCAAGCCCCTGCTTACACTTACCAAGGGTATCAGAATTTGTCAGAGATTTGGGATGTGTGGCTAGGCTTAAAAATGCCCTAGTGATTCATTAGCCTAGTATACACCTATGAACCTACAGTATGTCAGATATAAAATGATCTGAACAGAAATCCCTGGATCTTTGACTACTGGGCACAGGCTGTACGGCCCCTAAGAACATTTCTAAGATGACAGGCTATTCAAAGTGTTTCTGGTGCTGTGGAACAGGAATGATGCCCAGTATTTTTGGTCTGGAAAGGCACTGCAATTTGAAGATCAATTTTCTGTTGTATGTAGCCAGTTTTGGAAAATGAGGGACAGCAAGCCAACCTTTTTTCCTTAGTCGATGTGCAGTTGGGTTGGAGGCCTTTTTTAATAAAAAAGAGCTTTATTTGTAAGCTAACATACAATAATGACAACACATTTCAGTATTCAAGCACAAAATCTAAATGCCAAAACATTATTTCTATAAGCACAATCTCTAATTTCGTTCTAAACTGTATACTTTTTTCATATTTTACTGGCAAAAAGTTCACTATATATCCATTTTTTTCTTTAACTCGTTTCCCTCTTAACATTCACTTTTATGTCTACATTTACATTAATCGGTTTCTACTGACTCTAGTGCCTCACTTTTCCTTGCTCTCTATTTTTGATTCTCTTCCCTTTTCTCTTTGAATTGTTCCTATGTTTCCCATTTACTTAGGTCGACCTTACCCTCTCTTCCTCAGTTAGGCCTTCACTCGATTTCTTCAGTTTCATTTATAAGCATCACTAGATTCTCAAATGCAGGTTCTAGCGTTGTTTCTCACTTTATAGTCACGGCCTGTTTTGCTGCTAGAAGCAGAAGACATAATAATGCTTTACTATGCATAGGTTCCTCTATCTCTAAACTCCTGCTCAAATACATCATCTCTCTCTATTCAGTTTAACTTGTTTGTTACATATCTGGCTTAGCATATTGTGTAGTGTCTGTCTGTAATTTACTAGCTTCCAACATGACCAAAACAAATTCTTCCAGTTACCGCTTTCATTCTCTACCCTTTTCAACACTTTTTTTCTTCCTACAGTAGAACATCTTTTGTAATGCACTGCAGTATAAAAGCACCTATGCAAACATTTACACGCACTTTCCTGCACTTTGTTGCATATTTTGGAACCTTGCACATTTCCTTTCAATGCCCCCATTTATTGCCTTGCCTATTCTCCTTCCCACTTGCCTCTGATTTCTTCAGACTGTTTTTTTATATATTTTGCGCACTAAAGAATACACTTCAGTTACTAATTTCTTATTTGCTAGCTCTATTCTAAGTTCTGTTATAAATTTTGATAATTCTGGTAAAACATATGTCCTACCTCTCGTTGTCTTCTTTTGTTTAACTCCACTATTAATCCTTGAGAAAGTAAGAAGTTTCTTGGTTGAAGATTAAACTGTTCCCATACTTGACTCTATTTTATTATATTCCCTCCCAAATCTACCTGTTCCCAATACCTAGGTCATGTGTTTTCTTCATCCAGGTTGCTCCTGCTGCCCTAATTTTCATCAGATGTTACCCATACCTGTAGGTAAAACTACCAGTTCCCATTCCTTTATGTCATTAAAATTTATGATTATTTTGTTCTACAAACACGTTTCAAGGTGTGTTTTCCTCCTATCCTCTTTTATAGATTGAGACCATAATGTCAATCTACTATCACCATTGGAAAATCCCCTGACATAGCATCATCATCTTCCATTCGGCTCTACAGCTTTCAGACCTGATCTGGGCAGCATTACAATAACCTTGTAGATCAGGACATTCCAGTACTCCTTGTTACACTAGTCTGGCAAGATGAAGTGTTTTTATCCATTTAACATATGCACATTTCCCATCCAATATTAGCTTTTTTTTCCCTTCTCAGTACCTCCCAGAACTTATCCTCAGGTGGCACAAAAGGGGCCCAATATATTTAAAAGTAGACATTATGGATATTTTCATTGCTTGCACTTTATCTTTTTTTTTTTTTGCTTCCACTTTATTGCTCAGATCCATTGTCAGTACTTATCAAGGTCTCACAGGATTCTTTCATTGCTAATGATGCTCTACTTTTTATACAGATAAACAGGTATGTCATCTCAGCATGACTCTACAAGCAGCGGTAACCTTGCACTAAATCACACAAGAGGTTATAATTAATACATATTACTTTAGTTTTACTTTAACTGATTTTACATCCAGAAAATGTTTGAAATCCCTAGATCGCTGTTGCTCTGGATCTGTTTAGGCATTTTATTACACCATAAGCAAATACCACCATTTTCCTTGTTGGTCATATCAGTTATAAATTTGTACTTGTGAACTTCTAATTTTCATTGCTAATAGTGCTAAGGTTGCAAATACAAGTGGTGAGACCCCCCCCCCCCGGTAGTCCTCTAACACAGTTTAAAAATACTGAAAGAATGCTCCCCAATTATATTCTTGCTATCAAACCACTATGCACCCTTAATATTAGTTTAATAAGACTTTCTAGGAATCCAAATTTCCCCAGTGCTTCTTCCAGATAGTTTTATCAAACCCTGTCAAATATCTTTTCAGCATCTAAACTCATTAGCAACAAACCCCCTGCTTCTTCTGCATCAGACTAAATCATCATAGTTTTGACTATATTGTCAAATGTCTACCTGCCTTCTATTAGTCTTATCAAGTCTAACAAGTCTAATAGATACAAATCTATTAGTCTTGCCAGAATACCTATCCTGCCAGCACAGCTGCAATGCCTCTGAATAATTTATAAACACGTATGATGCAGGGTCTCTTGGGTTCTTTCCTTCCTTCTAGATTATTGCCATCATCACTATCTACTACATTTCTGGTATTCCCACATCACTCTGTTAAATAACGCATGCCATATTGTAATAACTTTCTGTCCATCTAGTTTTGCACCTATGCTGGAATTTCATTTTCCCTTCATGACTTCCCAGTCTGTTGCTTTTGCATTTCTAATTTCACTTCTGGAATATCTAGTGGGGCTATTAATCCTTCTTCATATTCCTTTGAAAGTCCCGATAAGCTTATTCCTTCCATAAATCCCTTTAAGAGAATTTCCCTGTTAATATCTCTCCTTTTCATATAGTTTTTATAAAATTTCCCAAATACTTGCCTTCATTTTGCAGTAAATTTCTGTGTACTTGTAGTTTTACTGTACATTCCCTTCATTGCTATTTTTCTAAACTCAGATTTATACTATCTACATTTCTATTTATTTTTCCCTTGGCATATGTTTAGTTCCTCTTCTTCCTCCATTGTAATTGTATCCTTTCTATTCCACAATATTTTTATTCTCTCTCTGCCTATATATTTTCATTATTATTTCCTCAGATACCCTTTGAATTCATGCATACTAATTCTTTTAAATTCCTTCTTCAAACCTAACCAAGACACCACTGTACTGTGTTGCTTTTCACAGTTTCTATTAAGCAATTCAAATTACTTCTTTTAAGTTTTTTTTAATAAATATGTGGGGAAATAATACTGTCTTTCCTTTCTTTTATCAGGTTAATTTGGATAGTTGTGTGGCCTGAAATAATCACTGGGAGCACTTTCATCTCACTATGTACATAGACATGCTCTTGTTTTAACATAAGCTCTAGTTAACCTGACACAGCTTCCATAAGTGAGTAAGAAGTGAATTCTTTATTATTTCCGAGTGTTGCATCTTAAACACAGAATATTCACAAGTATTTACAAAAACAAAGACGTTTGTAGTAAGTTGCAATACAGTCAGATCTGATGAAGCCTAATAATTAAGGGCAAAAGAGCTCATCTGTTGAATATCTTTTATTTTTAATAAAGAAGTATTGATTTTAAACAAGTTATAAGTGATGGATTAAAAGCTGTTAGAAAGTCACTCTACCCATTTAAAAGCAAAAGTGTGTCAAAACAAAGTGTCTAACAACTTAAAAAAAATAAGTTATGTACTTACCATAACGTTCCATCTGAGTTGCTGCTTTTCATTTGTCTTCAACCTGAGGGACTCGGATCTGGCATGGATCAGACTCGGCCATATACTCCAGCATCAGACCCAAAGTCCAAGTTTCTCCCCTACCCATGATGCCCTTCTCTCTCTCCTCCCCTAAGATCGAGTTTGTTGCAGAACAGCACCATCCTAACCTAGAAATAATGCCAATAATACCTGGCACAACCATCTAAAGGCCTACTAAAAGGAGAGCTAGCCAGGACAAAGGGGCTATGTCTCAGGTCCACTACACAGCCCACACAAGGCAGGGGGATGGAGGGAGGGACAATTGAAGACAAATGAAAAGCAACTCAGATGAAACGTTATGATAAGTACATAACTTATTTATCTGAAGTTGTTTTCATTTGATCTTCAAAACTGAGGGACAGAGTCCTCAGCTAAAGTACAGTTTTGTACCTACCATAAATGTAGATGTTCGAGTGTTCACCCTGCTGCAGTCATCACACTTGGGTTATCCTGTCGTCAGGCGGTCCCGCAGTCGGCCAGAATTCCAAAGTCTTGGTCCAGCGTCGGTTGCTGCTGCTTCTTCCCTAACGTCAGTGCGCCAGGGGTATATATAATGCAACCGACGCCATTTTCTTCAGTTTTTCTTGCCCCAGATGTCAGGTGCCCCCAAAAAGGTGGTCAGCAATTAGTACCAAATTGAGTAACCTCTGCACAAACACAAAATCCCTTCAGCTATAAGCAAATACATCAGTAAGGTATTGAAGAGATTTGGCCAGTAGATCAGAGGGGATGGAGGGAGGGTAACCTGGACTGCAGCAGGGTGAACACTCGAACATCTACATTTATGGTAGGTACAAAACTGTACTATGTTCATCGTGTTACCCTGCTGCAGTCATCACACTTGGGTTGAATCCCAAAGCTAAGGATGGGAGGAGGTATCATAGAGGGTTAGTCGAGGCTATAAGGCCCTGCAGAACTGCAGTGGCGAAGCCCGCCCTAGTCTTAGAGTAAAGAGGTAAGTGATAGTGTTTGGTAAAGGTGTGTACTGAACTCCAAGTTGCAGCTTCTAAAATCTCCTTGGTTGGAACCCCCCTGAGAAAGGCTGTAGAAGTAGCTGTTGCCCTGGTAGAGTGGGACCTAATGGTAGCAGGAACTGGTTTTCCATGATGGGTATAGCAGAAACGTATGCAATGACCTATCCATTTAGAAATGGTTTGCTTTGATATAGCCTTCCCTTGAGAAGCTGCAGCATAGGATACAAAGAGCTGGTCAGATTTTCTGAAAGTCTTAGTTTTGTCCAAGTAGTAACAAAGTTGCCTGTGAATGTCCAAGGAATGCAGGAGTCTCTCACCTTTGTTCTGTGGATTTGGGAAGAAGGTGGGTAAGTGGATGGTTTGATTTAAAGCCACACTGGAAACCACCTTAGGCATAAAGGAAGGATTAGTTTGTAGAAAAACTCTGTCTTGATGAAAAATGAGGAAAGGTTCCACTGCCATTAGTGCCTGTAGCTCTGAGACTCTTCTAGCTGAAGTTATTGCTAGCAGCAGGGCAGTCTTCCATGACAGGAACTGAAGATCTGCAGAGAAAGCTGGTTCAAAGGGAGGTAGCGTTCGTTTTTCCAGAACAAAACTGAGGTCCCATGTTGGTGTAGGAGCTCTCCTGGGTGGTCTAATGTTTTTTGCCCCTCTGAGGAACTGCCTTAGAAGTGGATGCGAAAATAAAGGTGGATCCATGTTGTAGTGGGCTGAAATAGCTGAAGCATGGATTTTAATAGAGGAAAAAGAAAGTCCTTTGTGCAATATCTCAGTTAAACACTGCAGAATGTGAGGCTGAATTGTGTCTTGGCCTTTAGCTTGGCTCCAGGCACAAAACCTTTTCCATTTGTCCGAATAAGACTTCCTGGTGCTTGGCCTCCTGGCTTCCAGAATAACATCCAGAACTGCTTGGGAAAGAGGAGCTGGCTGGATGTTTAGTTGATTTGCCATGCAGCCAGATTTAAAGTTTTGAGCTGGCTGTGAAGAATCTGATTTTTTTGTGTGTGAGCAATGGGGAATTTGTGGCAATATCCATGGTGGGCCGTGGGTCATATTCCTCAATAGCGGGTACCGGTGCTGGCGTGGCCAGTCTGGGGCTATAAGAATCAGTCGTGGTCTCTCCTTTTTGACTTTCAGAAGTACCTTTGTGAGGAGAGGCAATGGAGGGAAGGCATATACTGTCAGGTTTTTCCAACTGAAAGAGAGTGCGTCCACTTTCCAAGCTTGATGGTGAAGTGTCCTTGTACAAAATTTTGTTAGTTGATAGTTTTGAGGACTGGCAAACAGGTCTATGTCTGGAAGGCCCCATTTTTGAGTTATCATTGCAAATATTTGTGGATCTAGTTTCCACTCGTGGGGATCCTTGATGTTTCTGCTGAGGTTGTCTGCCAATGTGTTCTTCTGTCCTGGCAGGAATTGAGCTTGTAACTGAACTTGGTAAGCCAGAGCTGTGTTCCATAAGATCATTGCTTGCCTGCATAGAGGGTAGGAATGTGTACCCCCTTGTTTGTTTATGTACCACATTACTGTGGTGTTGTCCGTCTTTATTGTAAGTTGTCCTGGATGTAATAGATCCTTGAAGGCTGTCAGAGATTTCTGTACAGCTAGCATCTCTTTTTGATTTATGTGCAGATTCCTTTGATCTGCAGTCCATACGCCTTGAACGCACTGTCCTGCCATGTGTGTCCCCCAGGCGTAATATGATGCATCTGTTGTGATAGTTTGCCTGGGTGTGGGCAAGGTGAAAGGCTGTCCCTTGTTGAGGTGACATGCCTGTGACCACCATAGAAATTCCTGTTGTAGGCAGGGAATGAGAGATATTGTGTCCAAGCTGTGGCTGTGTTGAGACCATACGCTTTTTAGGTACCAATGTAATTTCCTCATATGCAGCTTTGCAAATGGTATTATTAGTTTGCAAGATGCCATGAAGCCCAAGGCCTGCAGAATTTTTCTTGCAGTTAATTGGGTCTTTGTTGCCATTGTCTTGAAATATTGAGTCAGTTGTAGTTGCTTGTCTGGCGTAAGATAAGCCTTCTGGGCCTTTGTATTCAAGCTGGCACCCAGGAATGTCATTTTTTGTGAGGGTACTAGTTTTGACTTCTTTTCATTTACTGTGTACCCCAGGCAGTTTAGTAGATGTTTTACAAAGGCCAGATGACGTAAGAGAATGTCTTTGCTTTCTGCTTGGATGAGGCAGTCGTCCAGGTATGGGTATATTTGAATTCCTCTTTGTCTGCAGTATGCAATTACTGGTGCCAGGCATTTTGTGAAGACTCTGGGTGCAGTAGATAAGCCAAAGGGCAGTGCAGAGAATTGGTAATGGGTTGAACCTGCAATGAAACGGAGGTATCTTCTGCAACTTTGTCTGATAGGGACATGCAGGTATGCCTCCTTGAGGTCCAACGTTACTAGCTATGCTTCCTTGCCCAACATGGGAAGAAGCTGCTATAGTGTTAGCATCTTGAATTTGGGTACTTGTAAGGTCCAGAATTGGTCTCCAGGCATTGTCCTTTCTGGGGACTAGAAAGAGTCTCGAGTAAAATCCTTGACCTTGCTCTCGAGTAGGTACCAGTTGAATGGCTCTCATGTCCATGAGAGCTGTAATTTGTTTTTGTGCCTCTGCCCATTGATTTTGTGGCAGGTTTGGCATTCCTCTTTTCATCGGCAAGGTGTGAAAATGGAATCTGTATCCTCGTGAAATTATGTCTAGGACCCATTTGTCCTTTGTGACAATGTGCCAGTTGTCTGAAAAAAGTACAGTTTTGTACCTACCATAAATGTAGATGTCCGATAGGCATGCATCTGCAGTCCTTACAAATGGGTTGTCCTGTCGTCAGGCAGCCCTTCGGTCGGCCGGATTCCAAAGTCTGGGTCTGGCCTCGGCTGGTGTCGCACTTCACCCGACGTCATAGCTGCAGTTCTTCGGGTATAAAGGCATCAGCCGACGCCATTTTCCTCAGTGTTTCTTGCCCCAGATGCCAGGTGCCCTCTAGGAAGGCTAAATTTGGATAAATGCAAATGGTTCCAAACAGTAGAGAGCAAACAACAAATAAGCATGTATGTACATATATACAAACAAATACACCATAATAGATTCCCCCAGCTAGCTACAAGATGGGCAAATACCCTAGGAGTACCACAGAGTGGAAGGAGGGTGGGTAATCCTGACTGCAGATGCATGCCTATCGGACATCTACATTTATGGTAGGTACAAAACTGTACTATGTCCTTCAAGGATGCATCTGCAGTCCTTACAAATGGGTAGAATACCATAGCCAAACTGGGGAGGAGGAGAAATAAGATTATGGTGTAGTTAAGATCCCTTGCAAAACAGCAGTGGCAAAACCTGCTCGGGATCTGGAGTATAAGGGTAAGTTATAATGCTTGGCAAATGTATGCACGGAGCTCCAAGTAGCAGCCTCTAAAATGTCTTTGGTAGCCACTCCTCATAAAAAAGCTGTGGTAGTGGCTGTAGCCCTTGTAGAGTGAGGCCTGATGTTTTCTGGAGTTTTCTTCCCATGGTAGGAGTAACAAAATCTAATGCAATTTCCTATCCACTTAGAGATTGTCTGTTTTGAAATTGCTTTTCCTTCCATTCCTGTTGCATATGCTACCAGTAGCTAGTCAGTTTTTCTATTGCTCTTGGTCCTGTCCAGGTAGTAACGTAATTGTCTATGTACATCCAAGGTATGCAACAGCCTTTCTCCCCTGTTCTGTGGGTTGGGGAAGAATGTAGGTAGGTGGATAGCTTGATTTAAAGATACCCTGGAGACCACCTTTGGCATAAAAGTAGGATTAGTTCTCATGGACACTCTATCTTGATGGAAGATCAGGAAGGGCTGTACTGCCATTAATGCCTGTAGCTCAGATACCCTTCTTGCTGAAGTGATTGCAAGCAGGAAAGCAGTCTTCCATGATAAGTACTGTAATTCTGCTGTTGCTGCTGGCTCGAAAGGAGGGAGTGTCAACTTTTCTAGCACAAAGTTCAAGTCCCAAGCTGGCAATGGTGGCTTCCTAGGTGGTTTTACATTTTTAATTCCTCTCAGAAACTGCCTGAGCAGAGGATGTGAGAGGACTGGAGGATCCAAGTTGTATTCTGCTGAAATAGCCGATGCATGAATCTTAATGGAAGAATAGGACAGGCCGTTGTGGAAGAGCTCTGCCAAGTATTCCAGGATGTTAGCTAGGTTTACCAGTGACACATTCTCTCCTTTTGCAGTACTCCAAATGAGGTATCTTTTCCATTTTGCTGAATAATTTTTTCTTGTTGAGGGTCTGCGAGCCTCCAAGATAATGTCTTTAACCCTTTGAGATAAATCTGGGTTATTTGGTCTTATGCAATGTTCCAGGCAGCCAGCTGCAATGTTTTCAGGTTTGGATGGAGGGTTTTGAAGGTGTTCTGTGTTAACAGCAAGGGAACTAGGGGCAGAGGCCATATTTGTTCCCGAGACATACTCCTCAGTAATGGGTACCAATGTTGCCTTGGCCAGTCTGGCGCTATCAGGATGATCCTTGGACGGTCTTCTTTGATCTTCAATAGCACCTTGTGCATCAAAGGAAGAGGTGGGAATGCATATGCTGTCAGGTTTTTCCAACTGAAAGATAGGGAGTCCACTTTCCAAGCAAGTGGGTGGTACGTCCTTGTGCAGAATTTTTTCAGTTGGTGATTGTGTGGGGATGCAAATAAGTCCATTTCTGGTAGTCCCCATTTCCCTGTAATGGTTCTGAAAATGTCCGGATGCAGCATCCATTCGTGGGCATCCGTGGTAGTTCTGCTTAGGATGTCTGCTAGTATATTTTGTTTTCCTGGCACAAAAATTGCTTGTAACTGAATGTTGAAGCTCAGTGCCACATTCCAGAGGTCCATTACCATCCGGCATAGAGGGTATGAATGTGTGCCTCCCTGTTTGTTGATGTACCACATAACTGTGGTGTTGTCCGTCCTTATCAGCAGTTGACCCTGTCGAAGAAATGGTCTGAATGCCTGAATTGCCAGTTTTACTGCCAGCATTTCCTTTTGATTTATGTGTAGGTGCAGCTGGTCTTGAGTCCATAAGCCTTGTATGCACTTGTCCAGCATGTGTGCCCCCAACCGAGGTCTGAGGCGTCTGTTGTGATGGTCTGGCTTGGTTGAGTGCTGTGGAAGGGCAGTCCCTTGTTTGATTGACAGGCCTGAGCCCACCATTGGAATTCTTGCTTCAGGCATGGAATTATTGGAATTTGGGTTTCTAGGCTGTGCTTGTGCCGAGACCATAAATTCCTTAGGTACCACTGTAACTTTCTCATATGTAGTCTGGCATGTGGAATCAATATTATGCAGGATGCCATGTAACCGAGAGCTTGCAGGACTTTTCTTGCTGTTAGCTGGTTCTGCTTTGTTAGTGCCATGAAGTAGAAAGGAGTTGCTCCTGTTTTCTACTGTCAGGAATGCCATTTGTTTTGATGTGTCCAGATCTGCACCCAAGAAGGTTATCCTTTGGGATGGTATCAGCCTTGACTTTTTTATATTGACTGTGTATCCCAGGGCTTGTAGTAGATGAATGACCCTTTGTAAATCTTTTGTTAATTTGATTTGTTGTCCGCTTGTAACAGGCAGTCGTCCAGGTAAGGGTAAATTTGAATTCCCTGAAGTCTGCAATGAGCAATTACTGATGCCAGGCATTTCGTGAATACTCTGGGCGCAGTAGATAAGCCAAAGGGCAATGCTGAGAATTGATAATGCTCTGATCCTGCAAGAAATATGAGGTATCTTCTGCAATTTGGTCGTATGGGGACGTGCAGGTATGCCTCCTTGAGATCTAGAGTTACCAGCCAAGACTCCTTGCCCAGCATGGGAAGAAGCTGCTGTAGGGTCAGCATTTTGAATTTTGGAACAATGAGGTATGTGTTTAAAGCGGACAGGTCGAGAATAGGTCTCCAATGGTTTTCTTTTCTTGGTACCAGGAAGAGTCTGGAGTAAAATCCTTGCCCTTGTTCCATAGATGGTACCCTTTCTACAGCTCTCATCCTTAATAAGTGAGTTATTTGTTGTAGAGCTTCTGCCTTCTGATTTGGAGGTAGGTTTGGCATTCCTCTCTTCCTTGGTAGAGTATGGAAGTGAAACCTATAACCTTGGTCTATTGTCTGTAAAATCCATTTGTCTCCGGTGATGTAATGCCAGTTTCCTGAAAATAAGGCTAGCTTCCCGCCTAAGGGTGCCTCTAGTTGTTCCCTGGTAGGCGGTGCCAGAGCCAAGTCAATGTGATTGTCCTGTGGAAGTGGTGGTGGCTGGATCTGTGGCTGTACCTCGCTGGTTGTTAGCCTGCCACTGACGTCCCCTGTAGGCACCTCTGGATTGACCCCTGCCTCTTGAGCGCCTATTCCTGCCTCTCAGAGCTCTGGAGGTGTCTGGAAAGGACCAATTCTTGGAAGGCCAGTTCCTGCTAAACCTTGGAGGCTGGACCTGCAAGAAATCCTTGACTGTCTGGACTGATTTTGCTTTCTCTTCCACCTTCTTCAGCACCTGCTGTGCAGGGGAGCCAAACAAATTGAGCTTATCCATGGGAGCATCTAGGAGCTTTGATTTAACATGGTCTGGTAAGGACTGCTCTTTTAACCATGCATGTCTTCTGATCACTGTGCCAGTCATGGCTGATCTAAAGGAAGCCTCCAGTGCATCATAGCCGCATTTTAAGGAATGATTACTGACCTGCTGAATGTTATGTACCATTTCCTGTACAGATTTTTGTCTAATGGTTCATCCGAGGACAGTTTTTAGTTAACTGGTCTAACATAAATTCCTGATACTGAATCTTGTGGAATTGACAGTTCAAGGCCCTAGCTGAAAGAGTAGCAGAAGTGTAAACTTTTTTACCCCATCTCTCCAAGGCCCTAGATTCCCTTTCAGAGGGCTGTGGGTTTTTGGTAGAGGTAGCTGCTACAGCCTTGGGTCCCTGGGAGATAGTTTCGGATCTGCAAAGGGGCCTTATACAAATGATAATGTGTGTCCGAACCCTGTAGTACCTATCGGGCTTAGCAGGGGCCGGAGGAAGAGAATCAGGAGCAGTACAAGCATCATTAAAAGCATCATCCACAACAGTAAGTACTGGAGGAATGGCTAAAGGCCTATGCTGTGGCAAATGCAAAAAGGTTCTAAGCCTTTTCCTAGAGTCTGAAAAATCCTGGCCCTGCCATTGAAATTGTTCCCTCATAGCATGCAAGGTTTCCCCAAAAGAAAATTCCTCAGGTGGAGAGGCGGAAGGAATGGACTCTTCTGCATCGGAGTCCTCATAAGGAGAAAAAGGGCCCTCTGGAGGATTTGAATTATCTGATTCATCAGAGGAGCCATCTGAAGAAACTGGCTCAGGGGGCTCTACTCTAGTCCTCTTCTCTGGAGGTGGGTGAGAGGCCCTGTCTGGATGTGGTTGGGATCCCCGGATCAAGGAAATGAGATCCTCTGCTAGACTAAGCATTTGTGAACTAGAGCTAGGCCTGTGAGAGGGGGTCTTAGCAGGCACAGTTTTGGTAGTTTTTGCTGCTTTGGCCCTGGCAAAGGCCTTAATCGACATGGATGCAGGAGGCCTAGCAGCTCCACGTGCAGGGGTAGAAATATCCAAAGGGATAGTATCAGATAAATCCTGTGAACCTGCAAGAGCAGGTGGGATTTCAGTAGCAGATTCAGCCAAGCTGGATGAGGCCTCGGAAAGTGGCAAGCTTTCGGCCGAAGGAAGAACCGTGGACTCGGTTTCAGCTGAAACCGAGACACTCTGTTGATTAACCGCGGTTTCGGCCGAAACCGCGGACCGCGAGTGTCGGTCCTTTTCCTTGCGCTTTTTAGAAATTTGCGTAGTCAGAGTATCCAACGGCATAATGTAAGCAAAAGCGGAGCCGAAAAACTCTTCAGCAAATTCCGACCGACGTCTAAGCGTCCGTCGGTTGAAAGAAGCACAGGCTAGACAAGCTGCTACGTCGTGGTCTGGGCCTAAGCAAGGTAAGCAGTAAGAGTGGAAATCTTTATGAGGTATTTGTTTCCCACAAGTTAAACAGTTATTCTCTTTTTCTGACATCGGCTGAGGCAAGAAAGAGTCCCCAACGGGGTACTTAGCTTTTTAGAAGTCTTCGATACTTGTAGTAGTAATCTCTGGTTCTGACCGACCGGCACTTGCGAACAGCTTCTGCTTCGGGCGCCACGCGGCAAGAAAGACTGAGGAAAATGGCGTTGGCTGATGCCTTTATACCCGAAGAACTGCAGCTATGACGTCGGGTGAAGTGCGACACCAGCCGAGGCCAGACCCAGACTTTGGAATCCGGCCGACCGAAGGGCTGCCTGACGACAGGACAACCCATTTGTAAGGACTGCAGATGCATCCTTGAAGGACATAGTGCGAGTTTTCCCCCCAAGGGGGCTGCCAAGAGAGAGTATTGCTTGGCCAGATGAGGTGCAAGTCATTGAGTTTGCCTTCTGGTGGATTGGGACCTGTCTTCTCCTCCCTTCTGTGTTGTAGTGCCCCACTGGCGAGGTTTATACTGGGCTTGTGGTTGTCCTCTGCCCCTTGGACGTCTGTATTTACCCCTCTCTGGTCTGTCAGTAGCTGGAAAGAACCAATTTTTTGTTGGCCAGTTTCTGCTGAAGTGAGGGGGTTGTACCTGTAGGAAATCTTTGACTGTCTGCATAGATTTTGCCTTATCCTCCATTTTCTTTAAGACTTCTTCTGCTTTAACTCCAAAAAGAACATCCTGCTGTAAGGGAGTATCTAGAAGTTTTGCTTTAACATGATCAGGCAGAGTTTGTTCCTTTAACCAAGCATACCTACGTATAACAGACCCAGTGACAGCTGCTCTGCAGGAGGCCTCCAAAGAATCAAACCCACATTGTAAGGCATGTTTGCCCACCTGTTCAGTGGCGTGCAACAGATCCTGTACTTCTTTCAATTCAGATTGTTGAAGGAGAGTGGTTATTCTTTGCTTTAACTGAGAGATTAGGAATTGCTGATACTTAAGCATGTGAAATTGGCAATTCAGTGCCCTCATAGCTATTATGGCTGAGGTGTAAACCTTTTTCCCCCACCTGTCTAGTGCTCTGGAATCCCTCTCAGAAGGTACAGGGTTTTTAGCCATAGAAGCCTTAGCCCCCTTGGGACCCTGGGAGATAGTCTCTGGGTCAGCTACAGGGCTTTTGTAAAGAAATTTGTGGGAATCAGGCACTCTATAGTATCTGTCAGGCTTAGCCAGAGCAGGAGGTAGAGAGTCTGGGTTCAAACTGGATTCTAAGTAAACATCATCCACAATGTTCAAAACTGGTGGGATGGCAGGTGGTCTGTGTTGGGAGAGTAAAAGAAACTCTCTGAGCCTTTTCTTCGGGTCAGAGTAGTCCTGACCTTCCCAGTGAAAATGTTCCCTCATAGTGTGTAAAGTTTCCCCAAAGGAGTAGTCTTCAGGAGGAGAAGCTGAGGGAATAGAATCCTCAGCATCAGAATCTTCATAAGGGGAGAAGGAGTAATCTTGGTCCTCAGAGGTGTCTGAAGAAATGGACACTTGTTCAGAGGATGCATAATCTTCCTCTTGTCTAGGCCTTTTGTCAAGAGGGGGCTGGGAACCCCTGATTAAAGAAATCAAATCTTCAGCCATTTTGAGCATCTGTTTCTTAGGCATGGGGCCTTGAACAGGAGACTGAAGTGCAGCCCTTTTAGACTTAGTAGGAGTCTTCGTCTTAGAAAACGTTTTAATGGTGAGAGTCATCGGTCTGCAAATGCCTTCAGAAACCGATGGCGTTTCTGTAGCACCGACGTCTTTTGCAGCAATGTCGTCGGTAGGGCCTGAACTAAATGGCTGCGTCGGCCTGGTGCATTCCGCCAAAATTTCCATAGTGGTCTCGGGTTCCAGATCTGCGGTAGTCAGGGGCTGCGTCGGAGCCTCACTGAGGACCGGAGACCGGACCAGCCGAGGCCTCGGAATCTGGCTTAGGCCTGGGCTGTCTGTCCTTATCCTTGCGTTTTTTGTCCATGCCGGTAGTCGGTTGCTCCGACGGCATGATGTAGTTAAATTTCCTACCGAAGTAGTGTCGTGCAAAATCAAAGCATCTTTTAATAGTACGCTTATTAAACCTAGCACAAAAACGACAAGTAGTGCCGTCGTGGTCTGGGCCTAGGCAAAGTATGCAATAAGAATGAAAATCCTTATGAGGTATTTGCTTCCCACAAGAAATACAATTGTTAACTTTTTCTGACATCGGTCTGAGGCAAGAAAAGTTTCCCCAACGGGGTACTTAGCTTTATAGAAGACTTCGGTCTGAAATTCGAATTCGAAAATCTCAGGAGTCGGCCGACCGGCACTTGCAAACTGCTTCTGCTTCGCACACCGCGCTGCAAGAAAGACTGAAGAAAATGGCGTCGGTTGCATTATATATACCCCTCGCGCACTGACGTCAGGGAAGAAGCGACAGCAGCCGACGCCAGACCAAGACTTTGGAATTCCGGCCGACTGCGGGACCGCCTGACGACAGGATAACCCAAGTGCGATGACTGCAGCAGGGTAACACGATGAACATCAATAAAACCCTGGGAGGTCCTCAAGGAAGGAGATTCCAGAGCATGGCTGAACCAAAAGATGCCCTGCTCCTGGAAAGAAGATCCAATTTATAATGAGAAATAAAAGTGTACTACGATGCCCAGGTCACTGCAGAACAGATATCATCAAGAGAAATCCTGGATCAAAAGGCTGCAGAGCCTGGACCTGTCCTGGTGGAGACAAACCATTGGCTCGATAGGCCAAAGAAATGCACTCTAAAATCTATCGAGCAATTGTAACTTTGGGAACAGGCTTCCCCAAGTAAGGTTTAGAAAAGGAGACAAAAGCTGATTTGGCTTACGGAAAGTTTTTGTTCTATGCAGATAGAAATGCAGCTACCTGTGAAATCTGGCAAGCGCAATTTGTGCTCCCCTTTACTTTGGAAATTTGGAAAGAAAACAGGGAAATTAATGACCTGGTTAATATTGGATTCTGAAGCCACCTTTGGCAGGGAAGAGGGATTGGTCTGAAAGGACACCCTCTCTTTATGAAAGACTAGATAAGGAGTCTTGATAGATGAGGCTTGAATTTCAAAAACCCTCTTGGCTGAGGTAACTGCCACCAAAAAGGCCATTTTCCATGACAAAAATGCAGATCAACCATGGCAGCTAGTTCAAATGGGGGAGAAAGCAAGGCTTAAGGAACAAAGGTAAGGTCCCAAGGGGGCATGGGGTCCATGCCCTTAACCGGATGCCTATGTAGAAAGGTCCTTTTAGAAAGGCCTTACAGAGCCGAGAAGAAGCCAAGGACGCCAAATTTTAGCCTATGTGGAAATTGGAAATCTCTGCTAATTGGACCTTAACCTCTGGGAAACTACAGCCAAGATTAAAAATGTCCGCCAAACAATCCAAAATGGCAGAGACTGGTGCAGTAAAGGGATCCTGGTCATGCTGAGAAGCCCAGATCGAAAAATGCTTCTATTTGCTTAAGTAGACCTTCCTGGTAAGATTTGTGAGCCGCAACCAGGATCTTCTTAACAGGAGAAGACAGCTCGGGAGTCCTTGCCATCATGGAAATTGTAGCAGCCAAGCCGTGAGCTTCAGGCTGACTAAGTCCGGGTGAGGAACCCCCGAAGGGTGTGTAATCAGATCCAGAACCAGTTCTAGAGTCCAAGGAGGACACGCTACATGAGACCACAGAGTGGGGAACCAAACTTGGTGAGGCCAGAAAGGGGCAATGAGGATAATTAAGTTCTAAAAAATACCAGAGAGCCAGCAAACTGTAGCATTCAATATTTAACAGCTTAAATGGCTAAATAGCCTCAAACATAATAAAAGGAAACAGTAACAGACTGGTTTTGGCTATACAAAATACATAGCCTTCATCAGTGTGATAAAAAACAATGATACAATTGCGTTCTTTTATAATCTAACCTATGAATGAGTCTTTGGCTAATTGGTCAATCACAAATACTCATTATGCCCTGGTGGGAATAAGCCTCCCAACTTTATAATCCATTTCTTTTTTTTATTATTTAATATTTGGTGCCATCCAACTTTATTGGTCCTGTTGCCAATAATTCTATTAATCACGATCATTAAGCTCCCCAGCCATTGAGCTTTCTGGATGAACTTGGGAATCAAAGGAAGTGGAGGATATGCACACAGTAGACTGGCGGGCCAAGCATGGACTAGAGTGCCTCTGGTGGACTCCCCGGGGGGGGTGGGGTGGGGGGTGGGGTGGAATCAGAGCAAAATACTCGCTGCACTTTGCATTGGAAGGAGAGGTGAAGAGATCGCAGCAAGGCCGACCCCACTTTAGAAAGATCTTGTCCGCTACTGATGGATTCAGAGACCACTTGTAAGGCATCAGAATAGAACAGCTGAGCCTGTCTGTCAGAATGCTGGACTTCCCCGGAATGTGTGTTGCCACCAGAAAATGACCAGTGGAGATTGCCCACTCCCACAATCTCATGGTCTTGCGGCAAAGGGGATAAGATCTGATTCTCCCCAGTTTGTTGATGTACCAGACTACAGACATATTGTCTAGTCTGTAAGGCAATAGTCCCAGGAGGAAAAAAGGCATGGACAGCTTGCAACCCCAGAGACACTACCCTCATCTCCAGGACACTGACATGCAGGCTGGTCTCCAGAGAGGACGACGTACCTTGGACCGTCCTTCTCATGCAATGCCCCCCCCCCACCTGAGAAGGGAGGTGCCCATGGTCACAGTGATTACGGGAGAGGGAAGAACAAATGGATGACCCTGAAGGAGGTCCGGAGATTGGAGTCACCAAAGAAGAAAGTCCCTGCAAACACGAGACAGTTGAACAGAATGTGACAAAGGAAGATCTAGCAAGGATGTGACAAAGGAAGATCTAGCAAGGACCATTAAACCGCTAAGGTCTACTACACAACCCTCATATGGAGGCGCACAGTTGGGATGAGAGTGATCGTAGCAGCCATGGACACCAACGCCTGAAGAACTAAGCCCACCGGGGGAGAGTAGGCTTGAAGAATGTACATCACATGACGGCGGAGTGACAACAGTATGTCCAGAGGTAGAAACACCTTGACCTGAGTAGTGTCTAACTGAGCACCTATGAAATCCAGTACCTGAAGTGTGCCAGTTGAGACTTGTTGGGGTTTATGGTAATAATTAGGGACTGAGCAATTTGAAAGACATGATCCCTGGTCTGAGTCAGCCGATGCCTGGAGGAAGTGAAGAGGAGCCAATCATTCAGGAAAGGAAAGACCTGAAAACCCTGAAGACACAGGTGAACAGTCGCTACCGCCATCAGTTTGGTGAACACTCAGGGGACAGTGGTGAGACCAAAGGGAAGCACTCTGAACTGAAAATGACTGGCTCCCAGCCGGAAGCGGAGGAACTTCAGAGAGCATCTGTCCATCTTGATATGGTAGTATGCGTCCTGGAGGTCCACCAAGCACATCCAGTCATTCATCTGCAGAAAAGGCAGAATGTATTGAACGTGACCATCCAGAATTTCGTTTTGGCAACCAACAGGCTCAGGGTTGAAAGATCCAGAATGGGTCTTAAATCAGCCATTTTCTTTGGCAAAAAAAAGAACCTGATGCCTGGTCTGGATGACTCATTTTGTGAGCAACCTGGCAATTTCTGCAGCTGCCACCTCCCGCTGACTGGGAGGCACAGCTGGGAGGTGTCTGGGAGGAATGGGGGAATGGAGAAAGGGAATCAAGTAACCTCTGGATATGATCTGCAGAACCCAACAATCATTTGTAACCGATTCCCAGGCTGTTGGGTGTAGAGATAGTCAACCCCCAACTGCCTCCAAAGACTAGCAGTCAGGCAACCTCTCAGGGTTGCAGGAAAGGTTTGTCCAGGAAGGAATCTCAAGACCCTTGGTTCTTTGGAACCCCTCTGCCATGAGGGAGGTGTCTGTCTATCCCCCTCTGACCCTGGGGGGAAGACGAATCCTGAGCATCTTGGGAAGAACCCCGAGACTTCCGAAACCACATCCTCTTGACCCCACGCTGATTCCTTGAAAAGGATCACTGTGGGGTGGAAAAGTGGATCCTAACGGCAGAGAAGGTCTTCCCGTCTTTCTTGTTTTGGGTTAATGTATCATGAACCATTTTTCCAAACAAGGTGGAACTGTCGTAGGGAGTGTTCATGAAAGACACCTTAATGGGCGCAGAAAAAGTGCAAAGCTGAAGTCAGGCATGCTGCCTAATGGCTACGTCTGTTCCCGCAGCCCTGGAGGCACCCTCGGTAGCATATCAGAGAAGCCTCATAAACATATTCAAAATGGAAGTGAGGGTGGCCCTGCAGAAGGAAAAAGCTTCCACCGACATGGACCCTGGAGCAGACTCAGAGACCTCCTTGACCAGGTCCCTCTGCAGTTTATGTGCCAAATAATTCAGGGCATGTAAGGCAAGGGTGGGTGACGCGTAGGTCTGTTTCCCAAAATGATCCATCACCTGAGACTCCCTGTCTTGAGGGTGGACAGAGGAGCTCTCCTGAGCCAGCTCCTTCTTTGTGGCCATCGCAACCACTATGGCATCAACTATGGACCCCTTGGACCAGTGAGGCTTGTCAGAGATGGAGCGCTAAGCACTTTGTCCGGGCTTCTAGGGATGGGCTCAACCGTGTCCGGTTTCTTCCACGCCCTAGAGGAGATGAGATCCACTAAAGGATCTACAGTGGGTTAACCCAGGAGGGAGAAGGTCCTGTGCCAAACACCTCCGGAAATACCGACTTGTCCGGGTTGGGCTTGAAGGTAGACCACCCACCATGTTGACGAAGGATGTCCATGATGACTCCAAAGGAGCCATCCTCTGGGAGGGTGGGGGTGACCGGGAGGAACCCTCCCCTTCCTCCAAGTCGGTATCGTCGGTGAGAGACTCCGGTGGGGAATCTAAGTGGCTCCTCTTACATGTACGTTTCTGAGGGGGCTCTTGGGGGGGGGATTCTGGGGAGGACTCTGAGGACTCAGAGTTCCCGGGTGGGAACCTTCTGGGGTGAACTGGTGACAGGCTGTCTCTGAGGGGACAGGATGGCAGACTCCCACCCAGAGAGAGAGGGAGCCAGGATGGAATCTGAGGAAGAGTGTGTTAAGACTCTTGAGGGAGCCAAGAGAACCCTCTCCACCACCTTGAATGCGGAAGTTGAGTAGATCCCTAAAGGCGGGACGGCCAGAGCAAAGGGAGATCTCCCACCCTCTGTGCTGAATGGGGAGCCAGAGTCGAGGCTCCCAGGGGAAGGGTTGACTCTGAAATCCCCAAAGTTGACACCAACCCCTCAGATCTGATCCAGAGGCTACATCTCCGAGAGTCGGTTGGATCCAAAAACATCAGAGCCAAAATCACTCAAGGCAATGGTCAAAGTCAAGGTACCATCGGTGCTGACCCCTTGACATCCAGGAACCTCGGACCCAAGGACTCAGAAACCAGGGATCTGATGGGAGAAGAAGCGATAGGGAGAAAGGCGGACTGTATGCTCCTGGCGCCAGAAAGGGATGGAGCAGGCAAGACTCCCAGATGAATCTGGGTCCGAAGGAATTTCAGCATCATTCTGTCCACGTCAGCTTCAGACTCTGAGTGGACCAGACCAAAGAGGCTATCAACCCGGGCCTGGAATGGCACAAGTGAGAAGTAGAGACAGGGGGACTGAGCCTGAGAGGTCACTGGCTCTGGGGAAAAGTGAGGAGACTGGAGAAGAGGGGAACTCTGGCTCGGATCTGGGCAGGACATAGCTGGCGGTTCGGCCAAGGGAGAGTTACCAGCAGACTGCTTCCTAGGCCTATCCCTTTCTTTAGAATGGCCCTCGTCTCCGGACTTCTTAGCGGGAGCTTGAGTCCTAGAAGCTGGGGAGGAAGAAGAGGCCTCTGTCAGAGGGGGGAGAAGATAGAAAAAAGAACCTAAAAAAGGGCACTTGCAACACCCAGAGCTTGGAAAGTACAGTTGTGTACACTTACCATAAATGTAGATGTTCGAGTGTATTCACTGTTGCAGTCATTACATTTGGGTTATCCTGCTGGCAGGTTGCCCTCAGTTGGCCTGAATTCCAAAGTCTTGGTTCCTGCGTCGGTTGCGTTCGCCTCTTCCCTGACGTCAGTTCATCAGGGGTATAAAAGATGCAGCCGACGCCATTTTATTCAGTTTTTCTTTCCCCAGATGTCAGGTGCCTCCAAAAGGGTAGGCTAAAATTATGTAAATAAAACATACATGCACCAAAATAAACTTTACCTTCATCTATAAGCAAATACACCACCTAGGTTGTATAGAATAGAGAAGTAAAGATAAGTTCCAGCAAAAATAAGGGGGATGGCAGGTGGGTAAACCTGGACTGCAACAGTGAATACACTCGAACATCTACATTTATGGTAAGTGTACACAACTGTACTATGTTCTTGTTTCACTGTTGCAGTCATTACATTTGGGTTGAGTCCCAAAGCTATGGTTGGGTGGCTGGAGCTAGACAGCATTACGAGTGACTATGAGGCCCTGCAGAACTGCAGTGGCAAAGCCTGCCCTGGATTTAGAGTAAAGAGGCAGATTGTAATGTTTTGTAAAGGTATGCACTGAACTCCAAGTAGCAGCCTCTAAAATGTCTTTGGTTGGTAATCCCCTGAGAAAGGCTGCAGAAGTGGCTGCAGCTCTGGTTGAATGTGGCCTAATGCCCCTAGGCACTGGTTTGCCATGTTGTGAGTAGCAGAAATGAATGCAGTGACCTATCCACTTTGAAATAGTCTGCTTGGAGATGGCCTTTCCTTGTGATGCTGTGGCATATGCCACTAGTAATTGTTCTGTCTTTCTGAAAACTTTTAGTTTTGTCCAAGTAGAATCTAAGTTGTCCGTGTACATCCAAAGAATGCAGAATTTTCTCCCCCTTGTTCTGTGGATTTGGATAAAAAGTTGTCAAATGAATTGTTTGGTTAAGGGCTACACTGGATACCACCTTAGGCATAAATGTAGGGTTTGTTCTCAGAAAGACCCTGTCTGGATAAAAAATGATAAAGGGATCCACAGCCATGAGAGCCTGTAGCTCTGAAACTCGTCTTGCAGAAGTTATTGCTAGGAGCAGAGCTGTTTTCCAAGATAAGAACTTTATATCTGCAGTAGCAGCTGGCTCAAAAGGAGGTAAGGTGAGTTTTTCCAAGACATAATTGAGGTCCCATGCAGGTACTGGCGTTCTCCTTGGAGGCCTTAAGTAAGTTTTTGGCTCCTCTGAGGTACTGCCTTAATAAAGGATGAGAAAAGAGTGGTGGCTCTGTATTGTAATGAGCCGAAATGGCAGAGGCATGGATTTTAATTGATGAAAAAGATAGGCCTTTGTCCAGCATCTCAGTTAAGTATTGCAAAATCTGAGGAATATTTGGGACAGCTGTATCAGTTCCTTGAGCTTGGTTCCAAGCGCAAAATCTCTTCTATTTCCCAGCATAGGATTTTCTAGTACTAGGCCTTCTGGCTTCTAAAATGACATTCATCACAGCTTTACTGAGAGGTGTGGTTTGTATGGCTACATTATCCGCCATGCTGCCAGGTTTGGGGTCCCGAGTTGGCTGTGCAGAATCTGATTATTTTGCTGGGACAGTAGATGAGGTATTTGAGGTAAGGTCCAGGCTGGGTATTGGGACAAGTTCCTTAAGATTGGATACCAGTACTGGCGTGGCCAGTCTGGGGCAATCAGAATCATTTTTGGTTTCTCCTGCCTGACAGTGGAGGAAAGGCATATACTGATAGGTTTGTCCAGTAGAAAGATAAGGCGTCCACTTTCCAAGCTTGTCTGTGATAAGTCCTTGTGCAGAATCTTTTTAGTTGATTGTTTTGAGGGGAGGCAAATAGATCTATCTATCAGGCATCCCCATTTCTTTGTTATCATGCTGAAGACTTGTGGATTCAGGTGCCACTCGTGGGGATCCATGAGGTTTCTGCTTAGCTCGTCTGCCAGAGTATTTTCCTTTCCTGGCAGGAATTTGTGCCTGCAGATGAACTTGGTAAGTCAATGCTGTGTCCCATAAAGTCATGGCTAGTCTGCACAGGGGATAAGAATGAGTGGCCCCCCCTGCCTGTTTATGTACCACATGACCATGTTGTTGTCTGTCTTTATCAGTAGTTGTCCCGGATGAAGTAGGTCCTTGAAGGCTGTCAGGGTATTTTGAACAGCTAGCATCTCTTTTTGATTGATATGTAGATGCTTTTGGTTTGTGGACCAGGTGCCCTGAATGCCTCTTCCTGCCATGTGTGCCCCCCAAGCATAATCTGATGCATCTGTCGTTAGGCTCCGCCTGGCTGGGAGTAGTGAGAATCGCTGTCCCTTGTTTTGGTGACAAGCCTTTGCCCACCATCGAAACTTCTGTTGCAGGCAGGGAATTAGAGTAATCATTGTTTCCAGACTTTGGCAGTGTTGTGTCCAGACACTTTTTAGGTACCATTGAATTTTCCTCATATGCAGTCTTGCATATGGAATTAGTAAGATGCAGGATGTCATGAAGCCCAAAAGCCTGCAGAATTTTTCTTGCAGATAACTGGGCCTTTGTTGCCATTTCCTTGAAATAAGCAGTCAGTTGCCTTTGTTTGTCTGGAGTGAGATAAGCCATCTGGGCAGTTGTATTTAAGCTTGCACCCAGGAATATTATCTCTTGAGGGGGTACTAGTTTTGATTTCTTTTTGTTGACTGTGTACCTTAGGCATGTTAAAAGTCTTATCACAAACGTCAGATGCTGTAGTAGAATGTCCTTGTTCTCTGCTTGTATGAGGCAGTCATCCAAGTAGGGATATATTTGTCTTCCTCTTTGTCTGCAGTAAGCAATTACTGCTGCCAGGCACTTTGTGAAGACCCTGGGCGCAGTAGATAAGCCAAAGGGCAGTGCAGAGAATTGGTAATGCTTTGAGCCAGCCTTGAATCTGAGGAATCTTCTGCATGATTGTCTGATTGGGACATGCAGGTATGCCTCTTTTAGGTCTAAAGTCACGAGCCAAGCCTTGCTGCCCAGCATGGGCAGAAGCTGTTGTAAGGTCAACATCTTGAATTTTGGTATATCCAGAAAAGTGTTTAGAATGGATAGGTCCAGTATTGGTCTCCATGCTTTGTCCTTTCTGGGTACCAAGAACAGTCTTGAGTAAAATCCTTGTCCCTGCTCTTGCTGTGGCACTTGTTGAATAGCCCTGATGTCCATGAGAGCTGCGACTTGTTTTTGAGACTCTGCCCATTGATTTTTTGGCAGGTCTGCCCTTGGCAGGGTATGGAAATGAAACTTGTAGCCTTGTGACACTATGTCTAGAACCCATTTCTCCTGGGTTATACTGTGCCAATTTTGAGAAAAAAGTGCTAGTTTTCCCCCTAAGGGTGCTGCCAGAAGATAAGTGCTTGGTGCAGGCAGGGGGAAGTCATTGGGGCTGTTTCCTGTATGATTGTGCTTTGTCTTCTCCACCTTTGGAGGTAGAAGCACTCCACTGCTTAGGCCTGTAGGATGCTTGTGGTTGTGATCTGCCTCTAGGGCATCTGGATCTGCCCCTTTGAGGTCTGTCTGAGACTGGAAAGGACCAATTATTTGTAGGCCAGTGTCTGCTAAATCTAGGTGGCTGTACCTGTAAAAAATCCTTGACCGTTTGCATAGATTTAGCTTTGTCCTCCATTTTCTTTAACACCTCTTTTGCCTTAACACCAAACAAGGTATCATGTTGTAAAGGAGCATCTAATAATTTTGCTTTAACATGGTCAGGCAGAGTTTGTTCCTTTAACCAAGCATGCCTCCTAATGTCAGAACCCGTAACAGCGGTCCTGCAGGAGGCCTCCAGAGAATCAAACCCACATTGCAAAGTATGCTTTCCAACTTGTTCAGCTGCATGCAATAAATCCTGCATTTCTTTGTTTTCTGCACAATCAGAATTTGCCGTCATTTTCTGTTTAAGCAGTGTCATGATATATTGCTGATATTTGAGCATATGAAACTGGCAATTTAAGGCCCTTATAGCCAAAGTAACAGATGTGTAAATCTTTTTTCCCCATCTATCCAGTGCCCTAGAATCCCTGTCAGAGGGGGTAGGGTTTTTTGCAGTAGAAGCCTTGACCCCTTTGGGACCCTGAGAAATAGTTTCTGGGTCTGCAGTAGGGTTTTTGAAAAGGAATTTAAGAGAGTCAGGGACCCTGTAGTACCTGTCCGGCTTAACAGGAGCTGGAGGTAAAGAGTCAGGGGTCAGACTAGACTCTGAGAACACATCATCTACAATGTCCAACACAGGTGGAATAGCTAGAGACCTGTGTTGAGGTAGTAAAAGGAAGTCTCTGAGCCATTTCTTAGATTCTGAAAAATCTTGGCTCTCCCAGTGGAAGTGCTCCCTCATAGTATGCAAGGTTTCCCCAAAAGAGCAGTCCTCAGGAGGAGAGGCTGAAGGAATTGATTCTTCAGCATCAGAATCCTCATAGGGGAAGAGAATATTCCTGATCAGAAGAGGAATCAGAAGAAATGGAAACCTGATCTGAAGATTCATAGGCTGTCTCTTGCCTAGGCCTCTTATCAGGATGGGGATGGGAATCCCTGATCAAGGTAATTAAGTCTTCGGTCATTTTGA
This sequence comes from Protopterus annectens, assembly GCF_019279795.1. Lineage (NCBI taxonomy): Eukaryota > Metazoa > Chordata > Ceratodontiformes > Protopteridae > Protopterus > Protopterus annectens. The sequence continues at coordinate 335,105,500 of NC_056729.1, read as the reverse complement.
GCATCTGTTTTTTGGGCATGGAGGCCTGTCCTTGTGGCTGGTGAACTTGTTTCTTTGCCTTTAACGGTGTTTTAGTCTTTGAAGTTAGTTTTATATATAATTGTTTAGGTCTGAATACACCCTCAGATGCCGATGCCTGCTCAGCGGCTTCGGACCCATCTGAGGGAATAATCTCCGAGGCTCCAATACGTTGAGTTTCCAGCGGCCTGTCCGACTCCACGTGGGAGTCGGTAGCTCTAAAGTAGCGGGTGTCAGGGGCTGCAAAAGCGCCTCACTGAGAACCGGCGAACCGGTGACTTGCTTAGGAGAAGCTTCATAGTCAGTTTTGGACCTCGGTTGCCTGTATTTTTCTTTGTCTTTGCATTTTTTGTGAACTCCGGTAGTCGGACGGCTATCCGACGACATTGTATAATTAAATCTTCGCCCAAAATAGCTTAATGCAAAATCGTACCGATGCTTAATAGTGTGTTGGTTAAATCTAGCACAAAACCGACAACTAGCAACGTCGTGGTCAGGGCCTAGGCAAGGAATACAGTAAGAATGAAAGTCCTTATGAGGTATTTGCTTCCCACAAGAAATACAATTATTAACTTTTTCTGACATCAGTCTGGAGCAAGAAAAAAGTTTTCCCAAGGGGGTACTTAGCTTTTAATGAAGACTTCAGATCTGAAACTCGAACACGAAAATCTCAGGAGTTGGCCGACCAGCACTTGCGAACTGCTTCTGCTTCGGGCACTGCGTGGCAAGAAAGACGGAATAAAATGGGGTCGGCTGCATCTTTTATACCCCTGATGAACTGACGTCAGGGAAGAGGTGACAGCAACCGACGCAGGACCCAAGACTTTGGAATTCAGGCCGACTGAGGGCAACCTGCCAGCAGGATAACCCAAATGTAATGACTGTAACAGTGAAACACGAAGAACATCAATGGAAAATCGCTGCTGTTCAAAACGAGCTGCAAAAGAGATCTGGGGGGAGGAGGGACAGTGGGACATTATGGATAGGAGAGGGGTTTGGACTTTGGATCCAATGCTGGAGTATGTGGCTGAGTCGGATCCATGCCAGATCAGAGTCCTTCAGGTTGAAGACAAACAAAAACAACTTCAGACCAATTGTTTTACTTTCTGCCAGAGAGGCACTTGATTTCTGCCTGCTGTACCTCTCAAATGTCTCTGATTTTGACACACATTTTTGCACTATCCTTCACAAAGTCTTTTATTTTCTAGTAATTCATCGAGGTTTAAAGTCAATAATGCCAGTAATTAGAGTTTCACACTTACTGCATAGAAATTACATGTTCATGTACAATTGGGTGTTTTATTAATAATTTAAGTGAATTAGAACAATACTTAAAATCTTTCCATGATTTCGATCCTTTGATACCAAATTATTTTTGTATTTGGCCAGAATTCTTAAGCAAAGAAACTGACAGATGTGCTGCTGTCTGCATGACCATGCTAAGTACTTTACAAGCTTTCAAAGTAAGCAGAAAGCAGAACACTTCTTGTTTCTGTAACTGGTAATACATGGAGAACATAAAACTACATGAACTGCAAAGAATTGACTGAAGCTCCAATCATAACTCTTATTATATGTTCTCAATACAGATGCCAAGATTCACCTCTTGAGGTTCTAACCGGTGGACACCAGTCATGGATATACCTCTGATGAATCTGCCTTTTACAAGCACAAGTTTTTATATATTCTGAGGTGGACATACCATACAGCAGATCATTTGGCAGCTCTTCAACCAGACACCACAAATGTAGTCAATAAAAAGAGAAAGAAAACTGTCCCAAACATGGAATTTATTTCCTGTCAGCTAGGTTAATGTCACACTAATATGGTGCGGGAGGTTGCTGCTTTTATACAAGGAAGCGTTGCTGTCCAAGGGAAGGCAGCATCTGCCCTGCATGAAGGAGAAAGTGACGCATCTCTCAGAACTGGGCCTGATGTTGGACTGGACTTTATGACAACCCAAGCATAACTACAACAGTGAATACATGGAGAACATCATGCCACTGCATCTGTTCACAGAACCCAGTTATCTCCTCCCCATCAAACAGAGGTACTTGTAAACTCCTTGCTCCAATGGTGATGGGAGACAGGCTACTAGTTCAACCAAATTGACGAAGACACTTACGGATAACACAACCCCAAGATGAATACACCACTCATTGGTACAAGTGGCCCCAACATCCCCTCTTGCTAGCATCCACCACGGGGAACTAGGAAGAGAAGGAGACCTGCCCAAGAATGGAAACTACCTTTTCCCAAAGGATAAGAACACGGCTTTCCCAATGAATAGGGGAACTCACCAAAGACCCACAAAATCAAGAATAAGAGGAGAAAGAGATATCACGAAAGGAAATCACAGATGAGTGCTTCAAGGCCAAGTGGTAGACAAGCAAGCCTGCTGGATAAGGAGTTCAACATGACCAAAGGGGAAGAATCTCTAGAAAAGGACCCACTACTGCTCTCTTCAAGGAAAGGGCTACTCAGACAGCTGAAGGTCAGACAATTTGGAAAATAACTGATTTAATGATTTGAGTGGGTACTTTACCAGTTTCACAAGAGCAGGATCCAGCCTGCACTAAGTTGGATGCAAAGATAAAACAACCACTGGAACCCATCACAGTGCTGCCAAGGGGGAAGGAAATTCAGCTTTTGACAAAGTTATTTCCAAGGAAGTGCACAGCTTTCTTGCATTTTGAAGAAGTAATAACCCTGTGAAGAGTAACATTAAGACAGAATGCACAGCCTGTCCACCACCTGAAAGGTCACTGCATGGTGACTCAGAGAAAAAAAAATCTAACTGGGCAAAACTTTTGCCTTCTTACAGGAGATTTCCATTTGATATGCTGAACAATCATTACCCAAACTAAGCTAATCTTACAGCTGATGAATTCTCTGGCATCTACACTCCAATTGCTGCCCCACTCTATACCTTACTTTGCTCATAATCAAGCCAAGGCTCGTGTTCAGTGAAAGATTTAGGATGTAACACCTACTGTGATGGCAGTATTCAGAACACCAGATGCAACCACATTAAAACATTATAATTTACAATTAGGGAATCTGAACCATGTACCCCCCCCCAACAAAAAGCTGACATAAATGGATACCATTTATGTGCCCTTCCTATAAAGTTCATTTTCCTTAGGAATAACTTCAAAAAATGGGTTAAACAATTACACAGAGCAGAGAAATACCAATTGCAGGTGTCAGATAAGCCCTGTCCCTTTTCTTCCTGTCTGTACTATATATTTTTGGGTTGTTTTTATTTTCATCCTTCTGCAAAACCAGAAGTCAGAATACAGCAGGTTCAGACTTAGCTCTTTTACAAGTAGAAATGATGTTAACGGAGATAAAGACACAGATGGCCAAGATTGGTTTGATCTACGAATCCCAGTGCAGCGACAGAGATCATGGGAAGGAAAGAAGGAACAAAAAAGCATATGCATTTATTTATTTTACTGCAGCAGTATTTTAACTCCTTTTGTCTTTCTCAATGACTGTACAGATCTGACAGCCACATGAAACGCATCAAAACACATCAAAAATTAGCCAGACTCCTCTTTAAGGTTATGCTCACCTGTACAAACTTGGTTAATCTGGAGTCCATCTGCATTAGTATGTCCTCCCAAGCTTCACACATGCAGGTCAATGAAAGTTTCTGGTACTGCAAAATGCATTCAGTGACAGCAAAAGAAAAAAATCCAAAAATCATTTTTATCACATGACATGGGAAGTAACATTTCATTTGTAAAGAAAATAGCACAGTTCACAAGACCAAGTGATTTTGTTGTTCAGTATAGTACACAACAAGGAGCTTAGAATATATTTATACTCTGCAAATGCACAAATGCATTTTTCTCAGTTCTATCTCTTCACATTCGGGATAATTCCTGCAGCTACAGTTTTTTGAACCACTCAAAACATCACAAGAAAAGAAAACCTTCAAAGTGTACAATGTAAAAATCTCTATTTGGTCTAGACATCTCACAATCTTATGAATGACATCATTAAGGGACTATCACTTACTACATTATGTGACCTTTAGAAATACTCATGTTTGTTTTTCAAAAGTATGTTGCACAAGCCTGCATTGGCAATATACAAGGACACATCTCTGACTATGGCCCAGGTGACCCAAGTTTAATTAGTGGTTCAGGTGCTTGACGGCACAGGCAGGGGAGAATGAACAAGCCCATCCTGTGAGGCGGAGTCCATGTGCCTCCTGGCACATGCATATTAGGTTGACATTTCTCTGATGCACACCAGGGAAACTGCTATGTGGTGCATCTGGTGGATAAAAGGGGATTTCTGATGACGTCAACCAGTAGCACAATTAAGGGGCAGCAGCACTGACACTCATTGCATCTCCCACCCGTGGTCTGTTGCTAGCCAAGTCTAAGGGGGGGCTTAAGGCAAAAAAATTGAACCACTCCTAATAGGTGCCTTGATAGCCCTCTCCAAGCTAACCCTTGACCTGGTGATGGGGAATGAATGGGACAAATTAGGTAGGAGGGAGCTTACAATCAGCAGGCAGGCAGAGGGTTGAAGTGTTCATGCACATACAAAAATAGGCTGCTCAAGAGTTGACTCAAATAAAAAGCAAAGGGGAGGGGGTTAAGCTTATGAGCTGCAGAAACCTGGAAGTAAACTTCACAGACCAATAACCCACGGTCTTTATTTTCAGCTATGTGAGTCAATCAAAAGCAAAGTTATTTATTTAATTCACTGGTAGTTTATTGCAAGCTCTACGTTATAGTAAAAATAAGGGCCATTCAGATATAAAATTCACAATAAAAGGATTAGTATAGCTTAAATAAGGACATCAAAAAACCCTGGCAAGCCAGAGACTTCACTGTGTAATACCTTAAACCTCCTGTGAAGTAGGACCATGGGAAATATGCAAATGACCCCTTAAGGACATACACTTGTTTTAGCCACATTGCTTCTAAATGTCCCTGACTTTTTAGAAGTCTCTGTTAAGTCTTTCACATTTGGCTTGCAATTGCCATGGTCTTTTTGATGTTTTTGCTAAAAGTTTTTTTTTGTCTTTGTGATCTTTTTACCTGATGCTTTGCTCATTACTGCGAAATGTTTCAGTCACCCTAATATTATTGTCATAGAACATTGTTTAAAGTGAAGTATTTTCAGAAAATTACCAAGCTATTCACTTGTGCTGTACCGATGAGCCCATTTAAGGGGTGAAATGTGTCAATCTACAACTAGTGGGATTTGGCTCTGTTGACTCGAATCCCTTTGAATAAATTCTAGTGACATTTTACTTGTTTAACTTATAGAAAAACATGACACACAAGATCCTTAACAGACAAGCACAGAACTCTTTAGGCACCAATGTGAGCTTCTCCAAGCATGCTGAACGAGAGACTGGTTTTGCTTCCAGCTGAATGATCATTCCACTTTGTGCAGCTGACCTTTACATACCTGGGCTTTATTATGGGATTCTGAAGAAGTCTTGTATTTTGGAGACGAAAGCGCTCAATAAATTCTATCTTTTGGCACCTGTGGTTTTGTTTGTAGCTTCTCCAAATTCTGGACTTTACATTCCTGGGCTTTGTATAATCAGCACCAAGTTCACTATACCTCAGGGAAAGGGCCAAACCCAAACACAGTGATTATATTTGAGCAAAGTGCCTTTTCACCAAATGTTATTAAATTAAATGTTATTAAACAAGCACTTGGCCACTGCAAGACTAGCAGGATACCTCTTTAGAAATATTATACAGTGCTCACATTTACTGCTCAAGCTGTGTTAATACATCAGTAAGGATTTTTATCTCACCATTAGCAGAAATTAAGTTTAAAACCATTTTGCAGCCTCTTCATACTGCCCAAATTTCTTTGTAAAGAGCCGTCAAAACGAGAATCAAAGTAGCTTGAAACTTGTTCACGGCTCCATCATTAAAAACCTGGCTTGAATGCTGTAACGACTATAGTACACCCCACTCTGTGTTACCTATCATATGCAGTGAGCACAGGCATAACAAATTGCCTGGACTTTTTCGCTAGAAAATAGCATCAAGCCCCTTGCACTCTGAAGTCTGCAATGTACTTACAAAACGCACCTACCACGGTTGATGACCATCTTTAGTATTTTTGGATCTTTCTTTAAAAAATACTTTACCCTTATTACTTTACTATATGACCACTTAAATTGTAACGTAAAACCATCACCGTTCTGTAACTAATTTTCTGCAGCAGATAATGATTATTAGACAACTAGAAAAAGGACGATTACTTGTTCCCTTAGTTACCTTTGGCCTGCATTGCACTCACCGTCATTTTACTTCATCAGATTCTATGCTCCAGTTTGCCTCTATTTCTTATCAGTCATACCAATACCATAGGTGGATTTAAGGGGTGCTAGGAGTGCTACAGCTCCCCCAATCTATGCTTACATTATGCAGTGATTAGTCAACAAATCAGAAAATAGTTCTGAATTAGGATTTTCCACATTACAGTTTCATCTGTAAATTGTACTTGCAGGTAAGCATTGTTGATCTTTTTCATTGGGAAAGCAGTCCATCTGGAATTGTGAAATGTTACCATTAGGACACCTAACAGATAATCAGTTCAAGATTTTGCACTTTGCATCTCAGCAGAAGAAATTATGAAAAGTAGCCTGAGCCTCCCATTTATAAAAGTAACACAAGACAATCTTCCAAAGGCATTCTTGCTTCCGCTACTAAAAGAACAATAATAAATAATAATTAATAAAGAATAAAAATAATAATTTGATACGACTCTCAGATAATACTATGTGTATACCAAATAACTGGACTGAAAAGAAAAATAAAAGTAAAACGTTAAATAAATAGTATGTTAGTTACTTTCATATCCATCTGATGATGTAATAGTTATTGGTATGTATATATCTAACAAGAATTCAGCAAATACATAATTTATGTAACATCAATGAAATGATATATTTTTTTCTTTATTTGAAGACATCTCTGAAGGAAATAAGTGCACATTTATGTACAAAAATGATGGGTCATGTAACAACGTATGTTTCTGATTCATTTCTGTCTCTCCCAATTTAAAGCTGTAGCAACAGAGTGACCTTATACAAATATGATTAAACTATAATGTGTTCCTCCAACTGACATGAATTCCAGCCTCAGAAATGTGACACACGGCCACATCATGTTTATATTCACTGTGCATAGCATGGTGGCAGAACTGGATTCTGTATTAGGTTTACAGCAAACCATTTATTGTGGATAAAAGTCACTGACTTGCGTTTACTACCACAATAAAGACTAATTTTCATTAGATGAAAGTCCATGTGTTATGTAAAGTGACTGTTGCTCTGGTTTCCAGTCAGCACTGGTATTCTGCTTTAATTTTCCAGATCAAAACCAGATTTGTGTGCGTCTATAAAAGATTAAAAGCAATTTTTAAAAACAGAATTCTAATTTAAGAAAACTGGCAGACGAACTTTAAGTTTTGTTAAAAGAGTAACTCAACCTAAGATGTTTAGATTCATGAATTCCTTTGTTTTTGCACTTAGTACCAATTTTATATGATTTTCATGAAAAATAGAAAAAACGCGTCTTTGAGCATGAATTCACAAAAACAAGGCGTTGTCTGAATCAACAGCCCACAATTAATTTGTAATAAGCTGCCTGACAGACAATAGGGTAAAATTATATTAAAGTCTCTTAGTCACTAGAACAAATGAGCATCGCTTAACATGTCTATGAAACTACTTCCCTACACCCTCGAGTGCAAATGGGCACAGGAGTATCAGTGGAGTTTAATTCACTGATACTGAGCCCCTCAGTTGCTTTTTTTTTTTCTCATAGGAAATTACTACCAAGCATAGTTTCTCATTGCACAGAACTGCCAATGACTTACTTGTTTTCACAAATTTCCTTTTGATCTGTGTTGGTACAACTATGGAGTTAATGTTTGTGTATGTACATGTTCAGGGTGTATGTGGGGGCTTGTCCTCCACATAGGCATTAAAAGGGGATGCCCTGTAAATAAAATACTGATATTTCAGTTTTTTTATTCTGAAGATTTTTTAAGAACTTTGACTTAATAAGGCAGAACACCTACATATGTCTAATCTTATGCCTGCAGCATAGACTTGTGCATGACCTATTCAGAAATAGGCTAGCACATTTAAAAATGGTTATAGCTACAGGGGACAGCATTTGAAAATGATTACTACATCTGTAGGAACAACATTGAGGTGTAGCTAGCTATTCTTGCACACCACCCCAACTTTAAACTGAGGTCCAAAAAAGCTCCTTGTTTCTCTCCTCTCCTTTTAAACCCTGACTAAAGCCTAATCTACTTCCATATCCCTGCATTTTTTTTATTCACAGCGACTTACCTCTTACACTAAAAGGTTTGAAAAGAGAAACTCTAATATCTTTGCACTCTGTATATAAGCTGCTCTGCAGGAAGCCTCTAAAGAATCAAACCCACATTGTAAAGTATGTTTGCCCACCTGTTCAGTTGCATGCAACAGATCCTGCATTTCTTTCAATTCAGACTGTTGAGGGAGTGTGCTCATTTTTTGTCTTAACCGAGACATTAGAAATTGCTGATATTTTAGCATGTGAAATTGACAATTTAGTGCTCTCATAGCTAGAGAGGCTGAGGTGTAAACCTTTTCCCCCCACCTGTCTAGTGCTCTGGAGTCCCTTTCAGAGGGTACAGGATTTTTTGCCATAGAAGCCTTAGCCCCTTTGGGACCCTGGAAGATGGTCTCTGGATCAGCAACAGGGCTTTTATAAATGAATTTGTGGGAGTCAGGCACTCTATAGTATCTGTCTGGTTTGGCTGGAGCAGGAGGCAGAGAATCTGGATTCAAACTAGATTCTAAGTAAACATCATCCACAATGTCTAAAACTGGGGGGATGGCAAGAGGTCTGTGCTGGGGGAGTAAAAGAAACTCTCTGAGCCTTTTCTTTGAGTCAGAGTAGTCCTGACCTTCCCAGTGAAAATGTTCCCTCATAGTGTGTAAAGTTTCCCCAAAGGAGTAGTCTTCAGGGGGAGAAGCTGAGGGAATGGAATCCTCAGCATCAGAATCTTCATAAGGGGGAAAAGAGTAATCTTGGTCCTCAGAGGAGCCTGAGGAAATAGACACTTGATCTGAGAAGGCATAATCTTCCTCTTGTCTAGGCCTTTTGTCGGGAGGGGGTTGGGAACCCCTGATTAAAGAGATCAAATCTTCCGACATTTTAAGCATCTGTTTCTTAGGCATGGGGCCTTGAACTGGAGACTGAAGTGCAGTCTTTTTTGGTTTAATAGGAGTCTTAAGCTTAGGATACGTTTTTATGGTGAGCGTCGGTCTGAAGACGCCTTCAGAAACCGAAGGTGTTTCTGCAGCACCGACATCTCTTTCTGCAGTGTCGTCGGTAGGGGCTAAACAAAATGGCTGCGTCGGCCTAGCACTCTCCACCAAAGGCTCCGAAGTGGTCTTGGGTTCCAAATCTGCAGTAGCCAGGGGCTGCGTAGGAGCCTCACTGAAAACTGGTGAACCGGAGACCGGCCCAGCCGAGGCCTTGGAGTCTGGCTTGGATCTAGGCTACCTGTCCTTATCCTTGCGTTTTTTGTGCACACCGCTAGTCGGTTGCTCCGACGGCATTGTGTAGTTAAATTTTCTACCGAAGTAGTGTCGTGCGAAATCAAAGCATCATTTTATAGTACGCTTATTGAACCTAGCACAAAAACGACAACCAGTGACGTCGTGGTCTGGGCCTAGGCAAGGTATACAGTAAGAATGAAAATCCTTATGAGGTATTTGCTTCCCACAAGAAATACAATTGTTAACTTTTTCTGACATCGGTCTGAGGCAAGAAAGTTTCAACGGGGTACTTAGCTTTATTGAAGACTTCGGATCTGAAATTCGACTTCGAAAATCTCAGGAGTCGGCCAACCGGCACTTGCGAACTGCTTCTGCTTCGGGCACCGCACGGCAAGAAAGACTGGAGAAAATGGTGTCGGATGCATTATATATACTCCTAGTGCACTGACGTCAGGGAAGAAGCGACAGCAACCGACGCCGGACCAAGACTTTGGAATTCAGACCGACTGCGGGACCGCCTGACGACAAGACATCTCAGTTAAGTATTGCAAAATCTGAGGTAAATTGGGTGCTGCTGTGCTCATCCCTAAAGATTGGTTCCAGGCACAGAATCTTTTCCATTTGTCAGCATAAGATTTTCTAGTGCTAGGTCTTCTCACCTCCAAGATGACATTCATCACAGGTTTGCTGAGGGATGCTAAGGGTGAATTTAAGTGATTAGCCAAGCTGCAAGGTTCAATGTTGGGAGCTGAGGGTGCAAAATTTGGTTCTCCTGCTGAGACAGCAAGGAAGGTGTCTGAGGTACGTGCCATGGAGATATTTGTGACACACTGCGCAGGAGTGGGTACCAGTGTTGGCATTGCCAGTCTGGAGCAATCAAAATTATTCTTGGTTTGTCCTGTTTAACTTTTAGCAGGACTTTGGAGAGCAGAGGCAGAGGGGGAAAGGCATAGACTGATAGGTTTTTCCAGCTGAAGGACACAGCATCCACTTTCCAAGCTTTTTTGTGGGGAGTCCTTGTGCAAAATTTGTCCAACTGGTAGTTCTAGGGGGAGGCAAATAGATCCATGTCTGAGCTCCCCCATTTGCTTGTCAACATGTTGAAAATCCGTGGTTCCAGTTTCCACTCATGTAGGTCCATGAGATTTCTGCTTAGTCAGTCTGCCAGTGTATTCAATTTTCCTGGCAGGAATTGAGCTTGTAGGTGCACCTGGTAGCTCAAAGCCGTGTTCCACAATGCCATGGCTAGTCTGCAGAGGGGGTAGGAATGTGTACCCCCCCCCCCACATAACCATGGTGTTGTCCGTCTTTACCATTAGTTGTCCTGGAAGAATGTAGTCCTTGAAGGCTGTCAGAGCATTCTGTACAGCTAACATTTCTTTTTGATTGATATGAGGTGCATTTGATTTGGGTTCCATTTACCCTGAATGCACTTCTCTGCCAGGTGAGCCCCCCATGCATAGTCTGATGCATCTGTAGTTAGGGTTTGGGCGGCAGGGGGTAGTGTGAATGGCAGTCCCTTGTTTTAGTGGCAGGCCTCTGCCCACCATAGGAACTCCAGGCGCAGGCAAGGTATGATAGGAATCATTGTTTCCAGGCCGTGACAATGTTGACTCCATAGACTTTTTAAGTACCACTGAAGTTTCCTCATATGCAGTCTTGCATATGGAGTTAGACGAATGTAGGAGGCCATGAACCCCAAGGCTTGCAGTATTTGTCTTGCAGATAGCAGGGTTTTTGTGGCCATTTGTTTGAAGTAAGTTACCAAATTAATTTGCTTTTCTGCCGTGAGGAAAGCCATCTGGGCAGTTGTATTCAAGCTTGCACCCAGGAATGCAATCTGCTGAGAGAGTACCAGTTGTGATTTCTTTTCGTTTATGATGTACCCCAGACAAGTTGGAACCCTTTTTACAAACGCCAGATGATTTAGAAGTGTGGCCTGGTTTTCTGCCTGAATTAGACAATCGTCCAGGTATGGATATTATTTGAATATTTCTTTCCCTGCAAAATGCAATTACTGGAGCCAGGCACTTTGTGAATACCCTGGGTGCAGTAGACAAGCCAAAGAGCAGTGCAGAGAACTGACAATGCAAGTAACCTGCTTTGAAGCATAGGTATCTTCTGCAAGATTCCCTGATTGGGATATGCAGGTAAGCTTCTTTTAAATCTAGAGTTGCCAACCAGGCATCTTTGCCTAGCATAGGAAGTAATTGGTGAAGAGTCAGCATCTTGAATTTTGGAATGTCCAGAAAGGTGCTTAGAGTAGACAGGTCCAGAATTGGACGCCATGATTTGTCTTTTCTGGGTACCAGGAAAAGCCTGGAATAAAAACCTTGTCCCTTTTCCTCTTCTGGTACCGGTTGAATAGCCTTCATGTTTAAGAGGGAAAGCACTTGTTTTTGAGCCTCTGTCCACTGATTTGGGGGCAGGTCTGGCCACCCATTTGGTGTTGGCAACGTGTGGAAATGAAATCTGTATCCCTGGGACACTATATTTAAAACCCATTTGTCCTGGGTTATGAGTTCCCAGTTTTTTCTTTACCCCCAAAGGGGCGGCTAAAAGGTAAGTGCTTGGGAATTTTAAAGGAAAGTCAGTGAGACTTGTTTACCATAGGGGGGTGTCTTATTTCCAGATTTGGAAGTGGGGGCCTCCCATTGCTTAGTTCTGAGAGTCCCCTGGGACTGAAACCTGGTGCTTTTGGTGTGTCTGGGTTTGGCTTGAGAGAATCTGGAAGGAGCTGGAAAGGACCAATTCTTCATAGGCCAGTGCCTACTAAATCTAGGAGGTTGCACTTGCAAGAAATATTTTACATTTTGCATAGATTTAGCTTTACCTTCCATCTTTTTTAGAACTTCTTCAGCCTTATTGCCAAACAGGCGGTCCTGATTTAAAGGAGCATCCAACAATTTCATTTTAACATGGTCAGGCAGAGAATGCTCCTTAAGCCAAGGTTGCCTTCTAAGCACAGACCCAATAACAGCAGCACTACAAGAGGCCTCTAATGAATCAAAACCACATTGCAAAGCATGTTTTCCAACTTGTTCAGCAGAATGCAGTAAATCCTGTAAATCTTTATTTTCCACACAGTCAGAGATCAACATCAGTTTCTGTTTAAGCAGTCCAATAATATGTTGTTGATATTTTAACATATGAAATTGGCAGTTTAAAGCCCTGATTGCCAAGGTTGTAGAAGTATAAACCTTTTTACCCCATCTATCCAGCGCCCTGGAGTCTCTATCAGAAGGGGTAGGATTTGTAACAGTAGAAGCCTTAATGCCCTTGGGCCCCTGAGAAATGGTTTCTGGATACGCAACAGGATTTTTGAAGAGGAACTGTGGGACTCAGGAACCCTGTAGTATCTGTCAAGTTTACTAGGAGCCGGAGGCAAGGAATCAGGGGCCATACTGGATTTCGAAAACACATCAACAATGTCTAGTACAGGAGGTACAGCCAAAGGTCTATGCTGAGGCAGAAGAAGGAAATCCCTAAGCCTCTTTTTTGATTCAGAAAATTCCTGACTTTCCCAGTGGAAATGCTCCCTAAAGGTATGTAAAGTTTCCCCAAAAGAAAAGTTCTCGGGGGGGGGGGAGCAGAGGGAATGGAATCCTCTGCGTCAGAATCTTCATAAGTAGGTATGGACAAATCCAGGTCATTAGAAGAATCAGAAGAAACAGAGTCCTGATCAGAAGATTCATAATCAAGCTCAGCCCTAGGCCTCTTAGAAGGGGGGGTTGACTACCCCTGAATAGAGTAATAAGATCTTCAGCCATTTTGATCATTTGTTTTTTAGGCATAGGGGCCTGAACATGTGGCCTGGGCGTCGGTTTTTTAGACATAGATCGAGATTTAGGCTTTAGTATTGAAGGTGGAGTAGGTTTAATATGCAAGTCTGTAGGCCTGAATACACCCTCAGAAGCCGGTGCCTGCACAGCGGCTCTGCACCCATCCAAGGTAGAGACATCCGCGGGTTCCATAGGTGAAGTATCTTGCGGCATACCGGACCCCGAATGGGTCTCAGTAGACGCCTGCGAGTCATAAGTAGCGGGTATCAGGGGCTGCGAAAGCACCTCACTGAATACCGGCAAACTGGCGACTGGCTTAGGAGAAGCGTCGTTGGCAATTTTGGACCTTGAAGGCCTGTCTCTGTCTTTATCTTTGAGTTTTTTTCGGAATCCCGGTAGTCGGATGGCTAACTGACATAATTTCTGGATAATTAAACAGAGAACCGAAAAATTTAGAGACAAAAATGTACTGACGACGGATAGTGCGCTGATTAAATAAAGCACAAAAACCGACAGCAAGGTACGTCGTGGTCAGGGCATAGGCAAGGAATGCAGTACAAATGAAAATCTTTATAAGGTATTTGCTTTCCACAAGTAATGCAATTATTAACTTTTACAGACATTGGTAAGGAGCAAGAAGTTTCCCCAATGGGATACTTAGCGTTAAGTTGAAGACTTCGGTTCTGAAACTTGAAAATGAAAATTTCAGGAGTCGGCCGACCGGCACTTGCGAACTGCTTCTGCTTCGGGCACCGCACAGCAAGAAAGACTGATGTAATGGCATCGGCTGCAAGTTTTATACCCCTGATGACCTGACGTCATGGAAGAAGGGACAGCAACTGGTGCAGGACCCAAGACTTTGCTAATCAGGCCGACTAAGGGCAACCTGCCAGCAGATTACCCTAATGTAATGACTGCAACAGTGAAACAAGAAGAACATCTAGGATACAGTCTAAGGTTGAGTCTCATTGGTTATTTTGTATTCTTGTAAGGCTGGTGATAAGTTGTGTGAAGGCATGCAGATTTCTGCTACTTATAGGCGAGTCTATGATTAGTTCTTGCCAGTTAGTGTCTGTGTCACCTAGAATAACAGTTTCATTGGTTAGGTTCTGGGTAGTCTATGAGAGAACATCTTCCAAAATAGGGATGTTTTGGCCAGGTGGCATACATAGAGCTACAATGGTTAATTGGAGTTATTCATTTGTAGATACATTGTAATTAGTTTTGTGCTCCCAAAAGATGGAGCAACTTTAGAAATAGGGGTTATATTTTCCATCTGCTCTCTACAGCAGAAAGTTTTGTGAAACTACAACAGAATGCCATAATTTTCAATAATAAGTCATGGGTATCGTGCAGTACATCTATGCACTACAACAAAATGGTCAGATGTTCATTTGTGGGCATATTTATTATTTTTTTCCATGACATGTCATGGACCTCGAAAAACAGCAGTTCCCACAACACCCTAATTACAAACAATATCACAACTGCATGGAAATTTAACACATTTATAGTACACAAAGAGGTCCCCAAACAGAATGCTTGGCATTCTCCGGAAGTCACCTGGAAAGGGATTGATGGACAGAAACTAACGACCAATGTGACAGCAAAAAACATTATGATGAAAATTGCGCAAGCTACTCTCCCTTTTAGCTGCACATTAGGCAGACAAGTCTAGCTGCAGTCCGAGGATGTAAATCCGAAGTCATATCAAGAAGGATAACATGTACCTGTGGCTTATAATACAGCTGTGATCTTGAAAATTAACACTTTCTGCTTTAATGTATTTAACATTTTGACTATTACAACCTGGTGGCTGGAAAGACAGTATTGTTGTGTAAAATCATACCATAACTTTAGATGCCCTTCTCTTCTATACGTTGCTGTATTCATAACACAAGGGAGTTTGCCTCTGTTGACCCTCATACGTCTGGACATTTTACGAAAGACAGATGTTATCGGTAGGGTGTGTGCGATGTCCCGCATCTCTCACTATGGCTGCTGGCCATAAACCGACATTTGGTACAAAATGGACGTCAGCACGCATCTTCCTCAGAACTGAATACCGCTGGGATCAGCGACTACAGAGTAAGTACTCAGGAGTCAGGCAAGTGCAGATGCATCCTTGAAGGACATCTATACAGCAGCATATAAAAGAGAAGGACATCTAAAGTTTTGGTAAGATATTACACAACAATACTATGTCCTTCTATTCATATGCTGCTGTATTCGTGACACAAGGGAGAGTGCAAAAGCTCCTGCATTAAGAATAGGGTGGAGGAAAGTACAGTTGTGTACACTTACCACAAATGTAGATGTTCGAGTGTATTCACTGTTGCAGTCATTACATTTGGGTAATCCTGCTGGCAGGTTGCCCTCAGCCGGCCTGAATTCCAAAGTTTTGGGTCCTGCGTCGGCCGCTGTCGCCCCTTCCCTGAAGTCAGGTCGTCAGGGGTATAAAAGAAGCAGCCAATGCCATTTTCTTCAGTTTTTCTTGCCCCAGATGTCAGGTGCCCCCAAAAAAGGGTAGCCAAATTTTATATATATATTCAGAAATATACCATTATAAATGTTACCTTCGTCTATAAGCAAATACACCACATAAGTAGTATAAATCAGAGAAGGAAAGATAAGATCCAAAAGAAAAAAGGGGGAAGGCGGATGGGTAACCTGGACTGCAACAGTGAATACACTCGAACATCTACATTTATGGTAAGTACACAACTGTACTATGTTCTTTGGGTTTCACTGTTGCAGTCATTACATTTGGGTAAAGTCCCAAAGCTAAGGTTGGGGGGCTGGAGCTAAACAGCATTAGGAGCGGCTATGAGGCCCTGCAGAACTGCAGTGGCCAAGCCTGCCCTGGATTTAGAGTAGAATGGCAGATGATAGTGCTTTGTGAAGGTGTGCACTGAACTACAAGTAGCAGCTTCTAAAATGTCCTTGGTAGGTACTCCCCTGAGAAAGGCTGCTGAAGTAGCTGCAGCTCTGGTTGAGTGTGGCCTAATGCCCTTAGGGTGTACATAGCAAAAACGAATGCAGTGGCTTATCCACTTTGAAATAGTCTGCTTTGAGATAGCTTTTCCTTGTGATCCTGCAGCATATGTCGCTAGTAACTGCTCTGTCTTTCTGAAAACTTTGGTTCTGTCCAAGTAGAATCTAGGCTGTGTACATCCAAAGAATGCAGAATTATCTCCCCCTTGTTCCGTGGATTTGGATAAAAGGTTGGCAGGTGAATAGTTTGGTTGAGAGCCACAATGGACACCACCTTAGGCATAAATGTTGGGTTTGTCCTCAGAGAGACCCTGCCTGGATAAAAAATGATAAAAGGTTCCACAGCCATGAGTGCCTGTAGCTCTGAAACTCGTCTTGCAGAAGTAATTGCTAGGAGCAGAGCTGATTTCCAAGATAAAAACTTTATATCAGCAGTAGCAGCTGGCTCAAAAGGAAGCAGGGTGAGTTTTTCCAAGACATAGTTGAGGTCCCATGCAGGCAGTGGTGATCTCCTTGGAGGTCTTACATTTTTGGCTCCTCTGCGGTACTGGTTTAATAAGGGATAAGAAAAGATTGGTGGCTCTACATTGTAATGAACTGAAATGGCAGAGGCATGAATTTTAATAGATGAGAAAGATAGGCCTTTGTCCAGCATAATATTGCAAAATCTGAGGAATATTTGGCACAGCTGTATCAGTTCCTTGTGCCTGGTTCCAAGCACAGAATCTCTTCCATTTTCCAGCATACGATTTTCTAGTACTAGGCCTTCTGGCTTCCAAAATGACATCCATCACAGCTTTACTGAGAGGTGTGTTTTGTATGACTACATTATTCGCCATGCTGTCGGATTTAAAGTTCTGAGTTGCCTGTGCAGGATCTGACTGTTTTGCTGGGACAGTAGATGAGGTATTTGAGGTAAGGTCCAAGCTGGACATTGAGACAAGCTCCTTAATATTGGATACCAGTACTGGCGGGGCCAGTCTGGGGCAATCAGTATCATCTTTGGCTTCTCCTGTCTGACCTTTAGGAGTACCTTTGGGAAGAGAGGCAGAGAGGGAAATGCATATACTGATAGGTTTTTCCAGCTGAAAGATAGGGCGTCCACTTTCCATGCTTGTCTGTGATAAATCCTTGTGCAGAATCTTTTTAGTTGGTAGTTGTGAGGGGAGGCAAACAGATCTATGTCCGGGCATTCACATTTCCTTGTTATCATGCTGAAGACTTGTGGATCCAGGTGCCACTCGTGGGGATCCATGAGGTTTCTGCTTAGTTCGTCTGCCAGAGTATTTTTCCTTCCTGGCAGGAATTGTGCCTGCAGATGTACTTGGAAAGTCAATGCCGTGTCCCACAAAGTCATGGCTAGTCTGCAAAGGGGGTAAGAATGTGTGCCCCCCTGCTTGTTTATATACCACATGACCGTGGTGTTGTCTGTCTTTATCAGTAGCTGTCCTAGATGAAGTAGGTCCTTGAAGGCTGTCAGGGCATTTTGAACTGCTAGCATTTCTTTTTGATTGATA
Source organism: Protopterus annectens (assembly GCF_019279795.1). Lineage (NCBI taxonomy): Eukaryota > Metazoa > Chordata > Ceratodontiformes > Protopteridae > Protopterus > Protopterus annectens. Next base: position 335,087,630 of record NC_056729.1, on the reverse strand, counting down.
TGCAGATGCATTTGGTTTGAGGTCCATGAGCTCTGAATGCATCTTCCTGCCATGTGGGCCCCCCAGGCATAATCTGATGCATCCGTTGTTAGTGTCTGTCTGGCTGGGGGTAATGTGAATGACTGTCCCTTGTTTTGGTGACAAGCCTTTGCCCACCATCGAAACTCCTGTTGCAGGCAGGGAATTAGAGTAATCATAGTTTCCAGGCTGTGGCAATGTTGAGTCCAAACACTTTTTAGGTACCACTGAAGTTTCCTCATATGCAGTCTTGCATATGGAATTAGTAAGATGCAGGATGCAGGATGCCATGAAGCCTAAAGCCTGCAGAATTTTTCTTGCAGATAACTGGGCCTTTGTTGCCAACATTTTGAAATAGGTAGTCAGTTGCCTTTGTTTGTCTGGCGTGAAATAAGCCATCTGGGCAATTGTATTTAAGCTTGCACCCAGGAATATTATCTCTTGAGAGGGTACTAGTTTTAATTTATTTTCATTGACTGTGTACCCTAGGCATGCTAGAAGTCCTTTCACAAGCGCCAGATGCTGTAGAAGAATGTCCTTGTTCTCTGCTTGAATTAGACAGTTGTCCAAGTAAGGATATATTTGTATTCCTCTGTCTGCAGAATGCAATTACTGGCGCCAGGCACTTTGTAAAGACCCTGGGTGTAGCAGGTAAGCCAAAGGGCAGTGCAGAGAATTGGTAATGCATTGAGCCAGCTTTGAATCTGAGGCATCTTCTGCATATTTGTCTGATTGGGACATGCAGGTATGCCTCTTTCAAGTCTAAAGTCACAAGCCAAGTGTTCTTGCCCAGCATGGGCAGAAGCTGCTGCAAAGTCAACATCTTGAATTTTGGTATATCCAGGAATGTGTTCAAAATAGATAGGTCCAGTATTGGCCTCCAGGCCTTGCCCTTTCTGGGTACCAAAAACAGTCGAGTAAAATTCTTGTCCCTGCTCTTGCTCTGGTACTTGTTGAATGGCCCCCATGTCCATGAGGGATGAGACTTGTTTTTGTGCCTCTGCCCATTGATTTTTTTTGGCAGATCTGGCCAGCCGTTTGCCTTTGGCAGGGTATGGAAATGGAACTTGTAGCCTTGTGACACGATATTTAGGACCCATTTGTCCAGGGTTATAATGTGCCAATTTTGAGAAAAAAGTGCTAATTTTCCCCCTAAGGGTGCTGTCAGGAGATAAGTGCTTGGTGCAGGCAGGGGGAAGTCATTGGGACTGTTTCCTGTATGGTTGTAATTTGTCTTCACCAACTTTGGAGTTAGAAGCCCCCAATTGTTTTGAGCGATATGAACCTTGCACCTGGGGTCTGCCTCTAGGGCGTCGGGGTCTGCCCCTTTGAGGTCTGTCTGACACAGGAAAGGACCAATTCTTTGTTGGCCAGTGTCTACTAAACCTAGGTGGCTGTACTTGTAAAAAATCTTTGACAGTTTGCATAAATTTAGCCTTGTCCTCGATTTTCTTTAACACCTCTTCTGCCTTAACACCAAACAAGGTATCATGTTGTAAAGGTGCATCTAATAATTTAACTTTAACATGATCAGGTAGCTTTTGTTCCTTTAACCAAGCATACCTTCTAATTACAGAACCTGTAACTGCGGCCCTGCAGGAGGCCTCTAAAGAATCAAAACCACATTGCAAAGTATGCTTTCCAACTTGTTCAGCTGCATGCAATAAATCCTGCATTTCCTTGTTTTCTGCACATACAGGATTTAACAACATTTTCTGTTTAAGCAATGCCATGACATGTTGCTGATATTTGAGCATATGAAACTGACAGTTTAAGGCCCTTATAAGCCAAGGTAGCAGATGTGTAAACCTTTTCCCCCATCTATCCAGTGCCCTAGAATCTTTGTCAGAGGGGGTAGGGTTTTTTGCAGTGGAAACCTTAAGTCCTTTGGGACCCTGAGAAATAGTTTCTGGGTCTGCAGCAGGGTTTTTAAAAAGGAATTTATGAGAGTTAGGAACCCTGTAATATCTGTCAGGCTTAACAGGAGCTGGAGGTAAGGAGTCAGGGGTAAGACTAGCCTCCGAAAACACATCATCTACAATGTCTAACACAGGTGGGATGGCTAGTGGCTTGTGTTGAGGTAGTAAAAGGAAATGCCTGAGCCTCTTTTTAGATTCTGAAAAAATCTTGGCTCTCCCAGTGGAAATGCTCCCTCATGGTATGTAATGTTTCCCCAAAAGAATAGTCCTCTGGAGGAGAAGCTGAAGGTATAGATTCTTCAGCATCAGAATCCTCATAGGGGAGAAGAGAATATTCCTGATCAGAAGAAGAATCAGAAGAAATGGTAACCTGATCTGAAGATTCATAGTCAGTCTCTTGCCTAGGCCTCTTATCAGGAGGGGGTTGGGAAATCCTGATCAAGGTAATCAAGTCTTCGGCCATTTTGAGCATCTGTTTTTGGGCACAGAGGTCTGACCACATGGCTCTTGAGTTTGTTTCTTTGCTTTGGAAGGTACTTTAGTCTTTGCCTTTGAAGCTGAAGTAGGTTTGATGTGAAGATGTTTAGGTCTGAATACACCCTCAGAAGCCTGCTCAGCGGCTCCGGACCCATCTGAAGGTATAATATCCTAGGCTCCAATACCTTGAGTTTCCAGTGGCATGGCCGACTCCACGTGGGAGTCGGTTAGCGGCCTGCGACTCTAAAGTAGCAGGCGTCAGGGGCTGCGAAAGCGCCTCACTGAGGACTGGCGAACCGGCGACTGGCTTAGGAGAAGCTTCGTCATCGGTTTTGGGCCTCGGTTGTCTATCTCTTTCCTTTTCTTTACGTTTTTTGTGAACTCCGGCAGTCGGATGGCTATCCGACGACATTTCTGGATAATTAAACCGGCCTCCACAATAGTTTAAAGCAAAATCATACCAACGCTTAATAGTGCATTGGTTAAATCTAGCACAGAACCGACAACCAGAAAAGTTGTGATCAGGGCCTAGGCAAGGAATAGAATAAGAATGAAAATCCTTATGAGGTATTTGCTTCCCACAAGAAATACAATTATTAACTTTTTCTGACATTGGTCTGGAGCAAGAAAAAAGTTTCCCCAACGGGGTACTTAGCTTTATTGAAGACTTCGGATCTGAAACTCGAACACGAAAATCTCAGGAGTCGGCCGACCGGCACTTGCGAACTGCTTCTGCTTCGGGCACCGCGCGGCAAGAAAGACTTGAAGAAAATAGCATCAGCCGCTTCCGACAGCGGCCAACGCAGGACCCAAGACTTTGGAATTCAGGCCGGCTGAGGACAACCTGCCAGCAGGATTACCCAAATGTAATGACTGTAACAGTGAAACACGAAGAACATCAGAAGCATTTTCCACAAACCCATGCAGGATGGCTCTGGCAAACCCTGCCCTGGCTCTAGACATGTCCAACTTGTAAGTGTTTGGTAAAGGTATGGACTGAGGACCATGTAGCTGCTTCTAAAATGGCAGCTGTATCTAGTCCCTTGAAAAAAAGTGCCAGGGGAGGACATTGCTCTAGTGGAGTGCACCTTTAATGGGAAGGGAAGGCTTCTGCCATGGGCAGTATAGCAAAAGGTGATTATTCAGGAGGATATGGTTTGCTTGGAAACAGGGTGTTCCAGGGCTCTTGGGTGGTAAGACACAAAAAGCCTGTCTGATTTGCTGATGGGTTTAGTCTTGTTCAGATAGTATCCAAGTTGTCTATGAACATCCAGGGTATGCAGAATCCTTTCAGATGGGTTTTGGGGTGAAGGAAAGAAAGTGGGTAGATTGATGGCTTGATTCAGGGACAGCTCATTGACTATTTTGGGCATAAAGGAAGGATTGGTACGCAAACACCCTATCTTTGTAAAAGACTGAAAAAGGATGGGAAGCCATAAGGACTTGTAGTTCTGAGACCCTTCTGGCTGAAGTAATGGCTACCAAGAGTAAGGTTTTCTAAGTACAATGTTGGAGAGAACAGTCTTTGGCTGGCTCGAAGGGTGGTAGTGTCAATTTTTCCAGTACAAAGTTAAGATCCCAAGGAGGAGGAATGGGCTTAACTTGGGGGGTCTGAGGTGTAGAACCCCTTTTAGGAAGAGTTTAACTTCCAGCCTAGAAGCCAAAGAAGGGGTAAGAGGCAGGCATGCTGAGATGGCCAATAGGTGGGTCTTGACAGAGAAGTAGGATAGTCCACACTTCAATTCATACAGGTAAGACAGAACCACCAGGGGTTGAACTACCAGTGGTTGTAAACTGTGTTTTAGACACCAGGCAGAAAATCTCTTCTACTTAGAAAGGTATGATTTTCTGGTATTTGGTTTTCTGGCCTCCTGCAAAACCTGAAGCAAGTAAATGTGTCTGAAGGGAATCATTGTCCTATCACTCACAGTGTAAGGTTCAGAGTGGACAGATGTGGGTGCATGAACATTCCCCTGTCCTGCATGAGCAGGTCCATCCATTGAGGTAACTTGCGGTGATTGCCCTTAGCTAGATGTAGTAGTAGGGGGAACCAGTGCTGCCAGCAGGGAGTCACTAACAAGATATGAGGTTGTCCTTTCTGAATTTTCAGCAGAACTTTTTGTATGAGAGGGAAGGGGGGAATGCATAAGCGTACATCCCATTCCAAGGGAATAAAAGAGCATCCATCCTCCAAGTTTCGGGGTGTGGTACCCTGGAGCAGATGGTTGGAAGCTGTCTGTTAATGGGGGAGGCAAACAGATCCACATCTGGGATACCCCACCGATGGACCAGGTCCTGAAAAACATTCCTGTTTAGCATTCATTCGTAAGACAGAGTCATGGTCCTGCTTAGAGTATCTGCCACGATATTGTCTGCTGAGGGGATGTAGATAGCTTGGATGTTGGCTTGTCTGTCTAGGGCGATTTCCCATGCCTGCAGGGCTAATTTGCACAGGAGATAGGACCGTATCCTTCCCTGTTTGTTGATGTACCACAGTACAGTGGTGTTCTCTGCGTACCACCTCCACGTGCCTGGAAGGAGGTGTTCTTTGAAAATTTGTAGAGCTACTATCAGAGCTTTAATTTCCTTGATATTGATGTCTTCTTTCTGCTGAGTGAGGGTCAAAGAGTATCTCCATTCTCCCAAGGTTGCTCCCCAACCTGTGTTTGAGGCATCTGTGAAGAGGTCTTGTTTGGGGGGCAGAGGTTGCAGGGGCAGGCCTGAGTTGGCATTTATCTGGGCTATCCACCATCTCAACTGCCTGGAAAGGCATGGTAGCATTGGAATCATGAATTCCAAGGGGTGCAGATGTTGTGTCCAAACTGTTCTCAAGTACCACTGGGACATTCTCATGTGAAGTTTTGCCAGAGGAACCATATTGATAGGTGGAGGCTATGAATTCTAGGAGCCTGAGGAACTATGGCTGAAATGGCTTTCAGAGGGAGCAAGGGACAATATTTTGTCTGGGGAAGACAGGCCTTCATTTTTTGTTAAGTTCCCGCATTCCAGGAACACATGATCCTGTGAAGGAATCAGGGATGATGTTTTGAGATTTATAGTGAATCCCAGACTTCTCAAAAGGGAGATGGTGAAGTCTAGATGTTGTACAACCATAGGTACTGACGAGGCCTGGATCAGGATATTGTCTACTAGGGGAAGAGTTGGATTCCCCTCATCCTGGCAAAGGCCATTACTGGTACCAGGCATTTTGTAAACACTCTTGGGGCCATACAGAGACCAAACGGCAAAGCACAGAACTGACAGCGTGCATAACCCACTGAGAATTGGAGGAATTTCCTGAAGAGGGGATGGATTGGAATGTGTAAGTAGGCATCTTTTATATCTAAGGACACTAAGAAAGCCTGGAGTAGGATCAGAGGGAACAGGGTAGGAAGGGTGAGCTTGCTAAAGGAGGGAACTTGAAGGAAGGTGTTGAGATGGGACAAGTTCAGGATTGGTCTCCATGGACCTTCATTCCTGGGAACTAGAAACATCCTGGAATAGAATCCCTTTCCTCTTGCATGTGTAGGGACTTCTTGAATGGTTCCTTGCTGTAAGAGCTCCTGAGTAATTGAGGAGAAGAGGGTCAGTTCTCAAGGGGGTTGCAGAATGCCTTTGGGGGTAGGTTTGGTCTCCCAACTCATGAAGTATCCCGGTTGTATTATAGAGAGGACCCAAGAGTCCTGGGTAACCCGATTCCAAGCTGGTAGGGAGAGGGAGAGATGAATGGAAAATGGGTTGTTTGGATCCAGTGGCTGGTAGTCACAGGCTTACCCTGAAAGGGCTGCTTGGTAGCAGGAGTGGATGGAACAGATATGGCTGAGGACAGTTTCCTGCGGTCCCTTCTTGCTTTTGGCTGGCAACTGTCTGGCAGGCTTTCTCACAAAGGAGGTTTTGGTAGGGTAATTCCTTCGGAAGCATGGGACTGGAGAGTCAGCAACCACTGAACTAAACAAATCTTTATTATCTAGCGGCGTGTCTAAAAGTTTACACTTAATGTCATCAGGGAGAGGCTTGCAACATAAGCCAGGAGTATCTCCTAATGACAGACCCTGAAAGCAGCAGCCCTAGATGAGGCCTCTACTGCATCATTGATAACTGCACTTAATGGAGTGCTTGATCACTTGAGTGCAGGAATTTAACAGGGTAGAAATTTAGTCACATCAGCTAGTAGGGCCAGGGAGTATTTGGCTATGTGGGTCTGGTAGTTAATTGCGCTGATAGAGTAGCAGACGTGCAGACCTTTTTCCCTAGGTGCTCCATTAACCTGTTCTCCTTAACAGACGGCAGAATGGAGGTGGAAGGGAGCAGCTTGGCAGTTTTGTCCATAGCCACAGCAATAACTGAAGGGTCTGCAGAAGGTGCTTTATACAAGAATTACCATCCCCAGGGACCTTATAGAACTTGTCCGGGTGTTTGGGTGCAGGAGGCTGTAAATCAGGGTTTCTGGAGGCAGCCAAGAATGCAGGGTGTACTGGGGGTACAGCAGACAGGTTGGGAGACTTCATTTGCAAGAGGACATAATACCTCTTCTGGGTTTCTGTAACCTGACTGCTGTCCCACTTAAAGAATTCTTTCACTTGAGCAATGATTTCCCCAAAGGTGAAATCTTCATCTGTGGAATCAGTGCCATTAGATTCCTCCTCTGGATCTGTGATGTATAGGTGAGAGATTCATCCTCTGATGAATCCTCTTCTTCGGATGAAACATTCTGAGCAGGCTTATCCTTGGCAGTAGATGCAGTAGGGGCCTGGGCCTGAGTAGGGGTCTGGAGTATGGCTAAGAAGGCTTTCAAAAGGTCTTGAGTAAAAGCCTGCCAGTCAAGAAGTTGTTCAGAGGCTGCAGGCAGCGAAGAAGCAAGATGTTTATTTTTTTGCTAATTCTTTCTATGGGACTCCAACTCCAGAATGAACTGGCACCCCACCTAAGTACCATGTTCAATCACAGCCTCACCTCAGGCTTTGTGCCCACTAAATGGCGCACGGTGATGGTTATCCCACTCCACAAAGGGTGGGCCATAACAGACTCCGGGAACTACTGCCCCATTAGCCTGACGAGCCTGGTCTGCAAGGCCATGAAACGTATCATCATGGAACTCATAAACAAAGACATTGGAGATCTCCAAACTCTGGACCCCAACAGTTTGGGTTTGTAAAAGGCAAATCATGTCTCCTAAACCTGATAGACTTCTTTGAAGCAGTCACCAAAGCCATAGATGAGGGTAAGGTGGTTCACACAGCCTATCTAGATCTCGCCAAGGTACCGACACCATCCCCCACTCTGGAATTATAGATAAACTCACTAATCTAGGTATAAATCCCTATGTCTCAAGATGGGTTGCCAACTGGCTTACTGACAGAACCAACACTGTGAAAGTAGCAGACTCCAAATCAGACTTCAGACCAGTGACAAGTAGAGTACCACAGGGTTCAGTCCTGGGTCCTCTCCTGTTTGGTATCTACTTCTCTGAAGTACAGACGAACACAGAAGGTCTTTGGCTAACTAAATTCACAGATGCCTGCAAACTAGGAGCCGTAATCAAAACTCCTAACAATGTGGACATCTTACAAAAGGGCCTCACTGAGGCAGATGCCTGGTGTCAAAGCCATGGTCTCAAGCTCAATGCCAAAAAGTGCATTGTCATCTCCTTTGGTAAAAACTCTGTAACCATGAACTATCACATAGGCAGTAGTCTACTTAACACCAAAAGTGTGATAACAGACCTTGGGACACAGGTGGACAGTAGTCTCACCTTTGATAATCACATTGCCACAGTGGTCAGGAAATCCTTCTATGTGGCACACCTCATCACAAAAGGTTTCTCATCCAGAAAAAAAGAGGTCATTGTTCCCCTCTACTCATCACTCATTAGACCCATTACAGAGTATAACGCCCCTTTTGGTATGTATCTCTTAAGACATCTAAAACAACTGGAAAGGCCACAGAAATGAAGACAGACTCAAAAAACTCCATCTTTACTCCGTTGCATATCGCCTACTCAGAGGCAATCTCTGCCTAACATACAAAGCAATGTCAAACCCAGAGCTGTTGGACATGCTCCACTTAAAGAAATCCCAATCCCTCTGAGCTACACGCTCTAGGGACCTAAACCTTGTCACCACAATAAACAGAACATGCTGGAGGGATAGATTCCTGTCCCAGAGACTTCCCATACTCTGGAACAGACTACCTATCAATGTCAAACAGAGCTCCTCATTAGCACTCAAGAAAAATCTTGATGATTGGATGGGTAATAAGAAATTCACCCCGAGGATCACTTCTGTGGTTTTGCTTGACAGGGGCACAGGAAAATAATTTTCTTGGGTGGCGAAGGGTACCTTTTTGGCTAGACATGTATAGGCCCTAGGGCCAATAGCCTAGTACCTACCTATGAACCTGTGACGTCAAGGTATCGGAGATCCAGTGTAGAGTGGGAGGGCCAGAAGACGGGCGGCATGCAATAATATCAGAGCTGACATCCTCGCGAACCAATTTGCGAGACCCTATGTGGTCCCTTGGATATGGTGAGCCTACGTTCCCCCCTCAGTGACCGATTTGGATGCCTGCGATTCCCTTTGGGATGTGCCCTCGGCTTCTTTGATGGCTTTCACTTGAGTACCCACCAAAGAGAAGTCTGAGGATTCCGGCTCGAACTCTGGACTTTCACCACCCTCGAGAGGTATGGCTGGAGGACAAGGTGCAGCAGACGGCTCAGGCCAAGACTTTTTAACTGGTCGCTCATCCGTGGGGCCCAATGTCAGATCCGTCGCTTTGGCCAACCGCTTTAGACATTGATTCTCTAAATAAAGTTTTCGGGCAGCTAAGTGAATCCTGAGGGTTCTGAGAACAAACGCCTGACAAATACTGCAAGTAGTGCTGTCGTCTTCCTGGCCTAAGAAAAACAGGAAGAGCTCATGTATATCTTTATGTGGAATTTGCCTTCCACACCTTTTTTTCTTCTTCTTTCGGCTGCTCCTGTTAGGGGTCACCACAGTGGATCAACTGTTTCATTTCTTCCTGTCCTCTGCAACTTGCTCTGTCACACCAACCACCTGCATGTCCTCTCTCACCACATCCATAAACCCCATCTTAGGCCTTCCTCTCTTCCTGTTACCTGGCAGCTTCATCCTTAGCATCTTTTCCCCAATATACTCTGCATCCCTCCTCAGCACATGTCCAAACCAACGTAATCTTGCCTCTCTGGCTTTGTCTCCAAACCTGCCAACCTGGGCTGACCCTCTAATATACTTATTCCTAATCATGTCCATCCTCGTCACACCCAGTGCAAGTCTTAACATCTTCAACTCTGCCACATCAAGCTCTGACTCCTGCCATTTTGTCAATGCCAGTGTCTCCAACCCATATAACATAGCTGGTCTCACTACCCTCTTGTAGACCTTCCCTTTCACTCTTACTGGGGTACTCGTCTGTCACAAATTACTCCTGACACTCCTGACACTCTTCTCCACCCACTCCATCCTGCCTGTACTCTCTTCTTCACCTCTGTTCCACACTCACCATAACTCTGAGCTGTTGATCCCATGTATTTAAACTCATCCACCTTCGCCACCTCTACTCCCTGCATCCTCACCATTCCTCTATCCTTCCTCTCATTCACTCACATATTCTGTCTTAGTCCTGCTGACTTTCATTCCTCTTCTCTCTAAAGAATATCTCCACCTCTCCAGGGTCACCTCCACCTGCTCCCTACTCTCACTACAGATCACAATGTCATCTGCAAACATTATAGTCCACGGGGACGCCTGTCTGATCTTGTCTGTCAACCTGTCCATCATCATTGCAAATAAGAAAGGGCTCAGAGCTGATCCTTGATGTAATCCCACCTCCACCTTAAATGCATCCGTCACTCCCACCGCAGACCTCACCACTGTCACACTACCCTCGTACATATCCTGTACCACTCTTACATACTTCTCTGACACTCCAGACTTCCTCATACGATACCACAACTCCTCTCTAGGCACCCTGTCATATGCTTTCTCTAAATCCACAAAGACACAATGCAACTCCTTCTGACCTTCTCTGTACTTCTCCATTAACACTCTCAGAGCAAACATCGCATCTGGGTTGGGAGGGTGGCCTAATGGTTAAGGTGTTTACCTTACAAACACAATGTACAGGGTTTGAATCTCATAGGGGATAACTAGCTAGGCTTAAAATGGCTCGTAAGGGCAGTTAGCCTAGTACTAACCTATGAACCCATGAATCTGTAGTGCTCTTTCCTGGCATGAAACCATACTGCTGATCACTAATCATCATCTCCCTTCTTAACCTAGCTTCCACTACTCTTTCCCATAACTTCATGTTGTGACTGATCAGTTTAATCCCTCTGTAGTTACTACAGCTCTGCACATCACCCTTATTCTTAAAAATCGGTACCAAAACACTTTTTCTCCATTCCTCAGGCATCCTCTCACTTTCCAAGATTTCATTAAACAATCTAGTTAAAAACTCCACTGCCATTTCACCTAAACACCGCCATGCTTCCACAGGTATATCATCTGGACCAACAGCCTTTCCATTCTTCATCCTCTTCATAGCTATCCTTACTTCCTCCTTGCTAATCCACTGCACTTCATGATTCACTATCTGCACATCATCCAACCTTCTCTCTCTCATTCTCTTCATTCATCAGCCCCTCAAAGTACTCTTTCCATCTGCTCAACACACTCTCCTCGCTTGTGAGTACGTTTCCCTCATTATCCTTTATCACCCTCACCTGCTGCACATCTTTACTAGCTCGGTCCCTCTGTCTAGCCAATCGGTACAGGTCCTTTTCTCCCTCCTTAGTGTCCAACCTTTCATACAACTCTTCATATGTCTTATCCTTAGCCACCTCTCTCTTTGTCTTGCACCTCATCTCCTTATACTATTGTCTACTTTCTTCATCTCTCTGACAATCCCACTTCTTCTTCGCCAACCTCTTTCTCTGTATATTCTCCTGTACTTCTTCATTCCACCACCAGGTCTCCTTGTCCTCCTTCCTCTTTTCAGATGTCACACCAAGCACCTTTCTAGCCATCTCTCTTACTAGCTCTGATGTAGTTACCCAGCTATTTGGTAACTCTTCACTGCCACCCAGTGCCTGTCTTAACTCTTCCCTGAACTTCACCTCACAATTACCCTTTTTCAGTTTCCACTATTTGATCCTTGGTGCTGCCCTCACACTCCCCCTCTTCCTCTTGATCACCACTGTCATCCCACAAACCACCATCCTATGCTGCCTAACTACACTTTCCCCTGCCACTATTTTACAGTCTCCAATCTCCTTCAGACTGGCCCTTGTACATATGGTATAATCCACCTGTGTGCATCTTCCCCCACTCTTGTATGTCACCCTATGCTCCTCCCTCTTGTTAAAATACATATTCATCACAGCCATGTCCATCCTTTTCGCAAAATCCACTACCATCTGACCTTCTGCATTCCTTTGCTTAACACCATACCTACCCATCACTTCCTCATCCCCTCTATTCCCTTCACCAACATGCCCATTGAAATCTGCTTCAATCACCAGTCTCTCACCCTTGGGTACAGCCATCACCACTTCAGCCAACTCACTCCAAAATTTTTCTTTCTCATCCATCGCATACCCAACTTATGGAGCATATGCACTAATAACATTCATCATTACACCATCAATTTCCAGCTTCATAAACATCACTCTATCTGACATTCTTTTCACCTCCAAAACACTCTTAGCATACTGTTCCTTTAGGATAACCCCTACGCCATTTCTCCTCCCATCCACACCATGATAAAACAATTTCAACCCACCTCCGATACACCTAGCCTTGCTCCCCTTCCATCTGGTCTCTTGCACAAACAATATACCAACCTTCCTTCGGTCCATCATATCAGCTAACTCTCTCCCTTCCACACCTACACTTCCTTTCTATCTGATATAGGGTACTTATCTGAAGTTGGATAGCTGAACGCTTCACACGGAATCACTTTTCCGAAGCAGCGACAACCGGAGCTGGCAGTCCAAAAAGGTGGCAGAAAAGTTCTGAGGAAGATGCGTGCTGATGTCCGTTTTGTACCCAATGGTTTATGGGCGAAGTCCACAGTGACAGATGCAGGACATGCCCCCTAGCAGTAGTATCTATCTTTTGTAAAACGGCAGGACATACGACAGTCACCAGAGGTGAACTCCCTTGTGTTATGATTACAGCAACATATGAATAAGAAGGACATTGCACATTAATAAGCCATTATTCACACATCTAAAAGTTGCTTTTACCTGCTTACAATACTGCCATCTCATTTTTTCATCTCTCATCACTGCCTTTAAAATGGCTCCATTTATAAGTTTATCGTTTTGTTTGTTTTTCTCTAAATATTCCTCACCAACACAAAGCTATAAGAAACCACAGAATAAACCAGTGGTCAGTGATTTGTAATCACATATCTTTTCATGTTCCTGCGTTATTAGCAAACATGTCGGAGAGGACATATCAACAAAGTTGCTGTGTGCAGACAATGTGGCACTACAGGCAGACTCTGAGTAAGAACTTCAGCAAAGGATAGGGGAATGGAATGCAAAACTAAAGGCACATGGGATCAAACTGAGTACAGATAAGACAGTGGTAATGGCAGCAAATTGAGGAAATCAGAAGAAGCTGAGAACTGAGATAGAAGGAAAGATAGTGGAACAGGTTAACAGCTTCAAGTACAAGGCATGGGTGCTTTAGGAGGAAGGAAGTCTGAACAAAGAGGTCAAAGCTAGAATCAGAGGGCCCTCAGCCAAGTGGTACAGAGTGTCAGGTGTAGTATATAACAGAAGAATACAAAATATGCTGAAAAGTAAGGTGTACAAAACAGCTGTGTGACCAGGACTACTGTATAGTACAGAAACCTGGGCAATAAAGGCAGATCAGTTGAAGAAGCTAAATGTGATGGAGATGAAGTGCCTGAGACTGGTGGTAGGATGCTTACTGTGGAACAGACAGAGAAAGGAGAACTTAGGAGCAGAAGCCAAAGTAGCGCCAACTGCAGAAAAGATCACAGAGAACAACTTTTGGTGGCTCAGTCACATGTGTAGAAAAGCAGAGGACAATCTGGTGAAGAAGTTTTGGGACAGACAGGAAGAAGGCAAGAGAAAATGTGGGTGTCCTGCAAAGAGGTGGATGGACTGTGTGAGAGAAGATCTGCAACAGTCAGGCATGAGTGTGGCATTGCACTGAGAGAGAGATGGCGACAGTTACAGGGCAGCACAGTGGCACAGTAGATACTGCTGTCGCCTCACAGCAAGAGGTTCCCTGGTTCTATTCTTGGTTGGGATGCCTTCTGTGCAGAGCGTGCATGTCCTCCATGAGTCTGTGTGGGTTTCCTCTGGGTGCTCTGGTTTCCTTGCACATTCCAGAATATGCAGAAGGTGGACTGGATACTCTAAATTGGCCATAAGTATGAGTCTGTAGTGTGGAAGAACTCCAACAGCAGGGGTAGCCACACAGCAGTGTAAACCTTGGCTGTAGATGATTGTCACTGTTGAAGCAATAACCAGACCCCATGTGCAAAATTAAAAATAGGGTTGTGGATGGATGGAACACGTCACCCTGACAACAAGTAGAAAATGGGAAAGGGGCATGATGATGGTGATGCTAAGAAAGCACACACCACCGCACTACCAATAATACAAAATAAAGCATGTTGTTAGGAGTCCTTAACATGTGTAATAAAGTATTACACTTTCTGGCTTCACCAATGGGATGTGCACTACAGACAGAATGTTTAAGAGCCGAAACTCGTGTAGTATTATATGTCTAATGAATCTGTATTACAGACAGATCTCATTCCTGAAACTGTTTGTTTTATTCTACTTTACTTCAAAAAGCACAACAATTAATTGGCTCTTAAAGAATACAGACTCATTTATTTATGCAGTAAGAATGTTTCATGTCCTTGAACTAGCTGTTAGCAGCAAGCTCACATCAGCTGGGAGTACTGATTTATACAGCAGCCAGGCATGTGTCAACTATCTGAATGGAATTTCAGGTCACCATAATTTGCCAGAGTGAAACAATGAAACAACACATTATCAAAATAAAATCACCAAGACAAATTAAAATAAATTAAAACTACAGGCACTTAAAACTGTACCCCACCAGTGTGGGAGGCCTAACCACGCAAAGGCCAGCTGTATTAAAACATCAACGTCACAGCTTCCTCCTCTCCCATTAATTGTACATCTTCAGAATTATAACATTAAAAGAAGCAAACCTCAACACTTCTCATTTTATTTAAATCCATTTGATTACAGTCTGGTGATATACTTTTCCATTGTTCCATGTGCTCTTTCCCCAACAGAATATTTAGGGCTTACTTTTTTGCCAAACTGCAACATGAGAAAACATCTGTTTTGGTGACTACCATCTGGCCCGAGTTTGATTAGCAGACTGGGTGTCTGCTGGAGCTGGCATGGGGAGGATGGGAGTGGTCTTGGGCTGTCTAATGCACCAATCCCTTAGAGAAGGGACAGCCCAGGGTGGGCAAGCAGCCACCAAGCTGTTCCAGTAGTAGCACATGGGCAATGTGATCCCTGCATTGGTTGTAGGTCACTTGACCCCCCCCCCCAATACAGCTTAAGACCTTTCTAACACATTCTTATCGACAAGGATGCCAACGAGAATACAAGCAACTTTCAATGTTGCCTGAATGATAGCTCCAGTGGATGTCTCACTTCCTTGCACTGGGGATACCTAGTATGATGGAAGGAATGGGCACAGTCCAACTGGAGATGCTCAGCAGGCACAGGGGAAATCCTGACATAAAACCAGAGAACCTATTGAATTCAATCTTAAACCTGTTTATGTATCCTTCTACACAAGGTTTGCCGAGTTCTCCCAACCAGTATTTGTTCTTGCTGCTTCTACACACCGTTTAACTCATTTCATTTTCTAATCAGAGGGATTCTGCATACATCTCACCTAGTGTGTTAACGGTTCAAGATCTAAATATCAAAAAGGTAGAGATAATCAAGTGCCGCAACAGCTCAAACTTGTAAAAAGCACAAAAGAGCACTTCCAAAGGCAGCCAGCAACAATTTGAGCTAGAAAATTTTTATTTAAACACAGAACAGAGATAAAATAAAAAATCCACAAGTAAACGCTTAACATGTTCACTGCGTTCTCGTCTGTACTAGGACTTCAGATATGCATACCACTTCATTACCGTCTCCTTTAAATGTTGTCATGAATTAAAAACAACCTATCAAAACCTTGTGCTAATAATTCAATAAAACATATTAAAGTGACATAAATTACATAAAAACACATAACTATCAAATCCATTCATATAAATTAAACAACAAATGTGCTTAAAATTCATAATCATCATTTACACCTTATAACTTTAGAAAGTATGTATATATTAATAAACTAAAATTCTTTTATAATACAAAGTATATATTTTCTTTTTTTTATTCTTTGGTTCCATCTGGTGGCCACTAGCCTATTTCACAGTTTTGCTGCTCTTAAGTTTCAAGACAGCGGATAGGGAGACAGCATCATTAAGACCAGGCAGTTTTGTGGCTTCTAATATTATTTACCAACATAACTCTCTGGATCTACTTTTCTTCATTGAAATTTCATTACTTCGAAAAAGAAAAGAAGATGCCCACTTCAGCAAAAGTGCATTTCAACGAAAGTCCACTTTCGGTGAAGTCTATTCGCTAGATCGGCTTACTAAAACAAAAACAAAACAAAAAACATGCCCCCCCCCCCACACACAATTCAGAGATCGCACTACAGCATGGAAAACGGAATATTCCCATTCAGCACTGTATTGTGATCTCATACTCGGTTTTTGAAGTTTCAGTACTTTGAACAAGTGGTCTCGCACAAGTGGGTTTCGAAGTACCGAAACTTCGACCAACCGAAGTAGACCCAACTCTCTATACTCAAGCCTAGTCTTCCATAACCCCCACTCTGTGTTCTTTTGGTACTACTTTGAAAACAAAAAACTGAAAACTAGCTTCATGGCATGACATACAATGCTTGTACAACGCATTGTTTTCATTCTTGTTTTTCATATCATACCCATGTCCGTATATTCTAGTTTTTAGTTTCCTTTCAGTTTTCCCTATGTAGAATGATGTACATTTTCCACACAGTGCTAAATAGACCACCCCACTTGTATTGCAGTTAGCAAAACCTTTATTATTTATCTGATTTCTACTATCCAAATGTAAACCATCGCCTTTCTTCACAAAAGAACATTGCGGACATCCCCCACGTTTACACGTCCCTATTTTTCTATTATTTAGCATTGATTTTCTATTACTTTTTCAAGAATGTTTTTTATGTTAATGTCTCTTCTATAAATAAATTTCAAAGGTTTGTTAAAAATAACTTCTAAATCAGAAATCTCTTTAAATCTGTCCCATTCTTCTCTATAATGCCTCTAATTATGCCTGATCCCCAGTATAATCCATTACAAATGCTTCTTCATAATCATTTCTACCTTCATCTATGCTGCCAGTAACTATCTATTGGGGTGTTCTGTTCCCCTAATATAGGTGCAAATCTTGTTTTTCTACTTCACTTGTTAAACTGTCTGGGTAGCTTCTTTCCCTAAACATTCTGTTTAGGAAGGCACATTCTTCTAAGAAGTCTGTCATTTGAAGTCATTCGGCTACCTCTTACAAAATGTCCTTTCACAAGACTTCTTCTGGTGGAAAGGATGGGTACTTGTATAATACAAATAGGGATTCAAATATGTCTCCTCCTTAAAAACTTTTGATATAAAACTTCCTTAGCCCTTTTTAATTGTAATAGTTCATATACTAATATTCAATGTTATAAGTGATTTTTAAAAATGAGGTTGTCCTTGATATACAACTCAAAAATTCTAAAAATTTGTCTTCTGTCTCATTCCAAAGCAAGCAGGTGTCATCAAGGTATCATTTATAAAGAATCCAACACTTTGCAAAATCCGAACTAAGCACATATTTTTTTCTCCCACCAAGAAAGAATACTGTTGACGTATGTTGGGGAGCATCTTGCCTCCATTGCTACGCCCTTTAATTGCCGGTAAAATTCCCCCTCATAGAAAATGTACTAATACTACATCCATTAGGGTTAAACATGTACTAAATTCATTAGTAGTAAGTTTCCCATAACCTACCAATGCCTCTACAATCCACTGCATCCCTTCTTCGTCATATAGACATAAAAAGTTCAACTATGTCAATTAGTTATAAAAATAATTTTGTCATGATATAAATTTTGTTTTTCACATTCTCAGCATATCCCATGAATCTTTTAATACAGTACTTCCCTGCAAGGAGAGGTCTTTCAATTTTGTATCCAAAAAATTGGCTAAGGTGGCAGTAATAGAGCCTTCTGATGAAACAACAGGTCTAAGTGGTGGATCCAAAGGATATTTATGAACCTTTGGAATTCCAAAAATGGAAGGGACTCTAGGTTTTCATTTGTAATTATCCATACTAATTGTCCCTTTCAACAAAAGATCATTCAGAATTAGAAAACATTTTTATTAGCAATATTAATCTCATTAAGTGATGCTCTTATATAACTGGTCTCATCATTCAAAATCTCCATAATTTTTGAGTCCTAAATAATATTGTCCATTAACACTGTGCCACCCCCTTTATCAGGTCTCATCACTCATAGACTTGTTCTTTTTTTAACTCATCCAGTGCTGATCTTTCTTCCCTAGAAAGATTTGGAATTATTTTGTTCTGCTCTATACCCCTGCTTAGCTTCTCTTCTATTAGTGACTCAAAGTTTTTTTTTTTAACTGGGGGGGTGTAATGGTGGGTTAAATGTGCTTTTACTAAGTGTTCCTTCATTATTTCTAGATTTTCTTTGCCCTTTAAAAAACAGCTCCAAATTATTTTTCTTTAAAAAAGCTTCAAATCTATAATGACCTTGCTTATGTCTGCCATTTTCTTTGGAATAAATTTAAAACCCTTTAAAACAACTTAAAATGACTTTTGGTTACTTGCACACTGCTGTAATTAAATGTACTGTAACCTTTAAAACTAGGCTTATAATCTTGTATAGTGATGTGTTCCTGTCCTAAAACAATAAGAAGTTATGTACCTACCATAACGTTCCATGTTAGTTGTCTTCTTCTCGCCTTCTTTCTTGCTGGATGGGCTCGGCCTTCTACTAAAGCTCAAGAGCTATTTACTGGCTCAAGGCCTCCCCATATCCCACAATGCTTGGCACTAGATACCCAGATCTCGTTTGGCAGAGCTAACACCATAGAAAAAATTTTAAGGACACCTGTCCAAACTACAAGGTTTACCTACAGTACTACAACAGAGGAGGACGTAACCCAGATAAGACTCAGCCAGAGGAAGAAGGCCTCAAAAAGGGGCTCTTCTCGGTCTGTCCAGGCTAGGGGGATGGAGGGTGGGACGCAAGAAAGAAGGCGAGAAGAAGACAACTAACATGGAACGTTATGGTAGGTACATAACTTCTTAATGTTAAGTTGTCTATCTCACCTTCATTCTTGCTGGATGGGACAGCGTCCCTAGCACCTTAGTCCTGGGTGGCTCTTCGGAACAGACACTTGAGCACAGTGGAACCAAAATCAGCTCGACTCCTAGAGGCCATATCCAACTTATAATGTGCAATGAAAGTATGAGGAGTGGCCCATGTGGCTGCAGCACAAATATATTCCATTGGTAGTCTTGCTTGAAAAGCTACCGAAGTAGCTAACGCTCTGGTGGAATGAGCTTTTGGTTTTGTAGGGAGTTCTTTATGTCTCAGCTGATAAATCAAAGTAATAATAGAGGCCAACCACCTGGATAAGGTTACTTTAGAAACTGGCAGGCCCTGTTTGCCCTCAGCATAGGACAGGAAGAGTTGGTCCGACTTTCTTGTTTGTTTAGTCCTATCCAAATAAAAATGTAATTGCCTATGAATGTCCAATTGGTGTAACTTTTGTTCAGCTTTGTTCGAATAGTTAGGAAAAAAGACAGGTAGATCAATAGCCTGATTCAGGTTTGTCTCGGAAGGTATCTTGGGCAGAAAAGAAGGATTAGTCCTGAGTGAAACTCTATCCTTGTGAAAAACAAGATAAGGAGAACGAATACAGAGGGCTTGAAGTTCTGAAACTCTCCCAGATGAAGTGATGGCTACTAAAAAGAGAGTCTTCCAGGAGAGTAATTTTAAGGAACAGGAGGCCGCAGGTTCAAAAGGAGGGAGAATCAAGGAAGCTAATATCAGGTTTAAATCCCACGGAGGCGGGGGATCTCTGACCGGGAGCCTAAGTAAAATAGTCCCTTTAAGAAAGGCCTTGCAAAGTTTGTGGGACATGATGCTGGTTTCTGACAGGCCAGCGTGGAAATTTGCGATAGCAGCCAATTGGACCCTAATGGTGGCAGACGAGGAACCAGCTCGAAAAAGTTCTGCTAAAAAAATCTAGAACGTGATGGACAGGGGCTGTAAAGGGGTCTATATTTCTAGCCTCTGCCCAGAAAGAGAAATGTGTCCACTTACTAGCATAAGTCTTCCTGGTAGTAGATTTGTGCGAAGAAAGGATGATTTCACGCACCGGCTGAGAAATATGTGGAAGCCTGGCTAAGGTTGGAAGTGGAGCAACCAAGCTGTGAGGTTGAGAGGCTGAAGGGATTGGTGCAGCCCGCCCGAATGATGGACCAAGAGGTCTGGCACTGGGTCCAGATTCCAAGGCTGCTCCAGCAGGTGACGATGCAGGAATGGGAACCAAATTTGTCGAGGCCAGTAAGGGGCAATGAGGATCATCCTGGATCCCAATGTGGTCGCCTTTTGAATTAGTTTGGGAATTAGGGGAAAAGGTGGGAATGCATACAGAAGACCCCAGGGCCAATCGTGAACTAGAGCGTCTCTGGGGGAGTGGCCGGGGAGGGGGAAGAGAGTGAAGAAATCGTCGCACTTGCTGTTGAGAGGAGTTGCGGAAAGGTCGCAGCAAGGTTGACCCCATCTGCGGAAAATTTTGTCCGCTACTGACTGATTGAGAGACCACTCGTGAGGCATGAGAATAGCTCTGCTTAGCCTGTCTGCTATGATGTTGTACTTCTCGGGGATGTGGGATGCTATCAGAAACTGTTGAGAGGAGATTGCCCACTGCCAGAGTCTGAGTGCTTCTCGACATAAGGGATAGGACTTTGTTCCACCCTGCTTGTTGATGTACACACTACAGACATATTGTCTGTTTGAATTGCAATAGTCCCAGTGGGTAGAGAGTTCTGAAGAGCTTGCAACGCTAAAAGCACTGCTCTCATCTCCAAGATGTTTATGTGCAGGTGGTACTCTAGAGGTTGCCAAGTGCCCTGGACAGTCCTGCTCTGAAAATGCCCCCCCCCCACACCCGATCAGGGAGGCATCTGTGGTCACCGTGGCAACAGGAGGAGGAAGAACAAATGGTCTGCCCTGAAGTACTAGAGGGGAGACCATCCGCCAAGCCAGGTGGTCTTTGCATGATTGAGTGATTATTATGTTGTGAGACATCGGAAGTTGTTGAAACGACCATTGGGTAAAAAAGTATCCACTGAAGAATCCGCATGTGAAAACGAGACAGGGGAAGTAATGTGATTGCTGCTGCCATGAGACCCAAAGTTTTCCGTACAAATCTGGCCTGAATCCTCTTGCATTGTAGTACATGCACATGTCGGCGAATGTCTGATACTCTGTCGAAAGGAAGTTTTGCAGACAGCTCTTTTGTATTTAATCTTGTGCCTATAAAGGTTATAGATTGACAAGGCGACAATGGAGGCTTTTCGAAATTTATTGAGATACCTAGCTTGGAGCAAGTTTGGATGGTATAATCCCTGGCTCGCAGTAGCTGATGCCTGGTGGAAGCAGTAAGGAGCCAGTCGTCTAGATATGGAAACACCTGGAATCCTCACCGTCTCAGGTGAGCCGTAACCACTGCCATGCATTTGGTGAACATCCTGGGGGCTGTGGTGAGACCAAAGGGCAGGGCTCTGAATTGATAGTGACTGGCTCCCAGCCAGAAGCGGGGAAACCTTCTGGAGCGTCTGTCCATTTTGATATGGTAGTACGCATCCTGAAGGTCTAAGGAGCACATCCAATTGTCCTAACCCAAAAAGGTAGAATGGACTGAAGCGTGACCATCCGGAACTTCGTTCTTTGAACAGATTTGTTTAACCTGCTGAGATACAAAATGGGTCTCCAGTCCCCTGTCTTTTTTGGTACCAAAAAGAACTTGGAGTAAATCCCGGATCCTTGCTGGTCTGCTGGATGGCCCTTTTTTTTAGCAGTTTTGAAATTTATAGCACTGTTTGTTCCCTTAGACCGGGTGGAACATCTGGAAGGGATCTGGTTGTTTGTACAGGGGTGGGGACAAAGGGGATTTTGTAACCCTCGGATATGATGGACCGTACCCATTTGTCTTGTGTGAGGAGTTGCCAGGCTTCTGGGTACAGTGACAATCTTCCCCCGACTGCCTCCGAAGGTGGACAGTCGGGCAGCCCCTCAGGGGTGCTGAAAGGGTTTGTCAGAGAAAGACTCTCTGCTACCTTGATTTTGCGGACCCCCTCTGCCCCTCGGGCGGCGTCTATTATTGTTCCCTCCTCTGCCCCTGGAGGGGAACTTGCCACGTGTGTCAGGCACGACTCCCTGGGGTTTCCGAAACCACATTATTCCACTCTTCTGACCTTTAGGGTATGGTCTAGAGGGAGTAGAAAAACGGACTCCCACAGCAGAGAGAGTCTTGCCTTCCTGCTCACACCTGGTAAGGGTATCCTTCACCTGTGGTCCAAACAGAGCCGAACCATCGAAGGGGGCATTGGTAAAGGATGCCTTAAAGGGGTCAGCAAAGTTACATAACCGCATCCAGGCATGTCTTCTCAAAGCCACGCCTGTACCTGTGGCCCTACTCGCCCCATCAGCTGCATAAGAAATGAGCCGCATGGAGAAGTCAACGATAGAGTTAAGGGTCGCCAGCTGGGAGTTAATCTTATCCTGAGCCCCCGCAGCTGATGGATCCTGAAGGGTACCACCCAGTTCCTTGAGAAGATCCCTTTGAAAGCGGGTGAAATGGCACAGATAATTCAGCGACCGCATGGAAAAAGTCGCTGAAGAAAACATCCGCTTCCCGTACCTGTCCATTGTCCTAGACTCTTTATTAGGTGGATAGACAGGCACCGAAGGGTCAGCCAACTCCTTCTTAGTGGCTGCTGCCACCACCATGGCATCAACAGGGACACCTTTTGTCAAAAATTGTTTGTCGGGTGGGGCTGTAATGAACTTTAGTGGGCCTGCGGGGAGTTGGTTCTACTGTGTCCGGGGCTGACCTCACCCTTCGAGCCACCACTTCCATGAACGGGTCGAAGGGTGGAGACACCCAGGAGGTGGAAGGGCGAGAACCAAACGCATCCAGGTACACCGACTCATCCTCGGAAGGGTTAAGGGCAGTCCAGTTCCCCCTCTGCTTAAGGATCTCTAGGATGTCTGAAAAAGAGACATCCTCAGAGGGGGATCTTGGGGACCCTTCCGAATCCTCCAAGTTGGTATCAGACGTGACTGACTCAGGGGAGTCAACATGTTTCCTCTTACATTTTCTCTTCCGAGGGGGTCCTCTGAATGATCAGGGGAGGCCTCGGAAGAGGAAGATACGCCCAATGGGGCGGCCTGGAGCATCTGTTCTCCACGCTTGGGGTCAGGAGGGTGGACAGAGACCGATGCAGGCACCATGGGGGGAGGAGCCAAAGAGGCCGATCGAGGAGCCGAAACAGGAGTCAGCACACTCCTCATGACCTCGAAGGCACCCTTGTCAGGCAGAGCAGAGGGTCCCTGCTCCGAAGAGACATGAACCCCTCCCGGCACAGAGAGGGACGGCTCCGAGGCCGATGTCGGGGCCGAGCTCACCTGCGCCGAAGCACCGAGAGGGAGAACGGGGTCAGACAAGGGTCCGATGCCACTCGCACCCTTGGAGTCGACAAGGGAGTCCCGGCGCCCAGATCCCTCCAAGGAAGGAACCAATGAAGAGGTGTGGTATCGGCTCCGACGTTTCCAAGATTCGAGCCCCACCCATTTCCGGCTCCGAACACAAAAGGGGAGTCGGAGGAGGAACTGCTGAAGACACCGGGACAGCCACAGTCTGTTGAGAAGGGCTGGTTAACATCTTGGCCAGGGCCTGCGATTTAAGTAGTCTATTGACCACCCTCTCCAAGTCATGGTCGGATAACCTGGAAGACCGAGAGGAGTGGGACCTATGGCTTCGTTCCGACTGAAGCAACGGTGACCTCGGAGCCGAGCAAACCGATTCTAGGGAAGGGGACCTAGAATGTTTTCGGCCCAATGACGGTTCCGACAGTAAAGTTGGAGCCGATTGAGGTCTAGAGGTGTCAGCTCCAGCCGGAGCCGAAGAGGAGGCAGATGCTCCACCCGGCGATGGCTCCAAACTGGGAGCCGACGGATTGGCGGGCTTTGAGGATTTCCCCGACTGAGGCTTTGCCGGGGATCCCTCTGGCTTGAGTAGGCCTCTCAAGATAAGCTTGTTCCTACGCTCCTGCAGGACTCTCGGGCTGAAGGCATGACAGACTGAACAGGAGTCCTGCAGGTGTAGGGAACCCATGCAAGAAGTGTGACTGTCTGTCAGAGACATCTTCTGACAGCACAAGTCACACTTCTTGAAGCCTGAAACTTTGGTATCCTTGGACATACTGGCCCGGGGATACCAAGGAGAGAAAAATTACACAAGTGCTTAAACAAGGCACACAGACACACACACACGCCTGCACTAGATAAGCTAACAATAATAAGCAGAAAAAACTATCACTATCACCCACACTTAATAATAATAACAACCACCACCACCTCAATAAAAATATACAAAAAACTAGAAGGCTAAACACTACTCCTATAGGTACAACAAGGGGGGGGGGGTTAGCCACTAATAGAGAAGAAACAAGGGGGGAGGGTAGAAACTCTCTAACAGAAAACAAGTTTCCTAAGTGGGACAAACTAGGGGATACACAGTATAACTATACTACAAGGTAAAGACAATCTAACTCTAAGAAAAATACAGTTAAATATTAGCTGAAAATTGAAAAAAAAAGGATTAATACAACCTGAGCCAGTAAAAACGCAACCTCGTAGCTGAAGCAGCAAACGAGATCTGGGTATCTAGCGCCAAGCATTGAGGGATATGGGGAGGCCTCAAGCCAGTAAATAGCTCTCGAGCTTTAGTAGAAGGCCGAGTCAGAGCCGAGGATCGGCTCCGAACCCATCCAGCAAGAATGAAGGCAAGACAGACAACTTAACATTAATGGTTATCTGCTTATGTGCATCATGAATCTCATTTAACAGCTCATAAAATTCCTGAAGCCATTATCACTCAGATTTTCCCATTTGCCAAGAACTGAAATCACCCTAACTAGGGTTTTAAATCACCTACAGCCCAGCTGTGGGTTTACTTACTACTGTTTTTACTAGATCTCTGCAGCATTTAGCAAAACTGATCACAATGGCCCCAGATTAAGTGCCTTTGTTCTTATTGTGGTCTCTCCTTTACTTCCCTGGACTTGGTTGCGTCTCACCAATCTTGACACACAGGGAAAGTAGTTTTGGGCCTTAAACCTTACATCCATATCCTCCAGAGTGTAGAACGCCACAGTGCTCAACTGTTGGGTCAGTTATTACTCACAGTGTTCAAGCAGCCCAATGAAAATTGTATTTCTTTCTTTCTTCGTCTGAATTTGTTCACTAGGGTAGAGCACAGATCTACATGGTCCTTTTTCAGACTTAGTCCATGAGCTCTACCTGGTTAAGTGACTTGAACCCAGGAAGTTTAGAAAAGAACAATAGATACTAGCATTCTTTTTTCAAAAGCAGGAAATGATGGGACAAAACTTGGGTGGAATAGCATCAGATCCTGCTGGAGGAAAAGAACATTAGAAGAGAAAGTACAGTTGTGTACCTACCATAAATGTAGATGTTCGAGTGTATTCACTGTTGCAGTCATTACACTTGGGTTATCCTGCTGGCAGGCTACCCGCAGTCGGCCTGAATTCCAAAGTCTTGGTCCGGCATTGGTTGCTGTCGCCTCTTCCCTGACGTCAGTGCGCCAGGGGTATAAAAGATGCAGCTGAAGCCATTTTCTTCAGTTTTTCTTGGCCCAGATGTCAGGTGCCCCCAAAAGGGTAGGCTAAAAAACACTGCTAATAAAAGCATGCATTAAAATAAACAATGCCTTCATCTACAAGCAAATACACCACATAGGTTGTATAGGATGGAGAAGTACAGATAAGCCCCAGCAAAGAAAGGGGAATGGTGGGTGGGTAACCTGGACTGCAACAGTGAATACACTCGAACATCTACATTTATGGTAGGTACACAACTGTACTATGTTCATCATGTTTCACTGTTGCAGTCATTACACTTGGATTGAATCCCAAAGCTGAGGTTGGGCGGCTGGGTCTAAAAAGAATTAGGAGTGGCTATAAGGCCCTGCAAGACTGCAGTGGCAAAGCCTGCTCTGGATTTAGAGTAAAGAGGTAAGTGGTAGTGCTTAGTAACTGAAGTCCAAGTTGCAGCCTCCAAAATATCCTTGGTTGGTACTCCTCTGAGGACGGCTGCTGAGGTGGCTGCTGCCCTGGTAGAATGTGGTCTAATACCCTTAGGCACTGATTTACCATGTTGTGAATAGCAGAAACGAATGCAGTGTCCTATCCATTTTGAAATAGTCTGCTTTGAGATGGCCTTTCCTTGTGATCCTGCAGCATATGCCACTAAAAGTTGTTCAGTCTTTCTGAAAGCTTTAGTTTTGTCCAAGTAGAAGCGTAGCTGTCTGTGTATGTCCAAAGAATGCAGAAGTCTCTCCCCTTTATTCTGCAGTTTTGGGTAAAAAGTAGGCAAATGAATGGTTTGGTTAAGAGCCACACTGGACACTATCTTAATGCCTGTAACGCTGTGACTCTTCTTGCTGAAGTTATTGCTAGGAGCAGAGCTGTTTTCCATGATAATAATTTTATCTCAGCTGTATTGGCTGGCTCAAAAGGAGGCAGTGTGAGTTTTTCCAAGACAAAATTGAGGTCCCATGCAGGTACTGGTGCTCTCCTTGGAGGTCTTATGTTTTTGGCCTCCCTGAGGAACTGCCTAAGCAATGGATATGAAAAAATAGGTGGGTCTGTATTGAAATGAGCTGAAATGGCAGAGGCATGGATCTTAATTGATGAGAAGGATAGGCCTTTGTCCAGCATCTCAGTTAGATATTGTAAAATCTGAGGAATATTTGGAAAAAGCATGTCAATTCCTTGTGCCTGGTTCCAAGCACAGAATCTCTTCCATTTTTCTGCATGAGATTTTCTGGTGCTGGGCCTCCTGTCCTCCAAAATGACATCCATAACAGCTTTAGAGAGAGGTGTATTCTGAATGGTTACAGTATCCGCCATGAAGCTAGATTTAGAGTTCTGAGTTGGCTGTGCAGGATCCGATTGTTTTGTTGGGTCAGTAAATGAGGAATCTGAGGCAATGTCCAGGCTGGGCCTTGGGACAAGCTCCTTAGGATTGGGTAACAGTGTTGGCGTGGCCAATCAGAATCATTTGTGGCTTCTCTTGTCTGACCTTTAAGAGTACCTTGGGGAGGTGAGGCAGTGGAGGAAAGGCATATACTGTAAGGTTGTTCCAGCTGAACAGAGCATCCACTTTCCATGCTTGTTTGTGATAGGTTCTTGTGCAGAATCTCTGAAGTTGGCAGTTGAGAGGGGAGGCAAAAAGATCTATACCTGAGTGTCCCCATTTTCATGTTATTATGCTGAAGATTTGTGGATCTAGTTTCCACTTGTGAGGGTCCAGGAGGTTTCTGCTTAGTTCGTCTGCCAGAGCACTTGTTTTTCCTGGCAGGAATTGTGCTTGCAGGTGTACTTGGTAAGTCAATGCCATGTTCCACAAAATCATGGCTTGTCTGCAGAGGGGGTAGGAATGTGTGCCCCCCTGCTTGTTTATGTACCACATGACTGTGGTGTTGTCCGTCTTTACCAGCAGCTGTCCTGGATGAAGTAGGTCCTTGAAGGCTGTCAGGGCATTTTGTACAGTTAGCATCTCTTTTTGATTGATGAGTAGATGCCTTTGGTTTGGGGGCCATGTGCCCTGAATAAATTTTCCTGCCATGTGGGCCCCCCAGGCATAATCTGATGCATCTGTTGTTAGTGTTTGCCTGGCTGTGGGTAAAGTGAATGGCTGTCCCTTGTTGTGGTGACAGGCCTGTGCCCACCATCGAAACTCCTGTTGCAGGCAGGAAATTAATGAAATTAATGATTCCAGGCTGTGGCAATGTTGAGTCCAAACACTTTTTAGGTACCACTGTAGTTTCCTGATATGCAGTCTTGCATATGGAATTAGCAGAATGCAGGAGGCCATGTAGCCCAGAGCCTGCAGAATTTTTCTTGCAGATAACTGGGTCTTTGTTGCCATATTTTTGAAGTAAGAAGTCAGTTGCCTTTGTTTGTCTGGCGTGAGATAAGCCATCTGGGCAGTTGTATTTAAGCTTGCACCCAGGAATATTATTTCTTGAGAGGGTACTAGTTTTGATTTCTTTTCGTTTACTGTGTACCCTAGGCAAATTAGTAATCTTTTTACAAACTCCAGATGCTTTAGTAGAATGTCTTTAGCCTCTGCTTGAATAAGGCAGTCGTCCAAGTAGGGATATATTTGAATTCCTCTTTGACTGCAAAATGCAATTACTGGTGCCAGGCATTTTGTGAAGACCCTGGGCGCAGTAGATAAGCCAAAGGGCAGTGCAGAGAATTGGTAGTGCATTGAGCCAGCTATGAATCTGAGGTATCTTCTGCAAGATTGTCTGATGGGGACATGCAGGTATGCCTCTTTGAGGTCCAAAGTTACAAGCCAAGCCTTTTTGCCCAGCATGGGCAGAAGCTGCTGCAGAGTCAACATTTTGAATTTCGGAAGGTCCAGAAAAGTATTTAGAATAGACAGGTCCAGAATCGGTCTCCATGCTTTGTCCTTTCTTGGTACTAAGAAAAGTCTCGAGTAAAATCCTTGTCCCTGCTCTTGTCGTGGCACTGGCTGAATAGCCCTCATGTCCATGAGAGATGAAACTTGGTTTTGTGCCTCTGCCCATTGATTGTATGGCAGGTCTGGCATAACTTTTGCCTTTGGAAGGGTGTGAAAGTGGAACCTGTAGCCCTGAGAGACTATATTTAAGACCCATTTGTCCTGGGTAATCATGTGCCAATTTTGTGAAAAAAGTGCTAGCTTTCCCCCCAAGGGTGCTGCCAAAAGATAAATGCTTGGCATTGGCAGAGGGAAGTCATTGGGACTGTTTCCTATATGGCTGTGTTTTGTCTTCTCCGCTTTTGGAGGTACAAGCACCCCACTGTTTGGGCCTGTATGAGCCCTGGGGCTGTTGTCTGCCTCTAGGGTGTCTGTATCTGCCTCTTTGTGGCCTGTCTGACACGGGAAAGGACCAATTTTTAGAAGGCCAGTTCCTGCTAAATATGGGTGGCTGAACCTGTAAGAAATCCTTCACTGTCTGCATAAATTTAGCTTTATCCTCTATTTTCTTTAACACCTCTTCTGCCTTAACACCAAACAAAGTATCATGCTGTAATGGAGCATCCAATAATTTTGCTTTAACATGATCAGGCAGAGTCTGTTCCTTTAACCAAGCATGACAGAGCCTGTTACAGCGGCCCTGCAAGAGGCCTCCAGTGAATCATAACCACATTGCAAAGTATGTTTTCCCACTTGTTCAGCTGCATGCAATAAATCCTGCAATTCCTTGTTCTCAGCACATTCAGAATTTGTCAACATTTTCTGTTTTAACAGAGACATTAAATATTGCTGATATTTAAGCATATGAAATTGACAATTTAAAACCCTTACAGCCAAGGTAGCAGAAGTGTAAACTTCTTTCCCCCATCTGTCCAGTGCCCTAGAATCTCTATCTGAGGGGACAGGGTTTTTTTGCAGTAGCAGCCTTGACCCCTTTGGGACCCTGTGAAATAGTTTCTGGGTCAGCTGCAGGGTTTTTATATAGAAATTTATGAGAATCTGGAACCCTGTATTATCTGTCCGGCTTAACAGTTGCAGGAGGTAAAGAGTCTGGAGACAGGCATGACTCTGAAAATACATCATCTAAAATGTCTAGAACAGGAGGAATAGCAAGAGGTCTGTGCTGAGGTAGTAAAAGAAAGTCTCCGAGCCTTTTCTTAGAATCAGAATACTCTTGGCTCTCCCAGTGGAAATGCTCCCTCATGGTATGCAAGATTTCCCCAAATGAGTAATCCCCAGGAGGAGAAGCTGAAGGAATAGATTCTTCAGCATCAGAATCCTCATAGGGAGGAATAGAGTATCCCTGTTCTGAAGAGGAGTCAGAGGAAATGGAAACCTCCTCAGAGGAACCATATTCAGTGTCTTGCCAAGGCCTATCAGGAGGGGGATGGGAACCCCTGATCAAAGTGATTAGGTCTTCGGCCATTTTGAGCATCTGTTTCTTAGGCATGGAAGTCTGTCCTGGAGAGTGCTGTACTTGTTTCTTTATCTTTAAAACTGTTTTAGTCTTTGTCTTTGATGCTGAAGTTGGCTTGATATAAAGCTGTGTAGGTCTGAAAACACCCTCAGAAGCCGATGCCTGCTCAGCGGCTCCGGACCCATCTGAGGGATTAGTTTCCAAAGGCCCAGTACCTTGACTATCCAGAGGCCTAGCTGTCTCCACATGGGAGTCGGAGGAGGCCTGCGGCTCTGAGGTAGCGGGTGTCAGGGGCTGCGAAAGCGCCTCACTGAGAACCGGCGACTGGCCAAAAAGAGGCTTCATCATCGGTTTTGGACCTCGCATGCCTGTCCTTTTCTTTTTCCCTGCGCTTTTTATGAACTCCGGTCATTGGCTGTTCCAACGGCATTATGTAGTTAAACCTTCGGCCAAAGTAATGACAAGCAAAATCGTACTGACGCTTAATAGTGCGTTAGTTAAATCTAGCACAAAACTGACAACTAGCAACGTCGTAGTCAGGGCCTAGGCAAGGAATACAGTAAGAGTGAAAATCCTTATGAGGTATTTGCTTCCCACAAGAAATACAATTGTTAACTTTTTCTGACATCGGTCTGGAGCAAAAAAAAAGTTTCCCCAACGGGGTACTTAGCTTTATAAAAGACTTCGGATCTGAAATTCAATTTTGAAAATTTCAGGAGTTGGCCAACCGGCACTTGCGAACTGCTTTTGCTTCGGGCATCGCGCGACAAGAAAGACTGAAGAAAATGGCATCGGCTGCATCTTTTATACCTCTGGCGCACTGACGTCAGGGAAGAGGCGACAGCAACCGACGCCGGACCAAGACTTTGGAATTCAGGCCGACTGCGGGTAGCCTGCCAGCAGGATAACCCAAATGTAATGACTGCAACAGTGAAACACGATGACCATCAAAGGTATTACCATATCATCAATGATACACAAATGGAGCTCACTTTTCATCAAGACAGTACGACAAATGTAATTTCTTTGGTAGATGACTTGGAAACTAAACATCACTGGTCATGCCGTAATTAGATGAAATGGCATGCAGACTTCTGTGTCATGCTACTCATCTCTGCAACTACAACTGCAAAAATATGCCAATAACTACAGTTTGTATGTAAAGTCCAAAATCTTTTTTAAAACACCTTTACTAAATTATCACTTAAGACATAATCAAACATACATTAACAGAAAAGAAAACAAACCATATTAACATTCTTTTCCATTTACATGGCAGGAACTTGCAGCACCTTTAGGCACCCTATTCGACCAAAGTCAGAGTACTGGCTTCATCCCAGCTGAGTGGAGGACAGCTACTGTCATCCCTTTACACAAAGGTGGAGTGTCCACCGATCCAGGAAATTATATACTCATCAGCCTAACTAGCCTGATCTGCAAGGCCATGGAACGGATTATCATGGATCTCATTAACAAGGACAATGGCAGCCTCCAAACACTTGATCCCACACAGTTTGGCTTAATCAAAGGGAGATCATGTCTGCTAAATTTGGTCAACTTCTTTGAGACAGTTACCAAAGCCATGGATGAAGAGAAGACAGTGCACACCACTTACCTTGACCTGGCCAAAGCCTTTGACACTATTTCCTACTCGGGCATAATAGATAAACTCACTAGGCATCAATCCATGTGTTACCAGATGGGTAGCAAACTGGCGCACAGATAGAACCCATGTAGTCAAAACAGGGGAAGCCACCTCAAGCAGTAGACCTGTAACAAGCGGCATACCCCAGGGTTCGGTCTTGGGGCCTCTGTTATTTGGGATATACTTTTCTGAGGTGCAGGCCAAAACCAGTGGGCTATGGCTGACCAAGTTTGCAGATGACTGCAAGCTGGGTGCTCTCATCAATTCCCCCTAGTGATGTGGACATCATCCAATACGGTCTCACTCAGACAAATGACTGGTGCCAGAAACATGGCCTCAAGCTGAATACCAAAAAATGCATCACCATCCCCTTTGGGGAGAGTGACGTCCCCACAAATTATCTCATTAATAACAATGTCCTAAGCACTCAATCAGTCGTGAGGAATTTGGGCACCCAGGCTGATAGCAACCTGACTTTTCACCACCATGTTGCTTCTGTTGTACGGAAAGCCTGCTACATGGCCCAGCTCATAAGTAAGGGTATCTCATCCAGGGACAAGGAAGTCATGACATCCCTGTATTCTTCCCTTATAAGACCCATTATTGAGTACAACGCCCCTTTCGGCATGTACCTCACAAAGCACATGCAGCAGCTGGAGAGACCAGAGGTTCCTCACCAGGAGTATCCAGGGCCTCAAATATCTACCACACACAGACAGCTAAAACCCTATCCCTCTACTCAGTTTCAAACAGACTCCTCAGAGGTGACCTCTGTCTGGCATACAAGGCAAGCACGAACCCCACCTTGATGGGACTGCCGCATATCCGCAAGTCAAGCTCCACTTGAGTAACCTGCACGCGCGGCCTCAACCTGGTCTGTGACATCAACAAGACTTGGCAGGACAGATTTGTGTCCCAGAAACTCCCCCATCTATGGAATAGACTCCCGCTCCACAAGAAGCAGAGTACCTCTTTACCCCTTTTTAAGCGCAACCTGGATAACTGGATGGGAAACAGAAAATATACCCCTGGGATTCCACCCATGTCCCTGCTGGACAGAGGCATCAGGTGCTGACTTGTCTAAACATGGGCTAAATTCTTGGCTAGGCTTATAAGGGTATCAGAGCCAACAGCCTAGTAACCTATGATCCTATACATCATACAGCACAGATCGTTTCTTTCCTTGTTAATTATCACCAGTCCAACATTACATAATTTGCTGAATCCCTGCCTTCCCTTAAACCTCACTCCTTCCCCTGAATATTATTCTGCATGCATAGCTCCCACAGTTTCCATTTATTTCTATACAATTTTCAATACAATTTTCACCTTCCATTTTCTAAAGATACCCTTTTATTTCTTTTATCACATTCAATATTTCG
This sequence comes from Protopterus annectens, assembly GCF_019279795.1. Classification (NCBI taxonomy): domain Eukaryota; kingdom Metazoa; phylum Chordata; order Ceratodontiformes; family Protopteridae; genus Protopterus; species Protopterus annectens. The sequence continues at coordinate 335,054,757 of NC_056729.1, read as the reverse complement.
GTTCATAGGTGTGTACAAGGCTAAAGGCCCTGGGGCCTTAACAAGTCTAGCCATATGATTAACCTGGCATCGTGCCACACGACCTTAGTTCCCAGTGCCTTTGTCGAGTAGAGCCAATGGAGTTATCCCCGGTGTGAATTTTCTATTTCAAATACAGTCAGCTTAGACTTTGATTTCCATTTTCTAGTAAGAATTTTTGGCAGCCAAAAGAATTAAACTTAACAAGGTCTTACTGTATCTAGGCAATTTGGATCCTGTGTCCCAACTCAAAAAAAAATAACTTCCTTACTTACAGACATTTGCTTAACTAATATTTCTGAAAGAGTACTCTGTAGGGAATTTTTAAAACCTGCCAACTCATTATACTCCCAAAACATATGTTTTCACTTAACTCTTTCTTCTCATCACACCTCCAACATTTACTATATACCCAAGGAAAAATTATTTGAAGTCTGTTTAGGGTATACAAATATCTATGTATATACTTCCAAGTAAAGATCCTAAACCCTCTAGACTTTGTTGCATACTTGGGAACCATACATATGTCCCCCCATTGTTCTCTTGTAAATTGCTTCTTCAATCTCTCTTTCCAATATTTTCTAACCACCTCTAACTGATTCGTAGGTTAGAATGCAATATTTTATATACCCTACTAATTATCCCTTTAACATCAGCTGCTGTTCCAAGTTCAACTAAAAATTCAACCAGAGCAGGTCTTTCACTTAAGATTCCCTTATCCTTTCTCTGCCTATATGCTGATATCAATCCCTGGTAGGGAAGATAAAGTTCAAAATCTTGGTGTTATCCCTGATGACTGGCTGACATTCAGGGACCAGGTGTTTGGTATAATTGAGCTGTCTTGTTACTAAGTGAAGAGTATCACCAGCATTATGCACTTCACAACGCCTGAAGATCTTTCTGTGGCTGTCCATGTCTTAGTACGTCTTCTTATTTTGGTGACTTCCATGCCCTTCCTGACACCAGAACTGACTGTGCCCTGCACTGAACTCCACAGAATGGATACTTACTAGTACTCATCATTACCAACATATCATTGCCGTGCTGCAGAAACTGCACTGGCTGCATATCTGATTTTATATCTTACTGAAAATCTTCATGCTTTTAGCACTCCACCTTCTTCATTAGGGTCCCTCTTACCTGAAAGAAGTGACTGTCCCATACCACCTACCAAGTGAACTGCATTCTGCTACTCTGAAGATGCTAGCAGTTCCAAGACCACAGCACGAGACGACAAATGTTTACATTTTTCAATTAGCAAAACCTGTATCTCTGAAACTTACTACCACACTAGCTTTGGAAGGGTTTTACCTTGGCCTGACTTAAGTGACTCCATTAAAATTGTATTTCCAACTTTGATTATTGTGAAAATGTAATCAGTCTATTACTGTCAGCATATTTAGTTTATCTTGTTTTATGTATGTTTATGTCCATTTTGTTACTTATCTTAGTTTCTATAGATGTGTTTATTAATAGTAATAGTAGTAGTGGTAGTAATGATGATGATGATGATAATAATAAAAAAACTTAAAAAAAAATCCCTGTGCGTAAGCCATTTCCCACAGATCCCAAAGAACATAGGACCAATAAGAAGTGGGATCCACATCCTTTTTCAAATATTACCCTCCAAAATACCCAATAGTTACCAAAAATGTTTTCTCTGTGGAAGATCAGTCTACTATCAGCAACCTCAATGACACCCAATAATGTACAATTAACAGAAGATAGACAAATAACATACTACATTCTCTGCCTTCATTCTCCACCTTCCTGTATGGCAATTCTTCACTTATCTAATCTGATAATTATGCTAATCTTTTAGTTATTAAACAAACTGAAAGGCTTGTAACAACATCATACAGAATGAGTAAGTCATCAAAGGGGAAGTCAAAGTACAAATAAAATATATTTTACAGCCAGCTCAACAGCACAAAAAAAAAAAAAAAAAACAAAGCCTGGACTGCAACCTGTATCTCCCAGGACTGATCAGCAACCTGGGAGAAAGAACAGTCAGCCAGGGAGGGTTGGAATGACCTATTGATGCTGGCTTACTCATCCTGGCAGGAGGAAGGACAATAGACCCATCACACTGGCAGCTCCATAGCAATCTGGTAGAAACATCAGGAAGTGCAAACCAATGCAGTGCAAAGCAATGCACTGCACTATAGCCAAGGCAATGCATGTATGTGGTAGTAAATATGCATAAAATGGGACAGGTCCTCCTGCTATCCACACTTCAGCAGAGTATAAGAAATAGCAGCTGTAGAGATGATGAAGGTTAAGGACTTAAAACCTTGTGACTAACTGTAAGCTGATGGTCAGCAAGTGTACATGTGCAAAATGATAAAATATTTATTGTGCAGAATCAAAAACATCCACTAATGCAAACACTTCTAGAGGACCCAGATAATGCTGCTAAAGTATTTCCTGTACTATAACATACAACCTCCCAAAACTCCCCGGTAAATGAAGGGGCATGTATGTGCTCTAGTTAATTGTGCCAGGTTCTAGGACACTAAGAAGTAATAACATATAGCTTACACTATGAATAGACTCTGTCTTATTTTGGAATGAAAGGTAACTTAGTCGGATCAGAAATATATAGGAAACAGTGATGTAAGCCATTACTCCTACTCAAGTGTCCTAGTTCATGTAGCAGTTGAGACACTGAACTGATGGAGCTGGGTGGGAGGGTACGAAGGAGAGACCAGCACCAGGATGTCCATCTGTCAAGTGGGAAGGGGTTTCTGCTCATAACCAGGAACCTCCAAATGAAGGCCAGTAGCTATAACTTGCTTATGAAGCAGGCTACTGTCTGTTTGGCAAAGTGGTGCTAGAAGACGATTGCCACCTTGGGTGGTGATGTAAGTGAAGTCACATGCATGAGCTGCCTTAATTATGGTTTCTCCAAGCCATTTATACCTTATATCCTAGCTGTTGGTTGGATAAATGATGCACACTTCCTGGCCCCTAGCCCTGAATAAAGAAGGGGACCCACCTCTCATAAGTGGTATGGCAGGATTTCAACAGCCCACAGGACAGGAAACAGAGTTCACGCGGAAAGGGTAGAAGGTCAGCAGCAGTGGGAATATGGATAACAAGACAGGGGAGCCTAAATTAAGTATGTATTTTATTCCAGCACCCACATTTATCAAAACATCTGTACAAAGTAGGAAATGATAAAGTAAATGTGACTGCATGACTTCATTCTCCAGGCAGCCTCCATGGCATATACTTAAGGCACGGCTTCCGTAAAGTACTTTAATAGGTTAGATTCTGCAACAAAGGCTCACAGCTTCTACAAGTAAAATCTCCACCAGAAGGATCTAATGCTCTTCCACAAAAGTTTTGTCCTATCATTTCCCACTTCTAAAAGGGAATGCTGGTTCCTAATTTCTTCTCATCTCTTCCTCGGAGGGCTTTGTAAGGCACTGGTACATAACAGTGTGTGTGTGTGTGTGTGTGTGTGTGTGTGTGTGTGTGTGTGTGTGTGTGTGTGTGTGTGTGTGTGTGTGTGTGTGTGTATATCTCTCTCTCTCTAAATTTTACATGACAAATAGGAAAATAATAAGTGTTTCAGATTTAAGGGTGATCATGTCTTTAAAATGTTAAGGTATGAATAACTTGCCATTAATCCATAGTAAATCAGCTCTGTAAGTTCCACCAATGATTGTAAGTTTAAATGTTTTTTTTCTTCTAGACAGCTATTAAAAATCCACTGTGTCTTCCTTAATCACTTTGGTATATATATATATATATATATATATATATATATATATATATATATATATATATATATATATATATATATATATATATATATATATATATATACTATATATATATATATATATATATATATATATATATATATATATATATATATATATATATATATATGCATTCTGGAAGTGCTACAAAGGCTAAGTAAACTATTAAGACTTGGGATATTATTGTCACTCATCTCTGTGTAGCTAAATGCTGATTTAAACTAGAGCCTATTTTACCTGGAGATGCAGCAAAATTATGAACACACAAAAATAGTAAAACTCATCTAGCATAACTAAACCAAAACAGGTTAGGTAGACGCATTAAAATGCGCTGAACCAATAATGTAGTTGAATAAAATTACTGCACAACACTATTTGGATAACAAAGGCAGAGTGGTAGACAACTCGGCAGTATTTCTAACTTTTAGTAAGCCATGCTTAAGTCTTCTTTACCTGCAGAAGTGTGGAAATATGAGTGAATTTTCTAGCCATTCTTGTTACTTCAGGTAAACAGTTGGAAAGCAAACTGGTGTCAAGCTGCAAGAGAAAACATGGATTACTCTTGTGATACCTAAAAAAAAATTAATAAAAAACTGTCATGTATGTGCTTGTGTGAGTGAGTGTATGCGCATGCATGTTATATGCTCTACAGTGTTCATGTTCATTTTTATGCACATAACTCTAGTCTTCTCATGTGTTATGCAATAACAGTATTTATTATTCCTTACAACAAGGCTGCTTGTAGTTCAATACTTTTCTTTCACTATTTATTTTACAGAAAAAAATACTGTTTAAAGTTGATCAGCTAACCCTTGATATAAGAACGCAAATTTAAATCAGCAATGTCAATGTGACACTTGGCTACTTTGGGATTGGGTCTACTCAGTTTTTCTAATCTTCATCTATTACTGCGCATATTGACTACAAAGTGCTTATTCAACCCAAGACAGCATCCAAAAGGAATGTACAATTGTTTAAGAAGTTATCATAATAGTAGTAGTTCTGCTTTTCACCGTTGCAGTATTCCTTATGAAAAGGATACATTACCAAGGATAGTCATATGTCCAGGCAAGCATACCAAAGCCTTAGTCCCTTCCAGGTGCCATATGTCAGACATATTGTCCTACTACCAGGGCATAAGGTATATTAAGTGACATACTGGTGCCTAATACACAGAACTGAAGTGCCACAGGAGAATCAGAGCAACCCAAGAGGAGCAGAAACAGAAAAAAAAGACCACGTGTATCCAGAAAGGGAAGAAAGAAGGACCCCTCAGCTAGATAGCAAGAAAAAAGAACAGAGAGGGGGAAGGAAGGAGGGGCAGAATACTGCAACAGAACACCTACTGTTATGGTAAGTTCTTACACAACTGTACAATGTCATTCCTTATCATTGTTACAGTATTCCTTATGAAAGGAAGACTTCAAAGCTACTGAAAAGCATGGGAGGAGGAAACAACAGAAGAGCTCTTGAAAATGTAGGATGGCCCTGGAAAATCCAGCTCTTCCCCTAGAAACCTCCTCTAACTTGTGATGTTTATGAAAAAGTATGTACAGAAGACCAATTAGCAGCTTCCAAAATGGATCTAGCATACAAACCCTTGAAAAAAAAACACCAGAAAAGGCTATGACCTGGTAGTATGAGCATGAACTGAAGATGGAACCTGTTTACTAAGAAAATAAAAACAAATTGTCTTAGAAATCCAGGAGGATGGTTTGCTCAGAAACATCTATACCCAAATTCTTGGCATGAAAAGAAACAAAAAGTTGCTCAGATTCTGAGGACTTCCAAGATGGCTGCACACTGTGTAACAGCTTAATTCTAGCTCTCCTAATGTCAATGGACCCAGGTTTCTGGGTAAATTTCAAGAACTGGCTGGTAAGTGCATTGCCTGGTTGCCAGCAAAAAAGAAAAGCAGAGGATTTGAAGGAAAATCAGTTACAAAAGGTGATTAAAAAACACTGACTGGGAAAAGTACTGCAGCTGTTCAGCAAAAAGCATTTCAAGCTCCAGACATGACTTACAGTAACCTAGGGGAAAGTATAAGGCAACTGCACACAGACCTGACTAAAATAAATGAAACACTGATGGAATATATCAACTCAGACAATAAAAGGCTGAAAAGAATGGAAGAAGCTTTAAACAGATATTCAGATAAGGTGACAAAACTGCAAAACTCAAGAGGTCGAAACAAAGAAAAGGCTGGCTGAATATGAGACTGCACAAGAAGAGATATTTAAAAAAATAACAGAATTAGAACAAAGCACAGCACATGGGGAATACCTAAGATTTTTTGCTGTTCCCGAGAAGCTAGAAGGAACAGACAATTAATTTTATGAAAGCACAAATAAGCAACTGGTCTGGTATTCCACAACAGGAATTGTTAATTGAAAGGGCATATTGTGCGTATGCTCCAAACCTGGCTATGAGAAAACAACCTAGACCTTTAATAGTAAAGATGCAATCTTACCAGCAGAAGGAGCTCATTCTGACAAAACTGTGACATAAAAAGTACTAAAAGTGGGAGTCAGCAGAGTGCTTGTGGAGAATGACTAGTCATTATACACAATGCAGAAGAGGAGTACATTTATTTTATTATTCAGTGAATGTCCAGAAGCAGGCGTGAGATTGAAATTGCTGTACCCAGCTATCTTCAAAATATTGTTCTCTGGAAGAGCAAAATTATCTTTTGATGAAGCATATGCTAAGGAAAAATACAAAAGTCTGTCCAACAAAAAGTGAGCTGTAAAACAGAAGGAGCTTCTGCTTCTTTTTCTTCTGGTAATAAAGACCCCAGACAAACTGTGCCAGTGAAACCTCTTCCAGTGTTTCAATGGAAAAATGCTTGACAGAGGAAAAAAAGCAAAAGAGTTGACTAGAAGAATTGAGGGTACATTAGAAAGGAAGCAGATATAGGGTTTGGGAGATGGAGATGAACAGGAACACTACAATCTGGAAATATTGGATTTTCTTGGACTTTGTTAAACTTGTAGGTGACTCTAAAGCATATGCCCTAATTCATGTCATTAATATTTGGAGAATAAAATCAGTCATTTGGAAATTGACAAATGTGGGATTACAAAGCAATAATTATATTTGTGAAAAATGACAGAAGAAAATATGGAAATATTGGACTTTAATTTGTTAAACTTGTAGGGGATTCTAAAGCATATGCCCTACTTCATGTCATTAATGTTCAGAAAAATACTCAGGAGAGGGGGGAGAAAGGAAACTGCAAGTAAAAAAAAGAAGTTATGTACTCACCATAATGTTCCATCTGAGTAGTTGTACTTCATTTGTCTTCAACCTGTGGGATACGGATACGGTACGGATCCAAGCCGGCAAGTTCATGAGCATCTGCTCTGAGCTCCAAGCTCCTCCCGCTACCCTTAATACACCACCACCACCTTCCTTCCCTCAGACCAAGTTTGCTGCCACTAACAAAGGAACCCAATCCAACAAATATCAAAATTCAACTTCCACAACAAAGCCCCAAAGGGGATACTCTAAAACCTACAAAGCCAGCAGGTTCAGGGGAAGGGAAATGAAGTACAACTACTCAGATGGAACATTATGGTGAGTATGTAACTTCTTTATCTGAAGTAGTTGACTTCATTTGGTCTTCAACCTGTGGGACAGAGTCCCCAGCTACTTATACCCAAGGGTGGCCCCTCATAGAAGGATATTCTGAAGCACTGTGAAGCCAAAGGATGCCCGTCCTCTAGATAACAAGTCCAATTTATAATGAGAAATAAAGGTATGAGATGAGGAGCAAGTAGCTACAGAACAGATTTCATCCAAGGATACCCTGGACCAGAAGGCTGAAGACGTGGCCATGGACCTTGTAGGATGAGCTCTAACCTGCCCGAAAAGGAGCAAGCCCCTGTCTTTGTACACTTGAGAAATACAGAGAGAAATCCATTTGGCAACAGTAACCTTGGAAATGGGCTTACCCAAAAATGGTTTACAGAAGGACACGAATAACTGGTCAGATTTTCGGACTTGGTTCTGTGCAAGTAAAAACGTAGTTGTGTATGAACATCCAGTAAATGCAACTTGTATTCACCTTTATTCTTGAAATTTGGAAAGAAAACAGGTAAACTGATAGTCTGATTTATATTGGCTTCAGAGGCCACTTTGGGAAGAAAGGGTGGGTTAGTATGAAGAGAGACCCTGTTCCTTATGAAAAACCATGTACGGAAACCTTAACAGACAATGCCTGGAGTTAGGAAACTCTCCTGGCCGAAGTGATAGAGACCAGAAAAGCTGTCTTCCAGGATAGGAATTTTAGATCTACAGTTGCTGCTAGTTCAAAGGGCGGAGCAACTAGGGCTTGAAGCATCAAAGTAAGGTCCCACGGAGGAATGGGGTCCTTAACTGGAGGACGCAAGAGAAAGGTACCTTTGATAAAAGGCTTTGCACAATCTAGAAGATGCCAAAGAAGACATATTTTCACCAACATTAAAATTGGAAATGGCTGCAAGCTGTACCTTCACTGTAGATGAGCTGGCCCCTTGTTGAAAAATATTTCCTAAGAATTGAATGATAGCTGGAATTGGGGCCAAGAAGGGATCCAAATTGAGAAGCCCAGATGGAAAAACGCTTCCATTTATTACAGTAAATCTTCCTGTTGGAATCTTTAAGAGCGGCCACCAGGATAGACTTAACAGAACAAGACAAACCAGAAGTCCTAGCAATTAGAGGAAATGGAGCAGCCAAGCCGTGAGCTTCAGACTGACCAGGTTTGGGTGAAGACCCTCTAACGGGTGAGATATGAGATCCGGATTGGGATCCAAGACCCAAGGAGGAGCTAGAAGATGAGACCAGAGGAAAGGGAACCACAATTGCCAAAAGGGGGCAATGAGGATGACTTTGCTCCCCAGTTGACGAGCATTCTGCAAAATTCTCGGAATAAGAGGTAAAGGAGGGTAAGCATGTAGAAGACCGGGAAGCCAAACAAGGACCAGAGAGAGTCTTGGGGTATTCCCCCAGCAGGGAGTTCAGAGCGAAAAACTCTCTGCACACTGTGTTGGAAGGAGATGCGAAGAGATCGCAGCATTGCTGACCCCACTCTAAAAAGATCCGTTCCACTACTGAAGGATTCAGAGACCACTCGTAAGGCATCAGGATAGAACGACTGAGCTTGTCCGCTAGAACACTGGACTGTCCCGGAATATGCAATGCTACTAGAAAGTGACTGGTGGAAATCGCCCAGTCCCAAACTCTCATGGATTCGTGACAAAGGGGGTAGGACCTGGTCCCTCCCTGCTTGTTGACGTACCAGACTACTGATATGTTGTCTGACTGGACTGCAATTGTTCCCAGAGGAAGAGAAGCATGAAGGGCCTGCTCTCATCTCTAGAAAGTACAGTTGTGTACACTTACCATAAATGTATAAGTTCAAGTGTATTCACTGTTGCAGTCTTTACATTTGGGTTATCTGCTTGCAGTAGTCCTCAGTCGGCCTGATTATCAAACTCTTAGGTCTTGCGCCGGTTGCTGTCTGAAAACACTCAAACATCTACATTTATGGTAAGTGTACACAACTGTACTATGTTCTTCATGTTTCACTGTTGCAGTCATTAAATTTGGGTAGATTCCCAAATCTAAGGATGGGAGGAGGAATTTAGATAGCATTAGGACCAACTATAAGGCCCTGAAAGACTGCAGTGGCAAAGCCAGCTCTGGATATAGAAAAAATTGGCAAATGGTAATGCCTGGTGAAAGTATGTACAGAAATCCAGGTAGCAGCTTCTACGATGTCTCTGGTAAGAGCACCTGTGAGAAAGGCTGTAGAGGTAGATGCAGCCAAGGTTGAATGGGGTCCAGTCCCCTGTGGGATAGGTTTTTCATGGTGCTTAAGCAGAAATGAATGCAATGTCCTACCCATTTAGAAATGGTTTGCTTTGAAATAGCCTTCCCCTCTGCCCCTGCAGCAAATGCCACCAGCAGCTGTTCAGATTTCCTTTGAGGTTTAGTCCTGTCCAAGTAAAATCTAAGTTGTCTGTGCACATTTAAGGAGTACAGTATCCGTTCCCCTTTGTTCTGTAGATTAGAAAAGAAGGTTGGCAAATGGATGGACTGATTAAGAGGCACACTGGATACCACCTTGGGCATGAAAGAGGGATTGGTCTTAAGGGACACCCTGTCTGCATGAAAGATGATGAAAGGCTCCACAGCCATAAGGGCCTGTAATTCAGATACCCTTCTTACTGAAGTGATTGCTAAAAGGAAAGCTGTTTTCCAAGAAAAGAATTTTAACTCTGCAGTTGCAGCTGACTCAAAAGGAGGAAGAGTGAGCTTTTCCAATACAAAGTTAAGGTCCCAGGCTGGAGTTGGGGCTCTCCTGCATGGTCTTAAGTTTTTTGGCCCCCTCTGAGGAACTGCTTGAGCAGTGGATGAGAAGAGGGGTGGTTCTGTTTTGTAATGAGCTGAAATGGCTGAGGCGTGAATTTTGATGGAGGAAAAGGAAAGGTCCTTGTGAAGCATCTCAGTTAAGTATTGAAGAATCTGAGGTAAATTGGGCGCTGCTGTGCCATCCCTTGAGTTTGGTTCCAGGCACAGAATCTTTTCCATTTTTCAGCATAAGATTTTCTAGTACTAGGCCTCCTTGCCTCAAAAATGACATCCATCACTTGTTTACTGAGGGATGGTAATGGAGAGATTAGGCAATTAGCCAGACTGCCAGGTTCAGGGTTTGAAGCTGGGGGTGCAGAATCTGGCTCTCCTGCTGAGACAGCAGGGTAGGGGTCTGAGGCAGGTGCCATGGGGCCAGCTGTAACACACTGCACAAGAGGGGGTACACCAGTGCTGACAAGGTCAGTCTGGTGCAATCAATATAATCCTTTGTTTGTCCTGTTTGATCTTTAGTAGTACTTCGGAGAGGAGAGGCAAAGGAGGAAAGGCATAAACTGATAGATTGTTCCAGCTGAAGGACAGAGCATCCACTTTCCAAGCTTGTCTGGGAGGAGTCCTTGTGCAGAATTTGTCCAATTGGTAGTTCTGGGGAGAGGCAAACAGGTCTATATCTGGGCTCCCCCATTTGTTGATCAACATTTTGAAAGTCTGTGGTTCCAGTTTCCACTCGTGTTGGGTCCATGAGATTTCTGCTTAGTTGGTCTGCCAGTGTATTGAGTTTTCCTGGCAGGAATTGAGCCTGTAGATGCACTTGGTAGCTCAAAGCTGTGTTCCACAGAGCCATGGCTAGTCTGCAGAGGGGGTAAGAATGGGTACCCCCCTGCTTGTTTATGTACCACATAACAGTGTTGTTGACCGTCTTTACCATTAATTGTCCTGGAAGAATGTGGTCCTTGAAGTCTGTCAGAGCATTCTGTACAGCTAACATTTCTTTTTGATTGATATGCAGGTGCATTTAACTGGGGTTCCATTTGCCCTGAATGCACTTCCCTGCCAGGTGAGCCCCCCATGCATAGTCTGATGCATCTGTTGTTAGGGTTTGGGTGGCAGGGGGTAGAGTGAATGGTGGTCCCTTGTTTTGATGGCAGGCCTCTGCCCACCAAAGGAATTCTAACCGTAGGCAAGGTATGATAGGAATCATTGCTTCTAGATCCTGAGAATGTTGACACCATAGGCTTTTTAGATACCACTGTAGTTTCCTCATATGCAGTATTGCATATGGGATTAGTAGAATGCACGAGGCCATGAACCCCAAGGCTTACAGTATTTGCTTTGCAGATAGCAGGATTTTTGTGGCCACTAGTTTGAAGTAAGTTGTCAAATCAATTTGTTTCTCTGGCTTGAGGAAAGCCATCTGGGAAGTTGTGTTCAAGCTTGCTCCCAGGAATATAATTTGTTGACAGGGTACCACATGTGATTTCTTTTCATTTATGGTGTACCCCAGACAAGTTAACACTTTTTATACAAATGCCAGATGATTCAGAAGTATGTCTTGGCTTTCTGCCTGAATTAGACAATTGTCCAGGTATGGGTATACTTGGATATTTCTTTGCCTGCAAAATGCAATGACTGGAGCTAGGCACTTTGTGAATACCCTGGGCACAGTACATAATCCAAAGGGCAGTGCAGAGAAAGTACAGTTGTGTACACCTACCATGAATGTAGATGTTCGAGTGTCTTCACTGTTGCAGTCATGACTGTAGGGTTCTCCCCTGCCGGCAGGCAGCCCTCGGTCGGCCAGAATCCCAAAGTCTGGGTCCGGCGTCGGCTGTTCAACCATGCTCCCTGATGTCAGAGCGCCAGGAGTATAAAGCTGACAGCCGACGCCATCTTCTCCAGTTTTTCTTGCCCCAGATGTCAGGAGTCCCAAAATGAAAAAAGGTCCCATAACCATTGCAAATACACCTCAGAAGAATGGTGGGAAAAAGAGATACACAAAAGTAAAAATAAGAGGGGACAGGAGGGAGAACCCCGATTGCAACAGTGAAGACACTCGAACATCTACATTTATGGTAGGTGTACACAACTGTACTATGTTCATCGTGTTTCACTGTTGCAGTCATGACTGTAGGGTAGAATCCCAAAGCTGAAGGAAAGGGAGGTGGTCAAAGAAGAAGGGGAGGCTAAAAGGCCCTGCAGAACTGCAGAGACAAAGCCCGCCCTAGACTTAGAGTAGAGAGGTAGATTGTAGTGCTTAGAAAAAGTATGCACTGAACTCCAAGTTGCAGCTTCCAAAATGTCCTTGGTAGGAACTCCCCTGAGGAAGGCCGCAGAAGTGGCAGCAGCTCTGGTGGAATGAGTCCGTATACTTCCTGGGATTTGCTTTCCATGGTGTGAATAACAAAATCTGATTCCATGAGCAATCCATTTAGAAATGGCCTGTTTTGAAATGGCTTTACCTTGGGAACTTGAAGCATAAGAAACAAACAATTGTTCTGATTTTCTGATGTCCTTGGTTCTGTTCAGGTAAAAACGTAGTTGTCTGTGTACATCCAAGGAATACTCAAAACCAGGATAGGTGCCACAAATGTATCCTAGGTAGCGGACTTCCAAATGAAGCGTCAGTACGGAAAAAAAGCTCAAAGAGCACTGCAGTAATAATCCACGCTGTTCTGTCTGTTGTTAGATAAAATCCGGTAATTTAATAGTAACCAAACCATAAAAACAAGAACAAAGCAAGTAACGTAAGCGGCTCAAATGCGTTTTTCGTTCAGTACACTGCCTGAACTTCATCAGACTTACAACAGTGCTGCAAACATGTTCTGCTTAAATACTTTTGTTAATTAATTAACACAATACTCGATGGACATCCAGCCAACCAACCACTTGTAGGTAAATTGGGTCAAAAAAACAATCACCAATATGTAATGAAAAACAACAAGGGTAGTATTCTTAACAATAGTTGAGAATTAATCTAAGAATTAATAATAATGAAATAAAATTAACTTATCAGCCAAACAACTTGATAACACAAAACGACAGTGTACAGAGACCAACAGACGCTGCGCCTTGTGCTATAATATATATGAATCAACCATGTATAAAAAGTATAAAAAAATATATAAAAAAATATATATTAATGTATATAAAATTTTAGTATATAAACCTGTGTATAACAATAGGCATTAGTTCCTGCAGGGAACCCCTACCCTAAAAAACATCATATATGTTTACAAAGAGTACCATGAACTTTCGAGTAAATGACATCTGTTTTTTGGATATTCTCTTAAGTAAAAACCAGGACCAATATATATCTAAAATACATAGAAAAAGCACATTTTCAAACACATACTTGCATTTTTCAAGTTCTCATCCTCACCACCAAAAGAAATCAGTGGTAAAAGGCCAATTGGTAAGGATAGCCAGGATGACCACACTTGAAGAGGACTTCACTAAAGAATGTGACACTTTGTACCAGATGTTTCGGCATCGAGGATACCCAGGTTCATTTCTGGAAAACATCTTTAGTGAAGTCATTTCAAAAAGAGAACACAGGGTGTACGAAGCAATATTGGGGATTCAGAATAGAGTTGGCCAACCAAATGGACATAACGAAACAGGACTTGTTATTCAAAGTCCTAATGTTGTTAACAGCCCTGAGGTCACTGTAGTTGAGACATTAGGTAGGCACATTAATTACACAAACTCATTTGTTTTCACCTATTGCCCAGAGGCCCCTGAGATTTCTAAGGTGGTGAGGAAATATTGGTTTTGTTTATCTTTAGAGAAAGATTCAACAAAAATTTTTAGATTTGGACCTACTATCACCTTCAAGAGGGGTAGTAATATGAAAGACCTTCTCGAAAGAAAGCCTGTAGGACCTAAAATCATAATTGAAAATGCGGGGCATGTAGGCAGTGCACACACATCAACACTTCCGACTCATTTACAGTAGGTCATGGTACCTTCAGAGTTTGGAAACGTTACAATTGTAACAGTAAACGTGTAGTATATTTGGCACAGTGCAAACAATGCCCCGCATTTTATATAGGAAAGACAGACAGGCGTCTGAGAGATAGGGTATATGAACATGGCTATGCGATTAACAACAGCAAGGATGAAAATGCCCTTGCAAAACACTGTAACCAGAATGCAGGCCATGTGTTTGACTTCATGGCCATTGACCAAGTTGCGACTGACAACACTAATCTTGTCAATGAAAATTTTCTTAAGTTACAGTTAGAAAAGAAAGAACTATGTTGGCAGTTACGTTTAGCAGCACATAGAGTGCCTGGCCTTAATGAATATTGCTCAATTATGTGTGTCCTTAAATTGAACAGTTTACTAAGGTAGGGATACTTCACTATGGTATAATTTTTTCATTTAGGGCACCATACACATTAATTTGTTTGTTCTGTTATGTGTACATTTACTTGGTTACCTTAGTGAGAGATTTATATTTACATTTATATACATACATGTTTTGTGAGTAATCCATTCTTATACATACACATACACTCTTTGTAAACATATATGATGTTTTTTAGGGTAGGGGTTCCCTGCAGGAACTAATGCCTATTGTTATACACAGGTTTATATACTAAAATTTTATATACATTAATATATATTTTTTATATATATTTTTTTATACTTTTTATACATGGTTGATTCATATATATTATAGCACAAGGCGCAGCGTCTGTTGGTCTCTGTACACTGTCGTTTTGTGTTATCAAGTTGTTTGGCTGATAAGTTAATTTTATTTCATTATTATTAATTCTTAGATTAATTCTCAACTATTGTTAAGAATACTACCCTTGTTGTTTTTCATTACATATTGGTGATTGTTTTTTTGACCCAATTTACCTACAAGTGGTTGGTTGGCTGGATGTCCATCGAGTATTGTGTTAATTAATTAACAAAAGCAGAACATGTTTGCAGCACTGTTGTAAGTCTGATGAAGTTCAGACTTGCTTTGTTCTTGTTTTTATGGTTTGGTTACTATTAAATTACCGGATTTTATCTAACAACAGACAGAACAGCGTGGATTATTACTGCAGTGCTCTTTGAGCTTTTTTTCCGTACTGACGCTTCATTTGGAAGTCCGCTACCTAGGATACATTTGTGGCACCTATCCTGGTTTTGAGTGTTGTTTTGTTACATTTTTCGCATTTCTGGTTCTTAGTACATCCAAGGAATGTAAGATCCTTTCCCCTTTATTTTGAGGAGTGGGGAAAAAGGTTGGTAAGTGAATAGTTTGATTTAAAGCCACTTTGGAAACCACCTTAGGCATGAAGGTAAGATTAGTCCTCAAAGATACCCTGTCTTGATGAAAAATAATATAAGGTTCCACAGCCATAAGAGCTTGTAACTCTGAAACTCTCCTGGCAGAGGTTAGAGCTAACAGGATAGCTGTTTTCCAAGATAAAAACTTGATATCAGAAGAGGCAGCAGGCTCAAAAGGAGACAAGGTCAGTTTTTCCAAAACATAGTTGAGATCCCAAGCAGGAATAGGAGGAGATCTAGGAGGTCTTTAGTTCTTAGCTCCACTGAGAAACTGTCTCATGAGCTGGTGGGAAAAGATGGGAGGGTCTGTATTATAATGAGCAGAAATAGCAGAGGCATGTATCTTAATGGAAGAGAAAGAGAGACCCTTATGTAAGAGATCTGTC
Organism: Protopterus annectens; assembly: GCF_019279795.1. Classification (NCBI taxonomy): domain Eukaryota; kingdom Metazoa; phylum Chordata; order Ceratodontiformes; family Protopteridae; genus Protopterus; species Protopterus annectens. The sequence continues at coordinate 335,038,940 of NC_056729.1, read as the reverse complement.
AGGTAAAGTAAAATTAAAGTAATGTTAGGAAGAAGAGGATCAGAATCCTGAGCCTGCATCCAGGAACAAAAGCTTTTCCATTTTCCTGCATAAGATTTTCTAGTGCTAGGACGTCTGGCTTCTAAAATGACATCCAAAACCTGCTTGGGCAGTAAAGAAGAAATCAAAGGCCTTGGAATAACCAGGCCGCCAGGCTGAGAGTTCTGACATGAGAGTGAAGAACCTGACCCTGATGTTGGGACAGAAGGTTCGGAGACTGAGGTAAAATCCAAGGGGGCTCCAGGCATAGGTTTTTTAGAGTTGGATACCAAAACTGCCGAGGCCAATTTGGAGCCAGCAAGATGATCATCTTGGGCTTGTCCTGTTTTATCGTCAATAAAACCCGTGGAAGAAGAGGGAGAGGAGGAAAGGCATATCCCGAGAGGTTCCTCCAACTGAATGACAGGGCATCCACTCTCCAAGCTTGTGTGTGGAAAATCCTGGTGCAAAAAGTCTGTAGCTGATGATTGAGATGGGATGCAAAGAGGTCTATGTGAGGACATCCCCAGACTGCTGTCATCATCCTGAATATTTTGGTGTCCAGCATCCACTCGTGTGGATCCGAAAGGTTTCTGCTCAGACTGTCCGCCAGGAAGTTTTGTTTCCCTGGTAGAAACTGAGCTTGAAGATCCAGATTGCAAGCTAGAGCTGTGTTCCATAGATCCATGGCTAGTCTGCAAAGGGGGTAGGAATGAGATCCCCCATGCTTGTTTATGTACCACATAACTGTGGTGTTGTCTGTCCATATTAGTAGTTGTCCTGGTTGTAAAAGATTCCTGAAGGCCAATAGAGCTTTCTGAACGGCTAACATTTCCTTTAAATTGATATGCAGGTGCTTCTGATCCTTTGTCCAAAGGCCCTGCAGACAGTTGCCCTGAAAATGGGCTCCCCAAGCGTAATCCGAGGCGTCCATGGTTAGAATCTGAGTGGCAGGAGGCAGACGGAAGGGTTTCCCTTTGTTTAGAGCACATGCCCTGGACCACCAAAGAAATTCCTTTTGAAGGCAAGGAAGGACGGAGATCAGAATGTCTAAACTGTGGCAATGCTGAGACCATACACTTTTTAGGTACCACTGTATTTTTCTCATGTGTAGTCTTGCATATGGTACGAGAAGGATGCAGGAGGCCATGTAACCCAAAGCCTGCAGGAATTTCCTTGCAGATAGCCGAGTTAAAATTGCCAAGGTTTTGAAAGTTGAAGCCAGCTGAAATTGTTTTTCGGATGTCAGAAATGCCATCTGGGTTGTGGTGTTTAGAAGAGCACCCAGAAAAGTTATCTGTTGTGATGGTGTCAAATTGGACTTTTTTATGTTTACAGAGAATCCCAGGAACTTGAGGAGATTCTGTACAAATCCTAGATGCTGGAGTAAGACATCCTTGCTGTCTGCCTGAATTAGACAATCGTCCAGATAAGGGTAAATTAGAATTCCCTTGAGTCTGCAGTAAGCTACTACTGGAGCCAGGCATTTGGTGAAGACCCTGGGCGCAGTAGATAATCCAAAGGGCAGCGCAGAGAATTGAAAGTGCCTCGATCCGGCTATGAACCTGAGGTATTTTCTGCGATCCTGCCTGATGGGAATGTGTAAATATGCCTCCTTTAAATCCAAAGTTACCATCCATGCATTTTTGGACAGCATTGGAAGTAGCTGCTGTAGAGTAAGCATCTTGAATTTTGGAATCTCTAGAAAGGTGTTCAAGACCGACAGATCCAGAATGGGTCTCCATGAGTTTTGCTTCCTTGGGACTAGAAAGAGCCTTGAATAAAACCCTTTTCCCCTCTCTGAAAGAGGAACCAGTTCTATGGCATTCATAGCCAAAAGAGCTTCCACCTGGTTTAAGGCCTCCGTCCATTGATGTTTTGGAAGGTCTGGTCATCCGTTTGGCCTTGGCAAGGTATGAAAATGGAATTTGTAACCTCTTAAAACCACATCCAAAACCCATTTGTCTTGGGTTATTTGAGTCCAATTTTGATAAAAAAGAGAGAGTTTTCCTCTGAGGGGGGCTTCTGGGGAAGAAATTCCTGTAGCCCCACAGAGGGAGTCATTGAGTTTGTTTCCTTTGAGATTGTGACCTGTCCTTTCCTCCCCTAGGGGTGAAAGCAGTCCACTGTCTTGGTCTATAAGCAGCTTGTGATTGAGGCCTTCCTCTGGAACGTCTATATCTACCCCACTGAGGCCTGTCTGAAGTGGGAAAGGACCAATTTTTCGAAGGCCAATTCCTGCTAAATCTAGGAGGCTGTACTTGTAAGAAATCTTTAACTGTTTGCATTGATTTCGCCTTATCCTCCATCTTTTTAATCACCTCTTCAGCTTTTGATCCAAACAAAACATTAGGCTGAACAGGAGCATCCAATAATTTTGCCTTTACCTGTTCAGGTAAATTTTGTTCCTTTAGCCATGCATGCCTCCTAATGACTGTGCCAGAGGCCGCAGCCCTACAAGAAGCCTCCAAGGCATCAAATCCACAGTGTAAACCATGCTTCCCAACCTGTTCAGTGGCATGCAATAAATCATGTAATTCCTTATCCTCTGCACAGGCAGAAATGGAAGTAAGCTTTTGTTTTAAGACAGACAATAGAAATTGCTGGTATTTAAACATATGAAACTTGACAGTTTAAAGCCCTAATGGACAAAGTAGCAGAAGTGTACACTTTTTTGCCCCATCTTTCTAAGGATCGAGAATCCTTTTCAGTAGGAGTAGGATTTTTGGCAGAAGTGGTCTTAGCTCCCTTAGGACCCTGGGAAATGGTTTCATGGTCAGCAGAAGGGTTCTTGTATAAAAACTGATGGGAATCAGGAACCCTGTAATACCTATCAGGTTTCACAGGAGCAGGAGGAAAAGAGTCAGGGGTTAAGTTAGCCTCCGAAAAGGCATCATCCACAATATCCAAAACAGGAGGGATAGCCAGGGGTCTATGTTGGGGAAGAAGAAGAAATTGTTGAAAAACACACAAGTGGCAAAGTGCTGACAAGATCAAACCTCCAAAACACGATATCTGCACCAACAGCAAACAGAACTAAATTTTAAAATGGCTTTTCGGTAGAGAGCATTCTCCCCACCTTCATCAGATAATGATTCTGTTTAAAAGCATCCTTTTATACAAAGCTGATTGTTATTTGATTAATTAACATAATTGCTAATGAACTGTTAAATGGCATTCATAGCCAAAAAGAGCTTCCACCTGGTTTAAGGCCTCCGCCATTGATGTTTTGGAAGGTCTGGTCATCCGTTTGGCCTTGGCAAGGTATGAAAATGGAATTTGTAACCTCTTAAAACCACATCCAAAACCCATTTGTCTTGGGTTATTTGAGTCCAATTTTGATAAAAGAGAGAGTTTTCCTCTGAGGGGCTTCGGGAAGAAATTCCTGTAGCCCCACAGAGGAGTCATTGAGTTTGTTTCCTTTGAGATTGTGACCTGTCCTCTCCTCCCCTAGGGGTGGAAGCAGTCCACTGTCTTGGTCTATAAGCAGCTTGTGATTGAGGCCTTCCTCTGGAACGTCTATATCTACCCCTCTGAGGCCTGTTGAAGTGGGAAAGGACCAATTTTTCAAGGCCAATTCCTGCTAAATCTAGGAGGCTGTACTTGTAAGAAATCTTTAACTGTTTGCATTGATTTCGCCTTATCCTCCATCTTTTTAATCACCTCTTCAGCTTTTGATCCAAACAAAACATTAGGCTGAACAGGAGCATCCAATAATTTTGCCTTTACCTGTTCAGGTAAATTTTGTTCCTTTAGCCATGCATGCCTCCTAATGACTGTGCCAGAGGCAGCCCTACAAGAAGCCTCCAAGGCATCAAATCCACAGTGTAAACCATGCTTCCCAACCTGTTCAGTGGCATGCAATAAATCATGTAATTCCTTATCCTCTGCACAGGCAGAAATGGAAGTAAGCTTTTGTTTTAAGACAGACAATAGAAATTGCTGGTATTTAAACATATGAAACTGACAGTTTAAAGCCCTAATGGACAAAGTAGCAGAAGTGTACACTTTTTTGCCCCATCTTTCTAAGGATCGAGAATCCTTTTCAGTAGGAGTAGGATTTTTGGCAGAAGTGGTCTTAGCTCCCTTAGGACCTTGGGAAATGGTTTCAGTGTCAGCAGAAGGGTTCTTGTATAAAAACTGATGGGAATCAGGAACCCTGTAATACCTATCAGGTTTCACAGGAGCAGGAGGAAAAGAGTCAGGGGTTAAGTTAGCCTCAGAAAAGGCATCATCCACAATATCCAAAACAGGAGGGATAGCCAGGGGTCTATGTTGGGGAAGAAGAAGAAATTCCCTCAACCTTTTCTTGGATTCTGAATACTCCTGTCCTTCCCAGTGGAAATGTTCCCTCATTTCATGCAAAGTTTCCCCAAAAGAGAAATCCTCAGGGGGAGAAGCTGAAGGAATGGATTCTTCAGCATCAGAATCCTCATAAGGAGGGAAAGAATATTCCTGATCAGAAGAAGAAACTGAAGAAACAAAAGCCTGATCAGAGGAATCATAAGAAATATCCTGCCTTGGCCTTTTGTCTGGAGGGGGATGAGAGCCCCTAATCATAGTAATCAAATCCTCCGCCATATTGAGTAACTGCTTCTGTGACTTGGGAGCCGGTTCAGAAGAAGCCTGTGTAGAAGTCTTTGATTTTGAAGGAGTCTTTGCCTTTGTCTTTGGCTTTGCCTTTATTAGTAGCTGAGTAGGCCTGAAAACCCCTTCGGAAGCCGGTACCTGCACAGCGGCTCTGGACCCATCCGAAGGAGCATTGTCCGAAGGTCCTGCAACAGAAATATTTAAAGGCCTGGTTGGCTCCTCATGAGAGTCCGTTTCGGCCATCGGTTCTGAAATGGCCGAAGACAGGGGCTGCAAAAGCACCTCACTGACGACGGCCGAACCAGAAGCTGGCTCCGCTTGTGCGTTATCATCAGATTTGGACCTCGGAGGCCTGTCTTTATCCTTGCGATGTTTATGAACTCCGGTAGCCGGGACCGTATCCGACGACATTTTGTAGTTAAAGCGCCTACCGAAGTAATGAAAAGCAAAATCGTACCTTCGCTTAATTGTACGTTGATTGAATCTAGCACAAAACCGACAACTAGCTACGTCGTGGTCAGGGCCCAAGCAAGGAATACAGCAAGAATGAAAATCCTTATGAGGTATTTACTTCCCACATGAAATACAATTATTAACTTTTTCTGACATCGGAGTGGAGCAAGAAAAAAGTTTCCCCAACGGGGTACTTAGCTTTGAGTGGAGAAGAAAGTCTTCGGACCGAAGTATATCAGTAAAATTCGTCAGGAGTCCGCCGACCGGCAAATGCGAACTGCTATCACTGCACGGCAAGAAAGACTGGAGAAGATGGCGTCGGCTGTCAGCTTTATACTCCTGGCGCTCTGACGTCAGGGAGCATGGTTGAACAGCCGACGCCGGACCCAGACTTTGGGATTCTGGCTGACCGAGGGCTGCCTGCCGGCAGGGGAGAACCCTACAGTCATGACTGCAACAGTGAAACACGATGAACATCTGATAGTGCATGCAGCCTGCTTTGCAGCGTATGTATTTTCTGCAAGATTCCCTGATTGGGATGTGCAGGTAGGCTTCCTTTAAATCCAGTGTTGCCAACCAGGCATCCTTGCCTATCATGGGAAGCAACTGGTGAAGAGTTAGCATCTTGAATTTTGGAATCCCCAAAAAGGTGTTTAGGATAGACAGGTCCAGGACAGGACACCATGAGTTGTTTTTTCTGGGTACCAGGAAAAGTCTTGAGTAGAAACCTTGTCCCTTTTCCTCTTCTGGTACAGTCTGAATAGCCTTTAATCTTAAGAGAGAGAGTACTTGCTTTTGAGCCTCTGCCCACTGATTTGGGGGTAGATCTGGCCAACCGTTTGGGGTTGGTAACGTGTGGAAGTGAAATCTGTATCGTTGGGAAACTATGTCTAAAACCCATTTGTCCTGGCTAATGAGTTCCCAGTTTTTTGCTTGCAGAGCAATCTTTCCCCCTAAAGGAGCAGTCAGTTGAGAAAGTATACGTGTGTACACTTACTACAAATGTAGATGTTCCGAGTGTATTCACTGTTGCAGTCATTACATTTGGGTTATCTGCTTGCAGGTAGCACTCAGTCGGCCTGATTAACAAAGTCTTGGGTCCTGCGTCGGTTGCTGTCCCTTCTTCTATGACATCAGGTCATCAGGGGTAGAAAACATGCAGCCGACACCATTACATCAGTTTTCTTGCCCCAGATGTCAGGTACCCCCCTAATGGGGAGCAATTAAATATAAAAGTACAAAGATATACCTCCAACAAAAAAGCAAATACACCAAAATGGCTTTTAAGAATAGTAAAGGAAAGTAGAGGTATAGCCAAAGGAAGTTAGGGGGCTGGAGGGAGGGTAACCAGGACTGCAACAGTGAATACACTCAAACATCTACATTTATGGTAAGTGTACACAACTGTACTATGTTCTTCGTGTTTCACTGTTGCAGTCATTATATTTGGGTAGATTCCCAAAGCTATGGTTGGGAGGAGGAATTTAGATAGCATTATGGCCAGCTATAAGGCCCTGCAAGACTGCAGTGGCAAAGCCAGCTCTGGATGTAGAGAAAATTGGCAAATGATAATGCTTGGTGAAAGTATGTACAGAACTCCAGGTAGTAGCTTCTAGAATGTCCCTGGTAGGGATGCCTCTGAGAAAGGCTGTAGAGGTAGATGCAGCCCTGGTGGAGTGAGGTCTGATCCCCTGGGGGATAGGTTTTCCATGGTGCTTATAGCAGAAATTAATGCAATGGCTTATCCATTTAGAAATGGTTTGCTTTGAAATAGCCTTCCCCTCTGCCCCTGCAGCAAATGCCACCAGCAGTTCAGATTTCCGTTGAGGTTTAGTCCTGTCCAAGTAGAATCTAAGTTGTCTGTGCACATCTAAGGAATGCAGTATCCATTCCCCTTTATTCTGTGGACTGGGAAAGAAGGTTGGCAAATGAATGGACTGATTAAGAGCCACACTGGATACCACCTTGGGCATGAAGGATGGATTGGTTCTGAGGGACACCCTGTCCGCATGAAAGATGATGAAAGGCTCCACCGCCATAAGGGCCTGTAATTCAGATACCCTTCTAGCTGAAGTGATTGCTAAAAGGAAAGCTGTTGTCCAAGAAAGAAATTTTAAGTCTGCATTTTTCAGCATAAGATTTTCTAGTACTAGGCCTCCTTGCCTCTAAAATGATATCCATCACAGGTTTGCTGAGGGATGGTAAAGGAGAGATTAAGTAATTAGCCAGGCTGCAAGGTTCAGTGTTAGAAGCTGAGTTGAGACAGCAGGGAAGGAGTCTGAGGCAGGTGCCATGGAGATAACCGTGACACACTGCGCAGGAGGGGGTAGCAGTGTTGGCGTGGCCAGTCTGGAGCAATCAAAATCATCCTTGGTTTGTCCTGTTTGATTTTTAGTAGTACTTTGGAGAGCAGAGGGAGAAGGGGGAAGGCATAGACTGATAGGTTTTTCCAGCTGAAGGACAGAGCATCCACTTTCCAGGCTTGTTTGTGGGGAGTCCTTGTGCAAAATTTGTCCAACTGGTAATTCTGGGGAGAGGCAAACAGGTCTATATCTGGGCTCCCCCATTTGCTTGTCAACATGTCGAAAATCCTTGGTTCCAGTTTCCACTCGTGTGGGTCCATGAGGTTTCTGCTTAGTCCGTCTGCCAGTGTATTTAATTTTCCTGGCAGGAATTGAGCTTGTAGGTGCACTTGGTAGCTCAAGGCTGTGTTCCACAATGCCATGGCTAGTCTGCAGTGGGGGTAAGAATGTGTACCCCCTGCTTGTTTATGTACCACATAACAGTGGTGTTGTCCGTCTTTACCATTAGCTGTCCTGGAAGAATGTGGTCCTTGAAGGCTGTCAGAGCATTCTGTACAGCTAATATTTCTTTTTGATTGATATGCAGGTGCATTTGACTTGGGTTCCATTTGCCTTGAATGCACTTCCCTGCCAGGTGAGCCCCCCCATGCATAGTCTGATGCGTCAGTTGTTAGGGTTTGGGCAGCAGGGGGTGGTGTGAAAGGTAGTCCCTTGTTTTGGTGGCAGGCCTCTGCCCACCAAAGGAACTCTAGGCGTAGGCAAGGTATAATAGGAATCATTGTTTCTAGGTCTTGAGAATGTTGACACCATAGGCTTTTTAGATACCACTGTAGTTTCCTCATATGCAGTCTTGCATATGAAGTTAAAAGAATACAGAAGGCCATGAACCCCAAAGCTTGCAGTATTTGTCTTGCAGATAGCAGGGTTTTTGTGGCCACTTGTTTGAAGTAGGTTGTCAAATGAATTTGTTTCTCTGGCGTGAGGTAAGCCATCTGGGAAGTTGTATTCAAGCTTGCTCCCAAGAATATAATTTGTTGACAGGGTACCAGGTGTGATTTCTTTTCGTTTATGGTGTACCCCAGACAAGTTAGAACCCTTTGTACAAAGGCCAGATGATTCAAAATTATGCCCTGGCTTTCTGCCTGAATTACAACAATCGTCCAGGTATAGGTATATTTGAATATTTCTTTGCCTGCAAAATGCAATAACTGGAGCTAGGCACTTTGTGAATACCCTGGGAGCAGTAGGTAAGCCAAAGGGCAGTGCAAAGAACTGATAGTGCGTGTAGCCTGCTTTGAAGTGTAGGTATCTTATACAAGATTCCCTGATTGGGATGTGCAGATCTGCTTCTTTTAAATCTACCGCTGCCAACCAGGCAACTCTGCCTAGCATAGGAAGTAATTGGTGAAGAGTCAGCATCTTGAATATTGGAATCTCCAAAAAGGTGCTTTGAGTAGACAGGTCCAGGATAGGACGCCATGAATTGTCTTTTCTGGGTACCAGGAAAAGTCTCGAGTAGAAACCTTGTCTCTTTTCCTCTTCTGGTACCAGCTGAATAGCCCCCATGCTTAAGAGAGAAAGTACTTATTTTTGGGCCTCTGCCCACTGATTTGGGGGTAGGTCTGGCCACCTGCTTGGTGTTGGCAACGTGCGGAAGAGAAATCTGTATCACTGGGACACTATACTTAAAACCCATTTGTCCTGGGTAATGAGTTCCAATTCTTTGCATGAAGAGCAATCTTTCCCCCCCCAAAGGGGCAGTCAGTTGATAAGTGCTTGGAAATTTTAAAAGGAAGTCATTGAGACAGTTTACCATAGGGGGGGAGTCTTAATATTCCCAGATTTGGAAGTGGAGGCCCCCCATTGCTTAGTTCTGTGTGGCCCCTGGGACTGAAACCTGGGGTTTTTGCTGTGTCTGGGTTTGGCTTGAGAAGACCTGGAAGGGGCTGGAAAGGACCAAGTCTTAGAGGGCCAGTGCCTACTAAATCGGAAGCTGAACTTGTAAAAAATCCTTAACAGTTTGCATAGATTTAGCTTTATCTTCCATCTTTTTAAGAACTTCCTCAGCCTTGTTGCCAAACAGACGGTCCTGATTTAAAGGAGCATCCAACAATTTAGCTTTAATATGATCAGGCAAAGATTGCTCCTTAAGCGAAGCATGCCTTCTGAGCACAGACCCAGTAACAGCAGCCCTGCAAGAGGCCTCTAATGAATCAAAACCACATTGCAAAGTACGTTTTCCAACTTGTTCAGCAGAATGCATTAAATCCTGTAATTTTTTATTTTCCACACAGTCGGCAATCAACATAATTTTCTGTTTAAGCAGTCCAATAACATTTTGCTGATACTTAAACATATGAAACTGGCAGTTTAAAGCCCTAATGGCCAAGGTTGCAGAAGTGTACACCTTCTTTTCCCATCTATCCAGCATCCTGGAGTCTCTATCAGAAGGGGTAGGATTTTTAGCAGTAGAAGCCTTAATGCCCTTGGGCCCCTGTGAAATAGTCTCTGGATCAGCAATAGGATTTTTAGAAAGGAACTTGTGGGACTCATGGACCCTGTAGTATCTGTCAGGTTTTCTGGGAGCAGGAGGCAGGGAATCAGGGGCCAAACTAGATTCCGAAAAAGCATCATCAACAATGTCTAGTACAGGAGGAATAGCGAAAGGCCTATGCTGAGGTAGGAGAAGGAAATCCCTAAGCCTCTTTTTTGAATCAGAAAAATTCTGGCTTTCCCAGTGGAAATGCTCCCTTAGAGTATGTAAGGTTTCCCCAAAAGAAAAATCCTCAGGAGGGGAAGCAGAGGGAATGGAGTCTTCTGCATCAGAATCTTCATAAGTAGATAAGGGCAAATCCAGATCATCAGAAGAATCAGAAAAGTACAGTTGTGTACACTTACCATAAATGTAGATGTTTGAGTGTATTCACTGTTGCAGTCATTACATTTGGGTTATCCTGCTGGCAGGTTGCCCTCAGTCGGCCTGACTTCCAAAGTCTTGGGTCCTGCGCCAGTTGCTATCGCCTCTTCCCTGACGTCAGTTTGTCAGGGGTATAAAAGATGCAGCCAATGCCATTTTATTCAGTTTGTCTTGCCCCAGATGTCAGGTGCCCCCAAAAGGGTAGGCTAAAATTATGTAAATAAAACATACATGCACCAAAATAAGCTTTACCTTCATCTATAAGCAAATACACCACCTAGGTTGTATAGATTAGAGAAATAAAGATAAGTTCCAGCAAAATTAAGGGGGATGGCGGGTGGGTAACCTGGACTGCAGCAGTGAATACACTCGAACATCCACATTTATGGTAAGTGTACACAACTGTACTATGTTCTTCGTGTTTCACTGTTGCAGTCATTACATTTGGGTTGAGTCCCAAAGCTATGGTTGGGAGGCTGGAGCTAGACAGCATTAGGAGTGGCTATGAGGCCCTGCAGAACTGCAGTGGCAAAGCCTGCCCTGGATTTAGAGTAAAGAGGCAGATTGTAACGTTTTGTAAAGGTATGCACTGAACTCCAAGTAGCAGCCTCTAAAATGTCTTTGGTTGGTACTCCCCTGAGAAAGGCTGCAGAAGTGGCTGCAGCTCTGGTTAAATGTGGCCTAATGCCCTTAGACACTGGTTTTCCATGCTGTGAGTAGCAGAAACGAATGCAGTGACCTATCCACTTAACAATGGTCTGCTTGGAGATAGCCTTTCCTTGTGATGCTGTGGCATATGCCACTAGTAATTGTTCTGTCTTTCTGAAAACTTTAGTTTTGTCCAAGTAGAATCTAAGTTGTCTGTGTATGTCCAAAGAATGCAGAATTTTCTCCCCCTTGTTCTGTTGATTTGGATAAAAAGTTGGCAAATTAATTGTTTGGTTAAGGGCTACACTGGATACCACCTTAGGCATAAATGTAGGGTTTGTTCTCAGAGAGACCTTGTCTGGATAATAAATGATAAAGGGTTCCACAGCCATGAGAGCCTGTAGCTCTGAAACTCGTATTGCAGAAGTTATTGCTAGGAGCAGAGCTGTTTTCCAAGATAAGAACTTTATATCTGCAGTAGCAGCTGACTCAAAAGGAGGTAAGGTGAGTTTTTCGAAGACATAATTGAGGTCCCATGCAGGTATTGGCGTTCTCCTTGGAGGCCTTAAGTTTTTGGCTCCTCTGAGGTACTGCCTTAATAAAGGATGAGAAAAGAGTGGTGGCTCTGTATTGTAATGAGCCGAAATGGCAGAGGCATGGATTTTAATTGATGAAAAAGATAGGCCTTTGTCCAGCATCTCAGTTAAGTATTGCAAAATCTGAGGAATATTTGGGACAGCTGTATCAGTTCCTTGAGCTTGGTTCCAAGCGCAAAATCTCTTCCATTTCCCAGCATAGGTTTTTCTAGTACTAGGCCTTCTGGCTTCTAAAATGACATCCATCACAGCTTTACTGAGAGGTGTGGTTTGTATGGCTACATTATCCGCCATGCTGCCAGGTTTAGGGTCCTGAGTTGGCTGTGCAGAATCTGATTGTTTTGCCGGGCAGTAGATGAGGTAAGGTCCAGGCTTGGCATTGGGACAAGTTCCTTAAGACTGGATACCAGTACTGGCGTGGCCATTCTGGGGCAATCAGAATCATTTTTGGTTTCTCCTGCCTGAGCTTTAGAAGTACCTTGGGGAGGAGAGGCAGTGGAGGAAAAGCATATACGGATAGGTTGTCCAGTTGAAAGATAAGGCATCCACTTTCCAAGCTTGTCTGTGATAAGTCCTTGTGCAGAATCTTTTTAGTTGATTGTTTTGAGGGGAGGCAAATAGATGTCCGGGCGTCCCCATTTCTTTGTTATCATGCTGAAGACTTGTGGATCCAGGTGCCACTTGTGGGGATCCATGAGGTTTCTGCTTAGTTCGTCTGCCAGAGTATTTTCCTTTCCTGGCAGGAATTGTGCCTGCAGATGAACTTGGTAAGTCAATGCTGTGTCCCATAAAGCCATGGCTAGTCTGCACAGGGGATAAGAATGAGTGCCACCCCCTGCTTGTTTATGTACCACATGACCGTGGTGTTGTCTGTATTTATCAGTAGTTGTCCCGGATGAAGTAGGTCCTTGAAGGCTGTCAGGGCATTTTGAACAGCTAGCATCTCTTTTTGATCGATATGTAGATGCTTTTGGTTTGTGGACCAGGTATCCTGAATGCCTCTTCCTGCCATGTGGGCCCCCCAGGCATAATCTGATGCATCTGTTGTTAGGCTCTGCCTGGCTGGGGGTAGTGAGAATGGCTGCCCCTTGTTTTGGTGACAAGCCTTTGCCCACCATCGAAACTCCTGTTGCAGGCAGGGAATTAGAGTAATCATTGTTTCCAGACTGTGGCAATGTTGTGTCCAGGCACTTTTTAGGTACCACTGAATTTTCCTCATATGCAGTCTTGCATATGGAATTAGTAAGATGCAGGATGCCATGAAGCCCAAAGCCTGCAGAATTTTTCTTGCCGATAACTGGGCTTTTGTTGCCATTTCCTTGAAATAAGTAGTCAGTTGCCTTTGTTTGTCTGGATTGAGATAAGCCATCTGGGCAGTTTTATTTAAGCTTGCACCCAGGAATATTATCTCTTGAGAGGGTACCAGTTTTGATTTCTTTTTGACTGCGTACACTAGGCCTGTTAAGAGTCTTATCACAAAAGTCAGATGCTGTAGTAAAATGTCCTTGTTCTCTGCTTGTATGAGGCAGTCATCCAAGTAAGGATATATTTGTATTCCTCTTTGTCTGCAGTAAGCAATTACTGGTGCCAGGCACTTTGTGAAGACCCTGGGCGCAGTAGATAAGCCAAAGGGCAGTGCAGAGAATTGGTAATGCTTTGAGCCAGCCTTGAATCTGAGGTATCTTCTGCATGACTGTCTGATTGGGACATGCAGGTATGCCTCTTTTAGGTCTAAAGTCACGAGCCAAGCCTTGCTGCCCAGCATGGGCAGAAGCTGCTGTAAGGTCAACATCTTGAATTTTGGTATATTCAGGAAAGTGTTTAGAAAAGATAGGTCTAGTATTGGTCTCCATGCTTTGTCCTTTCTGGGTACCAAAAACAGTCTTGTGTAAAATCCTTGTCCCTGCTCTTGCTGTGGCACTTGTTGAAGCACTCCACTGCTTAGACCTGTAGGATCCTTGCGGTTATGATCTGCCTCTGGGGCGTCTGGATCTGCCATTCTGAGGTCTGTCTGAGACTGGAAAGGACCAATTCTTTGTAGGCCAGTGTCTGCTAAATCTAGGTGGCTGTACCTGTAAGAATTCCTTGACCGTTTGCATAGATTTAGCTTTGTCCTCCATTTTCTTTAACACCTCTTCTGCCTTAACACCAAACAAAGTATCATGTTGTAAAGGAGCATCTAATAATTTTGCTTTAACATGGTCAGGCAGATTTTGTTCCTTTAACCAAGCATGCCTCCTAATGACAGAACCCGCAACAGCAGCCCTGCAGGAGGCCTCCAGATAATCAAACCCACATTGCAAAGTATGCTTTCCAACTTGTTCAGCTGCATGCAATAAATCCTGCATTTCTTTGTTTTCTGCACATTCTGAATTTGCCATCATTTTCTGTTTAAGCAGTGTCATGATATATTGCTGATATTTGAGCATATGAAACTGGCAATTTAAGGCCCTTATAGCCAAAGTAGCAGATGTGTAAATCTTTTTTCCCCATCTATCCAGTGCCCTAGAATCCCTGTCAGAGGGGGTAGGGTTTTTTGCAGTAGAAGCCTTGACCCCTTTTGGACCCTGAGAAATAGTTCCTGGGTCTGCAGTAGGTTTTTTGAAAAGGAATTTATGAGAGTCAGGGACCCTGTAGTATCTGTCCGGCTAAACAGGAGCTGGAGGTAAAGAGTCAGGGGGTCAGACTAGACTCAGAGAACACATCATCTACAATGTCCAACACAGATGGAATAGCTAGAGGCCTGTGTTGTAGTAGTAAAAGGAAGTCTCTGAGCCTTTTCTTAGATTCTGAAAAATCTTGGCTCTCCCAGTGGAGGTGCTCCCTCATGGTATGCAAGGTTTCTGCAAAAGAGTAGTCCTCAGCAGGAGAAGCTGAAGGAACTGATTCTTCAGCATCAGAATCCTCATAGGGGGGAAGAGAATATTCCTGATCAGAAGAGGAATCAGAAGAAATGGAAACCTGATCTGAAGATTCATAGTCCGTCTCTTGCCTAGGCCTCTTATCAGGAGGGGGATGGGAACCCCTGATCAAGGTAATTAAGTCTTCGGCCATTTTGAGCATCTGTTTTTTGGGCATGGAGGCCTGTCCTTGTGGCTGGTGAACTTTGCCTATAAAGGTGTTTTAGTCTTTGAAGTTGGTTTAATAAATAATTCTTTAGGTCTGAATACACCCTCAGAAGCCGATGCCTGCTCAGCGGCTCCGGACCTATGTGAGGGAATAATCTCCGAGGCTCCAATACCTTGAGTTTCCAGCAGCTGGCCGACTCCACGTGGGAGTCGGTAGTGGCCTGCGACTCTAAAGTAGCAGGCGTCAGGGGTTGCAAAAGCGCCTCACTGAGAACCAGTGAACTGGTGACTTGCTTAGAAGCTTCTGTTTTGGACCTCGGTTGCCTGTCTTTTTCTTTGCGTTTTTTGTGAATTCCGGTAGTCGGATGGCTATCCAATGACATTGTATAATTAAATCTTTGCCCAAAATAGCTTAAAGCAAAATCGTACCGATGCTTAATAGTGCATTGGTTAAATCTAGCACAAAACTGACAACTAGCAACGTCGTGGTCAGGACCTAGGCAAGGAATACAGTAAGAATGAAAGTCCTTATGAGGTATTTGCTTCCCACAAGAAATACAACTATTAATTTTTCTGAGCAAGAAAAAAGTTTCCCCAACGGGGTACTTAGCTTTTAATGAAGACTTCGGATCTGAAACTCGAACACGAAAATCTCAGGAGTTGGCCAACTGGCACTTGTGAACTGCTTCTGGTTCGGGCACTGCACAGCAAGAAAGACTGGATAAAATGTCGTCGGCTGAATCTTTTATACCCCTGACGAACTGACGTCAGGGAAGAGGCAACAGCAACTGACGCAGGACCCAAGACTTTGGAATTCAGGCCGACTGAGGGCAACCTGCCAGCAGGATAACTCAAATGTAATGACTGCAACAGTGAAACACGAAGAACATCAACAGAATCCTGATCAGAAGATTCATAATCAACTTCAGTCCTAGGCCTCTTAGAAGGGGGGGTTGGCTACCTATGATTAGAGTTATTAGATCTTCAGCCATTATTATCACTTGTTTTTTAGGCATAGAGGCCTGAGCATGTGGCCTGGGCATTGTTTTTTTAGGCATGGATCGAGATTTAGGTTTAAGTAAAGAAGGAGGAGTCGGTTTAATATGCAAGTCCGTAGGCCTGAATACACCCTCAGAAGCCGGTGCCTGCACAGCGGCTCCGGACCCATCCAAGGTAGAGACATCCGCAGGTTCCATAGCTGAAGCATCTCGCGGCATACCGGACTCCGAATGGGTCTCAGTAGAGGCCTGCGAATCAGAAGTAGTGGGTATCACGGGCTGCGAAAGCGCCTGAGTACTGGTGAACTGCCGACTGTTTTAAGAGAAGTGTTGTCGTCAGTTTTGGATCTCGGCGGCCTGTCTCTGTCTTTATCTTTACGTTTTTTTGAATCACGGTAATCGGATGGCTAACTGACGACATTTCTGGATAATTAAACCAAGAACTGAAATATTTAGAGGTGAAAATATACCGACGAAGGATAGTGCGCTGATTAAATAAAGCACAAAACTGACAGCAAGGTACGTCGTGGTCAGGGCCTAGGCAAGGAATACAGAGCAAATGAAAATCTTTATCAGGTATTTGCTTTCCACAAGTAATGCAATTATTAACTTTTACTGACATCGTTAACTTTTACTGACTTCGGTAAGGAGCAAGAAAAAGTTTCCCCAATGGGGTACTCAGCTTTAGTTGGAAGACTTCGGTTCTGAAACTCAAACAAAAATTTTAGGAGTCGGCCGACTGGCACTTGCGAACTGCTTCTGCTTCGGGCACCGTACGGCAAGAAAGACTGATGTAATGGTGTCAGCTGCATGTTTTATACTCCTGACGTCATGGAAGAAGGGACAGCAACCGACGCAGGACCCAAGACTTTGTTAATCAGGCAGACTGAGGGCTACCTGCAAGCAGATAACCCAAATGTAATCACTGCAACAGTGAAACACGAAGAACATGTGCTTTGAAGTTTCAAAGTTAAATCATTGAGACAGCTTACCATAGGGGGGAGTCTTACTACTCCCTAGTTTGGAAGTGGGAGCCCCCCACTGCTTAGACCTGTGCGTACCCTGGGACTGAAGCCTGGGTGTTCTGCTGGTTCTGGGTTTGAACTGAGAAGGCCTGGAAGCAGCAGGAAAGGACCAATTTTTTGAGGGCCAATGCCTACTAGATCTAGGAGGCTGCACTTGTAAGAAATCTTTAACAGTTTGCATAGATTTAGCTTTTTCCTCCATCTTTTTAAGAACTTCTTCTGCTTTGTCGCCAAACAGGCGGTCCTGATTTAAGGGGGCATCCAGCAATTTAGTTTTAACATGACCTGGCAAAGATTGCTCCTTAAGCCAAGCATGCCTCCTAAGTACAGACCCGGTGACAGCAGCCCTGCAAGATGCCTCTAGTGAATCAAAACCACATTGCAAAATATGTTTTCCAAACTGTTCAGCAGAATGCATTAAATCCTGTAAATCCTTATTTTCAGCACAATGAGGAATCAGTATCATTTTCTGTTTAAGCAATCCAATAATATGCTGCTGATACTTTAACATATGAAACTGGCAATTTAAGGCCTTGATGGCCAAGGTTGCAGAGGTGTACAGCTTCTTATCCCATCTATCCAGGGCCCTGGAATCTTTATCAGAGGTGGGAGGATTTTTGGCAGTAGTAGCCTTAATGCTCTTGGGTCCCTGTGAAATGGTCTCAGGGTCTGCAGTAGGATTTTTAAAAATGAACTTATGAGAATCAGCAACCCTGTAATATCTATCAGGTTTTCTGGGAGCAGGAGGTAAAGAGGCAGGGGCCAAGCTAGATTCCGAAAAGGTATCAACAATGTCCAGCACAGGAGGGATAGCTAAAGGCCTGTGTTGGGGCAGGAGTAAGAAATCTCTAAGCCTCTTTTTAGAATCACAGTAATCCTGGCTTTCCCAGTAAAAATGTTCCCTAAGAGTATGCAAGGTTTCACCAAAAGAAAAATCCTCTGGAGGTGAAGCAGAGGGAATGGAGTCCTCTATATCAGAATCCTCATAGGTAGATAAAAGTAAATCCTGGTCATCAGAGGAGACAGAAATTTCAGAATTCTGGTCAGAAGTATCATAAGCAAATTCAGTCCTAGGTCTCTTAGAGGGGGAAGGTTGGCTTCCCCTGATTAAAGTAATAAGGTCTTCAGCCATTCTGATCATTTGTTTTTTAGGCATAGAGGCCTGACCATGCAGTCTGGGCGTCGGTTTCCTAGACATGGTTTGAGTTTTAGGCCTAGAAGAAGAAGAAGATGGCGTTGGTTTAATATGCAAGTCAGTAGGCCTGAATACAGCCTCAGAAGCCGGTGCCTGCACAGCAGCTCCGGACCCATCCAAGGTAGAGACATCTGCAGGTTCCACAGTTGAAGCATCTTGCGGCATACCAGACTCTGAATGGGTCTCAGTAGAGGCCTGCGAATCTGAAGTAGCAGGTATTACGGGCTGTGAAAGCACCTCACTGATTACCAGCGAACTGGCGACTAGCTTAGGAGAAGTGTCGTCAGCAGCTTTGGACCTAGGCAGCCTGTCTCTGTCTTTATCTTTGCGTTTTTTCAGAATATTGGTAGTCGGGTGGCTTACCGAAGACATATCTGGATAATTGAGCCGAGTACCAAAATATTTAAAAGTGAAAATGTACCAACGACGAAGAGTTCGTTGTTTAAATAAGGCACAAAACCGACAGTGAGGTACGTTGCGGTCAGGGCCTAGGCAAGGAATAAAGTACGAATGAAAATCTTTGAGGTATTTGCTTTCCACAAGAAATGCAATTATTGACTTTTACTGACATCGGTTTTTGAGCAAGAAAAAGTTTCACCAACAAGGTACTTAGCTTTAGTTGAAGACTTTGGTTCTGAAACTCGAAAACGAAAATTTCAGGAGTCGGCCGACTGGCACTTGCCAACTGCTTCTGCTTCGGGCACCGCATGGTAAGAAAGACTGATGTAATGGCGTCGGCTGCATGCTTTATACCGCTGACTACCTGACGTCACGGAAGATGAGACAGCAACCGACGCAGGACCCAAGACTTTAATAATCAGGCCGACTGAGGGCTACTGCAAGCAGATAACCCAAATGTAATGACTGCAACAGTGAAACACTAAGAACATCATTGATATGCAAACTGGTCTCGGTCGGGGACCACATGCCTTGGACTGCCCTTCCCGAGCAATGCCCCCCACAACCTAGCTGGGATGCGTCCGTGGTCACTGTGGCTTGGGTCGGGGCAGCAAGAAATGGGCGTTCTTCGAGAATATCCACAGAGTACATCCACCACAGAAGGGACGCTCTGCAGGTTCTTCTGAACTGTATCGAGTGACTGAGTGGAAGATTCTACAACGACCACTGGACTGCCACAGTCCACTGTAGAACACGCATGTGCAAACAAGCACATGGGAGAAGTGTAATCAAGGCTGCCATAGAACCGAAGGCTGGTAACACTGTCTCTGCTGGTGGCCGAGGCAAGTGAGCAACGGCCGAGACATGCAACCTCAGATTTCAAATTCTGTCCGGGGTTAGGAAGACTTTTGTCTGCAAGGAGTCTATCCATACTTCGATAAACTCTATGACTTGGACAGGTTGTAGGCAAGATTTGGCAACGCTGACAGTAATGCATAGAAAATCTGCTAGGTGTAGAAAATAGTCCCTGGCTTGGCAAAGTAGATGCTTGGTGGAAGCAGCAAGGAGCCAGTCGTCCAGGTAAGGGAAGACCTGAATACCCTGGGCTCTCAGGTGAGCCGCTACTACTGCCATAACCTTGGTGAACACCCTGAAGGCTGTGGTGAGACCAAAGGGTAGAGCTCGAAACTGATAATGACTGGCTCCCAGCCGGAAGAGGAGAAACCTCCTGGAACTCCTGTGTATCTTTATGTGGTAGTAAGCATCCTGGAGGTCTAATGAGCACATCCAGTCCACCCCTTGCAGGTAAGGCAGGATGGACTGCAACATGACCATCTGGAATTTTTCTTTGGCAATGGACACGCTCAGGGTTGACAGGTCCAGGATGGGCCTGAGGTCTCCCGTCTTTTTTGGCACCAAAAAGAACCTGGAATAGATGCTGAATCTGAACTGGTCTCGGGGGACAGGTTTGATGGCTCGTTTCTTTAGCAACTCGATAACCTCTAGTGTCGCTGCCTCCCTTTGCGCGGCTGGTACGTCCGGGAGGTGTTTGGGCGGTACTGGGGGAACCACAAAGGGAATTGTATAGTCTTTGGATATTATTTGTAGTACCCAACGGTCTGATGACATAGACTCCCACGCCATCAGCAGGAACGACAGGCGACCCCAACTGCCTCCAGAGCAGGGCAACCCCTCAGGGTTGCTACGTGGGTCTGTCCGAGAATGGTTCTAGACACCCAAAATTTCTCTGACCCCCTCTGCCCCTAGGGCGCCGTCTATCTTGACCTCCTCTGCATCTAGGGGAAGACGAATCCTGAACGTCCTGGGAATACTGAAACTTCCAGAACCACATCTTCTTTTGCCCTCTCTGATTCTGGGAAAAGGATCTTTGAGGGTTAGAGAAGCAGATCCTGATGGCAGACCATGTCTGCCCGTCCTTCGCACTCTGGACCAATGTGTTGTGGAAGGTCTTACCAAACAGGGAAGAACAGTCATAAGGGGCATTTGCAAGTGATACCTTGAAGGGTTCCGAGAACTGACACAATCTAAGCCAGGCATGGCACCTCATGGCAACGCCGGACCCAGCAGCCCTAACCACTCCCTCGGTAGCATGAGAGAGAAGGTGCATATAAGTATTAGATACAGCTGTAAAGGTGGCCATTCTCGTGGAAAAAGTGTTCTTATCCTCCTACGAAGTGGACCCGGGGGCGACTCAGCGAGTTCCTTGACAAGGTCGTGCTGCAGTCGGATAACATGGGCCAAGTAGTTTAGCTCCCTTATAGAGAAAGTAGCTGATGTATACCTGCGCTTCCCTAAATGGTCCATCAACCAGGGCGCTCAGTCGGGGGATGGACTGAGGAACTATCTTGAGCCAGTTCCTTCATGGTGGCCGCTGCTACCACTATCGTGTCTACAGGAGAACCCTTGTTCCTTGCAGGTCTGTCAGAAGGGGGGCTTAAAATTTTGTCCGGGCATTTCAGGATAGGCTCCACGGTGTCCGGTTCCTTCCAAGCCCGCAAAGTGATCAAGTCCACTAGGGGGTCCATGGGAGGGGACACCCAGGAAGTAGACAGGCCCACGCCGAAGGCCTCCAAAAACACTGACTCATCCAAGGAAGGTTTTGGGGCGGACCAACCTCCACGCTGGCGCAATAGTTCCATGATGTCCCCAAAGGGAGACACCCTCAGGACATGATCTGGGGGAAACCTTCCGCTTCCACTAAATCGGTGTCCTCGGTGAGGGACTCCGGGGAGGAGTCTAAGTGCCTCCTCTTGCACATATGCTTGTGGGGAATCTCTCCGATGGGACTCTCCGGAGTGGGCTCGCAAGTGGGTTGATGTTCCTCAAGGGAACCCATGTGGGGCACTTCAGACACGGGCTGTCCCAGGGATAAGATGACAGGAGTCGCACCAGAACTAGGGGGAGTCCAAAGAAATAGTCAGGGGTCTCGATCTGACGGAGACCACTCTTTCCACTACATTGAACACCGAGGGAGAGCAGAGCCCCTGGGACTCCAACACAGCAGTCGCTCTCCCCAGGTCCGACAAGTGGACCGGAGCCAGTCCTGAGGGAGGCGGAACACCGAGAGGATGCCCCGGATCAGACAAAGTCGGCGCGGACAGGAAAACCTCCACCCCCTTGGATCCAACGCCCAGGCTACGGCTCCGAGAGATGCTGGTATCTAAACTAGTTGGATCCGACGAACTCAAGGCAACCTCCAGCGTCAAGGTAGCAAGTACCATCGGCGCCGACGCCCTGACTACGAAAATCCTCGGATCCATGTACTCCGAAGCAGGTGGTCGGATCAGAGAAGGAGAAATTGGTGAAAAGAAGGGGAGAAAGCTACCCTCTCCTGCGGGAGAGGGAGCTGGGAGGACTTCCATCTGGATCTGCATCCGAATAAACCTCATCATCTTATCCATGTCTAACTCAGAGGCTATGGGTGGAGCCCGATGAGGCGACGGACTCCGACCTAGCCGGTATGTGTGCGGACACCCTGGAGGAACACCTCGGCTCCTCCGGCTCCAGACAGAAACATGGAGATCGGAGCCAAGGGGAGACAGGTCTAGAAATAGCATGAACCTTAGGGGGAGGTCCTGCTGAGGTGGAACGATCCGGGGACCTCTTCCTATATTTCTCAGCCTTGAGATCTCTGTCATGCTTTTTTGAATGGCTGGAATCCCTTTCTCTAGGCCTAGAAGAGGGAGGGTGAGTTCTGGCCTGAGAGGGAGAGAGAGAGCTAGAAGCAGTAACAGGGATCGAAAAAGCGGTCACAGCCGTGACTGCAGAAGAAGAAGTGGCTGCCTCAGTGGCAGGGAGGTGGCCCTTCAAAACAAGTTTAGCCCTGCGGGTCCCTCAGGGCTCATGGGTTAAAACCCGTGCAAACAGTGCAATCTACAGAAAGGTGGGACACACCCAGACAGACAACGCACAGAGTGTGGCCGTCAGTGGGCAACAACTTGTGGCCACACACTGCGCATTTCCTGAAAACTTGTTTAAGCTGATCAGTCATAACAGTCTAAGCTACCTACTAAACTACACACTCAGGGAAGGGGAGGAAAGTACAGTTGTGTACACTTACCATAAATGTAGATGTTTGAGTACATTCACTGTTACAGTCATTACATTTGGGTAATCTGCTGGCAGGTTGCCCTCAATTGGCCTGATTAGTAAAGTCTTGGGTCCTGCGTCAGTTGCTGTCCCTTCTTCCATGACGTCAGGTCGTCAGGTGCATAAAACATGCAGCCGACGGCATTACATCAGTTTTTCTTGCCCCAGATGTCAGGTGCCCCCCAAATGGGGAGCAAATAAAATTTAAAACACCAAAATATACCTCCATCCAAAAGCAGATACACCAAAAGGGCTTTTAAGCATAGTAAAAGAAAGTAGAGGTATAGCCAGAGAAAAATAGGGGGCTGGAGGGAGGGTAATCAGGACTGCAACAGTGAATACACTCGAACATCAACATTTATGGTAAGTGTACACAACTGTACTATGTTCTTCGTGTTTCACTATTGCAATCATTACCTTTGGGTAGATTCCAAAGGCTATGGTTGGGAGGAGGAAATTATACAGCATTAGGACCAGCTATAAGGCCCTGCAAGACAGCAGTGGCAAAACCAGCTCTGGATTTAGAGAAAAGTGGTAAATGGTAATGTTTGGTGAAAGTATGAACTGAGCTCCAGGTAGCAGCTTCTAGAATATCCCTGGTGGGAACACCTCTGAGAAAGGCTGTTGAAGTAGATGCAGCCCTGGTGGAATGGGATCTGATCCCCTGGGGGACAGTTTTTCCATGGTGCTTATAGCAGAAACGAATACAATGGCTTATCCATTTGGAAATGGTTTGCTTTGAAATAGCCTTTCCCTCTGCCCCTGCAGCAAATGCTACCAGCAGTTGTTCAGATTTTCTTTGAGATTTTGTCCTGTTTAAGTAAAATCTAAGTTGTCTGTGTACATCCAATGAATGCAGAATCTGCTCCCCCTTGTTCTGTGGATTGGGAAAGAAAGTTGGCAAATGAATGGTCTGATTAAGAGCCACACTGGATACCACCTTGGGCATGAAGGATGGGTTGGTCCTGAGAGATACCATGTCCACATGAAAAATGATGAAAGGCTCCACTGCCATAAGAGCCTGTAATTCGGAAATCCTTCTAGCTGAAGTGACTGCTAAAAGGAAAGCTGTTTTCCAGGAGAGAAATTTTAAGTCTGCAGTAGCAGCTGGCTCGAAAAGAGGGAGAGTGAGTTTCTCCAATACAAAATTAAGGTCCCAGGCAGGGGTTGGAGCTCTCCTGGGTGGTCTTAAGTTTTTGGCCCCTCTGAGATACTGCTTTAGCAGAGGATGAGAGAAGAGGGGAGGTTCTGTGTTGTAATGAGCTGAAATGGCTGAGACATGGATTTTTATGGAAGAAAAGGATAGACCCTTGTGAAGCATCTCAGTTAAGTATTGCAAAATCTGAGGAATGTTGGGCTGTGCTTATCCCCTTGAGATTGATTCCAGGCAGAGAATCTTTTCCATTTGGCAGCATAAGATTTTCTAGTACTAGGTCTTCTCGCCTCCAAAATGACATCCATCACAGGTTTGCTGAGGGATGCTAAGGGTGAATTTAGGCAATTAGCCACACTGCAAGATTCAAGGTTTGGAGCTGAGAGTGCAGAGTTTGGTTGTTCTGCTGAGACAGTAAGGAAGGTGTCTGAGGCAGGTGCCACGGTGAAATGTGTGATATACTGTGCAGGAGTGGGTACCAGTGTTGGCGAGGCCAGTCTGGAGCAATCAAAATAATTTTTGGTTTGTCCTGCTTGACTTTTAGTAGAACTTTGGAGAGCAGAGGCAGAGGGGGAAAGGCATAGACTGATAGTTTTTTTTCCAGCTGAAGGACAGAGCATCCATTTTCCAGGCTTTTTTTGTGATGAGTTCTTGTGCAAAATTTGTCCAACTCATAGTTCTGGTGTGAGGCAAAAAGATCTATGTCTCGGCTCCCCCATTTGTGTGTCAACATGTTGAAAATCCGTGGTTCCAGTTTCCATTCGTGTGGGTCCATTAGATTTCTGCTTAGTTCGTCTGCCAGAGTATTCAGCTTTCCTGGCAGGAATTGAGCTTATAGCTGTATTTGATAGGTCAAAGTTGTGTTCCACAATGCCATGGCTAGTGTGCAAAGGGGGTAGGAGTGTGTAACCCTTGCTTGTTTATGTACCACATAACTGTGGTGTTGTCTGTCTTTATCATTAATTGTCCTGGATGAAGGAAGTCCTTTAAGGCTGTCAGTGCATTCTGGATGGCTAGCATTTCTTTTTGATTTATATGAAGGTGCATTTGGTTTGGGTTCCATTTTCCCTGAATGCACTTCCCTGCCAGATGAGAACCCCATGCATAGTCTGATGCTTCTGTAGTTAGGGTTTGGACGGCAGGGGGTGGTGTGAATGGCAGTCCCTTGTTCTGATGGCAGGCCTCTGCTCACCATAGGAACTCTAGGCGCAGGCAAGGTAGGATAGGAATCATTATTTCCAGGCTGTGACAATGTTGACTCCATAGACTTTTTAAATATCACTGAAGTTTCCTCATATGCAGTCTTGCATATGGAATTAGAAGAATGCAGGAGGCCATGAACCCCAAGGCTTGCAGTATTTGCCTTGCAGAAAGCAGGGTTTTTGTGGCCACCTGTTTGAAGTAAGTCACCAACTGAAGTTGCTTTTCTGGCGTAAGGAAAGCCATCTGGGCAGTTGTATTCAAGCTTGCAACCAGGAATGTAATTTTCTGAGAGGGTACCAGTTGTGATTTCTTTTTGTTTATAGTGTACCCTAGACAAGTTAGAACCCTTTTTACAAATGCCAGATGTTTTAGAAGAATGTCCTTGTTTTCTGCCTGAATTAGACAATCGTCCAGGTATGGATATATTTGAATATTTCTTTGCCTGCAAAATGCAATTACTGGAGCCAGGCACTTTGTAAAGACCCTGGGCGCAGTAGATAAGCCAAAGGGCAGTGTAGAGAACTGGTAATGCAAGTAGCCTGCTTTGAAGCGGCAGTATCTTCTGCAAGATTCCCTGATTGGGATATGCAGGTAAGCCTCTTTTAAGTCTAGAGTTGCCAACCAGGCATCTTTGCCCAGCATAGGAAGTAACTGGTGAAGAGTCGGCATCTTGAATTTTGGAATGTCCAGAAAGGTGTTTAGAGTAGATAAGTCCAGAATTGGACGCCAGGATTTGTCTTTTCTGGGTACCAGGAAAAGTCTTGAATAGAAACCTTGTCCCTTTTCCTCTTCTGGTACTAGATGAATAGCCCCCATGCTCATGAGGAAAAGTACTTGTTTCTGGGCCTCTGCCCACTGATTTGGGGGCAGGTCTGGCCATCCGTTTGGAGTTGGCAACATGTGGAAATGAAATCTGCATCCCTGGGATACTATATTTAAAACCCATTTGTCCTGGGTTATAAGTTGCCAGTTTTTTGCATGAAGAGCTAGATTTCCCCTCAAAGGGGAGGCTAAAACGTAAGTGCTTTGTAAGTGTAGAGGGAAGTCATTGAGACTGCTTATCATAGGGAGGTGTATTGTTGTTTCCAGATTTGGGAGAGGAGGCACCCCATTGCTTTGTTCTGAAAGTCCCTTGGGACTGAAACCTGGTGCCTTTGGAATGTTTGGGTTTGACTTGAGTGGCTTTCGAAGGAACTGGAAAGGACCAGTTCTTAGTAGGCCAGTGTCTACTAAATCTTGTAGGTTGCACTTGTAAGAAATCTTTCACAGTTTGCATAGATTTAGCTTTATCTTCCATCTTTTTTAGAACTTCTTCAGCCTTATTACCAAAGAGACGGTCCTGTTGTAAAGGAGCATCCAACAACTTTGCTTTATCATGATCAGGCAGAGATTGCTCTTTGATCCAAGCATGCCTTCTTAGCACAAACCCAGTTACAGCAGCCCTGCAAGAGGCCTCCAAAGAATCAAAACCACATTGCAAAGTATGTTTTCCAACTTGTTCAGCTGAATGCAATAGATCCTGTAAATCTTTATTTTCCACACAGTCAGAAATCAACATCATTTTCTGTTTAAGCAGTCCCATGATATGCTGCTGATATTAGCATATGGAATTGACAGTTTAAAGCCCTGATTGCCAAGGTTCCAGAAGTGTAGACCTTCTTACCCCATCTATCCAGCACCCTGGAATCTCTATCAGAAGGGGTAGGATTTTTAGCAGTAGAAGCCCTAATGCCCTTGGGGCCCTGAGAAATGGTTTCAGGATCCGCAACAGGATTTTTGAAAAATAATTTGTGGGAGTCAGGAACCCTGTAGTATTTGTCTGGCTTACAAGGAGCCGGAGGCAGAGAATCAGGAGCCATACTAGATTCTGAAAACACATCATCAACAATGTCTAGAACAGGAGGTATAGCCAAAGGCCTATGCTGAGGAAGAAGAAAATCCCTAAGCCTCTTTTTAGATTCAGAAAAATCCTGAATTTACCAGTGGAAATGTTCCCTTAAGGTATGTAAAGTTTTCCCAAAAGAAAAATCCTCAGGGGGAGAAGCAGAAGGAATGGAATTCTCTGCACTAAGTAGATATAGATAATTCCTGTTCATTAGAAGAGTCAGAAGAAATAGAATATTGTTCAGAAGATTCATAGTCAATTTCTTGCCTAGGCCTCTTAGAAGGGGGGGGGGGGTGGCATCTTCAGCCATTTTGATCATTTGTTTTTTAGGCATAGGGGCCTGCACATGTGGCCTAGGCATCAGTTTTTTAGACATAGTTTGAGATTTTGGCCTTAAAATTGAAGATGGCATCGGTTTAATATACAAATCTGTAGGCCTGAATACACCCTCAGAAGCCGGTGCCTGCACAGCAGCTCTGGACCCATCCAAAGTAGAGACATCCGCGAGTTCCATAATTGAAGCATCTCACGGCATACCGGTCTCAGTAGAGGCCTGCAAATCAGAAGTAGCGGGTATCTGGGGCTGCAAAAGTGCCTCACTGAGCACCGGCGAACTGGCGACCAGCTTAGAAGCATCGGCGGCAGTTTTGGACCTGAACAGCCTGTCTCTGTCTTTTTCGTTGCGTTTTTTAGGTATTCTGGCAGTCAAATTGCTAACAGACGTCATTTCTGGATAATTAAAGCGTGAGCCAAAATATTTAGAAGCAAAAATGTACAGACGATGGATAGTGCGTTGATTAAATAAAGCACAGAACTGGCAACAAGGTACGTCGTGGTCAGGGCCTAGGCAAGGACTACAGTACAAATGAAAATCCTTATGAGGCATTTGCTTCCCACAAGTAATACCATTATTAACTTTTACTGACATCGGTAAGGAGCAAGAAAAAGTTTCACCAACGGGGTACTTAGCTTTTTAGTTGAAGACTTTGAATCTGAAACTCAAAAACGAAAATTTCAGGAATTGGCCAACTGGCATTTGCTAACTGCTTCTGCTTTGGGCACCGCGTGGCAAGAAAGACTGACATAATGGCATCGGCTGCATGTTTTATACACCTGATGACCTGACATCATGGAAGAAGGGACAGCAACCGACGCAGGACCCAAGACTTTGTTAATCAGGCCGACTGAGGGCAACCTACCAGATTACCCAAATGTAATGACTGCAACAGTGAAACATGAACATTCACTGACTAACTTTTTTTTTTAAACTCTTCAAAACACAACACACAGTGAAAGGGGGTTGGAGAGGGATACTACCCTGACTCACTAACACTAAAACTGCAAATCCTATCACCAGAAAAAACTCTTAAGTACTTACGATACTAGGAGCTTGGAGATCATGATACTGATCTCAAACGCGGCAAACGAGATCAGAGGGAAGGAAGGTGGTAATGGTGTATTATGGGTAGGGGGAGGAGCTTGGAGCTCGGAGCAGATGCTCGTGAACTTTCTAGCTCGGATCCGTATCCCACAGGTTGAAGACCAAATGAAGTCAACTACTTCAGATGAATTTTTTTTCCTTAATGGTACTATTCTAATAGTGTATAATTATTTTGCATGTTATAAAGTAAAGTTTTTCAGTTATTTTTAAGTGTAATGGGGATACTAATGTAAACAGGTGCTCCTGTTTTTTTCTCCCTTCTCTCTTTCTCCTTGTTCAATTTTAAGAAATGCACACACTGCAATATTAAAAAAAAGATCTGGTCAAAAGAGCATGTGAAAAGAAAAAATTAGTGTGCTTTTTCTCATACTTGCATAGGGGAATGACTGGGTTACAGCAAAGGTTTAAGAGACAGCAAGTAAATGAAAAAGAATATTGAATATTATAAAGCTTTTTTTTCCAGTAAACGGTTTTGTATCTGGTTCTCATCTCTCTAGCAGACAATCTGATAGACAGAAATGACTTGGAGAAAATGTTTCTGAAAGCACTCAAGTGTTTTCACAACTGAGCGAGCTATAAAGATAAGACAAAGTCAGGCAACACTTAATAAAAACACAGGCTGTACCATGCATCTTAGCATGGATAACCTTTCTTTTAAGTTATCTCAAGTCTATATGTGTATGTCATTTTTTTAATATTTGCTCCTATTAAGAGGGTAAAACAATATTTGAAGATATACATAGTTTGTGTGTTACTATTAAGTTAATAGGATTTAGGGGGCATTGGGGCTGTGTTTCCATTTTTGTTTGAGGGTTTTCAATAAAAAAGAAGTTATGTACTCACCATAACGTTCCATCTGAGTAGTTCTACTTCATTTCTCTTCAACCTGTGGGTCTTCGAATCCACATCGGATCTGACACAGACGCATTTTCCAGCTATGGCTCTGAGCTGCATGCGCCTCCTCTTACCCATAATGCCCCCTGTCTCCCTTCTCCCTTCAGATTGAGTTTGCTGCCTAACAGGTATCAGACACCAGACCCAATAACACCTTATCATCAAACACTAATCGACACAGGAAGAAACGTAGCCTGGACAAGTCCAGGGATCCCAACAATAAACGTCCAATACAAAGGACATGTCATATCCCAAAGGATAAGGTTAGGGGGAAGGAGGGAGGGACGGTTGAAGACAAATGAAGTAGAACTACTCAAATGGAATGTTATAGTGAGTACATAACTTCTTTATGTGAAGTAGTTTACTTCATTGTGAAGTAGTTTACTTCATTTGCTCTTCAACCTGTGGGACAGAGTCCCCAGCTACCTAACTCTTGGGAGGCCCTCATGGAAGGATATTCTGGAGACCCGCAGAACCAAAGGATGCTCTACTCCTAGAGACCAAATCCAGTTTATAATAAGAAATAATGGTGTGAGATGAGGCTCAAGTAGCAGCTGAACAAATATCATCCAAAGAGACCCTAGACCAAAAGGCTGCTGACGTAGCCATAGATCGCGTTG
The DNA here is from genome assembly GCF_019279795.1 of Protopterus annectens. Classification (NCBI taxonomy): domain Eukaryota; kingdom Metazoa; phylum Chordata; order Ceratodontiformes; family Protopteridae; genus Protopterus; species Protopterus annectens. The sequence goes on along the minus strand of NC_056729.1, from coordinate 335,009,424 downwards.
AATGAGCCTTGATTTTTTCCTGGTGGAGACAAACCTCTTTCTGAATAAGCCCGGCCAATGCATTGTGAAATCCAGTGAGCAACTGTCACTTTTGAAACAGGTTTACCAAAGAAGGGCTTGGCATAGGACACAAAAAGTTGATCAGACTTGCAGAATGGTTTAGTCCTATGAAGATAAAACCTCAACTGCCTATGTACATCCAGTAAATGTAATTTGCATTCCTCTTTGTTCTGATAGTTAGGAAAAAAATACTGGCAAGTTGATGGTCTGATTAATATTGGCTTCCGAAGCTACCTTGGGAAGGAAGGACAGATTAGTGCGTAGCGACACTCTATCTTTATGAAAGATCATATAAGGGACTTTGTTAGAAAGAGCTTGACGCTCCGACACCCTCATAGCAGACGTGATGGCAACCAAGAAGGCTGTTTTCCAAGTCAAAAATTGCAGATCCACAGATGCCGCAGGCTCAAAAGAGGGAGACACCAATGTCAGCAACAGTAAGGTGAGGTCGCATGGTGTAATCGGGTCCTTAACCAGGGGTCTGAGAAGAAAGGCACCTTTGAGAAAAATTTTACAAAGTTTAGAGGAAGCCAATGAAGACATGTTTACCCCAACATGAAAATTAGAGATGGCTGCTAGATGGACTTTCACTGTAGAGGAACTAGCACCCTGTTGAAAAATGCTAGCCAGAAAATCTAAAACTGCCGAAAGCAGAGAAGTGAAAGGATCCAAAGAACTCTGATTGGCCCATATAGAAAAACATTTCCATGTACTACGGTAGACTTTTCTGGTAGACTATTTATGAGACGCTACCAGAATGGATGTAGCAGTAGATGACAGACCGGGAGTCCTAATAATCATGGGAACCGGAGCAGCCAAGCAGTGAGCTTCAGACTGCCCAGATCTGGATGAGGGATCCCAGAGGGATGTGGGAGCAGATCTGGGACCGGATCCAAGGTCCATGGTGGAACTAGATGAGACCTGAGTAAGGGAAATCAAACCTGTCGAGGTAAAAATGGGGCGATGAGGATCACAGTGCTCCCCAGCCTTCAGGCTTTCTGTAGAAACTTCGACATAAGGGGAAGAGGAGGATATGAATAAAGAAGCCCAGGAGGTCAAGCATGAATCAGAGCATTTCTGGGGGCTTCCCCTGGTGGGGGGTTCAGAGCAAAAAACTCGCTACAATTCGCATTGGAAGGAGATGCGAAGAGATCGCAGCAAAGACGACCCCACTCTAGAAAGATCTGTTGTGCTACTGAAGGATTCAGAGACCACTAGTAAGGCGTCAGGATCAATCTGCCAAGCCTGTCCGCTAATATGTTGGATCATTCCGGGATGTGCGTTGACACCAGAAAGCGACCTGTGGAGGTAGCCCATTCCCACACTCTCATGGTCTCCCGACATAAGGGATAATATCCAGCTCCCCCTTGTTTGTTGATATACCAGACCACCGACATATTGTCTGTCTGAATTGCAATCGTTCCCAGAGGAAGATGAACATGAAGGGCCTGCAACGCAAGAAGAACCGCTCTCATCTCTAGAGCACTGATGTGCAGATAGGTCTCAGAAGGGGAACACATGCCTTGGACTGTCCTTTCTGAGCAATGCCCCCCACCCTAGTAGGAAGGAGTCTGTGGTCACCACGGTCTTGGGGAAAGCCGGTTGAAACAGGCATCCCTTGTGGAGATCCGGGGACTGAATCCACCACCAAAGGGAGTCCCTGCACGCTTTTGAAATTCTCACCAGAAAAAACAATGGAAGGTCTAACAGTGTCCACTGAACCGCCAGTGTCCACTGCAGCACCCTCATATGCAGACACGCCATTGGAAGAAGATTTATTGTGGCTGCCATGGAACTTACAGCCCTTAACACTGCTTTGGTTGTTGGTACATGGGTCTGAAGAATGTGTAAGATGTGCAACCTCAAGCTGCGTATCCTGTCTGACATGAGGAACACCTTCATTTGTATTGTGTCCAGCCATGCCCCGATGAAGTCTAAAATCTGAACCGGGAGAAGAGCAGACTTGTGCATGTTAATTGTAATGCCCAACTTGTTGGCAAGCTGAAGGATGGAGTCCCTGGCCTGACATAGTAGATGCTCTAAAGGGGCAGTAAAGAGCCAATCATCCAGGTACGGAAAGACCTGAATGCCCTGAAGCCTCAGGTGAGCCGCTACTACATTACCTTGGTGAACACCCGGGGGGCTGTGGTGAGACCAAAGCAGAGGGCTTGAAACTGGTAATGATGGCTCCCAGCCAGAAATGAAGGAACCTCTGGGAATGCCTGTCCATCATAATGTGATAGTACGCTTCCTGGAGGTGGATCGAGCACATCTAGTCTCTGGCCTGCACATAGGACAGGAGAGATTGAATCATTACCATCCAGAATTTTGTCTTGGTTACTGATAGGTTCAATTTGGACATATCGAGTACTGGTCTGAGGTCCCTCGTTTTTTTTGGCACTAAAAAGAACCTGTAATAAACCCCTGATCCGGACTGGTCTGGGGGGACCAGTTGGACGACTCATTTTCTTAGCAGTGAGTGTACCTGCACTGCTGCCTCCTCCTGCTGCATGGGTGGAACGTCCAGGAAGGCTTTGTTGGATGGGGGAGGATCCTTGAATGGAACGAAATATCCTCAGGATATGACTTGCAGCACCCACTGATCTGTAGTGATGGACTCCCATGCTAGTGAGTGAAGCGACAAGCGAACCCTGACTGCCTCCAGATATGGACAGCCAGGCAACCCCTCACGGCTGCTGCCTGGGTTTATCAGAGAAAGGTTCCCAGGAACCAAAATTCCTAGGACCCCCTCTGCCTCTAAGGCTGCGTCTATCATATCCCTCTGCCTCTGGGGGAAGGCGAGTGGGGAACATCATGGGAAAATGCCTGAGACTTGCGGAACCGCACCTTCTTCTGGCCTCACTGGATCCTGGAAAAGGACCATTGAGGCAGTGAGAAGCGGATCCCGATGGCAGACAGTGTCTTCCCATCCTTCTTGCTCTGGACCAAAGTCTCTCTGACTGTCTTCCCAAAAAGGGAAGAACCATCATAAGGGGCACTGGTAAAAGATGCCTTGAAGAGCTCCGAGAACTGACATAAGTGGAGCAAGGCATGACATCGGATGGCAACGCCTGACCCAACTGCCCATGCGGCTCCCTCCGTGGCATGGGAGAGCAAATGCATAGACATGTTGGCTACAGATTTTAGGGTGGCCATTCGTGCATCGAGTGTCTTCCTGTCCTCTGCCGACATGAACCCTGGGGTCGACTCCTTGACCAGATCTCCCTGGAGTCGAATGACATGCGCCATGTAGTTCAGCGCCTTCACACAGAAGGTCTCTGAAGCATAAACTCGCTTCCCAAAATGATTCCATGCTCTCGGCTCTTGGTAAGGCGGGTAGACTGTGCAGCTCTCCTGGGTGAGTTCCTTTTAGGTGGCCGCCGCCACCATCATAGCATCTACAGGGGACCCCTTGTGCCAGTGTAACTTGTCCACTGGGGGGGCTTAAAACTTTGTCCAGGCCCTTGGGTACTGGCTCTACGGTGACCGGCTCCTTCCACGTCCTAGATCTTATCAAATCCACAAGTGGATCGGCAGGAGAGGACACCCAAGAGGTAGATGGGCCCGAGCAGAATGTCTCCAAAAACACGGACTCGTCAGAGGTTAGTTTTAGGGCGGACCACCCCCCCCCCCCTTTGGAGAAGGATTTCCATGATGTCTCCAAAGGAGACATCCTCGGGGGGGGGGGGGGTGATCTTGGGGAACCTCTCCCTTCATTCAGGTCCGTGTCTTCAGTGAGGAACTCTGGAGGTGAGCCCAAGTGCCTCCTTTTACATGTATGCTTGGGGGGCTCCTCATCAGGACGGTCTTCGGAGGTCTCGCAAGCGGGTTGTTCCAAGGGCGAAACTTTCCTGGGGCACTACAGTGACAAGCTGTCCCTGAGAGGGAAAGATGGTCGGAACTACACTCAAGGCCAGGGGGATCTGGATGGACTCCGAAGACGAAATGGTCAGAGGCTTCGACCAGGCGAGAACCCTCTCCACCATGTCGAATGGCGAAGGAGAATGGACCTCCTTGGCTGACCTAGCAGAAGTTGCTCCCCCCGATCCAACCGGGGACCAGGAGCCGAGCCTCTGGGAGCCAAGACACAGAGGGGAATGCTTCTCTCTGACAAGCTCGGAGCCAAGAGCACTCCCTCGGATCCGACCCTGAGAGCTCAGATCCAATCCAGTCAGATCAGACACACTCAAGGAACTGGCTGGCCTCGAGGTACAGGGTACCATCGGCGCTGACCCCTCGACTCTGATCGTTCTTGGATCAAACGACTTAAAAACCGCAGGTCGGATCGTAGAAGGAGTGATGGGTCTAAACAATAGCTGGAAGGCGCCCGCTCCAGTGGGAGAAGGCCCTGGCAAGACCCCCATCTGGATATGAGTGCAGATAAATCTCCACATCATCTTGTCCATCTCTGTTTTAGACAAGCTCCGAGTAGAGAGGAAGGCCGCTGCCGAAGTTGGCTGGGAAAGCTGGTGGGGGGGAAGGCCTAGGGGGTCGACAGGTTAAGCTGTACCTCGGGCTCAGGTGAAAACTTGGGGGACCTGAGCCGAGGTGTCACTGGCCTGGAAACAGGCTTAACTTTCGGCGGAGGGAAGGCCTCCGACTAGCGGTCGGGGGATGGTTTGCGAGGCCGGTCCTTCTTGGTTTTATCCCCTTTCCTGGACCTCTTGGCAGGAGGGCTAGTCCCAGAGGCCATGGAAGGGGAAGACAAAGTAGCAGACACTGCTTTCCCAGCAGGGGAAGGTGGGACCTCGGTCCCAGCAGAAGAGGGCAACAGGCCCTTAAGGATCAGTTTGTCCCACCTGTCCTCAAGTGTCCTGGAATTAAACACACAGGGGGACTGGAGGTGAGGCACCCCCGAGCCAGAGAAAGCTTATGGCCACACTCTGCGCATCTTTTGAAGCCTGGCTTCGGAGTGTCCACCATGCCTTAAAAAGCCAGAAAAACACACACACACACACACACACACACACACACACACACACACACACACACACACATGCACCGCACAGAAAGAAAAGATGGGAGGAAAGATAGAAAAGCCTACTTACTAAAATTTTTTTTGTTTGTTTTTTATGCTACGGAGAACCCAGAGAAGGTACAGAAAAAAGGTTGAAGAGAAATAGATAAGAAAGGCCAAAAAAGGAACAATTTACTGTTATAGAAAAACACCCAAATGCTCTGGAGCTCGGACCACACTGCTTCCTCTCAGGCGGCAAACGAGATCTGAAGGGAGACGGGAGACGGAGGCATTATGGGTAAGGAGAGGAGCATGGAGCTCGGAGCTGTAGCTGGAAAATGCGGCCGTGTCAGATCCAATGTGGATCCAAAGGCCCACAGGTTGAAGAGCAAATGAAGTAAACTACTTCAGATCAAAAAGTTCTGCAAGACATGATATAGGCTCAAATGGAGATAACAAGAAACAACTGTATAAAAATTAACCTGCCAAACGGTACATGCATGCATGTAACACAAAAGCTGGACCTACACATTTAACAAAAAAGCTATTAAACGTAAAAGGTGGGAATAACAATTTTTCAAGACTATGACGCTTCCTGCAATGTCTTTGAACATTAATGGTCACACAGATAAATAAAAAAGAAACGGGTAACTATGTTAAAAAATGTAGAATGCAAACAGCTATGCTACAGGAGACACACTTGGAAAGAAATGAACATGTGAATTTGATAAAGAAAGGTTTTCAGGATGGTTATGCAGCAGAATATCCATGGCAAAGGAAGACAGGAGTACTTATATTAACTGCCAAGAGGAACTCCAATAGTGATAGAAGAGGATATACAAGATAATAATGGTAGATTTGTAGTACTAAGGGACTACTGGCAAGGGAGGAGGATTACAGTATTTATATTCCACCAAAAACTGCTATAATGGAGCTTAAGAAAATTCTGGGAGAAATAATCAGCTTTCAGCAAGGAATATTACTTAGTGGTGGGGATTGGAATTTGATTTGCAGCAGTGAAGGTGTGTCGGGGGGGGGTGCTCGGAAGGCAAAATATAACAAAGGAGGGCAGATTTTCTAAAGAAATATATCAAAATATTTGGCATAGAAGATGCAAATTCAGTAGCAGGAGTTCGGAATGAATTTACATATTATTCCCCAAGATGCAAAAACTGGGCTAGGCTAGACAGAATTTACATTTCGCAGCAGCATGTGCATTTGACTGAAGGTTTTAATGTGCACCCAATAACAATTATATTATGCATCAATAATAAATAAAAACAGTGTAATGAAATAAAAATGAGACACTGACGCTTTCCCACCTATCTGTTCAAAGGAGAGAGGCATTTAAAGAATGGTTAGTGAAAATTATTTAGAAACTATTACAGAAGATAGAAATCTCTTCTAAAAATATAGCTACGGAATGGGATAACATTAAGGTGAAGTTTAAAAATATGGTGGAAATAAAAGAAAGGGAGATATGGTTAAGAAGTAACAGGAATTTAAAGTAAGGGGGAATATAACTGAACAAGAGGAGGAGCAACTGCAGAATGTTAAACAGAAAATAAGGAATTACCCTTGACAATATACATAAGTTTAGAAAGACTGCTGTTAAGCAACTGTTTTTTGATAATAACGCTAGAGCACAAAAACCTTTTAGCACAACGTCTCAGGTAACAGAAAGTAGAAAGGGCTGTCACAAAGTTTAGGAAGCCTATAACAAGATAACAAGGGATCCTGAAGAAGTATGAGAAATATTTTGGAAATTCTATGAACGTCTGTATAAAGCAGAGCAATATGGAAATCAAGAAAAGGTACAAATGGAAATGTTTATGGAAGAATTAAATATACCAAGATTAAAGGTAGAGGAGGCTCAATTACTAACAGTTAGGATTAGAGGAGATGAGATAAAAATGGTGATGTAAAATCAATCTACCGGAAAGTCCTTGGGAATAGATGGTATTCCTATGAACGTGTGGAAGCTAGAAGGGAAAAATCTGATAAAAATTTGGACGGTTTTGTTTAACAGTATTTTAAGAGGAGGAGAAGTACCAACATCCTGGAAGAAAGTGGTGATAGTCGTAATACCTAAAGAGGGTAAAGATCCATCAGATCCAGCTTCATACAGGCCCATGTCAATACTAAACCATGACTATAAAGTATGTATATCTAGAATGGCTAAAAATGGAAAAAGTGATGCCAAAATCGATAGATATGGATCAATGTGGTTTTGAGGAGGGGAGGCAAACATCTGACAACATTAACAGAACACTGATGATCCAGAGGGAAGCAGAATGTAAGAAAATACCACTGTTGGTGGGTCTGGATGCAGAGAAAGCACTTGACTGAGTAAACTGGGACTTTATGAGCAGAACAGTGGAAGCATTTTTATTCCTTGATAAAAGGTTGATTAGGAGGATATATGAGGGATTGGAGGTGAAAATACAGTGGGTGTGGTCCTCTCTAATAATTTCTGCTTGAGCAGTGGAACCTGGCAAGAGTGTCCTCTCTCCCCTTTGTTATTTGCATTATATTTAGAACCATTGGCAAAGAAAATAAGGGACTCAAATTCAAGGATATAACTGGTATGGTAGTCAAGAAAAGCAGGCTCTATTTGCGGATTATATTATTTTATACCTGACAAAGTCACCAAGGAACATTACAGTGTTGTGGAACATGTTGAGACAGCTTCAAATCTTTTTGGGATACTAAATTAATGAAGCTAAAATAAAGGCAATAACAGTAAATTATGTATCCACACACAAACTGGTTCAGCAAAATCCTTATTTATGGGGACATGATAAAATGAAGTATTTAGGAATATGGATGAAAAATGATTCCAGTGTGGATATGTGGAAAGAGATTAAACAAAAGATAATACAAAAACTGAGAAAACTGAAGCTCTGTTATGCAGATATTGATAATAAGATACAAACAGCTAAAATGTTTTAGGCCCTTTAGTCTTATACACAGGTCAGGCATATTTTAATCAACCAGAGGAGAAGTTGTGGATAGCAATTAATAAAGAGCTGAAAGATTTTATCTGGGATTGGAAGATGGCAAGAGTCAAGTGGGATAAGCTTGTGCTTCCAACAGAACAAGGAGGATTGGGATTTCCCAATTTGAAGGGGTATTTCAGAGCAACACCGTTAAGGCTCTTATATATAGCACAAGCAGAAAACTATAAAGTGGAAAGAGATGATGATGATGATGATGAAAAAAGGGGGACGCTCAAGTAACAAGCAGGGGCTGGGATTTTGGATACAGACCTTTAAGGAGAATAACAATAATCATACAGAATATTATATCCATAGAGTAGCAGAAAGTATTCCAAGAACAAAGCCAACATGTGAATGGAGAAAGGAGATTCTGGAGATAGGGCTGCCTGCAATTAGGGGATACAGGCAGTAGGCAAGAGGGGGCTGGGATTTTTTGGAGAAAACTGGCAAAGGAACCAAGGCATTGGGAGCAAATAATTAGACAGGGAAAGGTAATAGAATATGAAGATGCCAACAACTTATTTGGACTGCAGGTTAGAGATCACCTTCCCTGTCAAGGATTGATTTCAGAGTATAGGCAAAGAGAAACAGGGTGATCCTAAATGAAAGATTAGCACTGGTAGAGTTTTTAGTAGAATCAAGAACAGAAGTTGCCACTAAGAAAGGAATAATTACTACAACATATATAATATTACATGATAACTATAAGAAGCAATCAGATGAGGTTAGAAAGGATTGGGAAGAGAGAGTGGATAAGAAATTCACAAAGAAACAATGGGGGATATGGGTATGTCTCCCAAACATGTAACTAAGTCTAGAACATTTCTGATTTTCAATTGGGAGTGTTTACATGGGTATTTTTATACTCCCAAGTAGACCCCAAAGAATTTTTCCTGAGGTAGACAGCAACTGGAGGTGTGATGGGGAAGAAAGCGGTAACTGGGAATGTATTTTTTGGAAGTGTAAGGAGTTGCCAGACTTTAAAGATTCCCTGCAGACTGTTCTGTAAGGGATACTGGGTGAGCAAACTGGTGTAACTACAGAAATTGTTTTGAGCTATTATACAGAATCAGAATTACCTAGATATAGTAAGGCCTTGCTGAGTCTAATTACGACTGACAAAAAGCAATTACTAGAAAATGGAAATCAAAGTCTAAACCAAGTTTACTAGAAGTAGTGAAGATAGCAACAGAGACAAAATGGAACTGGGATAGGAACAAATTACACAGGAAAAATGGGAAGTGTGGGATCAATACATGCAGAGGAAGAACAAGGTTTAAAAGATGGCAGGATTTAAATGAACTATGTAATGTCTGACTGACAATGACTGGATATATTACAACTGATGTGTACTGTTTGTAGCTACAGCTGTGTCAGCATGGTTTGTAATGTATAATGATTGCAACTGAAATTGTGTTGTTATGGTTCATTTTCATTTACATAAAAGCAAGACTGCCTATCTCATACGTGATAATTTAATATAGCTGTCTCTTGTTTATTTATTTATTTATTTTATTTATTTATTTATTTAGCATTTGTTGACCGGGAAAGTTTAAAAAAAATGCTCACATTTCCTTATATCTGTTGTCTTATCCACATAACATCTGAACTGTCTATGCAAATCCAAAGTAGATAGAATCCTCTTAACACTATTCTGAGGTGAAGGGTAAAAAGGAAGGAAGATGAATGGACTATTTTAAAGACAAGTCATTGACCACCTCAGGCATAAAAGAAGGACTGGAGTGAACAGAAACTATCTCTGTGGAAAAAAAAAACAGAAAAGAAGGAACTGCCATGAGGGCCTGGAGTTCCAAGAGTCTCTTGGTAGAAGTAACAGCCACCAACAATATGGTCTTCTAAGTACAGAATTGTAAAGTAGAAGTTGTTGCAGGTTCAAAAGGAGGCAGGGCCATTTTTTTTTCAAAAACAAAATTAAATGTCCTAAGAAGGCAGAATGGGCTTTCTTGGGGGCCTAATATAAAAGACACCTTTCAAAAATAATTTTGTTAGTTCCAAAGGCAATCAGAAATGGCTGAAAAAAATGAGCTTTAACAGAGGAGTATGACAGACCAGAATTCAGTAACTTGCATAAATAAGAACAGTACGAATACCCACTAAATAGGGTCCTATTCATGCTTGTGAGCCCGGACAGAAAATGTTTTCCATTTAGCACTATAGGACTTTCTACTAGTGGGTTTTCTGGCCTCCTGCAAAACCCAAATCACTTACTCAGAACACTGGTGTCAAAAAGGAATCAAAACCCATCCCCAAAAGGGGGTCAAATGTAGAGTGTGTGTATCTGTCAGATAAGGGTGAATGACAGACAACATGACAAACAAATTCACAAACCAAATTCAAACTAGTAGCATTTGGACTGCCTGCGAAAAAGTTCCGAGGATTATGTGTCCATAAATCACTTGTGTATCTTATGTCCTGGATGTAGGACATGCAACTGACATACAAGACCTAGAAGGGACTAAGGCTTCAGTGGATGTATGGCTATCCTCAATAGGATATCCCTTTCATAAGGAATACTGCAACAGTGACAAGAAAGGATATAAGTTGTGAAGATACTACACTGAGCTAAAGCAAGAATGTTTTTAGGGGGAAAAAATTAAAAAAATGTAGTAAAATCTGTCCAGTAAAACAGATAAAGTTGTAGAAGTATAGCTGCACAGGAATCAAGGTTGTTTTCAGTATTACTGAATCATACTTGTGAAACTGAATTCCTTTCTCAGGCATTCAGGCACTCAGGCACTCGTTTAGAGTTTTTTTTTTTTTCTTTTTCCTTTAGGACTTCCAGTTACAGACTACAGGTTACTTTCTTCTTTTTGATACTAAGGAATGCATGCAGCAACAAGAAGTTAAGCTTTCACATTTTGTTAAGAGGATTTGTTTATTCAAAACTGTTAACTGTGTTTTACGGTGTTGCCTCCCTTCACTAAATAATGTTTCAAAGTTCTGGAACTCTGATTTCAAGCTGCAATTGTTAGGACTTGGTCAGTTTTGCCTTTCTTCTGAAATGAGCACACTGGACTGCAGCTCTAGGACAGAAGCTTAAACTTGAACTCTATATCCCATTAGATTGTGCACCTGCTGTTTGGACGTAAAAGCCAGTGGTACACAGAACTAGTAAACTATTCAGCTGCTAGTACTGACAGGGCCAGGCAAGCAGTTAGATAAAAGTTTTGAGTTTTTTTTTTATGTACAAGTGGTCTCTTTAAACTCATTTATTTTGTATTTCATTACACAAGTACATAGCTGCCTACATATTTAATCTTCTGTACAGCGCTTTTCTATTTACTTCAAGTAAAGAGTTTTACTGTTCAATTTTAAATACTTGTGACTATGAGTTTAGTGGTCTAACAGGTATGTGTTCTTACTTGGTATACTATCAACTGCCGGCTTCTGCCTTTCTAAGAGTGACTGTTTTCGCCATAGCCACAAAACGGTTATGTATGGCTTATTTTAGGAGTGAACAGTGACTGAGTTTTTGGTGTGCTAGTGTGGTCTGTTGGTAGCATTACCAAGAAACAGGACAGGAAAATGGGCACTGGTATTAGTAAGGTATCACTAGGTCGTAACCCTTTTTACATGTGTATACGCTAAGTTACCCTGGCTAAGTATCAGTTACTGTAGGTAACACAGCACAGTTAAGGTCTGAACCACACATGGACTCGTTCCTTCACTGGTTGATCAGCAAAAGATTAGAAACTTTTACAACTATATACTTCATAAACAGCTTAATACAACTTGCTTAAGGCATTAAACATGCTGAAAAGTTATTGATTTTGCAGTCTACATTACAGGATAACATTATTTTTGGATATTCTTTGGATGGTTCGTCCAGCTGTTAAACATGAATAAACTTGGGCTGTCAGCACAATCTTTTAATATAAGAAATGTCCAAATACCCTAAACTGTCATACCTGATGAGGTACCACTATAAGAAGTGCTAAATATGAATGTCTTACCTGTGTGTAAGTGATAACTCGCTCTGGATCTGTGGATATGCTTACTTCAGTAATGACAGACAATGACTTCAGATCACTGGAAAGGCACAGACTCCGGCATGAACCAGCAATCTACAAACAACAAAATATCTGTTGCAGCCAGCTGTTTCATGTTAAACTGTTAACCCATCAAAGTATTAGGCATCTACATTCATGATATGAAATCAGTGGAGCTGCTACTGCCACCCCATACTCTAGACTATTGAGTGGCTTTATGTAGTTGCTATGGCGTTTATTTAACATTACATTTCTTTTCTTTTTCAATGGAAAATATAGCAAACACATTCAAAAACAGTCAAATCTCTTATGTGTATAAGTATTTAGTAATTCTAAGATTAAAACACTAGTCTTATGAAAATAAATCCCTCTTCCGACTCTTCTCCATACTGAGAAATCATGAGAGTTATATAGGAACGATACCTTTGACATATGGGAGTTATAGTAAGATTTTCTTTCAAATAGCAAGGTTTGATCATGAGGACAAAGCTTGAGGGATTAAATGCTCATGCCATCATCGTTCATTATCATCACCATCAACACCTTTATTTCATTTTCTACATGGGATCAGGACGTTGTGTCAACTGCCTCCATCTTTCTTGATTTAATGCCATCCTCCTACCTTCTTCAATGGTCACGCCTGATTACCACAGGTCTTCTCTCATACAATTCATCCATCCTTGCCTTCCTATATTTTCTAAATCTTCCTCAGACTGTCTTCTGCTTTTTTGCATAAGTGCCCAAACCAATGTAATCTGTTCTATTTGACCTTCTCTGCGATTGGAGTCACAGTGGCTTCTGCTCTGATGTCTCATTTCCTTGTCTGTCCTACACTGTGCATCCTACCATGTGTCTCAGGTATTTCATCTCCCTCTCTTTTAGCTTCCTCAACTGCTCTGCCTTCACTCCCCAGATTTCTGTATTATACAGTAGTACATGTTGCACCACCGTTTTGTGCATCTTACTTTTCAGCTTCTTTGGCATTCTTCTGTCACACACACCTGACATACTGTGCCAGTTGGCTGTAGCCTCTCTAATTCTAGCTTTGATTTCCTCATTCAGACTTTGGTTCCTCTCAACCATCACTCCTAGACAGAAGCATAGCTAGGGAGGAGTGAAGGGGTAACCAGCCAATGAGCAAGGTGTTAGGGGGCATGACTGCAGTACTGGTATTTCTAAATGCTGGTATTCAAACAATTTATGATACTGCTTCTGTAGTCAGGAGTGAAGCATTGTTTCAGCATGTCCCACAGTTTTAGGATGGAGAAAGCTGCTTGCTATAATGGAGCAAGCTGCATTCTACAAAAGTAACAAAACAGTTTGCTACAGTTTTTTTCTTCTTCTGATACTCCTCCTTAGAAGAGAAGAGAAGTGAAGTGTGCCAGAGCAGAGAATGAACCTAGTTTCTCCTGTTTTTCAACTGAGAGCTGAGGGACACCAGACTGGGAAGAGGCACTGGGTGCTACATGAGCCAGCTGCAGCTCTGCTCTCAGATACTTGAAGCTGTTAACCTGTTCCACTACTTTCTGTTCAATCTCAGTTTTCAGTTTCTTCTGATTTTCCCCATTTCCTGCTATGGAAACTCTCTTGTCTGCATTTAATTTCATTCCATGTGCCTTCAGTTTTGCATTCTATTCCCCTATCATTTGATAAAGTTCTTGTTCAGAGACTGCTTGTAATGCCACATTGTCTGCATACAGTAGCTTTGTTGAGGTGTCCCCTCTAACCTGTTTGCTCATGTAATTCACCAGTATGACCGGCAGTGGGCTCACTGCTGAACCCTGATACATACTCACTCCCACTAGGAACCTCCTCTCAGAGTCTGAACACTTTGTGCTTGTGTCATTGGGTTTTTGTACATAACATCACTTTTTGTGCTTGTGTCATTGGGTTCTTGTACATAGCCTGTACTAATTCTACCAAAGTTTCTGGCACTTCTAACCACTGCAGACTGCCTACATCAGCTTTCTGTTGTCCTTGTCATATACTTTTAACAAGTCTAGGAATGCACTGATGAACCCTTTCCTCAACTCTAGCTTCTTCTCAACTATCTATCCAACTGCAAACATTGGTCGGCTGTCCTGCATTCTGATTCGTATCTGAAGTACTAATTTTCCATCTTACTTTCTACTACTCTGCATGTTTATCAATTACTCTCTTCAACATTTTCATAAATGCTCATACCAGTCAAAAATAAATCTCAGCCATAACTCTCACATCACAACGGCAATATTATACAATTACTTTACGTTTTCGGTTTCTTTTTTTAACCAGTCATATGATTGGTAAGCATTCATGCCTATATGCTTCTTAGCCTTTAAGTGACTACTCCAACTGACCTAGTATCTGCATTCCAAAGCAAACAATTCTAAAACAAAAATGTTTTTTTGACAGTTTCTGTGGAATAAACAAAAGGTATGTACTTACCATAACAACAGATCCGTGTTGCCTTCTTTTCATCTGGTCCAACATGTGGGTTGTCAGATCCAGCTGGATCAGACCTTGGCGCCTGAAACTAAAGCTTTGAATCTGAGAGCTCTGACACCTCCCCTACCCATAATCCCCCTCTCCTGCCTGAATTACCTGACATAGAGTTTGTCAACTGCCCAAAAGATGTCACACACATGCGTGCGCGCACAGACACACACATTACATATATGTACATATACATATACACACACACATAACTGGATAAGGAGAAAATAAACAATATATAGTGTAAGAGATTCAAGGAGTCAGACAGGGTAAGGAAGTCTGTCCAGTGCCTAGAAGTACAATGACAATTTGGTAGAGGGAAGTACGGAGGGGATTTGAACCAGACTAAAAGAAGACAACACAGATCTATTGTTATAGCAAGTACAAAACTTTCGTATCCAATGCTGCCTTTTTTGTCTGATTCAACATGTGGGACAATTCCCAAGCTACCTAATAAGGACTTGGGTGGTCTCAAGGAAGTATGGCAAAGCCAAAAGATGTGCAAATCCTAGACTGCACATCTAACTTGTAGTGAGCTACAAAGATATGAGTTCAGGAACAAGTTAGTGCTGTGCATATATCACTGACTGGCACTACTGCTGAGGGTGCCATTGCTCTGGCAGAGTACACCTTAGGCTTTGATTGTAAAGGCATACCTTATGAATCATAGACAAATGAAATGCAATCTGCTAACCATCTTTAGACAGTTACCTTAGACACGGACTTTCCCAGCTTTTTCCTGGAGAAGAATATAAACAGTTAATGCAATTTTCTGATAGTCATAGTACAACGTAGGCAGAACATAAGTTAGCTATGCTCATCTAATGTGTGTAACTTATGTTCTCCTTTATTGGTAAAACTGGGGAAGAAAACTGGCAAGCCAGTCTGTTGGTTCAAATTAGATTCAAGGGTTTTCTTTTCAATTACTCTGTTCTTATGAAAGATAAAGAAGGAAGCCTTGCACAAGAGCGCCTGTAGTTCTGAGACTTTTTTTGGAAGATGTAACTGCAATCAGAAAAATAGTCTTCCATGAAATAAACTTCATATTTATGTATGTTGCTGGTTCAGGGGTGGTGGTTTAAGACTGAACTAAGATGGTGACATCCCAGGGAGGGATTTGATCACAAACTGGGGGCCTCAATAAAAAAGTTCCTCTCAGAAAGACTTTAGATACTTTGAGAGTTGCAGTGGAAGCATTGTTGGACCCTATGTGGAAACTTGAAAAGGCTGCTAATTGTACTCTAATTGTGGAATAACTTGATCCAGCTATGAAAAGTCTTGACAGAATTTCCAAAACGTTTGGAAGATGTGCTGAA
The DNA here is from genome assembly GCF_019279795.1 of Protopterus annectens. Taxonomy (NCBI): domain Eukaryota; kingdom Metazoa; phylum Chordata; order Ceratodontiformes; family Protopteridae; genus Protopterus; species Protopterus annectens. Next base: position 334,993,607 of record NC_056729.1, on the reverse strand, counting down.
AAGTAGTCTAGTCCATTAGAAGAGCCCCAAATGGAGAAATGCATTCATTTGCTCTTGCAAGTCTTTTTGCTGAGTTTTTCTGAGAGGAAGATATGATATGGAGTGCTGGGGAAGAAAGCCTGGCATCTCTGGCAACTGTTAGAATTGGAAAAACCATGTGGTTAGCTTTAGAGTCTTGAGGTCTGGTAGAGGTAGCCCAGATGGGTACGTGAGGAAATCGGGGAATGGATCAGGAACCCATGGTGGGTGAACTAGGTGAGGTAAATAAAAGGGAACCATACCTGCCGAGGTCAGAAAGGGGCAATGAGTATTACCTTGGTTTTGCACTCCATTGTTTTCTGAATGAACTTGGTGATAAAAGGAATAAGTGGGAAAAGTGTAAAGGAGACCTGGGGCCAAGGATGGACTACAGCATCTCTCATTAACTGCTCCTGTGGAGGGATGAGCGCAATGTAACTTCTGGATTAGTTGTTTAGGTACAAAGAAAAAGGTCACAGCAAGTTTAGCCCCAGCAGCTGAAAATCTCTGTAGCCATTGTTTTGTTCAGAGACCACTTGTGAGGCAGTAGTACAGTCCTGCTCAGTTAGTCTACTAGGATGTTGGACACCTCAGGTATGTGGGTTGCTATTAAACGGCGGTTTGAAGACATTGCCCACTGCAAGATTCTCATGGCTTCTCAGCAAAGTGGGTATGATTGGATTCCACCTTCTTTGCTTATCTACCAAACCACTGAAATATTGTCTGAGTGTATGGCAATCACATCCTTGGGTACATGATCCTGAAGTGCCTGCAATTTAAAGAGCAGCGGTCTTAACTCCAAGACATTGATGTGAAGCCTGGCCTCTGCAGTAGACCATGTTCCTCAGACTGTTTTTCATTTGAAATGCCCCCCCCCCCAACCAAGAATTGAGGCACCCATGGTCACTGTGGCTCTGGGTACTGGAGGACAGAAGAGTCTGCCCCAAGTTACTGAATCAAACAAAATTCACCATAGAAAGTGGTCCCTGCAGACCTGCATGATCTGTACTCTGTAGTGAAGGGGATGAAGTGTTTGAGACCACTGTACAGCATTTGTCTACTGTAGAGCTTTCATGTGATACCTGCCTAAAGGAACCATCAATATGGAGGACACCATCAGACCTAGGAGGCACAATAACAGTTGAGCCTGGGGTCTGGGATGATTTATCATCTAAAGAGCTATGGATCTGATTGACTTGACTCGTGATGAGGAAAGTTTAAAGAAAAGTATCATTAGCTGTAATAGGAATGAATGATGTGTTAGAAGTAGATCCCTGGAGGTAGCAGTTATATGGGACTACTTGGATCCCTTGTAGCCTGAGATAGGCTGTCACAGCTACCATTATCTTAGTGAACAACTGGGGCGCTGTGGTGAGACCGAATGCTAACACTCTTAATTGATGACCGTCTCCTAGCCTGAAAAAGGGAATCTCTTGGACTGCCACAGGATCTTGACACGACAGTAGAAATCCTGGGCATCGATACAGCACACCCAATCATTCTTCTTCAGCAGAGGTAGAATGAACTGTATTGTGACCATCCAGAATTTTATCTGTTTTACAAATTGATTCGGACTGTTGAGATCCAAAATTGGTCTTAGGTCCCCTGTCTTTTCTGAAACTAAAAATAACCTTGAATAGACTCCGAATTCTAGTTGGTCTTCGGGGACTGCTTGGATGACTCGTGTAGCAACTTTGAAACTTCGCCTACAGTGGATTCTAACTGGGTGGAGTATCATGAATCATTTGTTTTGTCTTTGTGGTTTCCAAAAGTGGAACTGTATAATCTCTAGAAATGATCCTTAGCACCCAAAAATTGTAAGTTATATTTTGTCAGCTACATGGCATAAGCAGAAATGTCCCCCAACTCCATCCAGAGTGCAGTAGTTGGGCAAGCATTCAGGGATGTTGATAAGGTTTCTCACTGAATGTCCCATGGAAACCCTGGTTTTGTGAACCACCTCTACCTTGAGGGCAACGTCCCATGGAATTACCTCTGCCTCTGGGAGACCTATTTCCAGAAGTGTTCTGGTGGAAACCTTGAGATTTTTTTAAATCAAATTTTTCTTCCCCTCTTGGATTCTTGGAGAATGGTTTCTGAGGCGTTGAAAAATGCATTCCAACAGTAAACAAGGTCTTAGCATCCTGGTAAGCGTTTCCTTGACTTTTGGTCCAAACAAAATGGAGCCACTTTACAGAACATTTACGAAGGATGTCTTAAAGCTTTCTGCAAAAATCGCAGAGTCACAACCAGGCATGAAGTCACATAGTAATTCCTGTATCAGCTGCATGGACTGCTCTATCTGCTGCATTAGATAGCAGTCTCATGGCAACACTCGATGATGACTGTAGGGTAGTCTACTGGGTATCTCCATTTTTTTTTTTTTTTTTTTGATATTTGATGGTAAATCACCTGCCAGGGAATTTGAGAATTCCTTCACAAAATCCCTCTGGAAACATGTCAGCTGAGACATGTAGTTCAGTGCACAAACTGAAAAAGTGGTCAAGCATAAATCCATTTCCCCAGTATGTCCATTGTACTAGACACTTTGTTAGGGGGATGGACAGAGGAACACTCTTCAGAAGATTCTTTTTTAGTGGCTGCTGCCACCACCATGGCATCTGCAGGGGGACCATATGCCCAGTGCTTTCTTTCTTTAGGGGCAACTAAAATTTTGTCTGGTTTCTTTGGAATGGTATCTGCCAGATCAGGCTCTTTCCAGGCTTTCTGAGTAATGAGGTCAACTAAGTCATCAGGAAGCAGGACCACCCAGGATATTGAAAGGCTGGACCCAAAGGCTTCGAGAAACATGGACTCATAAGGAGTTTCAATAGATCATCACCCTATTTTATAAATTCAAGCAGGTCTCTGAAGGATACATCTTCAGGGGGAGGGAGTCTTGGGGAACTTTCTCCCTCATCTAAGTCAGTGTCTTTGGTGACAGACTCAGGAAAGGAGTCAGTATGCTCCCTCTTACAAGTACTCTTCTGGGGGAATGGGGTTTGGGACGTCTGAGGGTGACACATCAGAATCTGACGTGGGACTTGAATGCAGAGTAGTCTCGAAGCCCAAGGGATCTGTCTGTCCTTGTCTAACAGAATGTGAGGAAGTAGGAGCCATCTTCAAAGGGAGTCTGAATGGATTTGAACTCTGGGCATGTACCAGCTGTCTTGGTCTAGTCAAGGCCCTCTCTACAGCCTCAAAAGCTGACTCAGCAAATGGAACTGAAGGAGAGCAGAACCAGAGGCCCTCTTGACTTCAAGGGCTGAATGCTCCAAGGAGAACCTCAGAAACAGATGGTGTACAAGAAGTCTTTGGTGAGGGAGTCTTGATCCTAAGAACAGTAGGATCCAACTGTCTTGAAACTTTAGGCACCAGACCTGCAATAGCTGTGGGATATGGCGACCTTTTCTCGGCTTTATCCGAGCATTCCTCAGGTCTCTTTTCTTTAGATTTTCTTTTGCTTCATCTTTTTCTCTCTTTTTCTTTTGATCTTATTTGTTCCTTATCTCATTCCTTCATAGAGGAAGGGGAAGAGGTGGATCCTTCTGGTCCAAAGACATTTTGGACCCTGTCTGCAGGGGAAGAATGTCTTTTAAGATCAGTTTTTCTCTTCTCCATTGGAGGGCCCTGGTGCCAAAAGCAACACAAATGGACCACAAATCCTGCAAGTGGGAAGACCTGAAACAGTAGATGCACTCAAATGTGCGTCTTTTACAGCTTCTGAAGCTGTGTGCAGCTGTTTTGTTTTAATGCATGGTCTGAATACGATGCTGTCTTGTACTTTTTTGAACTAAAGATGACTGCACTTTTCTTCTGCCAGAATTTAACTATCTGTGCAATGCATGTCTCATCTTTACAAGATGGCATTCTTCCATCAGGGTTTATTATAGGAAAATACCACAAACTTGTGTAGATGGTATTTATGGGCTTGTGCTGTCAATCAATTGTGAATCATCAATCTATGGTTTAGGGGGATGGGAGTCAATTGTTCACAGTGGAACAGTGAGGAGACTGTGAACCCCCCCCCCCATTATGAATTCCAACAACATATCCACTGATGATGCTCACAGAATTTAACCGTATAGCACTTTATGCTGAATGCAGTTTAGTCGAAGTGAAAGTATGTTGACAAGGTTCATCCACAGACACAAACAGTAGTGGTTTGGTGGTGACTTGGTAGGTCAATAATGGAAACAAGAGAGCTATCTGTTATATCCACTGTTGTACAATCTTGAATGAACTGAACTTGTGAAAGTGGGGGATGGAAAAATAATTATTCTGATTGGGATAGGACAGCTATATGTTTCAACTCTGGACACTCATCAGTATCCAAATATTAGAGGAAGAAAGCAGTCACTGAGATTAGGAATACTCCTCCTTTACATTAACTTCCACATGTTAACAGCTCTGGGGGCTCAGTTTCCTTTAGTTTAACAGACCTTTACTCTAAAGATATATTAAACCACCAAGAAGGAAAAATAGTCCAGGAAACGACTCGTAGCCAGTATATCCAAAGAATTTATTTTATGGTACCAACAATTGATGTTCTCCAGTGCCTCGGCATAAGCCTTTTAACAGAGTATAACAAAACCCATTTCTCATTCCTTTATATAGTAAAAAACTATTCTAATAAAACAATTAAAAAAACACTTAATTACAGCAGCCATTTCCAATCAAGTTCTCTATTTAACCCCTGCCCTAAGTGTCTTATAATCTAACTAAAAATGAATGGGAGGCTTTAACGAAGATGAGATGTAGAAAAGATATTATATTTAAGCCCTCAGATAAAGGCAATAAGTTAGTTATAATGACAGTAGAACAGTATTATAAGATGTGTATGGATAATTTAAATAATGAGGAAGTATATATATAATTGCTATATGGATGGAATATGAAACAGCCTTGTCAGCATATAATGAACTAATAAATAGGGGGTATAGACTTGGCTATTTTACCAAAAAAGACATAGAGTTGAAATTTTCCATAGAAAATTGTGCTATGGCCAAATTTTACTGTCTTCCTAAACTACATAAAGATAGATATAATCCCCCGGGTCGTCCTATAGTGTCTGCTTGCAACTATTTTCTTCATAATATAGGAATTGTGTTGCATGAATTACTTTTACCAAAGGTTGTGCAGTTGTCTTCCTATATTAGAGACACCTTTGACTTTCTGGAGAAAATTAATAAAATTCAGTGGAATGAAAATAGGTACTGGATAGTAGTAGATGTTAAAAATTTGTATACTAATATTACACATGAATTAGGGGTGGAAGCTCTTAAATTTCATTTGGGTGAAACTCCACTTACTTACTATACAGTTGATTTAATATTGTTTTGTCTTAAAAATAATTTTTTTGAATTTAATGAAATTCTTTATCAACAAATTAAAGGCACAGTGATGGGAGCAGTTTTCGCTCCAGTATATGCAAATCTATTTATGGGTTATTTTGAAACCAAATTTTTGTATAGAATGTGCTTTTTCAGAAGTCATTTAATAGAATATTATCGTTACATAGATGATTTAATCTTTCTATGTGAAGGGGGTAGTTTAGATGTACATAATTTTATTCATGACCTTGACTGTAATAATTGTATAAAAGTTTGATGGAGAGCAGTGGGGAGATAAAGTTACATTTTTGGATGTAAATTTGCATGTTAGAGGTAATAAGGTAGTAACATCAGTACATCATAAATTTGAAGGTGTGAATAATTTCATTAATGGGACTAGTTGCCATCCTCCACACTTAATATCAGCACTTCCTATAATGAATTATTGCAATTTCAAGATTAACTAGTGATGAACAACAAAAAGAATTAGAAATTGAGTTGACTTGTCAGAAATTTATCAAAAGAGGTTATAGTGTAGAAAGTGTAGAACAAGCTAAAAATAATTTGAATTTTAATAATCAGATTCATAAACAAGTAAAATATAGGGCTAAATCAGATAAAATGTGTATAATCAACAAGTGGATAAAATGTTTTTGTTACAACATATGGAACATATACAGAGAAATTAGTAGAAATTGTTATGTTTTATTGGACACATTTGTTACAAGATCCATGCTTGGGTGAATTGTTACCTCAAAAACCTATGGTGTCTTATAGACGTGGAAAAAGTATTAAAGATATGCTAGTTCATGCATATTTTATTTTTTCTGCTGCCAGTCTAACTAAATGTATTTCTGATTATGGTTTTAAAGCATGTGGTCATTGTAGTATATGTAACCAAACAGTAAATTCTTTTGACTGTATAAATGGAAAGAAATTTAATTTGAATGGTAATTTTAGTTGTAACACAGAGGGTATTGTATATGTACTCAAATGTGAATGCAATTTATTTTACATAGGTGAATCAAAAAGAAGTTTTCGAGTCAGGTTCTTAGAACATCTGAGAAATATTAAAAATGAAAAGGTAGAAAGCCCTTTAGGCTTTCATTTTAAAAAATATCGTAACAGTGATGGTAAGAATTTAACAGGCACAATTTTGGAAAAAGTACATTGTGTGAAAGGTATGTGCTTGAAGAATAAACTACAATGGAAAGAAGCACTGTTTATTTTAAAATTTGACACTTTACACCCTAAGGGGTTAAATAGAGAGCTTGATTGGAAATGGCTGCTGTAATTAAGTGTTTTTTTAATTGTTTTATTAGAATAGTTTTTTACTATATTTATTTTATTTATTTATTTTATTTTATTTTATTTTACATTTGCTGACCGGGCTAGTCTAACTGGATATATGTCCATTTTCAGTAGAGGCCCAGGGAGAAAAGCTCCAATGGAATATTACATTGTTTATACAGAATAGACCATACAAGATTAGAATTTAAAAAACAAAGTTAGACAATATATGCAATGTACAACTATGATAGTAGCAAACAAGGAGAAAAAAGTCCTAATGTCTTTATACAAAGAAATAATAATAATAAAAATATATATATTTTATAAAAAGGAATGAGAAATGGGTTTTGTTATACTCTGTTAAAAGGCTTATGCCGAGGTGCTGGAGAACATCAATTGTTGGTACTATAAAATAAATTCTTTGGATATACTGGCTGAGTCATTTCCTTTACTCTAAAGATGGTCACTGAGACCAAGGGTGACTCCATACATCTAGTTTAACTAGCCACAAAACTTCCTTCCATTTCAATGAAAGATTCCACATCACCACCAGTACAGGAGGAAAACAGGGTCTCCAGGACATGAAAAATGCATTTAGGTGGATGGCTGGAGGAAGCCCAATACACGAGTGCATTTTGTTCAGGGTAATTGCAGGTCATGTAAGTTTTGGGAAAGCATCAATGACTTGCCCAACATAAAAGCAGCCATGCAGAGCACAAAGCAAAATACACTACGAGACAAAAGCTGGTTGTTTTACATTTGTAAGTTTTACTGTTGCCAATGCTAGTGAAGGAACTGGGTCTATATTATATGTACGAAGTTTTATAACTTCGAATACCATATGATCGACACCCATATGGTCGAAGTTATAAAACTTCGAATAGCGAAAAAAAAAAAAAAAAAAAAAAAAAGAATAAACCCTAAACTCCTTTTAGAATGTATCCAAGCTAACCTCCCAGCAGGGGTCACTTTTATAACCTTGTGGGAGATGCAGCTATTACTCCCATGCCAGTAATAGTGATTCCTTGGGTCTATATTATTTGAATGAAGTTTTATAACTTCAAATACCATATGCTGGACACCATATGGTCAAAGTTATAAAACTCTGAATAGTGAAAAAAAATAAAAAAATAACCTAACGGGTTAAAGCAGGGGGGCAAAACCCCCTGCACCCCCAGCTCTTTAAATATAACAACTCTGAGACAGCACTATAATGCGGTAAAGGGAAGACTTCCCTTTACTGTACTGTAGTGCGATCTTGGAGTTGGTATATTTAAAGAGCAGGGGGTCTTGCCCCCCTGCTTTAACCCGTTAGGTTACTTTTTTATTATTTTTCACTATTCAAAGTTTTATAACTTTGACCATATGGTGTCCAGCATATGGTATTTGAAGTTATAAAACTTCATTCACATAATATAGACCCAAGGAATCGCTATTGGTATGGGAGTAATAGCTGCATCTCCCACAAGGTTATAAAAGTGACCTCTGCTGGGAAGTTAGCTTGGATGCATTCTAAAAGGAGTTTGACAATACCAGATCTCTTGTATATAAACCTTAAGTGTTCACCTAGTTAAGGGGATAGTGTTCAGGTTCCCATCCAGATATTCCAGTTAAGGGAAACTATATATTTAATTTCCTTGGAGTCCACAGTGTAAAGAAGAATCATAGCCCTGCTTTATCTGTTGGATTCCAACTCTTGCAGTCACTTGTCAAAGTCCTCCTGCAATCTGTGCTGGGGTATGGGGAACAGGTAGCATCCTAGGGAGTTGGGGTATTTCAATCAGGTGTTTGTTAAGAGTTTGAAGGCCTCTTCCAATAGTCTACTGTCATACCCTCTAATTAAGGAAATACACCTTACATTTGTTTTATACTGTAAATGAAGCCATTTATCTGGGAGGTGATTCAGGTATGCCTACGTGCTGGGATTTAACCATGCTTCTTGGGAGCATACTGGATGCATGGAGAAAACTACTCATCCTTGCTGGTTTATGGTACAGACAGATCTGAATGTTAAAAAACCAAAGATCAGGAAAGGACAGTCTGATCTGGCTGGAGTGGATATCAAACTTATGAAGGTTTGAGGAAAGGCTAAAATCATTGAAGCCAGGGATGTTGTGGGGATCCCCTTTCCAGATGATGGAGATATTGTTGATAAAATATCATAAGCCAGAGGGAGTGAATGTCTGAGTGCTGTCTGCCTAACAAATGAGAAAGTAGTTTTCTGAAGATATGCAACCTCAGGGGCTTTTCCAAGAAATGAGGTACAAGCAGCAGGAACTAAGTCTGCTGAGGTCTATAAGGGGTTAGAAGAATTACACTGTTTCCGTGTAACCTGGCTTCCTGGACAAACTTCATCACCGCAGGAAATAAGGGAAGAGTGGAAATGTCCAGGGGCCATTTTGTGAATGAGGAAGTAGTGGTTGATGCACTCAACACTGGCTGGGGATGCAATCAGGTTGTGGCAAGGCTTGTCCCATATTCAGAAATTCTGAGTCACAGAGGGACTGATGGATCACTTGTTATTAGCTACAATTATTCCTTAGGAAAAATGGTTATATGGCAAAATATGAAAAATACTGTGCCCATTAGTTTGTTGCCACCCCCTTAAACAAAGACCTCTGATCATAAAAGGGCTGTTGTGCCCATGTAGTCTCCCAGAGTAGATGGCAGTGTTCTCGAGAGTCTCCGAGATTGTGTTCCCACATTTTCATATTTCTCTTTCCAGTTCACAGTCAGTCAGCCTCTCATCATGCCATTTTGTTCCACAATATATCTATTCTGTTACTAAATCTATTTTTAGTGATTTTGGTGGTTTTGGTGGGATTGGTTTTTTGGATTTTTGGCATTGGGTTTTTGGCGGGTTTTGGTTTTCACACATGGCCATGCATTCATGGGGCCACGCAGGGCTGTGAGAACTGAGTCTGAGAAACTGTATGCCTGAGGCAATTTTGGAGTTTGAATTGAATTTTGTTGATTTTTCTTTTGGGGTCTCTTAATGGCTCAATTTGTTGGGTCTCTTAAGGTCTGGATGAGAGGGGGGGCGGTCGACAATTTCTCTGTCTGATGAATGATTATGGGACAATCTGATTGACTGTACTCATTGGTCTGATAAGACCTAAGTCAGGTAGGCAATGATCCTCCACAGGATTTTGATTGCCAACTTTAGCAATGTGTGAGCAAAATGTAGGTCTTTTCAACCCCAGATCCCCTGGTCCTGAAAACCTCTTCTGTGTTCTTGATTGGTCCTGAGTAGCTTGAGGTTGGTTTAGTGTTTAATGGTATGCCTACTATATGAGTTTTTTGTATGACTTTACATTTTTCATGGCTCTGGCACCAGCTATCTGTTTCCGTGAGGCTCTCTTTTCTGGTCCCTCCTTCTGATCAGTCTCAAGTGTCGATGCATTTTCCTTTCCCAGTTTGCAGTCAGTCATCAGCAAATGTCCATCTGTACATCTTGTCACTTTTGGCCTACATTCAGTGGCCTGTAACAATAGATAGTGGAGACACCATTGGGGCCTGGAGGACACCTTGTGAGACACCACAGCAACACACAGCGCCGCCAGCAACTCTAACCAACTCCCTGTCTGTTTTTCAGCCAGTTTCCATCTTTTTTGACCATCTTGTTTACATTTATTTCTTTTTTTTTCTTGTAGTTGGGTGGGGTGTGTGAGTGCTTGCAAGGTCAAGGTCAAGGTAGGCTGTATGGACTGCCCTTTCCTCATCAATGGCCATGGTGACTATTTAAGAGAAAACCACCAAGTTCAAAAAGGCATTGACTTCCCTTGACAAAGTCAAACTGGGGGGTCCAATGTCCTGCAAGTCCTATATATTTTTTTTTATGAGCTTATATGATCCTCTCTCCTAGCTTTGCAGACTAGACTTTGTTGTTTATGGGCGTAATTACCAGGGTGAGGCATCAGCAAATGACTCCACTATAGAACTGGCCTTCCCTGGAATGTGTCATTAGAAACTGGTTGGACAGAATGTCAGATTCCCATATTTGTGTGACTTCTCAACACAACAGTAATACTAAGTCCTTCTTTGTTTACTGATGTACCAAACCATAGTCATGTTGACAGAGTAGATGGTAATCACACAATTTGGAACAAAGGCCTAAAAAGCCAAAAGGATAAGGAAGATTATCCAACACTTTCACAATGATGGCAGGCAGGGTAGATTCCAAAAACATCCAAACACCTTGATCCTACTGTCCAATATAATGCCCTCCTCTCCACCATCAGACAGAAGCATATATGGTGACTGTTGGCACAGCCATAGGATTTCTTCCGATAAGATTAGTGAAAACCCGTCCACTACTGAATGTGCTGTTTGAAAGCTCTGTAAATCTGAACTTTATGTGACACATGGTCTGGTACCTGGGATGAAAGGACCATCAGTGTCCACTGCAGCACCATCACATGGAGGCTGGCATTCATGGTGTACAACTGGGACTGGATGTTGGCATAAGCCTCAATCTAAAGGCACCAATAACATGAGATCCTTCTGGAGTTAATCATAATGCACACTTTGAACTGAAGAGAGAGTATTCACTCTACATAAATACGTGTTCTCCAAGAAAATGTGTCAAAAGTGCAGCCAATGAATGTGAACAGCTAGAAAAGGGTCAACTGTGACTTTGCAAGGTTCAGAAGAGTGGAACATTCTGATCAGATATTCCATTTCTACTGTTAGAGCAAGGACTGAAGGTGCAGCTATAAGCAAGTCATCTACACATGGGGAAAAATATTGTCTCTGCAGCCTCTGGTGGTCCTGTACTGCAGACATACATTTGCTAAACACTATGTGTACTGGATTATGTTACAATGGAAAGGTCTAAAACTAGTAACAATAGATTATTACTCTAATGTCAAGAAACCTTTTCAACTTTTTTTGTAAAGTGAGGCAGGCATCTGAGAGATCCAAACTGCACATGCAGTCTCCTTCTGTCAGGCAAGGCAAAAAGTGAACCATGACTGTCTGAACAGCTTCCTTGGGGATAAATGTATTTGGGCCTTTTAGATCCCAAACTGTCCTTAATTCTCTCTCTCTCTCTGGTCTGATGAGACCTCATGGATAGCACTTTTTCTTCAGTTGTCTGAAAACTTCCTTCTTTGTGGACATTTTCAGATGACATAGTACAGTGGGGAAGGGAATAGGTACTGGGACAAGTGTAGTTGCGAAAGGAATCCTGTATCCAGAATAGACATGTCCTTATCCACTTTTTAATTTCTCCAAGACTTTAGGGTTTCTAATACCATGATGAGAATGGACCCTATTCATAAGTCAAAGTATGATTAAAGTTCATGAAATTACTATTGTAAATATTGGAAGAGCATTGCACCACAAGTATTAGTACTTCATCTGAGTATTCAAAACTTGCTAAACAACCAAAATGGTGAAAAGACAGCTTCAAAACAACAGCTTCAATAACAGGCTTTTACCATACTGAATCCACAATATATGAAATATAGAGCTTGAAAAAGCTGAAAGTGCTTGTCCATTGTTTACATCAGAAGGGTTTTTCACTTTTGTTTGTTTTTTTCTGTTTTTATGACATCCACATGTTTCAAAGCTGTGGAATTACAACGCCACTTGACTTTTACAACAGCAAAGCTCTATATTTCATATATTGTCCACCTGTGTCGCTAAGTCTCTTATCACACTTTCGGTGTTTAGTGTACTGCCACCTATGTGGTAATTCACGGGTACATGTCTTTTTACTAAAAGGGGATGACTATACATTTCTTGGCATTGAGCTTGAGCCCATGGCTCTGGCACCAAGCATCTGTTTCTGTAAGGCCCTTTTGTAGAGTATCCACATCATTTTGGGATTCAATAATGGCTCCCAGTTTGCAGTCATCTGCGAACTTTGTTAGCCAGAGTCCCTTAGTGTTGACCTGTACTTCAGAGAAGTAGATGCCAAACAAGAGCAGTCCCAGGACTGAACTCTGAGGTACTCCACTTGTCACTTGTCTGGAGCTGGATTTGGAGTCTGCTACTTTTACAGAGTGGGTTCTATCAGTAAGCCAGTTAGCAACTCATTGGGTGACGTAGGGATTAATGCCCAGCTTACTAAGTTTATCTATGATTCCAGAGTGGGGGATGGTGTCAGAGGCCTTAGCAAGGTCTAGATAGGCTGTGTGGACCACCTTAACCTTGTCCATGGTAGACTGGGAAAGTACAGTTTTGTACCTACCATAAATGTAGATGTTCGAGTGTATACACTGCTGCAGTCATTACACTTGGATTATCCTGCCGTCAGGCGGTTCCCCAGTCGGCCTGAGTTCCAAAGTCTTGATCCGGCATCGGTTGCTGTCGCCTCCTCCCTGACGTCAGTGTGACAGGGGTATATAAGATGCAGCCGACGCCATTTTCTTCAGTTTTTCTTGCCCCAGATGTCAGGTGCCCCCAAAAAGGTAGGCAATTCAAATTGCTAACAAAACATACATAGGAAAAGCAATCAACAACTTTCAGTTACCAGCAAATACTCCCCATAGGTAGTAAAGGGTAGAAGACATAGGTACGTACCAGCAAGTAAGAGGGGAAGGACGGAGGGTAACCTGGACTGCAGCAGTGTATACACTCGAAAATCTACATTTATGGTAAGTACAAACAGTACTATATTCATCGTGTTACACTGCTGCAGTCATTACATTTGGGTAGAATCCCAAAGCTGAGGTAGGGTGGCTGGTTCTAGAAGGCATTAGGGGTGGCTATAAGGCCCTGCAGCACTGCAGTGGGGAAGCCAGCTCTGGATTTAGAGTAAAGAGGCAGATGGTAATGCTTGGTGAAGGTATGTACTGAACTCCAAGTTGCTGCTTCCAAAATATCCTTGGTAGGTACTCCTCTGAGGGTGGCAGTTGAAGTGGCTGTTGCCCTGGTGGAGTGAGATCTAATGCTGTTAGGTACAGGTTTCCCATGGTGTGTATAGCAGAAACGTATACAGTGTCCTATCCATTTTGAAATAGTTTGTTTTGAAATGGCTTTTCCCTGTGCTCCTGCAGCATATGCTATCAATATTTGCTCAGATTTTCTGAAAGCTTTGGATTTGTCCAAGTAGAAATGTAACTGCCTGTGTATGTCCAAAGAATGCAGTAGTCTCTCCCCTTTATTCTGTGGATTTGGATAAAAAGTTGGCAAGTGAACAGTCTGGTTTAGAGCCACACTTGATATGACCTTTGGCATAAACGTAGGGTTAGTTCTTAAAGACACCCTGTCTTGGTGGAAAATGAAAGGTTCCACTGCCATTTGTGCCTGTAACTCTGAAACTCTTCGAGCTGATGTTATTGCCAGGAGCAGAGCAGTTTTCCAAGAGATATATTTTAAATCTGCTGTGTTAGCTGGTTCAAAAGGAGATAAAGTGAATTTTTCCAACACAAAGTTGAGGTCCCAAGTTGGAGTAGGTGCTCTACAGGGCAGTCTTATGTTTTTAGCCCCTCTGAGGTACTGCTTTAGCAAAGGATTAGAGAAAATTGGTGGATCCGTGTTGTAATGAGCAGAGATGGCAGAGGCGTGGATCTTGATGGATGAAAAGGAGAGGCCTTTGTCCAGCATCTCAGTTAAATATTGTAGTAGCTGAGGAATATTTGGGACAAGAGGGTCAAGGCTGTGAGCCTGGTTCCAGGCACAGAATCTCTTCCATTTATCCGAATAGGCTTTCCTGGTACTAGGCCTTCTGGCCTCCAGAATGACATCCGTAACAGCTTTGGAGAGAGGCATTGCTTGCTTGACTAAGGAATCTTCCATGCAGCTAGGTTTAAAGTCTTTAGCTGGCTGTGAAGTATCTGATTGTTGTGCTGAGTCAGCAGATGTGGGATTTGAGGCAAAATCCAGGGTGGTCCTTGTGCTAAGTTCTTTAAGATTGGGTACCAGTGCTGGCGTGGCCAGTCCGGTGCAATCAGGATCATCTTTGGCACTTCTTGCCTGGCCTTTATGAGTACCTTTGGAAGGAGAAGTAGTGGTGGGAAAGCATATACTTGTAGGTTTTTCCAGCTGAATGAGAGGGCATCCACTTTCCATGCTTGTGGATGGTAGGTCCTTGTGCAAAATTTCTGTAGCTGGCAGTTCACTGTGGATGCAAACAGATCTATGTCCGGGCTCCACCATTTCTGTGTTATCATTCTGAATATTTGTGGATTCAGTTCCCATTCGTGGGGATCCATGATGTTTCTGCTTAAGTCATCTGCCAGTGTGTTTTTCTCTCCTGGCAGGAACTGTGCTTGCAGATGAGCTTGATAGTTTAGAGCTGTGTTCCACAAGGTCATGGCCTGTCTGCAGAGGGGGTAAGAATGAGTGCTCCCTTGCTTGTTTATGTACCACATAACTGTGGTGTTGTCTGTCTTTAGTAGTAGTTGTCCTGGATGCAGCAGGTCCTTGAAGGCTATAAGGGCATTTTGTACAGGTAGCATCTCTTTTTGATTGATGTGTAGATGCCTTTGTTCTTTGGGCCACTTGCCCTGAATACATTTTCCTGCCATGTGTGCTCCCCAGGTGTAATCTGATGCATCTGTGTTTGCCTGGTTGTGGGTTGAGTAAAAGGCTGTCCCTTGTTGAGGTGACAAGCTTGAGCCCACCATTGAAACTCTTGTTTAAGGCAAGGAATTAGTGGTATAACTGTTTCCAAACTTTGACAGTGTTGAGACCAGACACTCTTTAGGTACCATTGTAGTTTCCTCATATGCAGTCTGGCATATGGAATTAGTAGTATGCAAGATGCCATGTAACCCAAGGCCTGCAGAATTTTTCTTGCAGGCATCTGGGTTTTTGTTGCCATCAACTGAAAATATTGAGTCAGTTGTCCTTGCTTGTCTGGTGTGAGATAAGCCATCTGGGCCGTTGTATTCAAGCTGGCACCCAGGAATATTATCTCTTGTGAGGGCACTAGTTTTGATTTCTTTTCGTTTACTGTGTACCCTAGGCAACTTAACTTTTTTACAAACACCAGATGCTTTAGAAGAATGTCCTTGCTCTCTGCTTGAATCAGGCAATCGTCCATGTACGGATAAATTTGAATTCCTTTCAGTCTGCAAAATGCAATTACTGGTGCCAGGCACTTTGTGAAGACCCTGGGCACAGTAGATAAGCCAAAGGGCAGTGCAGACAATTGATAGTGCATTGAACCAGCTATGAATCTGAGGTATCTTCTGCAGTTTTGTCTGATAGGGACATGCAGGTATGCCTCCTTGAGGTCCAAGGTTACGAGCCAAGCTTTCTTGCCCAGCATGGGAAGAAGCTGCTGTAGTGTCAACATTTTGAATTTCGGAACATCCAGGTAAGTGTTTAGAGAAGAAAGATCTAGAATGGGCCTCCAGGCTTTGTCCTTTCTGGGAACCAGAAAGAGTCTTGAGTAAAATCCTTGTCCTTGCTCCTGTGGTGGTACCTTTTGAATAGCTCTCATGTCCATGAGTGCTGTAATTTGTTTTTGAGCCTCTGCCCATTGATTTGGTGGCAGATTTGGCATTCCTTTTAGCCTTGGCTGAGTGTGAAAGTGGAACCTGTAACCTTGAGATACAATGTTGAGAACCCATTTGTCTTTGGTGATCATATGCCAATTGTGATAGAAAAGTGCCAGTTTTCCTCCCAAGGGGGCTGCCAAGAGAGAGCTGTTTGGCAGCTGTAGTGGGAAGTCATTGGGGCTTTTTTTTATATGGTTGGGGCCTGTCTTCCCCTTCTTTCTGGCCTGATGCACCCCACTGTCGAGGCCTGTAAGGACCTTGTGGTTGACCTCTACCTCTTGGACATCTGTATCTGCCCCTTTTAGGTCTGTCTGTAACTGGAAAGGACCAATTCTTTGATGGCCAATTTCTGCTAAATTGAGGAGGCTGAACCTGTAAGAAATCCTTCACTGTTTGCATAGATTTTGCCTTATCCTCCAGTTTCTTTAATGTCTCCCTTATCCTCCATTTTCTTCAATACCTCTTCTGCCTTAACTGCAAATAACACATCCTGCTGCAAAGGTGCATCCAATAGTTTTGCTTTAACATGATCTGGTAAGGTATGTTCTTTTAACCAAGCATGTCTTCTAATGACAGAACCTGTAACTGCTGCTCTACAGGAGGCCTCTAATGAATCAAAACCACATTGCAAAGTATGTTTTCCCACTTGTTCAGCTGCATGCAATAAATCCTGCATTTCCTTAAAATTAGGAGGATCTGAATCTGGAAGCGTTTTTTGTTTCAACTGAGACATCAAAAATTGCTGATATTTTAGCATGTGAAACTGGCAATTTAAGGCCCTCATTGCTAAAGTTGCAAACATATATACTTTCTTTCCCCATCTGTCTAATGCTCTGGAATCTCAGTCAGAGGGGACTGGATTCTTTGCTGATGAGGCCTTAACCCCTTTGGGTCCCTGAGAAATAGTTTCAGGGTCAGCAACAGGGCTTTGATAAAGAAATTTGTGTGAGTCAGGGACTCTGTAGTATCTGTCAGGCTTAACTGGGGCTGGAGGCAAAGAATCAGGATTTAAGCTGGATTCGGTATACACATCATCCACGATATCTAACACTGGCAGAATAGCAAGGGGTCTGTGTTGAGGTAATAAAAGGAAGTCTCTGAGCCTTTTCTTGGATTCAGAGTAATCCTGGCCTTCCCAATGGAAGTGCTCCCTCATGGTATGTAAGGTTTCCCCAAAGGAGTAGTCCTCAGGCGGAGAGGCTGATGGAATCGATTCCTCAGCACCAGAGTCCTCATAAGGGGTAAAGAATATCCTAGGTCTGAGGATGAATCTGAAGAGATGGACACCTGGTCGGATGAGTCATAGTCTGCATCCTGTCTAGGCCTTTTATCAGGAGGGGGATGGGACCCCCTGATCAGAGTGATAAAGTCTTCGGCCATTTTGAGCATTTGTTTCTTAGGCATGGAGGCCTGTCCTGGAGAATGCTGTATTTGTTTCTTTGTTTTTAAAGAAGATTTAGCCTTAGCAGAAGGTTTAAAGCTCAACTGAGTAGGTCTGAAAACACCCACTGAAGCTGCAGGTTGTTCAGCTACTCCGGATCCCTCTGAAGGGTTAGTTTCGGTAGGCTGAAAATCTTGGGCATCCGAAGGTCCAGCCATCTCCACGTGGGAGTCAGAGGCGGCCTGTGGTTCTACAGAAGCGGTAGTCAGGGGCTGCGAAGGCGCCTCGCTGAAAACCAGAGAACCGGCGACTGACCTAAAAGAGGCTTCATCATCAGTTTTGGGCCTCGGATGCCTATCCTTGTCTTTGCGCTTTTTATGTATTTCGGTCGTCGGAAGTTCCGACGGCATGGTGTAATTGAATTTTCTGCCAAAATAATGTCGGGCAGAATCAAACCGACATTTAATAGTGCGTTTGTTAAACCTAGCAAAAAAACGACAACCAGTGATGTCGTGGTCTGGGCCTAGGCATGGAATACAATAAGAATGGAAATCCTTATGAGGTATTTGCTTCCCACAAGAAATACAGTTATTAACTTTTACTGACATCGGTCTGAGGGAAGAAAAAGTTTCCCCAACGGGGTACTTAGCTTTGTAGAAGACTTCGGTTCTGGATTCGGAATGAAAATCTCAGGAGTCGGCCGACCGGCACTTGCGAACTGCTTTTGCTTCGAGCACCACGCGGCAAGAAAGACTGGAGAAAATGGCATCGGCTGCATCTTATATACCCGTCGCACTGACGTCAGGGAGGAGGCGACAGCAACTGACGCCGGGCCAAGACTTTGGAACTCAGGCCGACTGGGGAACCACCTGATGGCAGGATAACCCAAGTGTAATGACTGCAGTCATGTAACACGATGAACATCAGCTTTAATTCTAGTGCCAAAATACCTGACTGCTGGTATCAGTGCCAACAGTAATGGTGTCAACAAAATCAATGTGGAGATGTTGCCTGACATTGGCAGGACCAAGACAGAGCAATACAGTGCTGAAATTGACAGAGCAGCAGTCTGCATCACTACAGATCTCAAAGACTGATGCTGTCATAGATGGTGCTGATATCACAGGGCAAAGGGCCAACTGAAAGTATTGTGGCACAAGGAAGGAAAAAGGAGGAGACAGACTGGTGATAAAAATACTAAGGACTCCATGGTTTCAACAGCATGAGCTAGGAACTGAGCACCACAACATTACTCCTGAAGCTCTGGGCATGTCCTTTGCCACCCTGACAATTTTTCTAAAGACAGGCTGGACAGGGACCTGGTCTTGGCAGGATTGGTCTCAAAGTCTTTGGGGCAGGGGAAATTCCCAGACCAGTGTAACTACAAGAGTTAATTTAACTCATTCCCTCAAATAGAGCTCTGAAAGTCTACACTGTAACTTCCAATGGGCAGACCCTAAACTTTTTAATAGAATCAAATTAGGTTTTCACTTTTTAAACAAGTGTACAAATCTCTGGAACCATGGGGATTAGTAAAGTGCAACACTTCTGCACAAACTATTTTTATAGTGGTAGTATTCTTTAGGTTCTAGGACTTAAACAGGATTTTATAAGTCACAGTAAACATAACCATTGTGTTTCTAATATTTTGTAAACTTGCAGTATCTCACCAACAACTCAAGTTACACTCATACTATTGGCAGAATTTTTTTCATCCTGCTGAGAGTTTTCATATGAGGCTAAGCAGTTCTGCCTGAGCTGTTAGGTTGCCATGATACTTAGAACTACATGAAATTTATGACAATATATATAAATATTATATGAACAAGAATTAATTATTTCTTTAACTGCACTAGACAGAGGTCAAATAACACAGTTGTGTTTGTCATTGTGTGAGCTTTACGATGATTTTTTTAACACTTTGTATGTAGCATGGTTTAGAAATTATTAATGCAAATCTGAACAAGTGCTATTTGACACCTAGAAGAGTCAGTAGGATGTAACTGTAGAAACACCAACAGGCATCACCCGGTTGTAATGAGTTAACAGTCTCTTTCAAAAAATATCCGCCATCTTAATTGTAATAATTTTTTACTGATTCTGCTATTGTTAAAGGAGCAGATGAAGAGATCTGGAGAGAAGTGAAGCAATATTTGCCATTTTTAGTTTGTGGAGTCATACCATTTTCAGAACTTCTCTCTTCCCACTGCCTGGAACAAGTTAATGAAGAAGAATCAGAAGGCTCATCAGTCTATTTGTTAGAAAGACTGCTTGATCAGATAGTATTTAAGATGATACTTTTTTACTTTTAAGTGTAGACTGAACATTTTCTGCAAATTTGATGTTTGTAAATATTATGGATGTCCCCAGGACAACAAAAACATAGTGCACCTATCTTGCAAAGGAATCTTCCTCTCAAAGGCATAACAGTGCACTGTATGTTCCAATGCTGTGGAAAGAGAGGGCATAAGTTCAAATAGAGAAATATGATTCTGACTGGAAATTTGAGAGATAGTGAAGCAGAACCTATCAAAACCATATACATATGGGAGAACAGTAGGATAAACATTTAAGAAAGGTTGAAAGTTACAATCGTCTCCACAAAATTAAAAAAAAAAACACAGCCTGGTTAAAGCAGAACAATGTTTTTGAGAAGCTAAGCACCACAGTACATAATGAGATATAGAAAGGGTGTTTGGTAGTCTGAGAAAGTTGTACTATTGCTTGCTTGTCTGGTCCCAAGCGATATCCAAGGTTTGTGAAAGATCAGAAAAGCAGTTTCCTATAGAAAGGAACTGAAGCTCATAGATCCTGTAAGCAGAAGTTAAGAAGAAAAACTATTTTGATACACTATAACTCATAATGAATTGGTCATATTATTTACTCAACATCCGTTAATAATACTTTAACCATACTGAAACAACATGAGAATTCTTTTAAATTCTTAAGTCAAACATACTTCACCCCACCAACAGCTGAAGGCTGACCAAGGGCAATTCATGCACTTCGAATAAAACTCTGTAGCTCAGCTAAACTTTATTTAGTGTGGGCACTTGGGTATCATCTCTACATTGAGGCAGTGGCATGTCTGGGTGCATCTGGCAAAGCAATGATCTGGGCTGAATACCTTAAGTATGGGTGACAGCAATGTGGCAATCACTTGGTATCAGTGTATCAATATGGGCATTCTTTTGCAAATGAGCAGGCAGGAATAAATGCTAAACACTTAGCAATTCCACTACAATCTTTCATCAATGTCATTTACAATTTGTTAACTCCTGTACTGTCGTCCAACTATCCATCAACTCACCCAGCTATCAGTGGACACCTCAGTCATCTATCTATTTTTTGAGAATCGCTTAAGTCATCCATCTCTGTGTGGGTATGGTCACACATCTGGGTCGTCTATTCATCTATAGTTGACAGCATGGTCATCATTCTGTCTACAGGCGGGGTGATGATTCTCCATCCTCATATGGCTGGGTAGGGTGATCACTCATCCTTCTGCTGTGGGTGGACAGCTCATCTTTCCATCTGTTATAAACATTCCTGTAAACTATACACCTGGAACTTTAGGTTTTACCCTTTATCCCTCCATGGACACAGATCTGTCAAGATGATTTTAGCTTGTTCTGGTTGGTCATCAGATTACTTTTTATGTGAATCATTTTTAGGGGCCAGTACTGCTAACCATATGCACAAAACTTTGAAAAAATATGAAGAATCTGCTGTCAGGTTTGAGCTTCAACCCCCTTCTGTACACTGCATTCATTACCATCTGACTGCACGTTTATCCTTACATTTTTGATTCTCATCTGGAAGTAGTTGGAAGGGTTCTTATACAGAGCCTTAGAATTCATACTTCCAGGCATGCTTTATTATGGAAGCAGGTATGCTTCTGGAGATTGTCCAGTTTAGTTGAATAAATTGATTAATTTGTTCAGTGAAGTGTGCACATTTTAAATCTGACTATATCATTTGTGCTGATGACCTGGATAAGCGTTTTTAAAGTTTGCACTATTTGAGTTCTTTGAATACCTGTGCTTTTTGTTACTGCCTCTGGAACAAGGAAGTGCTGCTGGAGAGGAATATAGGCCACATGAGTACTTTTCCATCTCCATTTGAGGAGTTAAGTAGTGTACTGATGGAGGAGGAAGTGACATATAAACTGCAACCTCTTACTGCAGCAAGGATGGAACATGGAACTACAGGAAGCAGTAGCATCCCTGGATTTAAAAACAACTATCATTATGCGAAAGTAAGGCAAGCACAGTCAGCAGGGTAAAGTGCCTCGACGATAAACACTTGTAAAATCCAAAGAACTCAAGAGGCAACACCATCCAAAGCGAAGGAGACTTTAATTACATATAGCACATCCAAATAAAAACATAGTGAGCACTTTTGCATTACTGTGAATGCAATGTGTTGCTATTCAGCCAATCACATTACTGCTTTCATTTAAAAATCAAGTGCTTAATGCATTCATTACTTTGTCAAGGTAAAAACTTGACAATTGCTATTAGCAACTTTCATAATTATATATACAAGAGAGATACATGAAATATATATATATATATATATATATATATATATATATATATATATACATACATACTCTATACACAAATTCTTCATAGAATATTCTAATGATTCAAAAAATCTCTATTATGTAGACAGATATAACTAATATATACGAAATGTTACCATTAGCTCATGCTGCAGTAGCATTGTCGCCTCACAGTAAGACGCTGTCCGGTACGATTCTCAGCTAGAGCATCTTCTGTGTGGAGACATGCGTGAATGGGCGTACCTTCGTTGAAGGTTGTGCGTCAGGGCTGGTAACCCGGCACGTAAAAATCAACTACCAATCATTAGCGGACCGGAGTTCCGCTGTGGCGACCCCTAACTGGGAAAAGCCGAAAGACACCGCTCATAATAGTGAAAATAAGACAATGGATTCAAAGTGTCACCAGATGGCAGTATAAAGTCTTGGTTCAAAGTCATCCGGCGACGTCCGAACTCTCCAGCCATTGCCCCATCTGCGGTGGCCTTTGGGTATCTGGGCAATTTTGGATGCCCATCAATGTTTCCAAAAGATCTAGATGGTCTTGAGCTATAAATTTGTTCACCGGAGCAATTACACCATTTCTTTCCAAAGCAACCAGTCAGCCGGCCACTCTGTAAATACAAAACTTGCCCCAATGTAATCCAATAGCAAGCATAATCAGCAAACAGTATGCTATGCAGTTATACACATATACCCCCAAACCCACCAAAATAAGAGATGTATGTACAGATGCTGAACAAATTTTGTAAAGACTCCCTAGAACACTAGCCATAGCCAGTAGGAGGATCTCCTGAAAACCATCTGCATATAGTTAGGGTATCATAGTAGTAGGTACAACCCTGTAGTGAATCTGGAGGAAGAGGAATCAACAGAATGGGCTGTGCAGAATGTACATCTGGAGGTCACAACCCCATAACTGATCTGGAAAACTGCAGAAATTATAATGCAAAGCACAATGGTGGTAGTGGGGAGGGTCTTATAGCCATAGCCAAATATGTTCTGTGGAAAATCCTTTCCAAGGGGCTGAATAAGCAGAATGTTATGTATGCCGCATTCCATGTGGAGATGTGTTGTTATGAAATTTGAATGAATAGAATGAATATTCATCATAGGTTTGGTTATTTTGGTTTTGGAAATAGCTTTCATGTCCCTTCCTGTTGCATAGGCTACAAAAAGATGTACATTGTATGCCTTTCCATTTCTTTTCTGTTGTTGTTGTTTGGAAACTGGTCAGGTTTCTTAATTTTTTGGTTGGTGTTCACTCCTTAGTTTTGCTGCTCTGTGGATTAGGGGAATAGTGGCATTTTGGACCTGCTATTTTGGTGATAGATTAGGAAGGTTATTCTGATTATTAGGGCTGGAAGTTCAATAACAAGGTGGCTTAGTTTTTAATGTAGTCTCCTGGATACCCAGAAGGGCCGGGTTGGTGAGATTGGTGGGTTGAAATGCTGGTTAGGAGAGAGAAGGTGCAGAAGGTTGTTGTGATCTGCTGTCCTGAGCTGGCTTGGTGGGTTTCCTAGGAAGGGTTTACTTGCAAAGTTCAAGTCCAGTTCAGCAAGGAGTGTTAGGATGTTGCTGTTTACATTCTTGATCCTGCTGACCCTCTGCAAAATAGCCTGGAGGTGAAGCTTCAGGGAGAATAGGTGAGGCTTCTGCTGAGTGAGCTGATCCAAATACAGGGATGAGTTAGCAATACAGGCCTGTATGTACTGACTCTGCTCCTCTATATATTAAATGACAAACCTCATCCATCGACACATCTAGAATCTTTCGAGAATGTAAATAATATCTAGCAATATCTTTCCTTTTTAGTTTTCCTTCTTTACAAATGACAAACCTTTTCCTTCCATCCCTTAGTAGTTCTAAGTTGTGGTTTGGATGCTGTTCCTTGTAGTTGATTAACCGCTAACAAAGTTTTGGAGTTTTGTTGTCTGATGGTGTTCTCTGCAGAGTGCAATAGTTCAAGGGTTAGGGTATTGACCATGCTTCGTAGTTGTTATCTTACTATCCTTGGGGTTTCAGAGTTGATTTTAGCAGTACCCCAGGGTTGATGCATTGGGAAATAGTTACCCTTTGGTAACTGGGTAGGTTGAAGGTCATATCCTGTGTATCCGTTATGCACCTAATTTCCTATTGCAGAATTTTTTGAGCTGGTGGAAATTCCATGGAATCAGATCCTTCTCAGGCATGTCCATTGATTATTGTCATGCAGAAGGGTGGGAAATCATTCCATGATGTCTCTGGTGGTCTCTTATTGGAATTGTGAATTTCTTGATGATGTGGTTACCCCCATGCCTTGTAGCATTGGTTTGAGCTCTGTGGGTGTGAAGGTCCAAAGTGCTTCTGCTGTAGGGGTATGTTCTGTAACTGGTGGTTGTCTGATCCACCTGTCATTAAAGGTGTTTCTGTTCCTTAGTGTCATGTTGCCTGTAAGGAGATGCCATTGAACAGGTTCTTGTCTGTTTTGCTGCAGTCATTTCTTGACTGTGATGTTGTCTGCACTTGTGGTGTGGTCTGTCTTTTTGAAATGTTCTGAACTTTTGGATTGCCAGTTTTACTGATGTGCTGGAGTTTTGGTTGATGTGATGGTTTGGCTTGCTTGTGAAGTTGTCTTTTTGATGTGGCCTGTCCTTTGACCCCTTTACCACTTAGGCCCCATCCTTTTGTGGAAGTTTTAGGAGTGATCCTAGTTGTATTTCTGCAGTGTGTGGTTTGCTGTTGTATGCCATTCTGATTAGGCAGGTGATGCTTGAGCTTTCCAGCTAGGCATCTGGTTAGTGGGACTTCTATTTGGCATTGGAGTTTGACCATTTCTGCTCTGGTTCTTGCATGTAATTTCTAGTATTCTCTTGGTAATCTAAAAGTTGCAGGACATCATTGCTTTTCACCTGTAAGCCCAGAACTTTTTGTCTTGCTAGTGAGTTCAAAGCCATGCATAATGTCACTTGTGTGGGATTGTTTTCAAAGTTTAATGCTGTTAATTTGAAGCTGTGTGTTCTGTTTTGTTCAGCAAGTAACTTTTCTTTTAAAACTGTGTTGTCCTTATTGGTTTTGTTGTTGACTGTGCAGGCAGGTCGTCCAGGAATGTATATGTTTTTTGTAAATGTTTTGTCAGCTTGCTTTTGTCAGCTGGTAATCAGTTGGCTTCTACAGTGGGGCAGCCCGCTTAATTCCCTGTAGTCTGCGGTGAAGTTATAAATATGTGCATTTACTCAAAAGCAGCTTGAATGATGATAGATAGTTGTCTTTAGGGGTCTGAAAGTGATGCCTCCTTCTGCAAAAAAGATCTGAGGTTGGCAATAATGGGGAAGAAGGCAAATAGATCGAGTATTCCTAGCTCCATCTATGCGAATGTATGTGCCTCCTTGCTGCAGGTAGAGAAATTTCAGCCATGGGACATGCCTCCTTGGATGTTTAAGATGGACAGGTTTAACCTGTTCTGTTATTTTGGAATTTTCTTCAGTTTAAGATGGACAGGGAACTTTGGAACAATGAGAGCTTCTGTTTTTGTAGATGAGGCAGGTTTCTCATCTTTCTCTTTGCCATCTTCTGTAATTGCATTATCTGAGTTTCCTTTTCTCTTTGTTTTTTTTGATATCTCTTGTGGAGCTTCTATTTCAATTGACTGGTAAAATTGGTCTCTAAAGTTTGAAAAATAATGTGTGGAAGTTTTGCAAAATCCACTGGTTTTTTGTGATACAGTGCAAATTTTTTGTCCTAATGGTGCTGCTATTTGCTTAATGGCTGCTACTTGCTCCCTCCTGGTCACTGTCATTGAGTCAAGTGGATGTGGAGTTGTGTTGTCTGTGCTGTTTGTGTCTGTGCCTCTGTTATTACCTTTGTGACCTCTCTCCTCTGGACCAATGCCTCTGTCATCCTTCCTAGGCACCCTTGATGTCCCACCTGCCTGCCTTCTGAAACTTGATTCCTGCCCCTTGCCTTTTTGTGACCCAGCTAAAAGGAAATCTTTTGCTGTGAAAAAAATTTTTAAGCCTTTGTTGTTTGAGCACCTTTCTGCTTTTTCTTCCATTTTTTACATGACCAGTGAGACCTGCTCTTTAATGCTTGCATCTCTTAGCTAGGAGCATCTAATGGCATGGCTTCTCTAATTTAACAATCCAGTGCAGCCTTAGCCTTTCATTTGGCTGTATCTTTTTACTCACCTTGCATGTATCTAATTGAATTTAATAGTCATATTTGCATCATATATTCTCATTTTTCCATAACTGTTACTAAACTGTTGTTATTTAAAGTTACTATATTGTTATATGTAGTTATGCATATTTATTATTATTTTTACTTATAGAGTCACTGAGTTAGGTATTGTTTTTTGTAGTTCATGAAAAGAGTAGGCAAAAGCAAGTGAAGGTAAGTAGAGAAAGCCTAAGTGATCTAAGTACCTTTCTCCCCTGTCTAAAGGTCCTGTCTGTCTTTCTGTGGGAGGGTTTAGTTGTGGTGATGAGTGTTCCTGGTCTAGGGAAGTGCCCGGAGTCTGGGAGTGGGGCCTTGAGAGTGGTGATGCCTGTCCTGCACTGCATCATCAGGAGCATTGCAGGCTGGCTGGAGGTAAGGAATCAGTGCAGACAAGAACATCATTAAGGGTAACATCACAAAAGGCATCATCCAAGATAATAGCTATGTTGAGAAAGATTGTCCCTAAGTGAAAAATTCCTCTCCTTTTCTTGAATCTGGTTGAATCAAAGGAAAAGTCCTCTGGCTTGGGCTCCAAAGGAAAATTTCTGAAAAAATTCCTCTGGTGAGAAAAGCTGGAATGAGATTCTTCAGCATCAGAGTCTTCTATCAGAAAAGGATCCTCTGGCTGTTCTCTCGGGGGCTGGGTCATCCAGCGAGGATCATCAGCACTGGCTCGGCTGTCTGGGTAGGGCTCCTTCCTCTGGTGGCTGGGCTGAGAGAGATTCTGAGGCCCAGATTGGGTTCCCCTAATTAAGAATATTAATCTTCTAAGAGATCTGCCATTGTGACCTGGAGCGGGCCTGTTTAGGCCTGGACTAACAGGTTGATAAACGCTTATTGGCAGAGAGTCTTGCAGCAAAGGCCTCTGTAGGTCTTGCAGCACCACCATGTGGGGTAGAGACATCCAGGTAGAGGTGTCAGATAACTCACTAGAAGCCAAAGTTGTAGGCAAAATTCAGAAGGCGAAATTTCTGAGGAAGCCGCAGGTAGTAAAGTAGTAGCTCTGAAGTAGTACCAGATTTCGCGGCAGATCGACCAGCCTTGTAACTTTGGCCGAAACCGACTTTTTGAACGTTGGTTTTCGGGTGAGTGTCGGTCTGCGTTTTTGACTTTTTTTTGTCGGCTTTTTGACAACGTGGGTAGTCGGAGGTCTAGTCCGGATCCGGTACGCAAATGAAAACTGTTCGGCGAAAAAACTGTTCAGCAAACTCCGACACGGCATTAGGTCAGGGGAAGCTTGGCACAGGCCGAACAGGCTGCTGGGGTCGTGGCAAAAGCAAGGCAAGGCAGACAGTCTTTATCTTTATGAGGTGTTGTTTCTTAAAAAGTTTTTGTTTGACTGACATTGGCTGAGCATGGGCTGAGGCCCCCCGGGTACCCAGCTTACTTTTAGCTCAAGTAGTATAGTCAGTAGTAAATTCTGGATCTGACCGACCGACCCGGACCTTCGCTTCTGCTTTCTGGCTGCTGGCGCGGAAGAAAGACTGAGGAAAAATGCGGCTGATTGATGCCTTATAAGACCAGCAGAGAGAGCAGAGGTGGGTGAATCGCATCATCAGCAGCGGACCCAGACTTTGGAATCCGGCCGACCGAAGGGCTGCCTGATGACAGGACAACCCAGTTGTTATGACTGCAGATGCATCCATGAAGGACATCTTCATTTTCAAAATCACATAGCATAGAAATGTCTAAAACTTGTATAGTATTTAAAAACTAAATATATAACCATTCATTGTCTTTATTAACAATGATGCAAAAAGTTCTTTATTTAAAAAACGCATAATATTAATGCCCCTAAAAATAAACAGACTTTCTATAAACATTTCTATAGGACAGTACACACTTACATTACAGAATCAGTATACTAAAACTGGTATTAACTGCATATATATATATATATATATATATATATATATATATATATATATATAAATAATGTTGTGTCTTTCGGCTTATGGGGTTAGGGGTCGTCACAGCGGAACTCCGGTCTGCTAATGTTTGGTAGTGGATTTTTACGTGCCGAGTTACCAGCCCTGACGCACAACCTTCAACGAAGGCACGCTCAATCACGCATGCCTCCACACAGAAGACGCTCTAGCTGAGAATCGAATGCGACAACGTCTTGCTGTGAGGCGACAACACTACCGCGGGTTGCATATATATATATATATATATATATATATATATATATATATATATAAACTGCGAGTGATATGAAAAATAAACGACTGTATACTACATTACATATATAAATATAACAATTCAGATATGCTACTAAAAGAAAAACTATATCTGATATATATAAATTATAAACTAATGAACCTATCTGTATAACTAGGAAAAAGTAACATGATGACTAATATTTTAATACGATTATTACAACATTCAAAAAGCTGAGGGTTAAACTTTTATTTGTACAAATTATCCCACTCTCCCTATATACCATATAGAAATTAACTTAATGAGTGAATGGTCTGTCTGCCAGGAAGGGTTTCAAAGAAACATTTTCATTAAACCCATGCCCTTTATCTGCTTGTAGCTTCAGAATCCATTTATTTTCTTCTTTTTCTGTGTGGTTCCTAATACTATCTAATCTGATGTTCTTAATCAATTCTATAGCTAAGACGACGAACTTATGGGTCAAGTCATTATTAATTATATGCTTGGCTAACACATTTCGATCATCTTCTTTATGGATAGCATATAAATCTTCTCTGACCCTTTCACGTAAAGTCCTATTTGTCTTACCTATATAAAATGAAGTACATTTCTGATACTGTGCCAGATATATTAAATCACACGATTTACAGTCAGCATAATGTTGAAATGTATAGACGTTCCCTGTGTCTGGGTGTTTAAAGACATTCCCATTTACCATGTATAAGCATTGATTACAGTTTCTACATGCAAATGTTCCTTTCCTTTCTAATTGCACCTTATATGTCTTGTTCTTATCATAACACAGCAGTCTTTTCAAGGACTTTGTATTCTTATAGGAACAGCTCGGTTGAGCCACTATTATTCCTAGGATTTTTTTATTTACAGTCAATATGTTCCAGTGTTTCCTCACTATTTCTTGTATTTTATTATTATTACAAGTATAGGGAATAGTCAGTCTATTAATTTGTGATGATGGATAATTTATTATTTCTACTGAAAAAGGGTTAACCCCTTCCTTGTCTTTTCACATCCATATTCTCAAACAATTGACTGGTTTTATAACGCCTCTCTGTAAACTCATGTCCCAAAGTAGTTAAAGTGTCATAAAAAAACAGAAAAAAACACTTGTCAGTCGAAAGACCCTTAATGCATGACTCTTCACAATATTCTGATATATATGTGGGGGATGCATGCTGTTGCGATGTTCATAGGTTGGTACTAGGCTATTGGCCCTAGGGCCTATACAAGCATAGTCATAACAATTCCCTGGATATTTCTTCCCACAATATTTACTTTCCTACATCCCTGTCTAGCAGGGCGACTGACATGATCCCCGGGGTGAATTTCCTATCTCCCATCCAATCGTCACGGTTCCTTTTGAAGAGGGCCAAGGAGGCGCTTTTGCTTGACATGTATGGGCAGTCTATTCCAGAGTACGGGAGTCTCTGGGTCAGGAATCTATCCCTCCAGCATGTTTTGTTCATTTTGATGACAAGGTTTAGATTCCTGGAGCATGTGGCTCTGAGGGACTGGGATTTCTTTAAGTGGAGCATGTCCAACAGCTCAGGGTTTGACATGGTCTTGTATGTTAAGCAGAGATCACCTCTGAGTAGATGATATGCCACAGAGTATAGCTGGAGTTTTTTTAAGACTGTCAGCATATGTCATCTGCTTTAGGCCTGTGATTCTTTTAGTGAGGTATTTCTGCAGCCTTTCCAGCTGTTGCAGATGTCTTGTGAGGTACATACCAAATGGGGCGTTATACTCTATAATGGGTCTAATGAGGGATAAATACAGTGGGACAATGACCTTCTTTTTTCTGGATGAAAATCCCTTAGTGATGAGGTGTGCCATATAGAAGAATTTCCTGAATGTTGTGGCGATGTGGTTATCGAAGATGAGACCACTGTCCACCTATGTCCCTAAGTCTCTCATCAAACGTTCGGTGTTTAGTGTACTGCCACCTATGTGGTAATTCATGGGTACAAGTTTTTTTCCAAAGGGGATAACTATACATTTCTTGGCATTAAGCTTGATCCCATGGCTCTGGTTCAGGAGACAAGATCGGCCCTTCATGAACCCAAACTGTGTGGGGTCCAGTCTTTGAAGGTTGCCAATGTCTTTGTTTACAAGTTCCATGATAATGCATTCCATGCCCTTGCAGATCAGGCTCGTCAGACTGATGGGTTGGTAGTTCCCGGGATCCAAGGTGGATCCCCCCTTGTGGAGTGGGATAACTGCAGCTGTGCACCACTTAGTGGGCACGAAGCCTGAGGTGAGGCTATGATTAAACATGACACTTAGGTGAGGTGCCAGTTCATGTAGTACACAGCCCGGGATGTCATCTGGTCCCATGGATGCTGTATTCTTAGCTTTGGAGAGTGCAGTTTCTACCTGTGTGGACATTAGATAACATTGGCAATCTTCCGGTATTGAGATGGGCCATTTAGGGGGTGGGGGGGGGGTGAAGTTTGCACTAAATTGATCTGCCAGGATATTGGCAATATCCTTGGGATCAGTATGTTTAATGCCATTCTGCTGTAGGTCATAGCAGATCTGAGCATTGCCATTTAGATTCTTGACATAACTATAGAATGCCTTGTGGTTGTCTTTGGAATCTTTGGCAATTTTATTTTCGTAACTAGCTTTTGAGGATTTTATGAGGGATCTCAGCTTCTTACTGAGGCTGGTAAGGGAGTTTTCTGCATCCTGGGATTTCCCTCTTTTCTGCAACAGTTTCTTCCTTTTGTTGTAAAGTTTGTTTATGGCAGGGGACCACCAGATTGGCTTCCTTTTTTTGGAGAAGAGCATCTTGGTTCTATTTGGGATGGCGCGATTCATGCACGAGTGGATGTGCTCGTACAGTGCCTTAGTGTAGGATTCAGCAGTCGAACTTTCAGCTCCCATCTGCATGGGTGTCATGAAGTTTGTCAGTTCTGACTTGAGTAGCATGAAGTTGGCTTTGGAGAAGTTTTTTACGGAGATTTCCTTACTGGGGGGTGGGATGTCGATGTCAAGGGTGATTTGCTTATGGTCAAACCTGACCAATGAGCAGGTGACCACTGGTGTGGAGCATCTATCTCCCATGTTGGTAATGACCAGGTCTAGGATATTGGAGCCCCCGGTGGGACAATGGATTAGTTGATCCAGGGCATTGGAATTTATGAATTCCAAGAACCGTTGGGAAATTAGTACTGGAGTAGTTTTCCAAGTTAATGGCATGGTAGTTGAAATCACCCAGTATTAGGGTGTTTGGTTGTATCTTAATATTTTCCAGTATGTTTAGAAAGGTGTAGTGAGAATCTTGGGGCATGGTGACGGATCTGTAGCAAACTACAATTTGGATTGCAGTCTTACCTAGTGTTAGTTGCACCTGGAGAATATCAGATGCATTGTGTTGGGCAACTAGCCTGGAGGTGTCAATATCCTTGGTGAATATGGACACTCCTCCACCTTTAGTGTTTCGGTCTTGATTTTGTGGCCGAAAAGTGTGGTAAGAGTCATAGCCTGGTATTGCAGGGGTGCTCTCTGGAGCCTTGAACCAGGTCTCAGTTACTGCACAGATATCGATGTTCTCCATTTTTAGCAGTGCCTTGAGAGAGTGCATTTTGAGGTTTAGACTTCTAGCACTGAGTAGCATTACCTTCAGATTTTACATGCTTGTATCTGTTACGGTGGTGGTTTTGTCCTTTGAACCTTGCCTAAAAAGGCACTATAGGGGTGGCAAGAGCTTTAGCCAGTAACCTGAATCCCAGTGGTGACAGTGCAGACCATCTTTGGCAAAGCATCATGGTTTGTCGATCATGTCTTCCCAGGCAGACAGATACTGGATCTCCTTTGAATGACACCAGAAGCTTAGCCAATAGTTGAAGTCAATCATTTTGTCTTTATACTGCGGTATCATTCTGGGTGAAGGCAGGATGCTACTCAGGGCTAGGGTCATACCTGGCTGGGCCACATGATCCAAGAGCTCTTTCATGTCTCTTTTCATGTAGTCCAGGCAGGTACATCTCAAATCATTCACTCCAACATGGACAATGACAGAGTCATCAGAGTCATATTTGTACTTGCTGTGGAGTAACTTGAGTGCATGCGTTATGCGGTGGATCCTGGAACCAGACAGGCAGCTGACTGTAATTTTTTCCTTGTTCAGCCTGGTGAGTGGGACATCAGTGTGCCTGACTATAAAGTCACCTATGACTAAAGTGTTGGGTACATTATTTTGCCTTAGGGGCTGTTGTTGGGTGACACACTGGTGTTGTGAGCTATGGGTCACTTTGGTTGTGACTTGTGTTTGCTTGTGTTTCAGCTTCGGAGGTCCTTGTTGCTTGGGCAAGTTAATGTTAAGGGCCTCTGCATATGTAGGTTTAGTGTTGCTATGTGTGGGTGTTGATGGTGTGGGTTTTGAAGGGCTATGCATTGCTTGAGGTGTAGTACAGGTGTTAACCTTCTACTTTTGACTGTTTCGCCAATCTTGGCCGGACAGAGCTTTGCTTCCAGTTTGGTAAGTGCATCTCTCGCAGGTTGTAGTGTTGGGTGGTAGGAGAAGAGGGTTGTGTGTGTACATGAGGCAGTTGCCGCATTGCCCCAGTATGCCCAGATTCACCAGGTGGACAGGAGAAATCACCGGAAGCTGACCCTTTAGGTGCTTTTTTGTAAAGTACAAGAGTTGTTTTCACTTACCTTTGCAAGGTACTTTGCAAAACAGTATTTTTCCTGCAGCTTTTCCTATACATTTCAGTATGGACATCATTCCCATTTTTACATACCAGAACATCCAAAAATTCTATCTTGTCCAAAGACCAGTGTGCTGTAAATAACAAAAAGTCTGTTGTGCCATTAATATATTCTATAAATTCTTGTAATGTATCAATACTGCCTTCCCATTAAAGGGAAACATCATCTACAAAGCGTTTGTAATATCTGATGTGATCTTTAAATTGTAAATTATCTATAACATGTGTGTATTCCCAATACGCCATCACTAAATTAGCATATGAATTGGCGCAGGGAGTACCCATTGCCACACCATTTGTTTGTAAATAGTAGTTTTCCCCATATGAGAACACATTTCTATTTAAAATAACTTCCATTAACATCATAACTCTCATGACAAGTTCCCTAGACATCCCTTTATTTATCAAAAATAATCTTACATATTCCATGACAACATGATTAGGAACTGCCATAAATACCAAATACCAAAAAGCATGTAGAAATATTTCTTTCTATAATGACACAGTTGGAAAAAGTTTCTAAAAACTGTTGAGTGTCTCTAATGACTGAGTCTGTCTGTTCTACTATTGGTCTAAGTAGTCTTTCAACGTATATGGACATAGTTTCTGTCAGCCACCCTTTACTTGATATTATGGGTCTCATGGGGGGTCTAAACACTCTTTGTGAATTTTGGGCAACCCTCTGAATGTAGGAACTGTGGGTGTTTCCACTAGAAAGTATCTATATAACTCATTGTCAATAATATTAGTCATTAAAAGATCATATAATTCACTGTGTACTTCTCTAATAATCTTGCTCAACTGATAGTTACTTAAAAGTTGATAGGTGTATGTTTCACTCAACATATTCTTCATTTTCATTTCATAAATATCACTGTCTAAAATTACAATGGCTCTGCCTTTATCAGCGGGCCTAATTACTATGTTATTATTGTTCTGTGAAACATTCAATGCATTCAATTCATTTCTGTCCATATTATAAAATTCCTGATTTACTTTACTCTTATTTGATTCAAATGTCTCTAGTAGCTCCTTCTCACATGCTCTCTCAAAAGCTTCCAATAATGGGTTAGAAGGGGGTATAAATGTGGATGGTTTCCTAAACTTAATAGCTGTTGTATCTTCTGCATTTCCATACATTAATCTTAACCCAACATTTCTAACAAAAAGTTTGAGGTCAACAAGTAAATCAATGACATTAACTTTCTTAGATGGTATAAAAGAGAGTCCCTTGCTTAAAAGGGATCTCTCTGAATCATTTAATATATATTTAGAAACATTTACAATTAAGTCCAACTTACAGGTCTCCGTTCTTCGGAGGACTTGCGTTTCTTCATTCTGTGTTGTGGAGTCCATGGCTGCTTCTGTACTGTCCGGATAGGCAGGGGAAAAGGGACACGAGTGCAGCTACTGATGTAGAAAAAAATGCCTCATTCGGTTTATCGTTCTTTCTCACGTCTGAATTAACTGTAAAACTGCAAGTAGTCACTTCTCTTTCAGTTAATTGCCCTGCTTTTTCACTGTTGCTTCTAGCTTGAATGTCGGCGTCCTCGCCTGATGCTTTCTGAATTCTTCCCGGGCTGGAATTTACATTCACTGTAGTAGTGGGCACTGCTGTTCCTGGCATTGCTTCCGATTGGTCTAAACAAAGCGGTTGGGTGGATTCACCATTTCTTACCGATTCCCTTGGCCTGGAGAATACGTTCCTCTTGTGAAAATCTATCAAGTCTCACTCCAACTTCTTTTTCGTGCCTTGTAAGAGTTTATTCTCTAAAAAACCAAGATTTCTCCCCAATTCTACATTGAATTCATTGACTTCTTGCTGTGATAGGAAAGTAAGCAGTTTGTCTCTTAAATGAGTCATTTCCACGGTTATACTCTGTTCAATTGATGTATAGTGTTCTATTAATAATTTTATATACCCGAACCTAAAAGGTTTTGGGGCACTTTATATCAATGGAAAAAATTCCGGACGACCGGACCTTTTTCCGTTAGTATATTGTGGGATTTATAACGGGCACACTGGTTGGGCTGGCCAATCAGCATGCATGTTTTGAAATATTAATGGGGAGTCATTGTATAATGGTAAGATTTCATATATATATTAGTTGTCTACATAATAGAGATGTTTTGAATCATTAGAATATTCTATGAAGAATTCATGCATAGAGAGTGCGTGTGTGTGTGTGTGTGTGTGTGTGTGTGTGTGTGTGTATATTTATTTCATGTATCTCTCTTGTATATATATTTATGAAAGTTGCAAATAGAAATCGTCAATACGTTTTTACCATGACAAAGTAATGAATGCATTAAGCACTTGATTTTTAAATGAAAGCAGTAATGTGACTGGCCGAATAGCAACTCATTGCATTAACTTCATGTACTTAAATTGAATTCTTTTTGTTAGAAAAGTCTAAAGAAGCATTCACAGTAATGCAAAAGCGCTCACTGTGCTTTTATTTGGATGTGCTATATGTAATTAAAGTCTCCTTCGCTTTGGATGGTGTTGTGTTGCCTCTTGAGTTTTCTTTGGATTTTACAACTATCATTATGCCTTATCAGTCACACTGTTATCTAGAGGATGCGTTAACAAATGTTAATGACCATCTGGACGCCACAAATACAGAAATGGGTTTTATCCTCTGAAAGAACATTTACTTAACTTTAAGGCTTAAGGACTCTGAAAACCTCTGCCACTGCAATTATATAAGAATTTACAGGTAGTCTCAAAAATAACAAATGGTCCAAACCAAATAGTGTTCTTAGTGGAGTAGTCAATTTCTCTCCTCCAAATGAATAATTACCAGTTCAACAGCTGCTCAGTTTGACAAGGAAGGCTTTACTCTGCAGCCATTAATTACAGAAGGCCATATATCTTTTACTTAATTATTAGAAGAAAGTTAAAATCTTCCAGGTGGTGTGCTCTCATTTCTCTCCAAAATGGCAGGGACATATTTATTTTGACAGCAATATGACAGTAATCACTGACAAATTCAGGGAGCTTTTGCCTGTACTAAAAACTTTAAATAAAAAAAAGCTGCATATCCTGAAATACCAATAGAGTTGTCTATTTATCAAGGGGAAGCCAAGGATTTTGAGATGGCTGATGATGCAGCACCCTATCTTCATGACAGGAACTCGATCAATAGGTCCAAGATGGCTGCTCTGAACATCTTTGTGGCCCAAATTAACATCTACCTAAAGGTTTTAATTTTGCTGCAGTGGTTTAATGGGGTTGTACATTACAGAATAAGTGAGAACGGGACTCAGGTTATTTATTGCATCTTTGTTCTCCTTTCTGCCTGCTGATTTTCAGCCTTACCATGACCAAACCAGCCCAATCATTTTCAGTGAGAGAGACAATTACAGGAGGTTATTATCCAGGTAGTCAGAGTTTTTGCTTTCTGTCCACAGTCCTTCCACTAGTGGTAGACATCAGCTTTGACAGACACAAGAGTCTACTATGCCCTACCCTTGTGGACATGCATGTTCCTATACTACATGCCATGCACATCTCCCTCTACAGAGTAGGTGTTGACATTGCAGTGGGTCAGGCCCTTTTCCTCCCTCAGAATAGGTGAGTGTGTCAGGCTCTCATCTACACCATCCCTT
Source organism: Protopterus annectens (assembly GCF_019279795.1). Classification (NCBI taxonomy): domain Eukaryota; kingdom Metazoa; phylum Chordata; order Ceratodontiformes; family Protopteridae; genus Protopterus; species Protopterus annectens. The sequence goes on along the minus strand of NC_056729.1, from coordinate 334,956,861 downwards.
GTTGGCTCTTCCAGTGCTCATTTATTTAGTCACTGTCAGAGCTTCATCCCTCTGTGACAGTCACACAATTAAGACAGATGTCTTGTGCTTAAATTTCCAACCCTCAACGAGGCTGCAAGAAATATGTGATGTTTCATATAATAGTTCATATTTCAGGTTCTATGAAGTGGACATTAGATAACATGGAAAACAAAGTGTTGAAGGTACCGGAGCACTCCAATGTGTGGATCATTAACCTTAGCAATGGTACTTTATGGACCAGAAATCTCGATCTTATAAAGTAGAAATCAGCTATCAACATTATCAGAATTATCTTGGCCCACAAAATACTGCATCCGTTTGAGTCTATTTTGATAGGCTCAACTTTAGTTTAGCGAACGATCAGATGATCGGAAAAATAGCGAATGTCCGGAACAACGAATTTTTTTTCCCAGGGAAAGAAATTGCTGGGCCGTCCGTCCATGTTGTGCCATTTCCTTCACTGTAGTGCGATCTCGGAGTTGGTATATTTAAGTAGGGGGGGGGGGGACTTCATTTAGTGTTTTTTTTTTGATTTTTTTCCCTGTTCTGGTTGCTCGCCGTTTTGAGTTTTCGCACTTTAGGGGTCGATATAAAACATTCAAGCTGATCGTTCGTTGTTATAATATAGACCCTTTTGATATACCCTTCAGTCTATGTTCTTTAACTTGAGAGAAGAGATTAGCAGTTTTTTGGAGCCTATTACTTCATATAGTAGGGTATAGGATCGTAGACAAGAACAAGTGGAATTCAATTTCCAGATCTTAGCACACATCGTTTGGTTACTATTGCTCAATGGCTGGATTAAGTGTCTACAGTACCATGGAGCTTTTATGAACTCTACTGGATCTGAGGTACAGGAATTGCCTATTGACATTATTTGAATACAACGATCTGTTTGAGATACATGGCTACTAAAATTCAAAGGGATTTTTCTCAAAATACACAGATTAAATTCACACACTAGTGACAGACACTGTGTGTCTAAGCAGCATAAGAAAGAAGGAAGGAGAGGCAAAACCTGTCTTATTAAGTTAGTGCATTACAGGAAACTACTGAGGTGGTGGGCTAGGGAAGACTTGAAAACTGGTCAAAAAGGGGGACTGAAATGGGTATACAAAGCTCTTATTGTTGCCTGATGTCACTATGAAATTTGAGATAAGCCCACTGCACTGACTGAGCTATGCAAGTCTACAAAATCTTTCCAAATATTGGTGAGTTTTAATAGAAAAGGAGCCCAGGAGCGTAGGCTCCTTAGCATCCCCAGTAATAAATATCTGCTCTTCTTTATCACTGAGATAAGTTACTCAGGACATATTGCTTTCCTCTTTATATATGGGTAACTTGCAGATAAAACCCAATGCCCTACTCCTTCTAAAGGAGAGCAGGATGATAGGGCATGCTTATCAGTCTAACCTCTTCCCCTCAGAGTGTCTACTTAACTTGGCAAACATTTCATCTTGCCTTTCATACTCCTCAGTGGGTAGCATTAAATTTCTTTATTAATTTCTTTCTTAAAATTATAACTTAAGACATAGGTAAACATACATTAACAGAAAAGAAAACAAACCATATTAACATTTTTTCCACTGACATACATTATACACATCTTTTCTTTTTTTGTAACCATCATCAGTCCAACATTACATAAACTGCAGAATTCCTGCTTTCCCTTAAACCTCCCTCCTCCTGCTCCCGCCTCCTCCTCCTACATTTTGTGTGCATTACTCCCACAATTTTCATTTACGTCTATGTAGTTTGCTCTTTCCATTTTCTAAAAATCTCTCTTTCAGAGATCTCTTCTACAATATTAAATACTTCAAATATACTTCAAATACAGTTGGTTTAGACTGAGTTCCATTTTCTAGTATTTGTTTTTTTTTTTGGCAGCCAACAGAATTAAACTCACTATGTCTAGGCAATTCAGATCCATTGTCCCAGCTCAATAAAATCATATTCTTAATTACAGGCATGTGCTCACCAAATATTTCTGAGAATTTTTAAAATCTTCCCACTCATTACACTCCTGAAACATGTTCCCAGTTATCTATTCCATACTCATCACATCTCAACATTGACTACCTACCAGAGGAAAAAAAAATCTTTGAGGTCTGTTTGGGGCATAAAAATACCTATGCAAATACTTCCAAGCAAACATTCCAAACCTTTTGGATTTGGCTGCATACTTGGGGGACATACTTAAGTCCTCCCATTGTTCCCTTGTAAATTGCTTTTCCAGTTTCTCTTCCCAGTCTTTTCTAACCTCCTCTGACTGATTCTTATAGTTATTGTGCAATATTTTATACGTCCTACTAATTATCCCTTTTTTAACAGCAACCTTTGTTCTAGATTCGACTAGAAACCCCACCAGGGCAGGTCTTTCTCCTAAGATTTCTCTATACCTTTCTCTTTGCCTATACTCTTTTATTGATCCCTTGGTAGTGCAGGCAGACTTTTGTCTGCAGTCCAAACATCTTGGTCTCATCCCACTCTACCATATTTTCCTCATTAGTTATTTGCTCATAATACCTTGGTACCTTTGCTAGTTTTCTCCAGGAAATTCCAGACCTCTCATTCCGATTTTCAATAGCACTACTTACAGTCATCCCTATTGTTAGAATATCCTTTCTCCATTTTCATGTTGGCTTAGTTCTTAGAATATTTTCTTCTACTTTATGAACATAATATTCTGTACGGTTATCATTCTCCTTATGAATCCGCATCCAAAATCCCACACACAATATTTCTTGAACTTCTTGCCTGCTTCATCATCATCCCTTCCCAATTTGAATTATAGCCTTCTGCTACATAAATGGGCCTGAACTGTCTAACTCTATCTAAATTATCCATTCAATTCAAGTAACCCTAAACCACCTTATTCTACTGGAAGGATCAATCCAGCCGGCTTAACTCCTGCCCACTTCCCCTCCCAGAAAGATCCATTTAACTCTATTAATTATTGTCCACAACTTCTCCTTTGGATGATAAAAATATGCCTGACCCATATATAAAAATTAAAGGGGACTAAAAATTTTACTGCTTGTATCTTAATACCCATATCTATAAGAAAGAGTTTCCAATTTTTCATTTTTTTAATTATCTTCTTCCCACATATCCTTAGCTGCCATAACAGAAGCCTTTTTAATCCATACTCCTAAATATTTAATTTTATCTTGCCCCTATAAATATAAGCATTGCTGAACCAGTTCATGTGAGGATACACAATTTTATGGCTATAGCCTTTGTTTTATCTTCATTAATTTTATATCCCAAAAGACTTGAAACTGTCCCAAAATGTTCCACAACACTAAGATGTCCTTTTCCAGATTTATCAGGTACAAAATAATATCACTGGCAAATAAAGCTAACTTGATCATCATACCAATTACATCCTTGCATTTCCGAGTCCCTTATTTTCTTTGCCAATGACTCTAAATGTAAATCAAAAAGAGGAAAGAGGACATCCCTGCCTGCTTCCTCTGTTCAAGCACAACTTAAGAGAGAGGAGCCCTCCCACTTTAATTCTTTCCTCTGATCCTTAATATATCCTCCTAATTAATCTTATTAATATATTATGGAATGCAAATGCTTCCACTATCTTGCTCGCAAAATCCTAGCTTTCTCTGTCAAATACTTTGCATCAACACCTACCAACAACAGCATTATTTTCTTACATTCTGCTTCCCTCTGGTTCATTGTTCTATTAATGTTGTCAAATGTTTGCCTCCCTTCCACAAAACCACAGTGACCCATATCTATAATAAATTTTAGCAACACCTTTGCCATTATTTTACTTAAACTTTATAATCAGGGTTTAAAATTGAAATGGGTCTGTATGAAGCAAGATTTGGCAGGACTTTACTATCTTCAGGCAATAAAACCACCACAGCTTTCTTCCAAGATGTTGGTGCACCCTTTCTGTTGAAATACTATTAAACAAAATCTTTCAGATCGTTATCACTTTCTTCCCTTCTAACTTCCAAATTGCCACAGGAATACCATCTGCTCCTGGAATCATTCCTGTACATTGATTCTATATCTTCATTTTTATCTCATCCCCTATCTTGTTAGTCGTTGAGTCTCCTCTACTTCTTACCTTGCATAATTAAGAATTCCATAAATACTTGCATTTTTGCTCTTTCTTGATTTTCACATTTCTTGGCTTTATACAAATTTTCAGAAATGTTCAAAAATATTTAAAACTTCTACAGGATCTCTGGTTATTTTTCTTGTTATAGACTCCCTAAATTTGGCAACAACCCTTTCTATTTTCTGTTGCCTACGTCGTTGAGCTAAAAGTTTTTGTGCTCTGAAGTTTTCAAAAAAAAAAAACAGAACAAAAAACAGTAGTTGCTTAACAATAGTGTTTCAAAACACATGCATGTTATAAAGATACTTCCTTATTTTCTCCTTAGTACTCTGTACTCATGCCTTTTCTTGTTCTGTGAGATTCTCCATATTCTGCATTACCTTAACCTTTGTCAGTCTCTCTCTAAGAAATTCCTATTACTTTTTAACCACATTTCTTTCTCTTTTATTTCTCACTTGTTTTTAAACTCAGATTCTCATTTTACCCTACTTATTAGCTATAACTTATGAAGATATTTCTATCTTCCCTAATAACTCCTGAATAATTTCCACTGAATATTCCTTAAATTCCTCTCTTTTTAAGAGGTAGGTGGAAAGTGCCAGTGTCTCATTTTTACTTCAATACCCTGCATTTTTATCTTAAATTTTCATTGGTGCATGATCTAAAATAGTTACTGGATGTGTATTGAAGCATTCAATTACCTGCAAATGTTTCTGTGAAATATATTTTCTATCTACTCTTGCCCAGTTATTGTACTTTGGGGGAATAATATGTAAATTATGTCAAGAGTTTCTACTACTGAATTCACTCACATCAAATCTACCCTCTTTTGTTATATTTTTCCCTTCTAGGTCTGCCTGCTACATTCTTACTACTGAAAATCCAGTCCCCACCTGTAATATTCCTGCTGAAAGTAAAGCTGTTTTTCCCCAAATATTTTTAAGCTCCATAACAGAAGTTTTTGTGAAACAAACACACGCTAGCATAATCTTCCTCCTTTGCCAATCGCCCTTTACTACCACAAACCTACCATTATTGTCTTTTTTTCCCTCTTCTATCACTATTGGAGCCACTCTAGCAATTAATACAATTACTCCACTTTTTCCTTTGTCCCTGACATTCTATAGAGTAACCATCCTGAAATCCTTTCTTTGTTAAAGTCACATTCTCATTTCTTCCCAAATGTATCTCCTGCAACATTACTGTTTTCACTCTGCATTTCTTAATCTCCTGCAACATTACTGTTTGTACTCTGCATGTCTTTGTCTGTACCTGTAAGGCCATTTACTTTCCAAGATAATATGCACAGCACAGCCATTATGATAAAGACCTATTACACAACAGCTTTTTGAATGCGCATTTCCAACTTTTGTGGTACATGCAAATACTAATGTTTGACGGAATGATCTTTAGTACAGTTGATTGTTCTCATCTCTGTTTGAACCTGTGTCACATTTTTCAAGATCTTTTGTTTTAATGAAAACCCTGAAACAAAAACTAAATACATTTTCAAAACACCCTCATCTATTAACTTAGCACAAATACCCAAAAGTATATTAATTTTAAAAAATGGAGCTTAACCCTCCAGACAGGAACAGGTGCCCCAAATCAACAGCTGCACCCATATGCATTAAATAACCTAAAATGAAGGTTACCGATGCTAAAGCACATGTTAAAGCCTATGTTCCCATTTACACTGACTGTTATTTTCTTATCTCTATTCCCTACCAGATGTAAAACACAGCTTGCATTCTTTCAGAAAACATTAACTTTCAGCCCTCAGAAAAGGTGCACCTGGCCATCTTTAAATAAAACTAAAATGTACCTAAACTGTACATAATTCTATTAAATGCATTAACATATTAAGGTTGCTAGGTTGGCTGCTATCTCTTATTCACTTCCATTAATTTCAAACTTTATTTTTAATTGAACTGGTTGTCATTGACCTTTAAATTTTGCATTTCCCTCAGCAAGGAATGCTCAGAACTCTGAAGATTAATTACTGCCAGTCTCCATGGAAAAGCACTCAACAATAATCCTTGTAAATTTCACTCAGAAAAGAATGGACAGCTACCTTCAGCTGTAGATTTCTCGACTCTCTCAGAACATTTGGTAAAGGAAGGCAAACTAATATCTTTGCAGCTGTAGGAAAATTACATTTTTCATGGATTTCATAATTTGTATCTTATGTTTAGAGCCTACTTATTTACAAAAACACCTGTTTACAGCTTAAGCCAAAGGCAACAAACTAAACATTCACTCTTATAGAAATAAGAGAAAATATCTTAATTCTACATGTAATATATTCAGTGTACTTTTACACCACACCCCGCAACAGCAATCCAATGTCACAGCATATTAACATTAAACTTATTTTTCCAGTCTTTCTTCTCGTTATACTATAAAGCCTCTATTTCTTACAACTAAAATACTTGTTTGGTTGAATATCTTTAACACATACAACAGTCAATGAAAAATCTCCCCACATATTCAAAATAACCCTAACAACACACTACACAAAATGGCTTTACTACATATAACATGCAGTTTATATCATGAAATGCTTTGTACAACTTTTTCCCCTTTAGCTTCTTTCTAAACCTTAATGATGTAAAAGTAGGGTATATGCTTTACAACCCACCCACAAGTTTAACACAGTCAACAAAAGCTCAGTCTTTTTAGTCACTTTTTCTCACATAACCTATAGCTGACAAATGTGATTGATGCTTTATAGTCTCACATTTATTCAGTAACTTCAGTGTTGATGGTCTTCTTCCTGTTCATCTTCTTACCCTGACACCAGACTCTGGTTAACGTCCCAGGTACTCCTGATTCTTCTAGTCAACTCCTGTGCTTTTCTCTCTCTCTCTCTCAAGCATTTTTCTGCGGAACATTAGAAAATGTTTCACTGGCAAACTCTCTTTGAACCTTGTTGTCAGAAGAATGAGAAGCAGTGTCACCTTCTACTTGCTGGCTCAACTTTTGTTGGATACATTTTTTTATTTCCTTCTTAACCTGTTCTGCATCAAAAATGATGACCCTCCAGGAAAAAAAATACTCTGAAGACAGCTGTATACAGCAGCTTGATTCTCATACCTGCCTCTCGACATTCCCTAATTGCTGGGATAAATTTGTTTCTCTTCTGCCTGGGGTACAATGAATAATCACTTTCAACAAACACTCTGTTGTGTCCAATTTTTAATATCTTGACCTTCTGTCACAGTTTGCCAGGATCAACTCTTTCTGTTGTATGACTGTATCTTTACTAATATATGTATTAGTTGCTTTTTCATGGCCAGGTTTGGAATATACACTCAATGTGCCCTTTCATTAAAATCCTGTTGTGGAATACTAGTCCAGTTACTTATCTGTGCTTTCATAAAATTAATACAGGCTGATCCTTCAAGTTTTACAATAGAAAATCTCAGATTGTCTCTGCATGCTCTGTCTTCTAACTCTATTTTTGAGATAGCTCTTCTTGGGAAGCCAGATACTCAAGTTAGCTTTTTCTTCATTTGAACCTCTGACTTTTGCAGTTTTATCACTTCATCTGAACAGCTTGTTAAAAGCTTCTTCTATTTCCAGCCTTTTGTTTTTCGAGTTGATAAAGCCCTTCAATGTTTCATTCATTTTAATCACTTTTGAGTACATTCAATTTATTTTTCTTTAAATTGCTGGAAATCATCTCTTGAATCAAAGCTGAAGCTTGAAATGCTTTTTGTTAAACAGCTGCAGAATCTTTCCCAACAAAGTGTTTTCGCTTCACCTTTTTTGACTGAATTTCAAGTTTTCCAAATTTCTTCTTTGCTAGCATCCAGGCAGTGTATTTACTAGCCAGTAACTGCAATAACCCAACAAACAGTTTCAGTGGCACTACTTTTCTCAGTTTCTGATTTCACATAGAAAGCTGAAGTTAAGCAGTTGATCAGTATGCAGCCATCCTGGAATTCCAGATATTTCAGGATAAAAATGCTCCCAAACATTTATCATACCTTAAGGCAAGAACAATTTGCCAGAAACTGTATTAAACAAAACATTTACATTTTAATGGTATACATAAAATAGTTTCCCATACTTTTCTGCAGATACAGTGGACATGTTGAGCTGTACTCCACATACCTCAAGAATGACCCACTTCTAAGAAACAAATTTGTTGCTCGAATACGCCTTTAGATACAGACTACTTTGTACTTCACACTCATGAGGTACAGGTTCTAATTCAGACATGCTCTCTACCATATGCACTGCAAGTTTCAAGTGTGTTCTTTTACATTTTACTTTTGACCACCAACCACTCAAACAATACTACCAATACCAACCTTCTTATGACACCCTTTGAGCCGATATTGATAGATTTACTGCATATCAGTAAGTCAAACAGCATCAGAAATAATTGATCTAGGGGATCTAAGCCTCTTCTACAACATCAAACCAGTCTGGTGGGACAGGCATAGCTCACAGGGGATACTGTGCTCTGGAACATACTCCCCATCCATGTAAAACAAAGCTCATTCCTCTCAGTATTTAATTCAACTTGGATCTATGGATGGGTATTAGAAAATATACCCTACAACTGCTCCCTGTACTACTAAAGGACAGAGCTAGTTCCTAAATGTTTTATTCCACAAATGAGTCCTTTCAAATTATCAATGGTATGATCTCAGTTTTTTCACTAGGGGTAATATATGACTTGACCACGGGCTAGTTAAGGCCAGTCTAACACCAAATGGGATAGGTTTATTTGAGCACCAAAAGGGAAACTGGTTAAGCTTAAAATGGCCCACAAGGGTGGCTAGCCTATCCAACTATTAAGAGAAGACTCGGTGAGTTTTTACTACAGCTTCATGGCATGCATTATCTGGAATTAAATCTGATTTCAAAAACAATCATTTTTTTCTATGCTGTTGTGGATTTGAGTTATTCTGCAAAATGTACACAATGGAATGCATTTGTCTGATGCTGCCAAGCTGTGCAACAAGCTGTATTTTAGACCCCAGTGCATGAAGTATTGTTGAGCTCTGTTTTGTGTCATCAACACAAATGAGCAGTCAACTTTATTATTTCTTCATATTTTTTGTTTCACTTCATTTTGTTCTTCATTCATACTCTTACATCTTTAGGAAAGTAGTTTTTTTCAATATAATCAAGTTTCAGAAAAAAAAAATCAAGCAGGCCACTTAAAAATTTCAAATATACATCTTAAGCAAGCAACATATAAACAAATTCTTAAAAAATCTTTCAACTTGCATGAAATTTCTCAAGATAACATCATTCCTCTGTATAAAACATTATTCTTCTAAATAAAGCAGCTTTTGCAATTTCTGTCTTAGATTAGTAAGATATTGCCAATGGTGTTACCATCCAACATTGAGCATTCCTAAGGAAAATAAACCTACTGGAAAATCACCATGTCTTTAGAAAAATTCAGCTGAGTAAAAGTAGTAACACTGAACTAGGAAAATAAGGTACCTTACCTGTCAATATGTTCTTCCAATTTTAAACTGGAATGCATCTGTACTTTCAAAAAAGTGACACCACGTAAACATTTGACATGGATTAAATCTAAACCAACTAAAGTTTTTTTTTTCTCTCAGAGTGGAGATGGACAAACACAATAAAGCTCCAGTTATTTAAACTAAAAATTGCTGGTCTACTCTTAAATAACAAAGAAATACAAAAAGCATGGGAAACAATTTTCATTTTCATGCATTATACATGTATGTTTTTAACAGTTGCCAGTAACTCCAACTTTACATACATTGCTCAATTCCTGCCTTCCTTTAAACCTCACTCATCCTCCTCCTGAGCATTGTTCTGTATATAGTGTTTCCACAAATTACTTTTATTTCAATGCAGTTTGCACCTTACATTTTTTAAATACCACACCTCCAGTTCCTTTACAATGTTTGGTATTTCAAGCTGGTTGAGATTTTGATTTCCATTTTTCACAATTTATTTTTTTTGGAACCCAACAGCATTAGATTTATTAAGGCCTTAATTCAGAGCCAATATCCCAGCTCAAAATGATCATTTCCTTAGTTACAACTATTTGCTCCCCAACATTTCTCTAGGAAATTTTTTAATATCAGCCAACTTATTATATCCCCAAACAACATGCTCCCAATTATGTCTCTCTTTCCCATCACTCTTCCAAATTTTGCTGTCTACTTGAGAAAGAAGTCTCTGAAGTCTGCCTGCAGTATAAAAACTACATATCCAAGCATTTCCAGGCAAAAATCCAAACCTTCTGCTTTTTGCCATACACATGGGAGCCATAAAGATGCCCTCCCATTGTTTTTTGTATACTGTCTTTATATTCTCTCTTCCCAAAAGTTTTCTAATCTCTTTTCTCCATTCTCATGCTCGTTTGGTTCTTAGAATACTTCCTGCTATTTTATGAATCTAATACTCTCTATGATTTTGGTTGCTGTCCTTACGAGTCTGCATCCAAAATCCCAATCTCTCCTTATTTCTTGGGCTTCCTCCCTGTGTCAGCATCATTCCTTTCCACTTTGAATTATAGTTTTCTGCTTGTGCTACATACAATACTCTTAACTGTGTTGCTCTAAAATACCCCCTCAAATTGGGTAATCCGAGTCCACCTTGTTCTATTGGTAGAATCAGCTTATCCCACTTGACCCTTGCTGTCTTCCCTTTTCCTTCAGTTGATAAAAGTATGCCTGGCTTGTGTACAAGACTTGTTGTTTGTCTTTTCGGCTTTTCCCGGTTAGGGGTAGCCACAGCGGAACTCCGGTCCGCTAATGAATGGCAGTAGATTTGTATGGTGCCGAGTTGCCAGCCCGACGCCCAACCTTCAGCAAAGGCACGGCCATTGACGCATGCCTTTCGGAGGCCACTCGGCCGCAGGGAGGACATGCAGACTCCACACAGAAGGCACTCCAGCCGAGAATCAAACAGGAGAACCTCTTGCTGTGAGGCAACAATGCTACCGCTGTACCACCAAAGGACTAAAACATTTTAATAGCTTTAATTGCTTGAATCTTAGTATCCATATCCAGAAAAGAAAACTTCCAGTTCCTCAATTTTTGTATTATCTTCTGTTTAGTTTCTTCTCACATATCCTTAGCTGCCACCACAGATACTTCATTTTATCATGTCCCCATAAATATGGATATTGTTGGACCAATTCATGTGTGGGTACATAATTTACCGCTATTACCTTTGTCTTAGCTTAAGAGCCGCGGTGGTACAGCGGTAGCATTGTTGCCTCACAGCAAGAGGTTCTCCTGTTTGATTCTTAGCTGGAGTGCCTTCTGTGTGGAGTCTGCATGTCCTCCCCATGGTCGAGTGGCCTCCAAAAGACATGCGTGAATGAGCGTGCCTTCGCTGAAGATTGGGCGTCGGGCTGGCGACTCAGCACCATAAAAAAATATACTGCCAATCATTAGCAGACTGGAGTTCCGTTGTGGCGACCCCTAACCGGGAAAAGCCGAAAAGACAAAACAACAACAAGTCTTACCTTAATTAATTTTGTATCCAGAGAAGATCTGAAACTGTCTTAAAATGCTCCACAACACTAATGTCCTTTTCTGGTTTTGTCATGTATAAAATAATATCATCTGCAAACAACTTTTCCTGACTACCATACCAATTATATCCTTGAATTTCTGAGTCCCTTACTTTCTTTGCAGTCTTTTATACAGTTTCACGTCATATTCATTTGCATCTATTTCACGCTTGCATAACTTTTTTGTTTTTTTGAAAGCCATCAAACAGAACAAAAAAGCCTCCTAAACCTATGAACTTAACACAAACTATGTACATCTTCAAATACTGAAGTTTTTGCTTCCTAATGAAAACATAAGTTCTAAATTGATAGCTACACAGACAGACTAAAGTTAACCAAAAGAAAGGTTAGTCATGCTAATACGCATGGTACAGCCTGTGGTATTAGTAAGTGTTATGTGATTTTGTACATCTTTATAACTCTCTCAGTTGAGAAAACACTTGAATGTTTTCAGTAAACACTTTCTCCAAGCCATTTCTCTTTATCAAATTATCTTCTAGTGACATGCAAACCAGACACAAAACTGCCATTTTTAACACCAACTTTTGATATACACTCAATTAAAAATTCTACCACAGCTGCTCTTTCCCTTAGCACTCCCCTATCCCTTTCTCTTTGCCTATATTCTTATTAAATTCTGAGAGGGAAGGCAGTCTCTAACCTGCAGTCCAAAAATTTAATTGCCCTCATCTTACTCTACTACTTTTTCCTATCTAGTTATTTGCTACCAATACCTTGGCTCGTTTAGTAATTTTCTACATTAAATTCCAGCCCTTTCAAATATAGTATTGTTGTTATTCTTCCTAAGGACCTGCATTCAAAATCCTACTCTTCTTACTTCCCAAACTACAGTCACCCCTTTCCATTTTGATTAATAACCTTCTGTTTGTGTTAAGTATTCAAACATTGTGCTCCTCCGAAGTATCCCTTTAAAATCAGGTAATCCAAAGCCACCTGGTTTTAAGAGAGTCGGCTAATCCAACTTAAATCTTGCCCTCCCCCAAACAGATTCTTTCAACTATTACTTAATTATGTCTACAATTTTCCCTCTGGCTGATAATAATCAACTAAGTACAAAGGTTATGCCTTCAAATGGTCCAATGGGATCAGTGCACTACCCTGGTAAATAAATATAAATAAATAAGCCAAAATGTATATAAAGCTAAATGGACAAGAAACAATTTTACTGCATCTTACTATCCATAATCAGTATCTTCCAGTTTCAACAACATAACTTCTATGAGTCATGTAAGGCCATATCTAACATAAGATGTAATCACCATCCCCAGCTTTCTAATACATGTACAATATCGGAATACTAAAAGAAGTCAAAGGCCTTAGCTAGATCAAATGACAAGGCCACACCCACCTTTGATGCATCATATGCCTTACACTTGGTTTCAAGAAAGGTGAACAGCTAAAGCCAGATATCCTTTGAAGAATCTGTGCACTGGTTATGAGCTTTAGCTCTCCCTGGAATTTCTTGGCACAGAATTCTTTCCACAAATGTTAGTAGAAAAAAGTTAAATGCCATTTTGATTCACTAACAAAAAACACAAAGGCACTGGAACACAGATGTGATGCAATATAGAGACATTCTGTCATGTCTGTGTTCAAGTGTCTTTCTGGAAAAGTTCAGACAAAAATTCCAAAACCACTGGAATGGAAGCGGTATAAGGGTCAACATTCTTTTTCTCAGCCCAGATAGAGAACCTCCTCCATTTACTGGAATATAATTTACTAGTGGAGGGTTTATGAGAGGATGTAAGGATATGAGTCACGGAGGGTGAGAAGTCGTGAAGCCTGACTAGGGATGGAACTGGATCAGCCAAAATGTCAAACTGAGGGTGCGTAGGGTGGGGTGAAGAGAGCCTGACATGTGCATCAAGAGGTCTGGCACTGGGTCCAGAATCCATGGATCGTCTAGGAGGTGAGGTCCGAGAAAGGGGAACCAAACCTGTAGAGGCCAGTAAGGAGTAATGAGGATCTGTTTGCTTCCCAGCTGTTTCGCTTTCTGAATCACCTTGGATACGAGAGGAAAGGAAAGGTAGTTCAGCGATCTAAGAGTAAATGCCACTGATGAAAAGATACGCTTCCCATATCTGTCCATCGTTCGAGATTCTTTATTCGGCGGATGGACAGAAGAAGTGTCCACTAGCTCCTTCTTAGTGGCCGCCGCCACCACCATGGCATCTACGGGAGCGGATAGAAATTTATTTGGTCTCCTTCGGACTGGTTCCACGGCATCAGGAGTATCCCGCACCTTCCGACTAACGAGCTCTAACAGTTAGTCGAAAGGTGGAGACACCCAAGAGGCTGAAGGTTGAGACCTGAAAGCCTTCAGGTACACCGACTCCTCATCAGAAGGGGTGACAGTGGGCCAGCCGCACCTCTGCTTAAGGATCTCCAGGATGTATACAAAGGAGACATCATCAGAGGATGACTTGGGGGACCCTTCTGACTCCTTGAGGTTGGTGTCCAAGGTAAGAGACTCGTCCTGGGAGTCTACATGCTTCCTCTTGCAAGTTCCCTTCTGTGGGGGCTCCTCAGAAGGATATTCCGGGGAGGTCTCGAAAGAATGGAGGCCACCAGCCGGTGGCTCCTGAGGCTGCAGGTCTCTGCTGTCCAGAGAGGGAGTAGGTGCTGAGACAGAAGTAGGTGCCCTAGGGGGAAGAGTGTCAGTACCTCTGGTAGGAGCTGATGATTGGGACAGCACACTCTTCATCTCGAATGCTGACCTCCCTGGCTCCGAGGAGACTGAGGATGTAATAGGTTCCAGAGCCATAGGCTCAGAGACAGATGTAGGGTCTGAGCTCACCCTAGCCAATGTGCTGAGAGGAAGGGTCAGAACCAAAGAGGTTCGGTTCCAGGTGTCCCTGTCGAGGTCGACTGGGGAGCTTCGGCTCCTAGACACCACGGATGGCACAGACAGTGTCGGAGTGGAACTCGGCTCCGAAACAACCTCAAGGGGAGCTGGAAGCGAGGGTTCCACCAGCGGTACTGAACACTCTGGCTCCGAAAGACCAGCACGGCTCGGTGGAGGAATCACAGAAGGTGTAACAGTCTCAAGTGGCCCCGGAACCGATTGGGTCAGAGCCAACAACATTTTAGGTAAGGCAGATGACTTCAGGAGTGTCAGCACTACCCTCTCCGCATCTTCTTCCGATAAGCTCCTGGAAGACAGTGTGGGAGAAAGGGATCTCTGTAATATGGGTGACCTTAATTGTAGGGGAGACCGGTAAAGGATCCGCAGACCGGCTCCGATGTCTACTATCAGTGGTCGACTCT